>NC_069794.1:50128627-50753627 GCF_027406575.1 Nycticebus coucang | reverse complement strand
TAAAAACCCTGCAGGCAGCAAGCATGGGGCTCTTGGTTCCAGCTGCGTCTGGGGGTGCCGACAGCCCAAGGCTCGAGCTTGAATAAACGTCCTCCTGTGATTGCATACGTGTCTGACTCTCGTGTGGTCTTTGGGGACACCAATTCTTGGGTGTAACATCACAAGGTTAGACTCAAACCCCAGCTTTGCCATCGACCCACTATTCAAATCTGGGTGTTAGTTTCTTTATCTGCAAAATGAGAGTTTTAGACACACACACACACACACACTACACTCCATTCGTAGTAGCTTTTTGTTAAGATTCAGTGATCTAATACATACAAAGGTGTGAATCTTATTGTAAGAACTACCATAATTTAGGTCATAGGGGACTTATAGGCCAAGTTTTTTAAAAAAAATAGTACTAATTAGGTAGAATAGTTAGCTACATCCAACACCTCCGTTAATCCCTGTTTACATGATACTCCTCCACAGGAGCTGACTTGTTTCTACAGGTCTTTCTCAAGAAGTGAAGCATAGATGTTAATTAGATAGTTTTGAATGAGCAGAGAAGCTAAAAAAAACAAACAACAAACAAGCTTTAAAATGTAATAATAACTTTCATTTATTACTGAACGTTTTTAGGTATAAAAGTGAATGTAAACCTGTTTTATTTCCTCTGAGCTTAGAAAATTTCACTTCTAAATCCTTCATAGTAAAAATTAGCAGAGGTGACTCCTGACTGGTGAGCCAGAGGCTCATATTTTAGCCCCTGAAAGTCAGTGGAGAGAGATGGACTGTGAGAACAGGGTTTCAAAGCTCAGTTCAACTTTTTTGTCCCATAGACATCCCATCGAAATGCAGTATGCCAGCTAGTGTTCTGACAGCTAGTGAACAGGGAAATTAAAAAAAAAAAAAAAAAAGGAAGCTAGGAAAAAGTCTGTTGAATGAGAAGGATAAATCACTTCAGTGGCATTTCTTAGATCAGTGTTAATGAAAGTTACAAAAAGGAAGGGAGTAGATAAGTAACTGATCCCTGGCACCAAAGTTACAATTAAGGATTCACAGAAATAAGGAAGATGCTTAATGTAGTGTAGTTTTCCCTAAGTTTTAATTATCTTCAAGCCACCAGCACAATTTTGCCTTATCTCTGTACTTCCTATATTATTATCTGCTTAATACATGTTTGTGAACAGAGCTACTTTTTTTTTTTTTTTTTTAAAGACAGTCTTACTTTATCGCCCTCAGTAGAGTGTCGTGGTGTCACACCTCACAGCAACCTTCAATTCCTGGGCTGAGGCAATTCTCTTGCCTTAGCCTCCTGAGTAGCTGGGACTACAGGTGCCTGCCACAACGCCTAGCTATTTTTTGTTGTAGTTTGGCCGTGGCTGGGTTTGAACCCTCCACCCATGGTATATGGGGCCGATGCCCTACCCCCTGAGCCACAGGCACCTCCCGTGAACACAGCCACTTAAAAAAAAACTTATATGAATTTACCCCACAATATTCCAAAATAAAAAACAATAAGAAAGCAAAAAAAAAAAAAAATCTTCTATGTAGTTAGGCCAGAAACCTAATTCACCATAGTAAGTAGAAAACCAAAATAATTTGTCATAAAGTACCTATAAAAAGTAAATATAATGAAAATAAAACAATGTTATTAAATTATAGCTAGATAATGTCTACAGAAGATTCTGACCTCAAAGCCTGCTTCATTTTAAAAATGAAGTTCGCAAGTGTTAAAGGGATGTTTGAAATACTCCATATAGAAACCTCCTATTTGAGGCTGTTAGACAAACAGGAGACTAAGTCCCTTGACATGTAAGAATATTCTACAAATATTTGTTGAGTCAATGTTACTTAATGTCATTGTCCACAAATACCTAGAAATTATCTCTATCTCTGTTTGTCCCATATTTCAGGAATGATGTACAGGATAAAAGGTTGGTCTGAGTGTTGGACAGACATGAATGTAAATCCCAGCTGCCATTTAATGACATAGTTACCTTGAAAAGGTAATTTTACCTCTATCTTCCTGTTGTCCCGTTTTTATTAGGAGAATATTTAGCACATTGAGTAAATTGTGCTGTGATGATGAGGAAGATAATGTGAATGTGATGTAAAGGATGGGTGGATAAAGGGGCTGGATTATATCAATAAATTGTTCTTTTATTAAGGGTCTGTCTATAGGTTGGCAAGCAAATACAGTTTAACTAAATCAGTTTTTTTAAACAATCCATCACTATTATTTGTCCTTCTACCATTGTAATTTTTCTTCTTAAAATTTGACTACGGCTTCTCTGTTTCTTTTTGGCTTCCTCTTCCTCTTATTGTTTACTGTGGTTGTTCCTTTGGTTCAATCTTTGATCCTCTTTCTTTTCAGTTTTTATATTATTCTGTAAAAGCCTGTTCATTTTTAAGGTTTTAGCAATGTCACGTGAAATTATTTATAAATTAGTATCTCCAAATCTGGCCTTCGCCTGTGTACAGCTGAAATTTCTACTGGATAACTGGCATGTTGTGTCACTTTTGATTCAGATTTAAATTTAAAATCAGCACATTCATTTCATCCTCTTTTTTTTGTTAGTGATCCCACCATACTTCCAATTTCTTATGAATGTAGGAGTTAAGTCATGTGTTTTAGTTAGAATATTCTGGAATCCTGACTGTACCTTTTACTTATCTAACAAAAAATTACTCATCAATAAGATCCTGTTAAAATCTCTATTTTTTTTTTTTTTTTGGTCAAAAGTTCCCAATATTTCAGAGAGGTGTAGAGTAAAAAAAAAGTCTATAAAAAATATAGTTAATATACTTTTAACCCTAAATTTCATTAATTAATTTATAGGGAGGAGTTAACATTAGTTAAAAAAGTGAAGAATAAAGCATATAAATATATATTTTTTGTTTACATAGTTTTTTGTGGAACATTAGTTTTAAAATTAATTCAAATTAGTTAGATAAGAGTCTTATCATTGAGCTGAAAGTGGCTAAGTACCAAGGAGCAGGGATAAATGACTGCAGTCAACCTGTTGGAAAATCTGAAGTAGTGATTATATGTTAGATCTGGTGTTAGTGGCAAGCTTTGAAAAGAACAAATGCTTTGTAAGATATTTAGACTATGGTAATTTGAGGAAGGTGAGAAAATACAGGAAGTAATCATGAAAATCTTATTAACTATAAAAATTACAGAAGAACTCTGCAAAGATTTTTTGGTCATTTTCCACTTTTCTTTAAAAACAGATCATGCCATGCACTATATCAGATTATGTTGTAAATACAAAATAGATATAGTCTCTGTTTTAAATAGCTTAAAGAAAAGTTCAGTGGCCTCAGGGATATGGCAGAGTTTAGTGCTTGAAATGAATTGGATGAAATAACTAAAACGTGTAGTCTTATCTTGTGATGTGAAAGTAAAAGAGGCCAATTTCTCTTGCACATACTTACAAAAGGGCATGTTGTAAAGCTGTTGGTAAGTGACTGAGTGATTTTTATTTAAATAAAAGTGAATATGTGAAATTGAAATATATCCAGAAGACATGTTAAATTGTGATGATTCATTTTATAAGTGGGTACAACTAGCATTCTTTTAAATTATAGTTTTTCAGGTAATTTCAAGTATTATAGAGCTCCCTGGCATCGGTTCATCTAAGTCACTCATAGGTTTAGTATCCCTTAGGATGCAAATGGGTTAAAGTTAAAATATTTAGTTTACTTCAGAGGGAGTAGGTACTCTTACTATCTCACTTTTATTGTAGCTTCAATTCCTACTTATCCATATTCTTCCACCTCTTTAATATGAGAATCTTTTCCTTTACTGAAGCAATAGAAGCAAAGAGAGGTGAATGGATTCTCAGTCTTTCTCTCTTCTGTTAATTTATTCCTCTGACTCCAAATAGATTTAACTCCCCACTTTTGTTTCTCTTACCTAAGGTTTTTCTTTGGTCATTCTTAGAATTTCCCTGACCTTCAGCTCACTGTAGACTGTACATCTTCTGTAAATCAATGACTTACCTAATTAAACATAGAAATTAATTTTTTATCTCATCCGCTGTTACTACCCTGTTTCCCTGTCTTATTTTAAGGTGTGCTCCCAAAGATGTGCTAGGTCTTATTTTCAGGGGACGTCTTATCTTTCCTGTAAGTAGGTCTTATTTTCGGAGGATGTCTTATTTTCAGGAAAACAGGGTATTTTCCATGACATTAACTTATCTATACAGAAAATAATTTCAATTAAAAATTTTTCTTATGAAAGAAATTAGTATAATCCATACCTTTTCATTAATTTGTTATTTAAAAAATTTCAAATATAGAGAAAAGTTAAAAAAATATAATGAACACCTGGACCCTCTAATTGATTTATACATTTTTAATATTTTGCCACATTTACTTCTTCTCCTTGTTTCCTACACATATTTGTATGTATATACTATTTGATTTACATATTTATGTGTAAAATATGTGTATTTCTCTGAATCATTTGCACATAAGTTATAGGACCAATTCTTTATCCATAAATGGTTTGATATAAAATTCCCAAGGTTATGAACAATATCATTACAACATTTAAGAAAACCATAATCCCACTATACTGTCCAATATCCAGTCCATACTCAAATTTCTGCAGTTGGTCACAAATAATTGTCTTTTTATATATTTGTTATTTAGATCCAGGATTGCATTTTGTTGTTACGTCTCTTGAGTTGCTTTAATCTGGAAGAATTTTTTTATATATATATAAATACATTGGCTCACATTAACAGTCCAGGCCAGTTTTCTTGCAGAATATGCCAATTTTGGATTGATCTGCCTGTGTCTGGTATTTAATCTCAAGCTCCAAACCAGGCGCTATTAACATTTTAGGCCGGATGATTATTTGTTGGGAGTGCAGGGCTGTCCTTTGGATTCTACTTAATAGGATGTTTAGCAGCATTCCTGCTGCATCCCATCAGATACAGCAACACTCCCTACCCTAGGCTGTGACAACCAAAGACCTCTCTAGATTGTGAAAGTGCCAGGGGCGTGAGGATCAAGTCCCGGTGCCTATGATAACTTTAAATAAAGTGCTCCACAAAACACTGAATTCCCTTACTTTAAGAATGGGGTAAACCCTGGAATTCCTATGGGAGAAATTGGGACAATATGAATATTCAAAAGAATAATGACAATAATAAGTATAACACAATTGAATATTTAAAAAATTGTACTAAAAACAAAATCTTTAAAAAAGGAAAGGAGAATGAAACCTTTTCTTTCAGAGGAATAATAGATAATAAATGTATAACAAATGGTCTCTAGAATAAGAAGCTTGATTACATTCAGGTTAAACAATTTTGGCAAGAATATTTAATTTGCATATCTAACTGCATTACATTAGAAAGCACATAACATCTATCCCATTACCAGTGATTTTAGCTTTGATGGGTTTAGGCAGTGATCTTTTTTTTTAAGGTACATTTTCCCTTTGTAGTAAGTTATGACTCCATACTTTAAGACTATGTTGAAATCCTGTAATCCTACAATATGTCACTTATAGCTTGTAATATCCTCTGATAAACATTGCCTGAATCAATTGTGACACATGGAAAATTTTGATTTTTCTATTATAATTCTACAATTTGTTTTACATTTATTGTCTGGTATTCCTCCTAAATAAAAGGTTTCATTCTCCCTTCTTTTTAAAAAACATTTTATTTTAAAAATGTTTTAAAATATATTGAATAAGTTATATTTAAATTACACCAATTATCGTTATTATTCTTTTGAATATTCACATCGTCCCAAAATTCTCCAGCAGGAATTCCAGGTTTTACCTTATTCTTTTTTTTTGTAGAGACAGAGTCTCACTGTACCGCCCTCGGTAGAGTGCCGTGGCGTCACACGGCTCACAGCAACCTCTAACTCTTGGGCTTACGCGATTCTCCTGCCTCAGCCTCCCGAGCAGCTGGGACTACAGGCGCCCGCCACAACGCCCGGCTATTTTTTGGTTGCAGTTTGGCCGGGGCTGGGTTTGAACCCGCCACCCTCGGCATATGGGGCCGGCGCCCTACTCACTTGAAGATTGGGGCAAAATAACATTTTCATAGTTAACAAATTATGTTAATTGCAAAATGTAAATAACTGGTAATAGAAGATTCTATTTAACAACCAGTAAAAATTACTGGCAACTACTTTTTCAGTCATTTACCTTTAAAACGGTAAATCTTTTCTGCCACTTGGATATGATGACCGATGTCTACAAATTGAAATATACTTGTAGCATATGTATAACCTGAACATTGTGACTGACCATGTTAAGTTGCAGGGAATAGGATAGTTACTTCAGATCCAAAATTTTATTATCTAAACAACGTACATGGAAACGAATTTCCTTAACAGCAGAACTAAGGAAAGCATCGCAATTTTAAAACTATGACTTTTGAAAAGGCCAAACGGAATCCTTAGCTAAAATGAGAAAAATTTATATTAAGGAATTTTAGCTCCACCCAGGGCAATTATCTTCTTCCTTCTGTAACTGCCAATTCCTTCCCAGACCCCAAAGCGTCTCTGCCCCGTTCCGCAGTCTGTTTGTGATGATAGACTTGAAAGAGCAGCGGTGGCCAGCGGCCGCAATGGGGACTTAAGTGCTTAACAGTCTCTCCCTCCGGTCCAGTAAGGTGCGCACAACTCCGCTCTTCAGCATCTTTTTCTCCGCGGCCTTCTCGGCGGAGAAAGAGCCAGCAAACCAGTGGAGCAAACTTTTAGGAAGCATCTCTAGGTCGGCGTACCCTTCCGCCTGCTCCTCCCTGATTGGCTCGCGTGAATATGGGCCGCCCAATCGCGATGGAGCATCGTCTGCAACGTTCGGGGAACCGCCGCGCATGCCCACTTGGGGACCCACCCCTGGGTTTTAGACCCCTTGAGTGCTGGCGAAGGGAAGCGTCCAGGCCTTGTGGGAGCTGGGCCTGCTAGTGTCAGTGCTGAGGTTATAGGCTGTGCTGGGACGTGGACGTCCCGTAGTGGGAGGCAGACAGGAAAAACAAGCCCTGACACAACTGTCCGATTTCCCGGTATTCCCTGAGTGCAGGTTTTCTTGGGTGGGCCACTTTCATCGCGGAACACAATCTGCAACACCATCTGCCTGTAGGTACTCGAAAGAGCCTGTATTTTTTTTCTTGGCATCCGAGCTGACTGAAAGGCGAGGTGAATGGAGTGAGCCTTTATAAGTAAACTTTTATCCTATAAAGAATTGGCCGGAGAGGACATGTGGCCTTTTTAGTTTCCTACTGGAAGCGCTCCCTAGGAGCCGACGAGTCTTCCCAACTCTAGCGCTGTCCTGCCCTCTCTGAGGTGACCGCCTGTGGGCGCTGGAACCCAGGACGATAATTTCTGCTCTACAAATAACCTCTCCAGTAGTTTAAAAGGTGTGCAACTCAGGAAAGTGACTCAAAAAACAAAAGCCTTGGGTGGAAAGGAAAAGTCTCCATAGTCCTTGCTAATAAACTGTCCTGCGACTTCAGCTCCCAGACGGCACCCGCCCGAGCCGCGGGCGCCCCGCAGCCTCCCAGCCGCACTCCGGGCCGGCCCCTACGGCCGCTCAGAAAACGCGGCGAGCGGAACCCGCACGCGGAAGCGCCGGCCGCACTGAGCATGCCCAGTTGCAGAGCCGACCAGAGGAGTTTTTTTCTTTTCTTTTCTTTTCTTTTTCTTTTTTTGGGGGGGTATCAAGTAAGAGGTCTCACCCCCACCTCCACCCCGGCCCCCCACCAACCCCGGCCTGAGCAGCTACCATGGCCGAGGTCCCCGGCGCGGCGTTGTCCCAGGCGGGTTGGTAAGTGGTGAGTCCCGCCGGCCGCCGGGCCGCGGCGCGGGCCGGGGCACCAAGGAGGGTTGGGGTTGGGGGCGGTGGGGTGCGTGTGGGGTAGGCGGAGGCCGCTGTCCACCCCCGGCCTCTCCTCGGGCCCTCCCGGCCGGCTCCGCCCCTGGCGCCGCGCGGAGCCGAGTCAGTGTCCCAGTTCCCCTCCGGGCGGCGGCGGCCTGGGCCCCGGGCGGCAGGCCTGGTGGAGGCCGGGGGGCCCGGGGCAGGGCGTGCGGCGGCCCCTGCTCGGGCCGCCCAGGAGGACCTGCGGCGTCGCCTGCGTCGCCGCCCCGGGTAGTGTTGCTGCGGCGGGACGCGGGGAGGCGAAGCCTGGAGAACCAAGTGCGGCGGAGAGGGGCGAGCGCGGCCGAAGCCCGCGGTCCCCAGGAAGTTGGGGGAGTCCGCGGCACAGCCCGCGCTGCTGCAGAGCCACCTCTTCTTTCCCCTAATTTCAAAGTACGGTACCGCCCGGTGTGCAGCTGCCCTCCGCGGCACACACACAACTTCTCTAGCCGAGAATGACCGCATTGTCAAGTCGTGGGGGTGAACTCTTGTGCTTCCTAGAACTTTTCTGAAAAGGATGGCGTTGTGTCGGCTTCCAGAGACCTTTCATGTCAAGATTTTAGGATCCGAAAGCAGTAAAAATTATGTACATTTAATCAGTTTCTGGAACTGCGGCCATTACGGTTGTAAACATCCAGTTTAATTCAGTAACGCGTTCCCCAGCTTTATAGGCACTTTCTGGGATGAGGGTTTGAAGTTAGGGTGTCAAAGATTTGCCTTGGCCCTCCGAAATCGCCAGCTCATTGAGAAGAAAGAGAGACATTAAAAGACCAAACACAAAACTGGGGGAAATGGTGGTAAACGGTACAAATGAGCAAAAAAGTGTGCTATGGAGTTGGTGGGAGAGTTAGTTTCCTAGAGAAGTGGGATTTGAAAGATATAGAGGAAAAGACTTTCTAGCACAGAACTGCTGGGAATGAGACAGAGAGCTTATGGTTATACAGAACTGTAGATCCGTATGGTTGTTGGTCGTAGGAGGGTGTTCAGTTAGGAGTACTACTAGTGCCTGAAAGATGTGGACTTGGTTTTGCGAATAAAGCTTTTGGTGAGTGGAGTGACACCGTCACACCTGTGTTTTGAGGAAGCCCCTCCTAGGTTTAAAGGCATAGGTATTAATTATCCGCCCCATTTTACAGATGAGGTGACTGAGGCAAAGCATTCTTAAGTAACTTTACCAAAATGACATAGATAGAAGGTGGTGGAGTTGAATGTTGAGCTCTGAGGGCCTCGTTCCAGATCTGGTGCTTTAATCCTTGTGCATAATTGTTCCTACGGTTTTTTCTCAGAACACATTGGCATAACAACTTGTAGTTTTAAAATCTCAGTCAGTTTTATTTTTGTTCAAAGAATCTCTTCAGTTTCTTTACCTCACGAGGCTGTCCTGAATAATCTTATATCACTCTTTTGAGTTTTCTGTCATTTCTCATTAAATTGAATCCTGGTTCTTCAAACTAGTAATATGATTTCATTTACAAACTCAGTCTTTTAGTGCTTTTAGTGTTCTCCTCTTCTAGAAAGGTTATTTTATTGTTTGGACCCCAAACACGTGCTAAATTTGTCTGCTTTGAATTCTTAAACTCCTTATGGGAGGGAATTGGATCTTATTTTTCTGTGTAACTGTAGTGCCAAAGAATACACTACATTGTAGGTTCTCAGAAAAGTCTAATGCGGTTAACCTTGGAATGCCCTCACCAGTCAGAATTTTGCAGACTGGCCCCTACAGAAATTTAGATGGCCTTGTTATATTGTTATAAATTCTCAGCCATGTTATATTGTAGCTGTAGTATTTGCCACTTTGTATTGCAAATTACCTGTTTATATGTTTCTTCCACTAGAATGCTGCTTCTGTCTGGCAGTGACTAGTAATCTGTGGAATAAGACTTTCTTTCTGGGAATTTGTGAGTTTCATGTAATTCCTGCTATATCCTCAACAAATGAGGCATCAAGATCTCCTAGATTTTCAGGTTGCTTGTATTAGATCTTTAATTAGGGTCTTGCTACCTTAAAATATAGAAATCATAAAGGTTTAGGCAGAGAAGAGCACTGGATGGAAAATTTCTGACCTTAGAGCTTTGACCACCTCATTTTAGTTCTGTCATCCTTAGTTTCCTCTTCCACCTGGGGTTCTCTGTTATTGTGACTGGAAAGAGATGGTAGGTAGGGTGTATGCTAATATTAGGGTGCTTTATATCAGAGACTTGCACATAAATGGATTTTATTATCTATGAGAGTCCTGGGACTATATTGAGGGATGACTTTATCTGAAAAATTTGGTGTCTTTGTTTTACTTAACAGTTTTGAGTTGAAGACTCTGTAGGGTAGTGCTCAAATAGTGTTTCCATTTTATTCTGAAAGAGCCTATGTAAGGAAGTGTAGGTTTCTGATACCCGAGGTTTAACCGCATATGGTGCTCCAGATTTTGAGGAGGGCAAGGTTAGATGGGATAGAAAGGATAAACATAAAAGTCTTCTTTACACCTCATTTTCCTTGAATTTCAGCTTCCTCTTTGTGGTTATGTGTCTTTGATTATTGGTGTTATCACCATGATAATATTGTCTGGCCCAAGCGCATACCTATCTCCCTTCCCTTTGAACAACTTATAAAGGCTAAAGCTTATAAAAGTCTTTGACAAAATGTAGAACTAGAGAACAGTCATGGGGTAATGGAAAAAATAAGCAAAATGGCAGTATGAGTTATGGATTAATAATTGTCCTCTTGTCTTGAAGGACCTGCTCTTTTCCACATGCTACCTAAGATAGCTATCACAAAGACATGGAACAACAGCAGGCATTTTGTTAGACTTTCTAATTACTAGTTTTTGACCTGTCCTCGGAGGGGTCAGATGAATTCTTTTTACATCCCATCACATAGTAGCTTCTCAGACATGTTGATAAATAAAGTCCAAAAAAGATTCCTATTCTGTAGCCCACCTTTGTGCCTTTCTTGCTTGTTTGATTTCAGTTTTCTGAGAGACACACCTATTTCGTAGGAGATTGCTGGTGAATGATCTCATTCTTCAGATGAGAAACATTTTATGGCAGCAGCAGTACAACCTTTGCAGTAGCATCAATATAACAACTTATAATAGTGATAATAGACATACATTATGAGTTTATGCATATAGTGAATATTATCAGAAGTTTTGCTTCCTCATATTATTACAGCATAACTGTTAGGAATAAATATATTTGTACAGAATAATGGTAGTTCTTTGTAAAGTAGCATATTAAGTATAGATTTTTTTTCTTCCTCATACAGTTATTACAGCATAACTGTTAGGAATAAATATATTTGTACAGAATAATGGTAGTTCTTTGTAAAGTAGCATATTAAGTATAGATTTTTTTATTATCTAGAATTATAAAATACTTTTTCATTACTACTTTACTGTAAGTACTCTTGGTTCACTTTTTTGGAGAGGATCAGAACCATTAAAACATTTTTTAGATGCTGAGGAATCCTAGAAGAAATAGACTTTTTAATTTAGTTTTCAGGGGAGCTTATTTGGAACATCCTTCTAATTATGAAAAATTTTAAATGAATGTTTGTAGCTGTCTGTCTCATTTATATTGTTTATGATATTAAAATGTTCAAATGTAATAAGTCTTGTTGACCTTCTGTCTCAAAATGTATTCCCCATTGCCTTGTATCTTCTACTGATGTTGTAAACTCTTTAAAATGACTGGATAGTCTGTCAAACTGTGCACGTGTTTAGGTTTCAAGATGCTGTTTGCAATGATTTTTTGGTGACTAACCTGTAAATCTAGTCTCAATAGCCTGTAGACTTGACTGCCTCAAATGTACAGGAGGTGTAAAAAAATTTGCTACTTCAGCAGGTTGAAAATAATTTTCTCCTTTCATTTAGCATTTGCTAAATTAACTAAAACTTGCATGGTAACATTTCAAGAACCATAAAAATATGACTGTATCAACTTTTAGGGCACATATTTTCTCTTCTTGACAAAGGAGAAATACTGGTATTTGAATTATCATGTGACAGTTAAGTCCCATCTATCTAGAAATTTTTTCTTCTCGAAAGGTCTAGGGTCTGGAAGTAGCTGAAGAATACTTCATCTAAAGATAATTTTTGAAAGAAGCAGACTGTACTCCCAGCAATGTAAAACATTTCATATAAAAATTTAAGAAACACTTGTAAAGTCATAGAGCAACAAAGAAGAGCAAAGAAAAGAGGGCAAGAAGTGTGGGGGTAATAATGTAAGGTGTTAAGAAGGGTGTCAAATTAAAGGTACTGAGAGTAGAAAAGAAACAGGTTGTAGATGGAGAGAAGGAGGAAAAAAACACATCGTGCTCCAGGGCAGGACAAAGACTCTTATCTGTACCTTAGCACTGGAACCCTCCTGATGTTCACACCGTTACTGGATGAGTGTGAGTCAGTGTTATGTTTGTGAGCATATGCACTTCTCATGTGTTCCACTTTATGGTCTTTAATCAGTATAATGTAAGTAGCTGCCCTCATCTCAGTGTAGTGCTATTGAAGGTATAATCTTTATAATAATAAGTCATAATGCAGACAAATATGTAACCTTATACAATACCATGTATACCCATACATATTTATGCCTCCTATATGCAAGGCACTGTGCATGTTGCTGGGACATAGTGAGTTCAAATCATGCAGTCTATAAACATACTCTACACTGATATTTTACTTGCAGGATGATGTTGAAATACATCTGAGAACAATTAACCCAGACTTTATAAGTCTGGAAAGCTTGTATAAGCAAGATTTTTGTATATGTCTTCTCTCAATATTTTGTCTAGGAAAATAAGGCAGATTCATCAGTGTACTCATTCAATCAATAATTATTGAACACAATATTGTGACATGTATTTTCTTAGGTACAGTCAGATGTAGGCTTATGGGAAAAAGCCATTAATTATAAAGTCACATGTATTGCATCTTTATACTAGAGAGGAGAAGAGACATTATTCATATTCATATGTGCTTATATAAGGGGAATTTGGCCTCATCATGGTGGTCAGAGGATGTTTTCCTGAGATCTAGAGGATGAGTGGAAATTAACTACATGAGGTAAGGGGAGAGCAGCATCTACAAAAATCACATGTCAGTAAGGGGCATGGTGAGTACAAAGGTCTGAAGGGCAAGACAGAGAGGCAGGAAAGTGATGTGGGGCTAGATGATACTTAGGGACTGGATCATGTAGCTTGGACCTTATTGACCTTGTTTTGTTTTGTTTTTATTTTAGAGGTAATAGAAATCAGTTGAAGAGTTTTTTTTTTTTTTTGTAGAGACAGAGTCTCACTCCATGGCCCTCCGTAGAATGCCGTGGCCTCACATAGCTCACAGCAACCTCCAACTCCTGGGCTTAAGCGATTCCGTTGCCTCAGCCTCCCAAGTAGCTGGGACTACAGGCGCCCGCCACAACGCCCGGCTATTTTTTGGTTGCAGTTTGGCCGGGGCCGGGTTTGAACCCGCCACCCTCCGTATATGGGGCTGGTGCCTTACCGACTGAGCCACAAACACTGCCCAGTTGAAGAGTTTTAATTAGGATGGGATAACATCATAGTTAAGTCTTGAAATATGCTTGCATTGAAGAAGATAGAGCTGGGCAGGAGTGATTGAGATGGAGAGAGGTAGAGTGATTTGAGAGATATTTGGAAGATAAATGGGTAGAACTTTTTGATGGATTGGATGTGGGTGTGACAATAAAGTTGTCAAGGGGTTGATTTCTAGGTTTTGGACTTCTGTACCCAAATTAATTATAATTCAATTCGGAACTATTAGAAGACCAACACATTTTTTGAGTATGTATGGGTCCTGAATAAAAATTGGACATTATTTGAGTGCGAGGCTCCTTGAAGTCATCTAAGGTGTTAGCTAGGTATTAGGAAGTCTTGCACAGAGAAGACAAGACTAGGCTACAGGTATAAATTTGGAGTTATTTGGTTATAACTGGTGATTGAAGCAGTATGTGAATGAGATCATCTAAAGCTACAACTGTCTAGGATGGTAGTCATTAGAAACATGTGGTTACTGAAAACTTGAAATGTGATTAGTCCAAGTTCAGAGGTATGATGTAAAATACACACTGGGTTTGGAAGACAGTACATAATGAGTATAAAGATCTCAATAATTTTTATATTGATTATATATTTTCAGTATATTATATTAAAATATATTACTAATTTCACTTGTTTCTTTTTACTTTTTAAAATGTGACTACTAGAAAATTTTAAATTCTACCAATCTAGCTTTCATTATATTTCTGTTGGACAGCATTGGTCTAAGGACTAAATTTTAAGTAAGAGATTAGATTTATTGAGAAATTTCAGAAGTTTTAGAAGCCTATTAGTCTTTAAAGAAATGCAGTATAGGGAAAAAAGGCCTAGAAAGTGTTACAAAAATCATTGGCTTCTCTAAGAAGAGAAGATGGATGGACATATCTTTAAGAGTTCTTTGGTAAGATTATTTGATTAGGTCAGTGTTAGTTTATTGACTTACTGGCATGAAAGACTTAGAGAAGTTTTTTTTTTTTTTTTTTTTTGCAGTTTTTGGCCAGGACTAGATTTGAACCTGCCACCTCCAGCATATGGGGCCAGCGCCCTACTCCTTGAGCCATAGGGGCCACCCAATTACGTTTTTTTTTTTTTTTGCAGACTTAGAGAAGTTTTTAAAACATTCTTTATAAATTTGTATTTTGGAACTTCTTTTAAAAAATTCCTCCAAATCTTCCTTTATATTCCTCTAAATATAAGATGAGATCAGCTGTAGCTTTTCAGCGGATATTACATGAAGATGTGAATAAAGAATATTTTTATGTTACTAAATTCTTTTTTTTATTAAATTATTTTACTGAATTCTTAAGTGGAATATGAAGAATTTAAAAATTAGTGAAGGTGAATTTTGTAAAATACCTAATGTGAATCATTAGATATGAGTATGATGGAAAAACTTGCTAAATAAATTAAGCCAGTATTTTATAATGGATTTGGAACAGATTGAGTTCAGATTTTGTTTTTTGAAAGAGAAATATACATATGTATAAGTGTCCAGAACAGGGGTCCTCAAACTTTTTAAACAGGGGGCCAGTTCACTGTCCCTCAGACCGTTGGAGGGCTGGACTATAGTTCAAAAAAAAAACAACTATGAACAAATTCCTATGCACACTGCACATATCTTATTTTGAAGTAAAAAAACAAAATGGGAACAAATACAATCACATCGCCCCATGTGGCCCGCGGGCCATAGTTTGAGGACCCCTGGTCCAGAAAGTCGATAGGTTTTTGTGATACAGTTAATAATTTTTTCCTTGCTGTAAGTATATTCCACATTTAGATCCAAAGGAATAAATGAATATTTGGGTTTTTTAGATAGTTAAAATATTTGATTTATGCCTTATGAATTTGTAAGCTTCTATAAGACAAAGACCAAGTCTTTTAGTACTTCTGTCGTGTTTCTCATGTGAGGTGCACAGTAGACACTTAACTACTTATGGAGTAAGGATTAGGGTCATGTTAATTGATCTTCATATCTTTCCCCACTTTGCATTTGTGTCCTCAAAGAACATGAAGCTTTTCTGAGCTTTTTGTAGAGTAGAAAATTGTTGTTTGTTATTTTTGAAATGAATATGTAAAACAGGGGTGCTCAACCTGTCGCTCATGGGCCCAGTGCTGATTTTGTGAGGACTTTTTGCTTATGTGGTGTCGGATTATTGCAAAAAGTATGCAGAGAACTTATTATTTTTTTCTTTTTGCTGCTAATCAGTGTTTGTGTATTTAATGTATGGCCCACAGCAACTCTTACTTTTTCAGTTTGCAGCAAAGGGAAAAAAAAAGGTTTGACATCCCTGTTTAAAATATAAACATTTTTTAAAAATTGTATAGACATGCAGGGAAATAACCTGTTACAGAACGCTTTCCCTATTGATATTTTTCTCCTTTGTTTATAGAATTCAATTGTTGCAAGATACAATGTAGGTAATGGTCACACTTAAAAGTACGTATTTGGTGGCGCCTGTGGCTCAAGGAGTAGGGCACTGGCCCAATACACCAGAGGTAGTGGGTTCAAACCCAGCCCCAGCCAAAAAATGGCAAAAAAAAAAAAAGTATATGTTTATATTGAGTTGTAAGTAAATTTTGAGATATGTTGATAAAATTTCTTTACTGGACTGAACCAACTATCTCTGTGAGTTCTTTGAATGTTTTCTCTTAAGCAATTTAATAGAAACTATTTTCAGAAGTTTGTTAAATTAGTATACTTTGTCCTTTCTACCATTCTAACAAATGTTTTTAACATGTCCTTTCTAACATTTGTTTTATGAGATATGCTACAAATTCTTTTCTTTTCTTTTTTTTTTTTTTTGAGACAGAATCTCCCTTTGTTGCTCTTGGTAGAGTGCCATGGTGTCATAGCTCACAGCAACCTCAAACTCTTGAGCTCAAGTGATTCTCTTGCCTCAGCCTCCCAAGTAGCTGAGACTATAGGTGCCCACTACAACACCCAGGTATTTTTTAGAGACAAGATCTCGCTTTGGCTCAGGTTGGTCTTGAGCCTGTGAGCTTAGGCAGTTCACCTGCCTTGGCCTCCCAGAGTGAACATCCCAGAGACATGGCCTCCCAGAGACAAGTCCTAGGACTATAGGCATGAGCCATCACACCCAGCCCTACAAATTCTTTTCTTTTTGATATTGCTTATATCTTGGAGTCTTTGGTTAGAAAGGACTCAGGATGATGAGATTGGAATTCATGCTAGGGCATGCCTCTGATGAGGCAAAGAAGTAGGCATATAGGCACCTTTCAGTCTAGTAAGTTGGCATAGAATTCCAATCCGCTGATAAAGGAGTTCCAACCTAAGGATATTGCTGAGCACTTACAAGTATAAACACCAAAAAGGAGTATGTGTAAGTTACTGATTAGGACACAAGGTATGTAAATTAGACTTCTTCTCCATATTCTGGCTCTGTTTACCACACAGAGTGGCAAGTACTAGTGATCCTTTCTGCCTGTGCTAGAGAGCAAGTTGATGTATAGCGGCTTCTGTTGTTACAGCCCAACTAGGTTCATTGCCTCCTACTCAAGAGGAAGCCAATACACTGAGATGTCAGGGTTTACAGTAAAAAAAGTGTTTAATAATGCAGGTGCCATGCCAGGTTTTGGGAGAAGTTTCTAAAAATTTGGGAGAAAGGGTTTTTAAAGATAGTTTGGTGGACACAAGGCTAGGCAATTGAATCTGCTAATTGTGGTCAGGGTTGGAACCACAGGGTATAGAAATTGTCCTTCTCTAACTTTGGGACAAGTCTGTTCTTGGGTGGAGGTCTGGATAACAGTTGAGTCAATTTCTCCATGTGGGCCATTGGTATGGATGGACCAGCCTTTCCATCACGATGCAGGGCCTGGAAGGTATCTCAAAAACTAGTCTTAGGTTTGATGGGGAAAGTTAAGAGTCTTTATCACCATCAGCTATGACTCCTGAGTAGCAATTATGGGAAAGCAAACTAGGGGACAGTGGCTGGTGATTATTATTATTTTTAGTTATGCCTGTGCCTTTGCAAAGTTTAGCCCTTACCACAGTTCTCGCCTTGGTAAAAGATGATTTTACTATCACTAGAGGTTTGCCATGATCTTTTCTTCTGACAACCTGCTTCCTGCTTATTTAACAGGGGTGTCCAACCTTTCTTTCTTTCTTTCTTTTTTTTTTTTTCTCTGCTGCCTGTTGGAAGAATGAGTTGTCTTGGACCACACGTGAAATAAACAAACACAACACATGATTAGCAAAAAACAAAGTCTGTGTATACTTTTTTTTGTGATATCCAACATCACAGATAAGCAAAAAAAGTTCTAACAAAGTTAGCATGTCACCCATGTCCTGCAGGTTGGACACCCCTCTATGTTTCATTCTAAATTGAGTAATATGATTCTTCTATGATTGGGTTAATCTGACTTCTTTCCTTGGTGTTGCTTTTTGGGTCTGGATGAGGTAGGGTTTATCCCTGTGCTCCATCAGAATCTACAGTTTGAAGTTATTTTGGTTGTTGCGGATACGTTTTTTGACTATTTCTGGTTGTGTTTTTTTTGTTTCGATTGATTTTTACATTTTTCTTGTTCCTTTAGTAAACGCATTCTTCAGAAGTCTTTATAAGCATATATTGTTTTGGGTTTTTTTGATAATTAAAATCATAATGGAAGTTTTTACATACATATATTAAAACATGGCAATACAATACTATGAAATTTCAATGCCCATTTTTGTGTCTGTGTTACTTCCTTGTTAATGCTAAATGGCTGCCCCAAATAATGTTTAACTTTGCTGGTAAACATATCTAGCTGCTCTTTGCTATACGAAGAGACCTGCCATTGTATTCACTAAATTTTCTACCAATTATAAAGACAAGACTTGTTTGGCAGAGATAGTTGACAACTGAAAACACCTTCTTATAATTAGATGTAGTTTCTTAATAAATTGAGAATTTAACAAGTTCAGGTTTTTTCATGTGGAAGTAAAACTCTACAGAATTTAAGTTGGTGGAAGAGGGGAGAAGGGGATGGGTAAATTCATACCTAATAGGTACATCCCACGGGTACATTGCACACTTTCTGATTGAAGGACACACTTATGACCATGACTTAAAATAAATAAAAACAAACTATATAACCTCAATGTGTAACCCCATAGTATTCTAAAGTAAAAAAAAATTTAAATTTAAAAAATGCACCTCAAAAACAGGTTGAGATTTTTGATTTGATACTATGAAAATAATACATTTTAGTGACATGTATTTTAATAGGTACCAGGTAATAAGAATGGGCTTACTGATATATGACAGTAATCATGGTGTGCATACTAAAGTCTGGTTATCTTAAAAGGACAACAGAGGGTGGTGCCTGTGGCTCATTGAGTAGGGTGCTGGCCCCATATACCGAGGGTGGTGGGTTCAAACTTGGCCCTGGCCAAACGGCAACAAAAGCTGGGCGTTGTGGTGGGCACCTGTAGTCCCAGCTACTCAGAGGCTGAGGCAAGAGAATCGCCTAAGTCCAGGAGTTGGAGTTTGTTGTGAGCTGTGTGATGCCTTGGCACTGTACTGAGGGCAATAAAGTGAGACTTTGTCTCTATAAAAAAATAAATAAAAGGACAACAGAACCCCTAAGTTTTTACCAGTTTCTACTTACGAGAATAAGTGTTTATATTGATAATGTTTTACTCAAAATGCAGAAACACATTAAGTGCAAAACTGACCTGATGTACATATTTCTCACATAATAGAACCTCTGTAAGTAGACCACTCAAGAGTCTGTAACAAACTGGTCAACATAAGGAACTAGGCCTACCGTTGATTTGTATATATAGTGCATATCTGGTCTGTGAAAATCAGGTCAACTTAAGGTGGTGGTTAACTATGGAGGTTCTATTGTATTAACAAAAAATGCCCCACATTAGTTAGATTGAGAGCTGGACATATGTAACAGAGACTTCATGTACAGAAGCTCGAAGAACATAGCCATTTCCCCCTTCTGTCTTAAAAATACCCAGAAAGTGAGACAGTTGTGTGCTTTGTGTTGTCATTTAGGGACCCAGGTTCCTTCCATCCTACCCTTTACCCTTTGGTACTCCAGGTTGGTCCATAGACCAGCAGCATTGACATCACTTGGTAGCTTGTTAGAAATACATAATCTTAATCTTCACCAGGGACCTACTAAATCAACCTCTGGATTTTAATGATATTCTCTCAGTGATTGTTTTGCACATTAAAGTTAGAGAAGCACTACTTTAGAGCATTGTCCTTATCTTCCTGGTCATAGGAAAGTAGCTGTCACATTGGGTTTTAGCTAGCTGACAGGAGGATAGCCATGGAGTAAATTCCCTGATGAAGACACATCATGTCCTTGGTTTCCAAGAACATCAGTATCACATTTTGCTGACAGGGATTCTGAAAACTGGTCTAGTTCTGATTCTCAGACGGTAGACTTATTAATCTTTTAAACTATAAAACCTTGTAGCAGTATGAGATTGCTTTAAAAATTTCTATGCTTCAGTTTCTGTACCTATCCTATCATGCAGCAGTAACAAAGTTCGTGGATCAGAATTAATCTATGGACCACACCTGAAGTAGTTCTTCTGTTCACATTTTGAATTTATTGCTCAGTAATCCTGTTCAAACTATGATAAATTTGAATGTATTGGTATGAATAAATGGGGCTTCCCCTTTTTTTGCCTTTCATACTTTTTGATTTTATTTACTTAATAGTCTACTTAGTAAAAACATTTTTAGTGATAATCTTATGTTTGAAAAGGACTTTTCAGTTTGCAAAGCCCTTTTACCTACCTTATATGGAATTCCCTAGTAACAAGTAGTATGTATTACATTTGCTTATAAAAGGTGATTATAAACCTTAATTGGTTTAATCACATTGCTGATACATAGTATGGTACCTTGGGAATGGTCACATTGGTTGTAAGAAAATGCTTTTTGTTCCTCACATAAATGTTTTACATATTTTATACTTTTAGTTATGAATTAATATTAGTTTTGAATTAATGTTATGAAACTTATCTGCGCCATTATCGTGTTGGTTAACTGCTTGACGTGATTTGAATTATACCTTCTTTGACAGGTTTTTGTGGAAAATAGAATTCAAGTGGACTGTTGGTGGTCTTTTAACATGTTTTACTTTTGTACAGTAGCTTTCATGTGGAAATTGAATTGTTTATAGTTCTTGGTAATGCTTTAGTGTTTTAAGCAGAAGCATATGTAAAAAATGTATGAGCTGTATATGTCTAAGACACATATTTGAAGAGTGGAAAAACAGACTAATGTTTGAATGTTTTCTTTTTCTTTTCTTTTTTTTTTTTTTTTTTGAGACAGAGCTATCGCCCTTGGCAGAGTGTCATAGCATCACAGCTCACAGCAACCTCCAACTCCTGGGCTTAACTGACTCTCTTGCCTCAGCCTCCCAAATAGCGGGGACTACAGGCACCCGCCACAATGCCCGGCTATTTTTTGGTTGTATTTGTGATTGTTGTTTGGCAGGCCCGGGCTGGATTTGAACCCCCAGTTCTGGTGTATGTGGCTGGAGTCTTAGCCCCTTGAACTGCAGGTGCTGATCCTGACTGAATGTTTTCTGATGTTTACCTTGCTTGTCTCTGTTATGGTCTGCTTGGTATCCCCCCTGCAGCACTCCTGCTCTAATTTTTTGTAAATTTTTTTCCCAAAATACCCAGTATATGTGAACTAATAGGTCAATAAGAAATCAGCATTGTGACAATACTGCTAAAGAATGGGCTCAAAAGCTGGAATCAATTTGTATTTGAAACTGAGAGTAAGAAACATTTACATTCAAATTAGTTAATTAGAATTCATCACAAAACTGGATTATTGTGAGAGACTACTGAGAAAAATAAAACAGTTACAAAAACATCTGTATTTATCTTTCCTCTTCCTTTAATTTTATATCTATTTAATACTTCTTGAGATGCTGTATGGTTGGTAGTTGAGAGTGTACATGGGCTCTAAAGACCAACTTTCCTGAGCTGAGGTCATTCCGGTTCTGCCACTGATTAGCTATATCCTTGAGCAAATTTCTTAACTGCCTACTGCCTCAGTTTGTTCATCCATAAAATGACGTCAGTTGTACTTATCTCGTAGTATACTTAAGAGAATTAGTAGGTTAACACAAAGTTTTTGGAACATTGCTTGGCATATGCTGAGCCCCTAGTGAATATTTTATATTCTTACTATTGTATGTCAAGCCTGGACACGGTTAACTTTTGGTTGCCAATTAAATAAATTCATATGACTTGCACACATATGGATTTCTGGTCTTGTGTCACCTTTACAAAAACTTGATGCCCTTTATATTAGAATACCTTATGTTATCTGTGAGAGGGTTACTTTGATAAAGATGAAATCTTTATATCTTTTGGATTTTGAATCTCAGGGTATATCTTATAGCTTTTACTCACCTTATAAATATCAGTGTATCAAGTTAAAGATAAAATAGTATAGGTAGGTGGAAGACTTCATGTTGTATTACATTATTTTACTCTTTCTGGAAGTATAGAAAGAAATTTGCAAGGAAACTGTCAATATTCAGTCTGTTAATAAGGACATGAATTTAATGAGCTTCAGAAGTTTCATATTCTTACTGAAATGTTACATTGTTATTGTCTTTTGTTTTTGTAAATGAGGATTTCACTTAAAGAGTAATGGGTTTCCCTTCTCAAGAATTAAATGTGTGGAACCAATTGTGTAATATGTAAATTTATGGGACAGTGTATTTTTTTCTTTTTAAAGACTACTTGTCTTCTTAGAGAGAAGAGGACATATCTTTTGAGTCTGGTTTTTGAAGAAAGATGGGTTATATAGCTTTGCCCTAGGTGTGGATTTGGCAAACTATGGCCAGTGAGCCAAATCTGGCCTGCTACTTGTTACAAATCTTTGTAAATAAAGTTTTACTAGAATACAGCCAGAACTATTCATGCACCTACTGTCTATGGCTGCTTTGGTGCTACAGAAGCAGAGTTGAGTAGTTGTGACCTGCAACTACTCAGTTTTCATACTGAAAACTACTGGAAACTACTTAGTTTTCATACTGAAATTGTATGGCCTGCAAAATGTGCAGTGTTTACTATCTGGCCCTTCACAGAAAAAGTTCACATATCTCCATAAGTAGTTGCGGTACTATAGTGAAATAGATGTATTAGTCCATTATTATGTACAAAAATCTGAGGTTGGAACAAATTGTACATGCTACTGGTTCTAGTATTTGTCAAAAATAACTTGCTAAGCCAACCACAATCCTAGTTTTTGTCCTTATTCTTAATGAGTGGTTTAAAAGGGGCTGCTTCACAGATTAATAAATCCTAACTATTTGATAAGAATGTGCCAGAGGGGACTTTCTGTCAAATACAGAATTGTCAGATGTTTTTGAAATGATCTACTTATTTTAATAGAACTTTTTCATTATATTCTAAGGTAGATAGAAATCCTTCATAGGTTTCAATTGAACATTCCCATCACACCTGGACAACTTTTAGATTCTGTAGAAAACCTAGACCATAGACAGTTTTTTTTTTCTTTTTCAAAATCAAATCAGTACTGCTTAAATAGAGGAAAAAGAGTGGCTGTGAGTTTGAAAAACTTGGTGAAATATAGTAATCCTGAGGAAAATACAGATGGTTTCTTTTAAATAACAGTATATTTGGTAGCCAGTCATATTTAACCTGATTGGCCATCAGCACGCTGGATATTTTAGATTAGAAATTGAATTTATGAAAAAATAATTTCATGTCTCCATTTGACCAGGGTTGATGATGTTTTACAATAGTATTCAAAGGACAAAGGATGAAGGTGTAATAAAATACGGTTCTTCAATATTCATTGGCATACTTTTATTCATAGTTTTTCTTTTTGGATGTGTGTCCTCAGACTTAACAGAATTAACGATTCCACTGTATACACATTCATATTCACTGGGATCCAGTGTACAGTTTTCATTTTTGATGTTATTCTGATTATAAAAATTACATTACTATTTCATCAGAATTTTTACAAGTCATTTAATCACTTTGGTGTATTGGGCTGTAATTAACATAGTGGCAATAAGTAAACATGCTCATTTAATAAATGCAAAGGATAATAGGCAAATGCAGTGGTTGAGGAAACATTGGTTAACTAAATAGACAAACGCAATCTTTATAGCTCATTCACACTCTTAAAGAATTTGAAAATTTTGGAGAATACATCAGTTTTTCTGTAAAAATCATGATTAATTTTACATAACAGATTGTGAGATATATGCAGATAAAATTGCTTTCTTTTCTTGAATATTCAAACTTTGTATTAATTACTTGATATAGGACCTACTCTGTCCAGAGGATCTACTGAATTTATTTATGTATTTAAATTTTTAAATTTTTAATTTTATTTTTTTGAATTTCAGAGAGTACAAATGTTTAGGTTACATTGTTTTTGTTCTAAGGTAAAGTTCAAAATGTAGTTGAGCCCTTTATCTGGGGGTGTACTAATATCCTCACCTGTACACATTAGGTGAGAACCCGCCAATTACCTTCTCTCCTCCCCCTTTTCCTTTTCCTCCTTTCTCCTCCCTTTCACTAGAATATACTTGTGTTTTTTTTTCAGGTGGGCATGTAGTTGTTTATATATTGGATTCATATTAGTATTGAGTACATTGGATATTTTTTTTTCCATTCTTGTGATGCTTCACTAAGAAGAATGTGTTTCAACTCCATCTAGGTAAACACAAAAGATGTAAAGTCACCATCTTTTCTTATGGCTGAATAGTACTCCATTGTACACACTATCACAGGCTATTAATCCATTTCTGGGTTGATGGGCACTTGGATTGTTTCCACATCTTGGCAATTGTGAATTGAGGTGCAATAAACATTCTAGTTCAAATGTCATTGTGGTAAAATGAGTTATTTTCTTCTGAGTAGATACCTAATAAAGGCATTGAGGGATCAAATAGAAGGTCAACTTTTAGTTCTTTGAGAATTCTTCATAGAGTTTGTATTAGTTTACAATCCCACCAGCAATGCAAAAGTGTTCCCTTCTCTCTGCATTCACTCCAGCATCTGCAGTTTCAGGACTTTGTGATGTGGGCTCTTCTTACTGGGGTTGGGTCATATCTCAGAGAGGTTTTGATTTACATTTCTCTGATGATGAGGGACATGAGCATTTTTTCATGTATTTGTTGACCATTCGTCTGTCATCTTCAGAGAAATTTCTGTTCAAGTCTCTTGCCCACTTACAAATGGGGTTGTTTGCTCTTTTCCTTATTGATCCAGTTTGAGTTCTCTGTAAATTCTAGTTATCAGCCCTTTGGCAGAGTCATAGAATGCAAATATCTTTTCCCATTCTGAAGGTTGTCTGTTTGCTTTAGTAGTTATGCCTTTAGTTGTACAGAAGCTTTTTAGCTTGATCGTGTCCCATTTATTTTTGGTGTTGCTGCGATTACCAGTGGGCTCTTTTTCATACAATCTTTTCCTAGACTAATTTTGTCAAGAGTTTTCCTCACATTTTTTTCTAGAATTTTTATTATTTCTCGTCTTAAATTTAAATCTTTTGTGTGGTGAGAGTCAATTTTTGTCAGTGGTGAGAAGTGGGAGTCTAGTTTTTTTTATTTTACATGTGGCTAACCAGTTCTCCCAGCACCATTTATTAAAAAGGGATTATTTTCTCCAGTGCATGCTTTTGTTTGGTTTATCAAAGATCAGATGGTGATAAGGGGCTGGATTCTTCTCTAGGTTCTCTCTTCTGTAGATTTATGTCTCTATTTTTTCTGCCCATACCAGGCTGTTTGGATCACTGTAGATTTGTAATAAAACCTGAAGTCTGGTAATGTGATGCTTCCAGATTTGTTTTTTATTTCTTCAAATTGTATTGGCTATTTGGGCTTTTTTTCTGGTTCCATATGAAATGAAGGATTATTTTTTTTTTCAAGTTCTTCAAAATATGACACTGGTGTTTTGATGGGGATTACATAACTCTGTAGATTGCTTTGGGTAATCAACCATGTTGATTGTTCCCAGCCAGGAGTGCAGTATGTTTTTCCATTTGTTAACATCTTCTGTTTCTTTTCTCAGTGTTTCCTAGTTCTCTTTATAGAGATCCTTCCTGTCCTTTGTTAGATATATTCTCAGGTATTTTATTTTCTTTGAAGCTATTGTGAAGGATATTGAGTCTTTGATTTGATTCTCAGCTTGACTGTTATTGGCAGATCTGAAAGCTACTGATTTGTAGATGTTGATTATGTATTCTGAGATGTTACTGTGTTACTTGATCACTTCTAAGAGCTTTGTAGTTGAGTTCCTGGGATCTTCAGGTATAAGATCATGTCATCCTCAAAGAGTGAGAGTTTGACCTCTGTCCTCTGTTGAATACCCTTGATTTCTTTCTCTTGTCTGATAGCTTTGGCTAGGACTTCTAACACTATGTTGAACAGCAGTGGCAATAGTGAGTATCTTTGTTTGGTTCTAGTTCTAAATGGAAATGCTTTCAGTTTTATTCCACTCAATATGATACCGGCTGTGGCTTTGTTGTAGATGGCCTCTTATTACCCTGTTTTCCCGAAAATAAGACCTACTTACAGGAAAGATAAGATATCCCCTGAAAATAAGACCTAGCACATCTTTGGGAGCACGCCTTAATAAGACACTGTCTTATTTTCGGGGAAACAGGGTAGTTTAAGAAACGTCCAATCTATGCCTATTTTCTTAAGTGTTCTTGTCAGAAGAGGATGCTGAATTTTGTCAAAAGTGTTTTCTGCATCAGTTGAGAGAATCATATGGTCTTTGTTTTTGATTTTATTTATGTGGTGAATTACATTTATGGATTTATGTATATTGAACCAACGTTGCATCCCTGGAATAACGTGATCCACTTGATCACGTATAATTTTTTAAATATATAGCTGTGATATTTTTAGTGGGATCTTATTGTGTATTTTTGCATTGATATTCATTAATGATATTGGCCTATAGTTTTCCTTTTTTGTTGAGTCCTTTCCTGGTTTTGGAATCAGGGTGATATTTGCTTCATACAACATGTTGGGCAGGATTTCTTCCTTCTCTATGTTTTAGAATAGGTTATGCAATATAGGTACTATTTCCTCTTTGAACTTTTGGTACAATTTTGTTGTGAAACTATTTGATGAAGGGCTTGCTTTTTTTCTTTGGAAGATTTTGTACTGTTGATGCAATTTCAGTGCTTGATACAGATCTATTCAAAATTTCTAATTATTTCTGGTTGAGTTTTAGGATGGTGTTGTGTTTCTAGTTATTGGTCCATTTCCTCTACCTTTTCTAATTTCTGGGAATAGAATTTTTTTATAGTAATCATTGAGGATCTTTTGAATTTCTGTGGCATCTGTCGTCATTTCTCCTTTTTTGTTTCTGACTGAAGTTATTAGAGTTCTAACTTTTCTGTTTCTGGTAAGTCTGGCCAAGGGTTTATCTATTTTATTAACCTTTGCAAAGAACCAAGTTTTTGTTTCACTGATATCCGAATAATTCTTGTATTTTGATTTAATTTAAGTCTGCTCTGATTTTGGTTATTTCTTCTGCTGGGTTTGAGCTTGGATCTTTCTTTTTCAGTTTATTCAAATGGTCTGTTACGTAGTTGATTTGCTCTCTTTCTGTTTTCTGGATGAAGGCATCTAATGTGACAAATTTCCCTCTTAACACTGCCTTTGCAGTGTCTCACAGGTTTTGATAGCTTGTGGCTTCACTACTGTTTTGTTTAAGAAATCTAATGATTTCCTTCTTTATCTCATCCTTACCACAGCTCTAGTTCAGCATAAGATTGTTTAGTTTCCATGACTTTATGTTGGTATGAAGATTTCTGTTGGTATTGAGTTCTACTTTTATGCTGTGATAGTCTGAGAAGATACAAGGAATAATTTCTATTCCTTTAAATTTATTGAGGTTTGATTTTTGCCCTAAGATATGATCAATTTTGGAGGAGGATCTGTGGGCTGAGAAGAAAGTGTACTTAAGTTTTATTAGGATGAAATATTCTGTATATGTCTGTTAAGCCCATTTGTTCTGGGGTTGTGTTTAATTCCATTACTTCTTTGTTTAGTTTCTTCAGAGGATTAGTTTAGTTTTTTTAGAGGATCTATCCAGTTCTATCCAGATAGGTGTTGAAATCTCCAGCTGTAATGGTGTTGGAAGATTGTATTGTTCAGATCATTTAGGGTTCATCATATTTATCTAGGAGCATTTAGGTTGGGTGCATAGATGTTAACGATTGAAATCTCTTCATGTTGTGTACTTTCCTTGACCATATAGTGTCCATCCTGTCTTTCCTTATTTTTGTTGGTTTAAAACCATATGTATGCAAGTAATATTGCAAACCCCTGCTTTTTTCTGATTTTGATTTGCCTGGAATATTGTTCTCCATCCCTTTATCTTGAGTATTGTTTTATCCTTAGATGTTAGATGAATTTCTTGGAGATAGCAAGTTAGTTATCCAGTTAGCCACACTGTGACTCTTCAGTGGGGAATTCAGGTCATTCACATTTATTGAGAGAATTTATAGGTATGGTGGAGTTTTGTAGTTTTGTGGGGGTCTGTTGCTTAGTTTTATCCCTTGCACCATTGTGGAAGCTAGGCTTTATTCTTAATTTTAGGGTGTGCTTACTTTGGTGATGGACCAGTGTGCTGGTCATTATGAAGAATGGGTCTAAGTATTTCCTGTAGAGATGGTCAAGTTGTGGTAAATTTCCTCAATATTTGCATGTCAGTTCAATATTTGATTTCTCCATTGAAAGGGCGGCTCTCAACTGGCCGAGATCTCACAGACCACCAAGGCTTGTATGAAAGGTCTTTATTGGCGAGGGATGCTGCAGAGCAGCACCAAGGAGGAGAGAAAAGAGAGAGACCAAAAGAAAAGCGTACCTTTATATGGGTTCACTTAGGGGAAGTCTGAGAATGGAGATGGGATGGTAGAATAGCCAATAAGGAGGTACTGCTCTGGTGGGAAGAGCCGTTAGGGGCAGGCCATGAGTTTGAAATTTTCAGCAGGTAATTGGGACAGAGATGAGGTAAGTTTTGCGACTGGGAGATAAGGAGATGTCTAGTAGGCAACTCCCTGTTCAGAGGGCAACTCCCTGTGCTTGGAAAGGAGCTGTAACTTTAAGAGTGAGACAACTAGTCTTGGTCTGCTGAAAGCAGGAAGGGGCTTTCTGGGGAAGGGGCTTTTCTGGGGCAATTACCTAATATCCATCACGTATGAAAATTAGTTTAGCAGGATACAGAATCCTGGGCTGAAAATTGTTTAAGAAGGGTAAAGGCCAATGACCATTCTCTTTTGGCTTAAAAAGTTTCAGCTGAAAGGTTTACTTTTATCCTGATACTTTTCCCTCTCTAGGGAAAGACTTTTCTTATGCTTGGCTGCTAGCAGAATTTTCTTTCATTATGACTTTGTCAAAGTTAATTACAATGTGTCTAGGAGATGCTTTGTTTGAATTGAGTTGTATTGGGGTTCTTTTTTATGTTTGTTTGTTTGTTTTTTGAGAGAGAGCCTCAAGCTGTCCCCTGGGTAGAGTGCCATGGCATCATAGCTCACAGCAATCTCAAACTCCTGGGCTTAAGTGATTCTCTTGCCCCAGCCTTTCAAGTAGCTGTGACCACAGGTGCTCACCTCAAAACCCAGCTATCTTTTGGTTGCAGTTATTATTGTTGTTTGGCAGGCTGGGGCTGGATTCGAACCCGCCAGCTCTGGTGTATGTGGCTGGTGCCTTAGCCGCTTGAATCACAGGTGCCGAGCCTTGTGTTGGGGTTCTGAAACTATCTACCTTCTGAATTTCCATGTCTCTTGCATTGCTTGGGAATTCTTCACCATTATGTCTTAGAGCTTGTTCATAGGCACAGTTTTTTGGCATTAGATTTTCTATCACTTTTTACCTTATACCTGCTGTTTTCCTTCACTATCTGCTACTGTCAGGCTTTTGCTTCCTTTGCACTGATTAAATGCTTTTGCTAAAGTACCAGTGATCTCCCAGTTGAGAGATATCCTTCAATTCTTTCTTTAGTGACCTCTTTGCTACAATGGACAGTATTTGTCAGTCATGAAATACACTATTCTTTGTGTATTCCTAATATTGCAGAATGCTTATTCTCTTCATCACTCTTTTTTTTTTTTTTTTTTTTTTTTGCAGTTTTTGGCTGGGGCTGGGTTTGAACCTGCTACTTCCAGCATATGGGGCCAGCGCCCTACTCCTTGAGCCACAGGTGCCGCCCCTCTCATCACTTTCTGATCATTCATTTGATGTTTTTTCACGATATTCTATCTTATCCTTCCCTGGATTTTCTTACCTTCCCTCTTTGCTCTGATATGATTGACCCTAATGATTTCAATGAGGTGTGAGTTCATAGGGATCCTCCTTCTTCTCTAACAGTTGCTGTTTGGATTCTTGATCTTTTTAGGCTTTAAGCAACACCTGATCTCCTGGTTTAAAGGGGTGGAGGGGTACTTCTAGCTGAGGCAAGGTCCTGAAGGAGGCAAACTTATGTATAATAGTATTTGATTTGTATAATAATATTGCTTTATTCTGTTTTCCTCAATAATGATTATATTGCCATACCTACCTGAGGATGATAAGAAGGGACTACCATAAGCTATTTTGTAGGGGCTTAACTTAAGCCTGCCTCTAGGGGCTACCCTTATCTGGAGGAGGGTAATGGCAGTACCTTATCCTGTTTCAGGTGGGTTTCCTGCATCAATTTTGTTGTAATTTTGAGTATGATTCATTTCCTCTGTGTTGCCTGTAGATTGAGGTCTCCAGGATGTGTACACTTTTCATTCTAGCTGCAGAACTTTACATACTTGCTATCTCTCTCTGGACAAGGGAAGAGCTGTGGTAAAACAATCAGCTCAGCCTTTTGAGTTAAAGTTCCAGGTAGCAGTGCCATTGTTTCCAGCAGCCATTGCTCTGCGACCACTTTGTGTTGTTTGTTGTCTATAATGGTTGCAGTCTGGCTCTGATGTGTGCTGATCTGTCCATCCTACTAGAAAAGATAGCCTCCAGAACCTTTATTTTTTGTGGGGGAGGAGATTAAGCAGTTTCTGGAGGCCAGGTAGTGTGCGCAGTTAGCTAGCTGGTAACAGGCTGTTTTAATAAAGTAGAACAGAAGGAGGAGGAGGCTGATTGCAGGAAGGTTGGGAAAATACCAAGCCATCATTTTGGATAATCCCAACATTAAATTAAAAACCATGTCTATTTTTATCCTGCCAGCCTGTTACCATCTAAAGAGAATGAGGCTTTGTATGACTATTTTGAGGTTCTAGAGGGGCTGCTGCTGAGTGTGGGCACAGGCTGATCTTAGAAGAGCTAAGTAGCTAGACTCTCTTGTGCAGTCCACCTGGCCTCCAGTACCTTGGCTTGACCTAGGGCTGCTCCTTGTGTCTTCCAGCAGATACAGGGGGCTGTTGCACCAGGGAGCCAAGGCCCACCCTGGGATGCCAAATTCTGTTATTGAAAGCTTAGCACTTGTCCATGAGGCCACATCAGAAGAACAAGAACAAGTGCTTGAAAAAAAGGACAGATTTATTATGCCTGCAAGGGAGGAAATGTCAGACTTGTCTAGAAGTATCAAATAAGCAAAAATACAGAGCTTTTGAAAGGATGCTTTTAAGGTTTAGAGTATTGTCATTCAACTACAGTTGTTAGTTCTGATTATTCCATCTCCAGTGAAGACAATCCCTTGACTTCCACTGGGACCTCCCATCAACCTGGGCATCCTTGGATCTCTTCTTCCTAGATCTTCACCAGCATAGTTCTGATGAGCCATCTCCTGTAACACAAAGAACAAAAGACCATCCCCTGCCCCATCCAACTACTGGCCTGAGACAGGGATTCAGGTTTTAGTTCTTGAAAAGTGTGAGGGGTTTTTAAGGAGATAGCAAACACTTTTCCCCTTTTCAGGCCAACCTCTTTTATAAGCCCTTATCTTCTTTTTCAGGATAATTTGGTTATTCTTTTTTGATCCTTTGCAGTTCCATCTGAATTTTAGAATTAGCATGTCAATTTATTGAAGGAAGTCCTCCTGGGATTTATGGTAGCTAGAAAATGATGGTAGTATAATAAATAACCTCCCCAAATCTCCTCCTCAGACCTACAGATAACTTCACAACTATGAAAAATCTGTGTAAAACCACTCTCTCAACATTATGTGAGGATAGAGAATGTGGAATGTGGAAACTGTCAAATACCTGTGAGAAATGAATGAAAAAATTAAATGTTAGCACCATGGTTCTTCTATACACTCTGACTTCAGTGTTGCCCCACTGTGGGGCTTTAATGATCTGAGGCAGAATTTGAAAAAAACTAGAAAAGCAGAAGAGAAATTCAACTGAAGTGACTAGAAGGTGAGAAGAATGACCACCAGAAACATTAAATCCACCCTAAATATGAAGATACCAAAGAAAGTTGGCATATCAGGAATATATTTCAAAATATGAATATCTGAAATCATAGGTGCTAAATAAACGGCCCAAAAGAAACAAATTCTGTACAATGGGCCAGACATTCAGCTGAAAACAGATAAATGCCACTTAATGGAATTGGTGTGTGAATTAAAGAGGACAGGCTATTTAATCGAGTAACACTGATTTCAAAGAATCAGCATGATTTAAAGAGATTATCATTCAAATACATAGATTCTGGGAGAGAAAAAAGCAAAAGGGAAGAAATTTTGTTTGGCAATTAGGTAGTGAAGAAAAAATGAAGAAAAAGAAAATGTAGTGACTTGGCAACACACAGGAGAGGTAAAAAAATTGGAGGATTCACACCATTTGTCCACACCTTGTAAAGAAACAGAGCAACCAATCATTTCATTAAACTGAAAGTAAACTGATAGGAAGAGGTGACAATAGACTAAAAATATTGTAAAACAGCTTGATGTCACAAAAGAGTGAAGAAAAATTTCCAATCAGGAAATATGATTGTGTAAAAATCAAAGAAAATTTTCTATCCACAAAATAGCCATGAAATATGAAAAACCTGTATCTTTATACTCCAACAGAATTAAATGTACTACAACATGCATTTGGGAGTATGAAAAGTTACCGAAGTCAGAAATTAAAAAACTGAAAACTGACATGCACAAGAAATAGGGAAGAATGAATAAAAAATGTTGATCAAGTTTTGAAGAGAGATGGAAGAAAACATAAAAATTATCTCGGAAATGAATATTATTATAAGGTACTTTGGGAAAATACACTAGAATGAAAAGTTAATAAGTGACATTGAAGAAAGAGAGTAAGACAACCACCAGAATTAAAGTGACATAAAGAAGTAAATATCAGAGGTAAAGTAGTAGAAATGCAAGATGTAGTCAAGGAAAGAATAATAATTGGTTCATGAAGTCTCTGAGGAAGAAAAAACATTTGAAAACAGCTAATGTCTAAAACTGTGATCAGGAAGACTATAGAAGAAAAAGACATAAATCCACACATTGAAAGTATGCCAAATATAAGGAAAGATAATCTGCAGCAAATAATTCCAAGAAATGTCCTAGTAAAAATTCTTGGATTTCAAACGTAATGATAAAATTTCTAAGACCACCATGGCCAAAAATAAATAAATAAATTAATTAATTAAATCCTTTAATTAAATAAATTAATTAAATAATTAATTAAATCCTTAAATCCTTAGGTAGGCAATAAATTATACTAGCATTAGACTTTTTAAAGCCAATTATAGAGGTAGACAAAAGTAGAGCAACGAAGGAAAGTGTGAAAGTATGAATTCATGATTTTATATCCATCCAAGTAGCTCTTTAAATATTAAGGCTATATAAAAAATAGTTTTCATCATACCGGAACTTAGGGAAATCTGTACCTCTTAGTCCTCCTTTAGAAATCTGCTAGAGGATGAACTTCATCCAACCAAATGGTGATTGGGAAAATTTTAGCAAAAGTATTGATGGCAAACATTATAAAAATGTATAAATTTTTAAGACTATAAAGACTAAAAAGACTAAAAAGACTTTTTAAGACTATGAAGACTAAAAAGAAGGTGAGGTGGAATATTAATGTAAAAATGTTATATATTGTGCATTGAAGTAGGGAGAGAGAAAGAAAATTGACAATAACTTAACTAGTACTAGAAACAGCTGATAAAGCAGGTATTAAAAAGTGAAATGAGAAAACAGGAGACTCAAAAATTAAAAAAGATGTAAGTACAAGGTTCTACTAAAACAAAAATAAAGACCTTTGCACAAATGAAAAAACAATTAGTGATAGCAAAGCACACATTTTGTGGACAAATATGTCAAAAAATAAAATACATAATTGATTAAAATATAATAAAATTGAGACCAAACATCTGTTAAATATATTAGAATTGAGACCAAACATGTCATAACTATCAATATGAATGAGCTTCATTCACCAATTAAAAGAATTAAAAAAAATTGGCTTACATAACAAAATCCAATTTTGTGCTGTTTATAGGAAACTTACCTGAAATAAAGTAATTCAGAATGCTAAAAATAAAAGGATGGATACAAGAATATGAGACAAATGGGAACAATGTAGGGCAGAAATAGTGATCTTGATGTTAGATATAGTAGAATTTAAGTCCAAGAACACTAAATGTGCCAAAGAAGGAAACTTCTAGTGTCATTACTAAATTTCACACTACCCACAAATGTGAAAACCCACATTTGACAATTAAGATGTAACACACATGAATATTTATGCATCAAGTAGCAGAAAACTGGCTTTCTGATACAAAAACCACAGTAATTGTAGGGACATGTATATAGATAGATACATACCAACAATAGGGAGCTTCATTATACCACTTTCATTACTAGATAGATTGGTGGACAAAAAATGAGGTAGAAGATGTAAACAGTATAGCCAATAAAATTGATCTTACGGGTATATTGAATGCTACATCTTGACACATTTTCTTGAGTGCTTATTGCACATACACAAAAGTTGATTTTATAGTAGGTCATAAAACATTAATAACTTCCATAAAGTAGACCTATTACAAAAAGCACTTGTCTAATTACAATGCAGTAAAACTAGGATTGACTAACAAAACAAAAAATCGGCCCTTCCGCCTAGAAATTGATTAAACAACTCCTTGGTAAAAAGGTAAATATGGTTAAAATCTCTGAGTTAAAAAATATAATGGCTAATGAAGACACTTCTTATCATACTTTTTGCGATGCTTTCAAAGCAATGATTAGAGGACAATTCATTTTATTATATCAATACAAATGAAAACGTGGAAATAAATTTCAGCTAAAAAAACTAGAAAGAGAACAAAGTCGAAAGAAAGGAAGAAAAATGTAAAAGCAAAAGTGATGTGTAAGAGAATTGAAAAACAATAAATGTAACAAACAATAAATGTAACAAAGTTTTAGTGGTTTTTTTCTCTTTGGCCATGCAGTGACTTTTTAAAAACTAACAGTTTTATTGAGTTATAATTTATGTAACATAAAATTAACTCACTTAACGTGTGTGATTTAATAGCTTTCAGTGTATTCACAGAGTTGTGTCATCATAATATTATCTAATTCTAGAACATTTTTGTTATCCCCAAAGAAAAACCTATACATACCCATTAGCTATCATTCCTGCCTCCTCCTAGACTCTGGCAACTTCTAATTTGCTTTCAGTCTAGAATAAGCAAATTCACTTTCTGCCTGTATGGATTTGCCTCTTCTGGACATTTTATATAAAGGGAATCATATAAAGTGTGGCCTTTTATGTTTGGTTTCTTTAATTTAGCATATTTTTAAGATTGTGGGGGAGAAGGCAGACTTCTTGGAAGATTCAATGAAGATCAACTTGGCTCTCATGAAATTCAAGTCTCGATGATAATTTGCATATTATCCATTTTTAAAGCCTTTTTCATACATTTTCTTGATGTACTACACAGTGATACTTCATCAAACATGAGTTTTGGGCAGCAGTTGCCTCATCTTCTATTAATTTTACAAGTCCTTCTCTTTGATCTACCATCCCCGGGGCACCATGACTACTAGATAGTTAACCATGGAGAAAATCGCTTTAACATGTTTTTTACTGCTTCATATAAATCTCTTGGTTTATTTGTTTCTTTTGATGACACTGAAAGAGCCATTTCTTCAGTGACATTATATTCATCATCAATATTGCTAATAAAAAAGGCAAGTTAAGCCATTATTTGTACATAGTCACCTCAGTGCTGTTATCCGTCATGAAAGTGCAAAATTTATAAAATTAGTAGCCTTAACTCTCTAAACTACTTTCAACAGATTTTCCAATTTCTTCAGTTGAGACTGATTTTAGAAATATCCCTCTTTTTTGGGGGCACAAATTATATCTGTCATGCTTCCCATCCATTGCTTAATAAACTCACCATCAGTAAAGGGTTTTGATTTTTTTTTTTTTCGGTTAAATATGCTATCACTTAAGTAGCTTTTACAATGGAATCCATCTGAGCTGTAACTTTAAAAAAAATTTTTGTTGGGTGGCGCCTGTGGCTCAGTGAGGAGGGTGCCGGCCCCATATACCGAGGGTGGAGGGTTTGAACCTGGCCTGGGCCAAACTGCAACAACAACAAAAATAGCCAGGCATTGTGGCAGACACCTGTAGTCCCAGCTACTCGGGAGGCTGAGGCAAGAGAATCACCTAAGCCCAAGAGCTGGAGGTTGCTGTGAGCTGTGATGCCACAGCATCTACCAAGGGCGACAAAGTGAGACTCTGTCTTTTATAAAGAAAAAAAAAAAAAAAAGCAGCGCCTGTGGCTCAAAGGAGTAGGGTGCCGGCCCCATATGCCGGAGGTGGTGGGTTCAAACCCAGCCCCAGCCAAAAACTGCAAAAAAAAAACAAACAAAAAAAAAATTTTCGTTGAGAGAACAGACTTGTTTTAGTTTTACTGTTCTTAAGACACAATTCTTTGTATGCCTTGAATTTGGCATGATGATTTTGCATCTAATGCCTTTTCAAATTGTAGTCTTTGAAAACTTGCAAAAATTCCCTACAAATTAAGCAGAGTGCCTTACTGTTTGCCTCAAAAATAATTTAGCTATCTGTCCACTATTCTTTAAATAATCTTCTTCATCTGTAATTTTTCTTTCTTTGGGTTTTGTTTTCTTTTGAGATATTATAGAAGCCATACTGGGATTAAAAAAGTAATAATAGACAAAGGACTGTATTTACTTTTATTATGAAAATTAATCGACAGGAAAATAGAAAGCAAGATTTGAGCCCTTCTACATCTTGGTTGCTGATGTAGGGTAATGGGTGAGGTGATGCCAAGGTATGGAAGTACCCTTAGTAATCAAGCAAGAATGCTCACCTGACTTCTAAATAACATTAAATGCCTAACGTTGCAATGGTAAGTTGAAGTATTACTGATAATTGCTGCCTCACCAAGTAATCAGGAGCACTTGCAGTGTCTAATGGTGTCAGTTCAACTATCTGCTTGGAAGAGAACACACTGGAAGGTGCACACTGCTGTAAAACTAAAGCCGTGCAAACATATGCAAATCGTGAATGTACATATTTATTTTACGTGGCATTGCCACATGATGTGTTGTGGTCTACACAATTCATACTGGAGGACCATGCAATGGAGTTCCACCAAAAATAAAATCATAAAATATCTCATAACGGGGTGGCGCCTGTGGCTCAGTGAGTAGGGCGCCGGCCCCATATGCCGAGGGTGGTGGGTTCAAACCCAGCCTCGGCCAAACTGCAACAAAAAACTAGCCGGGCGTTGTGGCGGGCGCCTGTAGTCCCAGCTGCTCGGGAGACTGAGGCAAGAGAATCGCCTAAGCCCAAGAGTTAGAGGTTGCTGTGAGCTGTGCGACGCCACGGCACTCTACCGAGGGCGGTACAGTGAGACTCTGTCTCTACAAAAAAAAAAAAAAAAATCTCATAATGTTTTAATTAAGTTTACAATTTTGTGTTGTGCTGTGTTTATAATTATCTTGGGTTGCTTATGGCCCATCGACTGTGGGTTGGTCATCCCTGGATAATGGGTATTATGAGTGCTGTGGAGATTTTGGTTCTTTTGTTTTTCACTGATGATTGTTGTTTCCCTTGTTGTATAGAAGATACTTTTTCTTTGGCTAGGCTTGAATTGTGGACTTGTGCAGCAGCTCCATTCTCTGTTCAAATCTTTTTGCCTTCAGTTGGGATGTTTTCAGTGTGTTCTGTACATGTTTCATTCAGAGGTCAGTCAGAGATGTGGCTAGAGAGTTTGGTGATCCCTTCTTTCAGTCCTTGCCTGACTTCTCCATACTTCAGTGTTTCTGATTTACTCACCTCCCTTTACTGTGTAATTAAAAGGGCTACTCTCACTTTTTATCATACTCTGTATTGTTTGTATTTTATTATCTATTGACTTCAACAAACCAATCAAGTCCACAGAAAGCATTCATTTTGAAAGAGCTAATGAACAAAGGCAGTTTATGTTGAATAGAAAAATATCCTTTCTAGATGGTAAGCTAACGGATGGCCTTTAAAATAATACTATTTAATGGAATTACTACTTTATTTCAGATAATTACTGAAATTCATAACAGATGTGTTCATTGCCTGTGCTACTGAAACAAATGACTACAAACTGGGTGACTTAAAACAATCAAAATTTATTCTCTTAACAGTTTTGGAGGCCAGAATTCTGAAATCAAGGTGTCTACAGAGCTGTTCTACCTCCAGAGGTTCTAGAGGAGAATCATTAACTTGCGCCTTTCAACTTCTGGTGGTTCCTGGTATTCCTTGGCTTGAGGCCTCATCACTCCAGTTTCTCTCTTCAGTTTCATATGGCTGTTTTCTCTTTTGCCTGTCACTCTCCTCCGTGTGTCTGTCTTAAAACTCCTGCCTCTCTTACAAGGACACTTGCCATTAGATTTAGGGCCTGCTTGGATAATCTACGATAATTTTCTTATCTCAAGATTCTTAATTGAGTTATAGATTTATTTTTCTAAATAAAGTAACATTCACAGGTTCCAGGGATTAGGACTTAGACATATCTTTTTGTGGGTCATCATTCTGGCTAGGTATGGGGTTATATTCAGACTATGTTTACTAAGCTAATGTAGAGGCTCTTTGGCCTCTGAAAGTTCACTGAAAATCAGCTGTCAAAAAGCAGAGTAATAGGATAAAAGGCATACTAAATTTATTTTAAGGTGCATAGCCTGAAGGAATTGCAGGGGATGATTACCCAATAACCCAGTTGGGTAAAGATGGTTATATACCCTTTTTAATAAAGGAAAGGGAGGTGGGGAAATATGGATGATTTATCCCACCTGTAATCTATCCCACCTGTAATCTTAGCACCCTGGGAGGTTGAGGTGGGAAGTTTGCTTGAGCTTAGAAATTCAAGACCAGCCTGAGCAACAGCAAGACCCCATCTCTGCAAAAAATAGAAAAATTAGCCAAGCGTCATGGTGCACCCCTGTAGTCCAGCCTACTGGGGAGCTTGAGGCAGGAGGATTGCTTGAGCCCAGGAGTTTGAAGTTGCAGTGAGCTACGGTGACAACCACTGGACTCTAGCAGGTGCAACTGAGTGATACTGTGTTTCAAACAAACAAAACAACAGCAACCTCCCCCCCCCCCCGAAAAACAAGGGACAGGGATAATAAATGATTTTGGGAGAATCTAATGGGCGTGAGAACATACAGTGGCCTGGGGCAAAGTCTTTTGAGCCTGCAGAGAACAGACAGTGGTTCATGGCAAAAGTGTGTATTGACTTCAGTGTTTATTCTCTTCATATGAGTTAAGGAAAACTCAGGGAAGTGGTAATTGTTTTCTTCTCTGGAGGGTTCAGACTTTAGGCAGATAAGAGAGTATTAGAGTAAAGCTTTTTATAGCAACTGTGGGTCTCCAGGGGGCCTTTGGATTAAAATAATCAACTTAATAGGGTGCCATCTTTTGGGATGATAATCCCTGGTCTCTTTACTAGATAAAAAAATTAAAGTTTTAATTTCTTTGGAGCATTTTTTTTTTTTTTTTTTTTTTATTGTTGGGGATTCATTGAGGGTACAATAAGCCAGTTACACTGATTGCAATTGTTAGGTAAAGTCCCTCTTGCAATCATGTCTTGCCCCCATAAAGTGTGACACACACTAAGGCCCCACCCTCCTCCCTCCATCCCTCTTTCTGCTTCCCCCCCCCATAAACTTAATTGTCATTAATTGTCCTCATATCAAGATTGAGTACATAGGATTCATGCTTCTCCATTTTTGTGATGCTTTACTAAGAATAATGTCTTCCACTTCCATCCAGGTTAATACGAAGGATGTAAAGTCTCCATTTTTTTTAATAGCTGAATAGTATTCCATGGTATACATATACCACAGCTTGTTAATCCATTCCTGGGTTGGTGGGCATTTAGGCTGTTTCCACATTTTGGCAATGGTAAATTGAGCTGCCATAAACAGTCTAGTACAAGTGTCCTTATGATAAAAGGATTTTTTTCCTTCTGGGTAGATGCCCAGTAATGGGATTGCAGGATCAAATGGGAGGTCTAGGTTGAGTGCTTTGAGGTTTCTCCATACTTCCTTCCAGAAAGGTTGTACTAGTTTGCAGTCCCACCAGCAGTGTAAAAGTGTTCCCTTCTCTCCACATCCACGCCAGCATCTGCAGTTTTGAGATTTTGTGATGTGGGCCATTCTCACTGGGGTTAGATGATATCTCAGGGTTGTTTTCATTTGAATTTCTCTAATATATAGAGATGATGAACATTTTTTCATGTGTTTGTTAGCCATTCGTCTGTCATCTTTAGAGAAAGTTCTATTCATGTCTCTTGCCCATTGATATAAGGGATTGTTGGCTTTTTTCATGTGGATTAATTTGAGTTCTCTATAGATCCTGGTTATCAAGCTTTTGTCTGATTGAAAATATGCAAATATCCTTTCCCATTGTGTAGGTTGTCTCTTTGCTTTGGTTATTGTGTCCTTAGCTGTACAGAAGCTTTTCAGTTTAATGAAGTCCCATTTGTTTATTTTTGTTGTTGTTGCAATTGCCATGGCAGTCTTCTTCATGAAGTCTTCCCCCAGGCCAATATCTTCCAGTGTTTTTCCTATGCTTTCTTGGAGGATTTTTATTGTATCATGCCTTAAATTTAAGTCCTTTATCCATCTTGAATCAATTTTTGTGAGTGGGGAAAGGTGTGAGTCCAGTTTCAGTCTTTTACATGTAGACATCCAGTTCTCCCAACACCATTTATTGAATAGGGAGTCTTTCCCCCAAGGTAAGTTCTTGTTTGGTTTATCAAAGATTAGGTGGTTGTAAGATGTTAGTTTCATTTCTTGGTGTTCAATTCGATTCCAAGTGTCTATGTCTCTGTTTTTGTGCCAGTACCATGCTGTCTTGACCACTATGGCTTTGTAGTACAGACTAAAATCTGGTATGCTGATACCCCCAGCTTTATTTTTGTTACTAAGAACTGCCTTAGCTATACGGGGATTTTTCCGGTTCCATACAAAACGCAGAATCATTTTTTCCAAATCTTGAAAGTATGATGTAGGTACTTTGATAGGAATGGCATTGAATAGGTAGATAGCTTTGGGAAGTATACACATTTTAACAATGTTGATACTTCCCATCCATGAGCATGGTATGTTCTTCCATTTGTTAATATCCTCTGCTATTTCCTTTCTGAGGATTTCATAGTTTTCTTTATAGAGGTCCTTCACCTCCTTCGTTAGGTATATTCCTAGGTATTTCATTTTCTTTGAAACTATGGTGAAGGGAGTTGTGTCCTTAATTAGCTTCTCATCTTGACTGTTATTGGTGTATACAAAGGCTACTGACTTGTGGACATTGATTTTATATCCTGAAACATTACTGTATTTTTTGATGACTTCTAGGAGTCTTGTGGTTGAGTCTTTGGGGTTCTCTAAGTATACGATCATGTCGTCAGCAAAGAGGGAGAGTTTGACCTCCTCTGCTCCCATGTGGATTCCCTTTATTTCCTTGTCTTGCCTAATTGTATTGGCTAGAACTTCCAGCACTACGTTGAATAGTAAAGGTGACAGAGGACAACCTTGTCTGGTTCCAGTTCTAAGAGGAAAAGCTTTCAGTTTTACTCCATTCAGTAAAATATTGGCTGTGGGTTTGTCATAGATAGCTTCAATCAGTTTTAGAAATGTGCCACCTATGCCTATAGTCTTCAGAGTTCTAATTAGAAAAGGATGCTGGATTTTATCAAATGCTTTTTCTGCATCTATTGAGAGGATCATGTGATCTTTATTTTTGCCTCTGTTAATATGGTGGATAACGTTTATAGACTTGCGTATGTTAAACCAGCCTTGCATCCCTGGGATGAAGCCTACTTGATCATGATGAATGACTTTTTTGATGATAAGCTGTAATCTATTGGCTAGGATTTTGTTGAGAATTTTTGCGTCTATATTCATGAGTGAGATTGGTCTGAAATTCTCCTTTTTGTTTGGGTCTTTTCCTGGTTTTGGTATCAGGGTGATGTTTGCTTCATAGAATGTGTTGGGGAAGATTCCTTCTTCCTCAGTTTTTTGGAATAATTTCTGCAGTACAGGAATAAGCTCTTCCTTGAAGGTTTGATAGAATTCTGGAGTGAAGCCATCTGGACCAGGGCATTTTTTAGTTGGAAGCTTTTTTATTGTTTCTTTGATCTCAGTGCTTGAAATTGGTCTGTTCAGGAGGTCTATTTCTTCCTGGCTAAGTCTAGGGAGAGGGTGTGATTCCAAATATTGATCCATTTCCTTCACATTGTCAAATTTCTGGGCATAGAGTTTCTGGTAGTATTCAGAGATGATCTCCTATATCTCTGTGGGATCAGTTGTTATTTCCCCTTTATCGTTTCTGATTGAGGTTATTAGAGATTTTACTTTTCTATTTCTAGTTAGTCTGGCTAATGGTTTATCTATTTTATTTATTTTTTCAAAAAACCAACTCCTTGTTTCATTAATTTTCTGAATGATTCTTTTGTTTTCAATTTCATTGATCTCTGATTTGATTTTGGATATTTCTTTTCTTCTACTGAGTTTAGGCTTAGATTGTTCTTCTTTTTCCAATTCCATAAGATCTCTTGTGAGATCGTTGATGTGCTCTCTTTCTGTTTTTCGAATGTAGGCATCTAAAGCGATGAATTTTCCTCTCAAAACTGCTTTTGCAGTATCCCACAGGTTTTGGTAGCTTGTGTCTTCATTGTTGTTATGCTCAAGGAAGTTAATGATTTCCTGTTTTATTTCTTCCTTCACCCATCTGTTATTCAACAGAAGATTGTTTAATTTCCATGCCTTTGGGTGGGCTTGAGCATTTTTGTTAGAGTTGAGTTCCACCTTTAGTGCCTTATGGTCTGAAAAGATACAAGGTAAAATTTCAATTCTTTTGATTCTGTTGATATTTGTTTTGTGTCCCAGGATATGATCAATTTTGGAGAATGTTCCATGGGGTGATGAGAAGAATGTATATTCTTTTTCTTTGGGGTGGAGTGTTCTATATGCATCTATCAAGCATAGTTGTTGTAGGGTCTCATTTAAATCTCTTACATCTTTGTTTAAGTTCTGTTTAGAGGATCTGTCCAGCTCGATAAGAGGTGTGTTAAAGTCCCCTGTTATGATGGTATTATCAGATATCATATTGCTCAGACTGAGTAAGGTCTGCTTCAAGAATCTGGGAGCATTTAAATTGGGTGCATAAATATTTAGAATGGAAATGTCTTCTTGTTGTATTTTTCCCTTGACCAATATAAAGTGACCATCTTTGTCTTTTTTGACTTTGGTTGCTTTAAATCCACATGTATCTGAAAATAAGATCGCAACTCCTCTTTTCTTCTGAATTCCGTTTGCCTGAAAAATTGTCTTCCAACCCTTGACTTGGAGCTTTAATTTGTCTTTTGAGGCCAGGTGTGTTTCTTGCAGACAGCAAATGGATGGCTTGTGTTTTTTAATCCAGTCAGCCAATCTATGTCTCTTCAGTGGGGAATTCAAGCCATTAACATTTATTGAGATAATTGATAAGTGTGGTAGTATTCTATTCGTCTTATTTGGTGAGAGTCCATTGCTTAGTTTTATCTTTTGCATCAGTGTGGAGGTTAGGTTTTGTCCTTTGATTTCTGAGTTCTTACTTTGCTGCTGATCCATTGTGGTGGTCAGTGTGCAGAACAGGTTGAAGTATTTCCTGTAGAGCTGGTCTTGTTGTGGCGAATTTCCTCAATGTTTCTATATCCGTAAATGATTTGATTTCTCCGTCAATTCTGAAGCTTAGCTTAGCAGGGTACAGAATTCTGGGCTGAAAATTGTTATGTTTAAGTAGGTTAAAGGTAGATGACCATTGTCTTCTTGCTTGGAAAGTTTCATTAGAGAAGTCTGAGGTCACTCTGATGGATTTGCCCCTGTAGGTCAACTGGCGCTTACTCCTGGCAGCTTGCAGAATCTTTTCTTTTGTCTTGACTTTGGACAGGTTCATCACAATGTGTCTTGGAGAAGCTCGGTTAGAGTTAAGGCGACCTGGGGTCCGATATCCCTCTGAAAGCAGTGTGTCAGACTCTTTGGTGATGTTTGGGAAATTTTCTTTTATAATATTCTCTAGTATGGCTTCCATTCCTCTGGGGCATTCTTCTTCCCCTTCTGGAATTCCTATAACTCGTATGTTGGAACGCTTCATAAAGTCCCATAATTCTGACAGTGAACGTTCTGCTTTCTCTCTCTTCTTTTCTGCCTCTTTTACTGTCTGAGTTATCTCAAGAACTTTGTCTTCTACCTCTGAAATTCTTTCTTCTGCATGGTCTAACCTGTTGCTGATACTTTCCATTGTATCTTTAATTTCCCTAATTGACTGTTTCAGTTCCTTCAGGTCTGCTATATCCTTTTTATATTCTTCATATCGTTCATCTCTTATTTGATTCTGTTTTTGGATTTCCTTTTGGTTATTTTCCACTTTATTAGCAATTTCCTTCATTGTTTCCATCATTTTTCATTGTTTTCAACATGTGTATTCTAAATTCCCTTTCTGTCATTCCTAACATTTCTATACTGGTGGAATCATCTGCTGTAGCTACCTCATGGTCCCTTGGTGGGGTTGTTCTAGACTGGTTCTTCATGTTGCCTGGAGTTTTCTGCTGATTCTTCCTCATGAGTGATTTCTTTTATCTGTTTCCTTGCCCTAATTTTCCTTTCACTTCCTCTTGCTCTTTAAGTTGTTGTGCCTGTGGACTAAGGGTTACAGGACCAGAAGGGTGAGAAGGTTGAAGAGCAAAAAAAGGGGATGAAAGAAAGGAGGACCGAGTGATAAGAAAAAAAGAAAGATAGAGAAAGGAGAGGGGGTGGGTATAAGGAATATTGACAAAAAGAAGAGAGGCACAGAAAGAGGGAGACAGGGCAATATAGGTGTACAGTAGGGTACTTTGACACAACCTTAAAAAACCCCACCTTCTGGGGGTGCCCAGTTGCGTGGTTCCCTTGAGGTCAGCAGCTCTTTGCTAACCTGATCAGACACAGTACCCCACCTCCACCAAGTAGAGAGGAAAGACAAAAATGCTATAAATCAAACCAAAAGAAGCAAACAGAAAACTTTACGGGGATAAAATTGGGTGAAAAACCAAATTATATTCGTAGAAACACTAGCAAAAATGAAGTTGAAGTTATTAAAAAAGGCAGCAATGGGAAATTATAATTAAACTAGGAAAATTGAGAAAGAAAAAGGGATCTGTGTGGAAAAGATTGAAATTAAAAAAAGAAAAGAACATCAGCAACGTCAAAATAAACAAACAAAAAAAACAACCAAACCAAAAAAAAAAGAAGAAAAAAATACACAACCAAAAACAAAGCAGTTTGTATATGTTATTGAATATTGTCTGGGCAACACGTGGTCTTCTGGGGTATGAGATGTTAGTCACAGTTCTGGTACAACTGGAGGCTGCTGATTTCTCAAACCCCAGCAGGTAGACACTCTAAATGTCTCTTCAGCCTACTTAAAAGGCACTTTGAACTTGTAAACTTGCTGAGCAGAAGCTTTCCCAGCTTTCTCACTGGAATTGCTGCTGAAGTGGCTATCCACTTACTCAGTGTGCCAAAACCGGTCTCACTCTGCCCCTGAGGGTTAGGGCTGCAAGGCGGCTCAAACCCCACCCTTAGGCTACTTGGTTGCTGGGTTACCAGCTCCCACCCTTTTCTAGCTCTGCGACCCTGAGGGCGGAGCTTGCCGGGGCAGATCACTGACAATGGATCCGTGTGACCCAGCGCCAAACACTATTAGCTCCGTCTGGCTCAGCGGCTCAGACTGGGGCCCTAGACAAGGGCCAAAGTTCTCCGCACTCCCGCTCAGGCCTTCCCCAAGGCAGTTCAACTCAGTGCCAAGTCCAAGGACATCAAAACAGTTCACAGGTAAGGCCTTTCTGGTTTGCAGTCTCGCTGCTACTGAACTTACAGTTGTGGGCGGGTTTAGACGGATTGAACACACGCGACCACTTGCCGGTTTTCCACTGTTTTAGTCCTCCTCTTGGGGTCCAGAAGTCTCTCGCTGACTCCCTGTATCTTCATAGGAGTGATGATAGGCAGTTCCCACCAGCCAGAGATGCCTGGAGTCCTATCTCCCCAGACTCACGGTGCCCAGATGCAAGGAAGCTGTTACTCGGCTGCCATCTTGCTCCGCCTCTCTCTTTGGAGCATTTTAATTTCAAAAATTTAAGCAACAATAAGCACTTTGTGTTTGATGTACATTTTAAAGAAATGGAAATTATACTTATCAACTAAGATGTATATGTGGGGCTATTTTATCCTTTTTGACAAAAAGTTTAATATTCAATTAAGTAGCATTTTAAGTGACTGCCCTTTTTTATTTTACTATTGTACTTCTCACATGCCTCTTTCATTTTTACTTCATTTTAATTTACAGGGAGTTATGCTATTAGATTGTAAGATATATGATTACATATACTAGATGCAAATAGATATTTGTCATAATTGCCAATGGTAATTGAAGTAGCAAATTTTCATTTTTAAAGGTTTGAATGAATGGCGTTAGTTTAAATCAATTGTAAGCATGAATTGTGAAAGGTAAACTTATTGCTTACCAACTGTTTCTTGGCATCATTTTAAATTTGGACATAAATGGCACATTAGTCAAAAATGGCAATGTATTTTACATTAGAAATTCTGTTTGGGGCAGAAATAGTTGCATAGGCTAATGGGATAACTTATTTTTCATTGTTAAAATACTTTGTAAAATTGAAGAATTTAAACAAATTAATAATGTAAATTAAGTATTGCTGATACTTTTCTTCACTTCTCAGTGAACTCCATATGAATAGCATATTAGATATATGCAGTCAGATTTACTAATAAGGAAAAATACGTTTGGCTATTTACTAGTTGTAGCCCTTGAAGAAATTCCCTTCATCTTAGGTTTTACTCTTTTCCTTTCTCATTGGAACTCAGAAGAATTTTGAGTATTAGTATGTTCTGAATATATTTCCTAGAATAGAACTCAACCCTGAGTCTTATCTTCTCATTTTCCTTATCAGACAGTGTGAGCTTCACCACCCGCCCCACCAACTTCTCTACCAACTACCGGTTCTGGGCTCCCTTTAGGCGCCCAGCCCACCAGCACCTCAGCCAGCATGTGGGGGCGGTGGGTGGGGGGAGGCTCAGAATCCTAGATCTCTGTATCTAGCTCCACTAGCTTCTGCTAGGCATCTGGGGGCCTGGGATGGTCCAGGGTTTGGCAGAAATGGGGGACATCCAGATTGAGAGGGAGACCATGCAAGAACTGAATGACCACCTGACCTCCTACCTAGACAGAGTGAGGAGCCTGGAAACTGATAATCAGAGGGCTGGAAAGCAAAATCTGGGAACTCCTGAGAGAAAAGGGGCCCCAGATCAGGGACTGGTTGCATTACTTCAAGCCCATCAAGGCCTGAGGGCTGAGATCTTTGCAAATTCTGTGGACAGTACCTGCATGGTTCTGCATATTGACCATGCCCATCTTGCTACTGATGACTTTAGAGTCAAGCATGAGACAGAGCTGGCCATGCGCCAGTCTGTGGAGAGCGACATCCATGGAATTTGCAGTGTCATAGATGATACCAGTGTTACTTGGCTGCTCCTGGAGACAGAGACTGAGGCTCTCAAGGAAGTACCTCTTCTTCATAGAAAGGAACCATGAGGAGGAATAAATCCAGATTGCCAGCTCTGGGTTCACTGTGCAGGTAGACGCCCCCAAATCCCAAAACCTTAGCAAGATCATGGCAGACATCTGGACCCAGAATGATGAGCTGAAGAATTGAGAGTAGCTGAGTAAGTACTGGTCCTAGGAGACTCAGGAGAGCCCTACAGTGGTCACCTGGCAGTCTGCTGAGATTGGAGCTGCTGAGCTGATGCTCACAAAACTGACATGTACAGTCTAATCCTTGGAGATATACATGAACTTCATGAGAAATGTGAAGGCCAGCTTGGAGAACAGTCTTAAGGAGATAGAGGCACGCTGCACCATGTAGGTGGAGCATCTCAGCAGGATTCTGCTGCACTTAGTGTCAGAGTGGGCACAGACCTGGGCAGAGGAGCAGTGGTAGGCCCAGGAATATGAGGCTCTACTAAACATCAAGGTCAAGCTGAAAGCTGAGATCACCACCTACTGCTGCCTACTGGAAGACCAGGAGGACTTCAATCTTGGTGATGCCCTGGATAGCAGCAACTTCAATGCAAACTATCCAAAAGACTGCCACCTGTAGGATAGTGGAATGTGAAATTCCACTGAATAAGGAATTTCAAAAGAATTATTAATGAATTAATGAATATTTACTTGCTCAGCTATAATTTTTTTAAATATTAAATAAGCATTTTGGGCTTAATGTCATCATGGATTAGTTTATGTATAGAAAAATATTTTAATATCTGAACATAGGTGTCTGTCTAATATTTTGAAGTGGTGTCTGAGATCAATGACACTAAATTCTGAGGCACTGAGGTAGTAGGAGCAGGGTGCATTTATTTATACCAATAAAAATTTAATACGTGAGACAAAAAAATATTTTCTAGACTAAACAAGGGTACAATGTTTATGAAGGGAGAAAACTAATATTTAGTATATGCTCAGTATTTTATGTGGACGCATTTATTAGAACAACTCTATAGATCAGTATTTTCAGTATTGTCTTCATTTTTTGTAGGGGTAAACTGAGGCACAGAAAGATGAAGTAAGTTGATTAGGATCCCAAATATGTTAAAGGGTGAGGCTGAGATTTGCATCTAGTCCCATTTTACTAAAAACTACATTTTTAGATGATAGTCTTTCCAAGCTACTTATAAAAATACTTTCCAATACAGTATTTTTTTATATTTTATATCTATAAATAACATTTCTTTTACAAATTTTACTGAGTGGGAAGTCTCATTGGCATTAATTCCAGAAGGCCTCACCTTGGGAGATCCTTGGCATAGACTCTGTTAAGTACTAATGGAATAATGCAGTGGTTAGTATACATATAGTATTTAGGGCATTAGGCTTCATGTGAACCTTTTAACCTTTGTGCTGAGAAAAAGGTGACACAAATATCAATCTTAAATCTTAAAGGCTGATTTATTAAACAATAACTTCAGCTCTGCTTTTGAATTAATGTATGAAAATGTTGTATTGGAAGAAGAGTGTAAATTATAACCCCCATGAAAGTAAAAAGTCCAGGCCTTCATTTTATATTTTAAAATTTGTGTGAAAGCATGGTTTGCAAAAAGGAATAACAATATTTGCTACCATTGCCACTAAACTTTTATAATATGTTGAATAAGGAATTTCTTTTCTTTCTTTTTTTTTTTTTTTTTGCAGTTTTTGGCCGGGGCTGGGTTTGAACCTGCCACCTCCGGCATATGGGGCTAGTGTCCTACTCCTTTGAGTGCAAACCTGAATAAGGAATTTCAAAAGAATTATTAATGAATATTTACTCGCTCAGCTGTGATTTTTAAAAAAATATTAAATAAGCATTTTGGGCTTAATGGCATTGTGGGTTAGTTTATGTATAGGAAAATATTTTAATATTTTGAACATGGGTCATAAAAAATAGAAGCTTGTGATTTATTGTCCATCTGCTTAGTTATTAAAATTGTCATGCTTATTTATTTTGATGTCAGAGAAAAACATTATTAAAATAATGATGAAAATAATGTACTCTATGTGACTGTTCCACAGCAAAAGCATTAGTCTATAAGACTAATAATTTGTCAACTTTATTTTCATAAAATTACTTCTAATAATAAGGATGACTATAGGAGAGAATAGGAGAAAATATTATCTTTTGATATGCTTCAGTTTTTTTTTATAGTGAGGTGTTCCATGAATGCCTACTAATATGAGTTTAAAATGCCGAGTGATCTTTGTATCAAACTCAAATTCTAAAATTTTAATAGTCTATTATATATTTTTTGTTATTCCTACTCTTCAACGAAAAACAAATGTCAGAAAACTCTAAAGTGAGTTTAGTACATCTTCAGGGTTTTAGTATCCAACAGCAGTAGTGTTACACTATTTTACTTGTGAAACAATGTTGTCATCTAGTGGTGTTTTCAAGTAGTGCATGTCTCGATCAGCTTTTTAAAAGAATTGCTTAACAAAAACACATCTGGGTTTAATTTTTAGAATTTGAACACTTTTAAATGCTGTTAAATTAGATATAAACTTACAGAGGATATTTCCCTGGAACTGTTCTTAATTTCCATCGTTCAGTCATTAAAATATAAATTTTGAGGCCACTCACAGTGGCTCATGCCTATAATCTCAACATATTGGGAGGCTGAGGTAGGATGAACGCTTGAGCCCAGTTCAAGGATGCGATGAATGATAATTGTGTCACTGCACTCCAGCCTGGGTGACAAAGTGAGATATTGTCTCTAAAAAATTAATAAATAAATAAAAATGTTAAAAATACATAATTTGGTCTGGCTACTAAAATAATGAAATTTGAGTAGATGTTAATTATGTATATCAAAGTATTTTGTATTGTTTCACATTTTTCAAAGTTGTTTATTTAGGAAAAGATGCTTCTGTAGTATTAAGTAACTTTAAAGATCTTTTAACGTATTCATTCTTTGAGTTTTTATGCAGGTTAATTTTTCATGGTTTCTTCATTCCTTTCATTATTGCTTTTAGTGTTTCTACTTTCATATATAACACTCTGGTGTGTGTATGCATGTTTATATGTAGAAAATTAATGCCATGGGTTAGTTAAGTGGTGGAAATAATACATCTTTATGCTTTCAAAGAAGTAATAAAAAGTAAAAATAAAAAATACTGCTTTTTAAGAGATAGTTTACTACTGAATAAAATCTTGTGTTGAGAATAGTTTACTAGATTAACGCTATATGCTGATACTTAGAAGTCCTTTAAATAAAACATAACTTTATTCATCTGATATATTCATATATAAGCCATTGGGAAAATTTTAGGCTAGCATTGATTCAGGTCCTGATATAGTTGTTGGAATAAAGATTGTAGTATTCATTTTGGGCTAGTAGGTGGCTACTCTACTTAAACAAGAAAAGAAAATGTTAGTGATAGAAGTACTTGATTCCCTCTTCTGAGTTACCTTTAGTAGAATTCTGATCCTTCTATTTGCTCTGCTTTATGGAGATTTGGGCTTGGAATCCAAAGGGTTCATTCAACTAATTGCTGGTTTACCCATTATATTCTTGTCTGTGATTTTCCCCCTCTAATGTACGTGCAAGCTATGTTAAATATATTGATTGTATCTGTGCCAGTTTATCTGAAAGCAAATTTTGTGTCCAAGTTCTTATCACCCTTGTTACCTTACTAATCTTACTACTCCATATGGCTAAATGTATTTTCCCAAGTTGTTTTCATAAACAGGAATTTATAAGCCATTTCCTGCCCCAGAAGAGGGAATCAGTAAGGCAGTTGTTTCAATGTCTCTATCTGGGTACAGAAAGAGCCCATAAGAATAATAGAAAAAAAATAATACACTACAGGGATAGAAGCAGAATAGGCAGAGTGAATAGAAAGATCCTTATATAGGTAATTGAAAAAATTATTTTTATAATATTAAAGTTTTGGGAATTTGCGGTAGGACAGGAACTTCCATATTTATAAAGATCAAAAGTATGTTTTAATATAGATGATTTTTGATAGATATCTGTTATGTTTTATTCTCCAATGTCCTCACATTAGCTTAGGTAATTGGGAGTTAGTTAACTTTATTTTCTTTGTAGCTAAACTGGGATTCATATATTAAATTCCTATTTTGATATTTGGATGTCACATACGGTCTACTAACCTAAGCATGGTAGCAAATAATCACATACTGGTCAGACACACCCAAAACCAAATAAAAACATTTTAGTTGGGTTTTATTCAGAGACAGTTAAGAGTATTGTGTATCAATTACTATTCAGATAGCTCCTTTATTTTATTTGATATAGTCCTACTCCACTTGAGAAAAATGTTTTCACTCTTGATTTTATTCGTTGGTGTTTTTATTAAATACACATGTATCTTCAATGTATTAATGTACAATACTAGATTCTGTATTTGATTATTTTAGGAACTCAGGTCTCAGTTCAGATTTGAGTGGGCATTCATCATTTCAGTGGGTGGAGATGGATGGAGGGAAGAAAACGTTAGTGTTTGTATTTATAGCTCAGTTTCTGGCCAATTAAAATGTCTCTCCCCATCCCTTAAAAATGTAAGTAGTCTTGGAAGTCTGAGGTAAGGGTAGTTTCTGTATATGTCCAGTTTGTAAAATTTTTAATGACCATAAATGATTTGACACTTTTTAGTGTTATGTAGATAACTCAGGAGAGAGCACTCGTTACAGGCATAATCATGTTCTGTGTTCTCCCAGTGTCATACAAAGTGGCCGAAAAGACACTTTGTTCCTTTTTTGCTTGGAAAGGAAGACAAGTATCTTAATGTACAAATCATGAAAGACATTTATGAGACGACACTGTATGTCAAAGACAACTTGGAAGAACAGTAATAACTAGCATAAAAGTGAACAAAAGCAAATAACTTAAACTAATGTTTAAGTGTGTGTGCCACCTGTAGGCTGAAACCTGTTTGTATGGTTTGTACATTGCTTTGTAAAAATTTAAAAGCTGAGATTCAGATCTGTGACCGTAACTACTTTATTTATCCTCATGCAAATAGTTAACTGGAGTTGAGTTAGCTGGGGTAGGTGTTTCATAGTTTTGCCTTTTTTCTCTTCTTTATGTATGAGGTCTGATGCCTCGTTTGCTGCTATACACTAGTTTGCCACTATACACTTACTTACCTTGGCTGCAATGAACAACTTGCTAAGGGTTCATAACCTTGATATATCAGTGTCTTTGCAGCTTTGTTTGTGTCAGCATGTGACAGTCTGTTACTGAGTGGCATTCATTATTGTGTGTTTTTGTGTGCTGTTGCAAGAGTGTAACAGCTTGTATTAGAACAGTGAATACACATTAAATTTTTTGTTAAACTTGACAAGAGTAGAAATGAAATCAGGGACTTGTTAGTTAGAAGTGAAATCAGGATTTGTTAGTCCCTTGTTAGGGACTTGTTATAGGGATAATACCATGAAGAAAATGGCAATATACAAATGGATTAAACATTTTTTCTGAGGGGAGAGAAAGTGTCCTTGATGAAGAGAGGCCAGAGTGATCAGTAATGAGCAGAACTGACGAAAATACTGTAAAAATTCATCAAATTGTGTGTCAGATTTGTCAGCTGACTGAGAAGCATAGCAGGCCAGATAAACATCAATAGAGAATCAGGAAAATCTTAACTGAAAATCTGGGCATAAAATAGTTGTGCAAAGATGGTCCTGACGGAGCTCACTGATGAACAAAAGCAAAGGAAGAGTTGAAATTTGCCAACGCCTTTTGGGAGAGGCAAGAGGATTTTTTGGGCTGTGTTATCACTGAGTGTACCAATATGACTCTGAAACAGTGTCAAAGTGCACAATGGATGTCAGCCAACTGTCCATGACCAAAAAAGTTCCGTCAGTCCAAATCAAGAGTCAAAACAATGTTGGTAACCTTTTGTGATGCTAGAGGGATCGTTCATCATGAATTTGTACCAACTGGGCAAACAGTTAATCAAGTTTACTATTTGGGAGTGCTGAAAAGGCTGCATGAAAATGACCTGAACTTTTCAGCAACAACTCATGGCTCTTGCATCATAACAATGTACTAGTTTACACGGCATTATCTGTTAGGGAGTTTTTAGACAATAATCAAATAACTGTATTGGAACACCCTCCCTACTGACCTGCTGTCCCCAGTGACTTTTTTCTTTACCCAAAGATAAAGGAAAATATTGAAAGGAAGACATTTTGATGACATGAAGGGGTAATATGATGACAATTCTGATGGCCATTCCAGTAAAGGAGTTCCAAAATTGCTTTGAAAAGTAGACTAGACACTGGCCTGGGTGCATAGCTTCCCAAGGGAAGTACTTCAAAAGTGACAGCACTTTTTCTAGGACAAGTTCGTGAATTTAATTGTCAGACTGTGTGTACATCATAACTAGTGAGTGAGTGAGACCCAAAGATTTTACCTGCTTTCAAAGAAAGTGATCAAAGGAACTTTCTGGAGTTGATAAATGAGATCCAACTGACATTGTTATCACAGTTTTCTGCCAATTGAGATTCTTGAACTGTGGTTTGAGTATGTCTGTTTTATATGCCAAATGACTTTTGAGCATGAGGTGAAGACAGTTCTGGCAGTGGCAGTTAGGGTGTGTGACCCTTGTTGAATTTATTATCCACATTAGTAAAAAGTACTCCTCCAAATTGGTGGATTATCATTAATTTTAAAATGCCATTTCTGAAGTAAAAAATTGCTCAGGATTACCAGTAATATGACAGAATTTTAACATCTTCTATGTGTGAAAAAAGAAAAGTATTTTCTAAAATCACTTTTTGAAATAAATTTGAGCACTTACTAAACTGTGGTGGTTTAAAATCGTATCATTTGAAGGTAAAATTGCTATGATATATTAGTCTGTTCTGTAAGAAATTTATACTTTTAGTGCCCTTCTTGTCAATAAAATGTACATGTATTCAGATATATTTTTAGTTTAGTGATGAGTGATTTTATATTATTGTTCAAAATCTCCACTAAAGAAATAATGTATGCTTTTGCTACTGTTTTAAACAACAGCTCTCTGAGTTTAGTTTCTTCTGGCACATGGAAACTGATTATAATTCTCTTCCCTTGAGATCCACCAGGCAGGTTTGCATGGGGACATATTGGGTGCACCTGCTTTAATTTTCAGGTCCATTCTTTCCTGATGACCACAGTTACATTTTGAAGCAGATTTTGGCATTTGGCTTTTTATCACTTGTTTTATTCATTGATAGATAATATTAGAGTTTTAAATACTTCGCTAATTTAGGTCAGTGATTTTCAAACAGTGGGCCATGGCACAGTGGTGTGCCATGCAAGTTTTTAAATTTCAGTATTTAAATTATTTTTGAACAAAGTTCAAAGCACTGTAAGTATATTCTTTACTCTTTTTTTTTTGATCAACGTTAAGTGTGCTGCGGAAGTTCTAACTATAGGTTCAAGTGTGTCATGAGATAAAAAAAGGTTGAAAAACAGGGCAGCGCCTGTGGCTCAAAGGAGTAGGGCACAGGCCCCATATGCCGGAGGTGACGGGTTCAAACCCAGCCCCGGCCAAAAACTGCAAAGAAAAAAGAAAAAAAAAAAGGCTGAAAAACACTGATGTAGGTTCATTCTTTCTTGAATATGATCCAGTATTTACAGAAGGATCACTAAGTTGTTACTCAGGGAGAGCTGTGAATGGGTGTTCTGTTTCTTGATAATTATGAAGTAAACACTTAAATCTCAAGTTTTTTGATTTTTTTTGAAATATGAAGCAGTGGGCAAAGGAGACTTTATAAAATTTGGAAATTGAGGCTGAGCCACATTTTATTATTTGTTATATTCAGGAAGGCTTAGACAGATATTTGAAAGACACCTCTATTCGACTGATAAGTAGGAAAAGTCAAATTGACACTCCCTTTAGAAGTTTTGTGAGATAGACTTTCTTTTTTTATTTTTTGAAGGGATGGGTATTTTTATTGTTCTAACAACTGTTGAATTTCTAATCATTAGATAAAAACGGTGTGTTGTAATGGAAAGACTTCTGAACTTTTAGAAATCATTCTTTGCATCTTCTAAATCTGTATTTTTTGGACAAGTTTAATATCTCTAGGGCTCGTTTTCTTCATCTGTAAAATTGAAGAGATGAACTTTGGTTATTTTTAAACATCCATTGTAGCTCATCTGCCATCCTATAATCTTTTCACTTTAGAGTTGCCTTTCTAAGAAGACAAAGTATTGTATTAGTCATTGCCTGTAATTTCTTCCTGTGTAGGAGTTTGGAAAGTTCTGTTTTTATAATTAATCAACATTTACTATATTACCCTTATCCTTTTGTGCACTGTTGGCTTTCTATAATAAAATTGTTATCAACCTGTTCTTTCATTTCTTCTTCATTTTTCAGCCATAATATCAGCATATCACCTCTAGAGCAGCGCTTCTCAACCTGTGGGTCGCAACCCCTTTTGTAACAGTGAAAATACATCGCGGCATTAGGAAGGTTGAGAACCACTGCTCTAGAGGGTGCTTCACACTTCTTCACTTCTAAGTTTTTGCTTTTACTATTCTATGTACTTTCCTGGCCCCTTCACCACTTTGATCTTAGTACTAATTCACACAATACTTTTCACATAATAGCGGCTTAATTAATATTTATAGTACTGAACTTGAACTTGTAAAATGATTAATTAGAATTATAGATAGTTAATGGCTATGAGCAGTGAAAAATTTATAGGATAATAAAGAAGTTACCATAGTCATTTTGAATTAAAGCAGGTTTTAACCATCTAAGTTGACCATAAACATTTGTATTCTGTGGTCACTTGTGTGCTGTCATTCCTGACTACCTTCTGTTCATTCTTATTGACTCTTCTTCATATTTAACATTTCTATTTTATCTCTGTCACTCATTTAACTACTTGCCTTCATTCATTATTGTAAGTTAGCACTGCCATGGTCTTGAACTTTAAAGAGTGCCTAATTTTGTTAATATTCTTGCTTTGATTACAATATACACTTCCTTGACTTTTATCTCCTTAATCTTGCTTATGCTTATTAATGTTAATATTTTGTTGCTCTGTTGTATGGTCCTAATTATTCACCTTTCTTTTCATTTGCTCTTTTGAGAAATTATTCTTTGCTTCTTAACCATGCATTTTTGATTGTGTCTGGGCATGGCTCACTTTGAGAAGTGTCTTAGAAACACTTTTATGTTGGAGGTTGAAGGTAGAATTGCTGGTTATCAAGAATGGTCTTGACTTACATTTGTTAGACTAGTAGTCCAGATCCTTTTACAGTGAGAGAATGTCTGCAGTGGTATTGGTAGCGTTAACCTTTTACTTGAAAGAGTTGATACTCATTATCAAAAAATATGAGATGTTAGTGGGCCTTTTTATAGGTGTACGTTTTGGTGAATGATACCTGAACTTTAGAATTTATCAAAGAATTTCTAAATGTCTATGTTGTGTGTGGGTAGGTGAGATAGAGATGATTTTTTTTTTTCTCTTACGGATTCAGTAATCTCTTTACTCTTGAATTAATTATTGCCTGTGACAGATGCATGACTGGTTTGTACTGGATGAAAGAACAAAAGGCAAAAAAGGCATTGAGTAAAAAAAAAAAACTGAAAAGAGATGGGAAAAATAAAAGATACATGGTAAAAAGTTTCCTATCTTTGTGTTACTTGGAATTAGTAGATTTATTAAAGGATTTTTGAGAACATACAGTTAAAAAAGGGAGACTTGAGAAGATAATGTGAGAAAGTAGTTCCAGGGAAATTTCTGTTGGACTAAGTTTAAGGCTGTGTTGTTTTTTTAGTTCTATTTTTACAGCACATCTTGCCCTCTTTTTCAAGGCTTTTATGTTTCCAAATATTTGTTATATTAGATAACATATTTATAAAATAGCAAATGTAGTTAGTTGGTAACATTCCTTCAGAAGTATATTGGCGTTTAAATAGCTTTTCTTAGAAAGCACAGGAATAATTGTATTGATGTGATATCTCTTTATGGGTACAAAAGAGGAAAAATAGGCATTGTAAATTCTGTTCCATCAGAAATAGTAAATAAACAGGACACTTTCCCTAGTATTTGTAGTGGAAGCATTTTATATTAGAAAACAAAACTGCATGTAGACTTAAGAATTTTGGTTAATTTTGATTTAGATAATATTAAGCCATTTATTTTATTTTAACAGGTATCTTTCAGATGAAGGCATTGAAGCTTGCACAAGTTCTCCTGACAAAGTCAGTGTAAATGACATCATCCTGATTGCTCTCAATGTAGGTTATATTTATTAACTTATGAACATTTTAAATCTGGAAGGCATATTAATAAAAAAGTCTCAGAATAAACTGAATTTTGTGATAAGTAATATGGAGAACATCTTTCTTTTTTTTCCATTTTAAGTTATAGTGATGTTCATTGAATTTGGTAATCTCATTATCAGCCAGTTATTAACATCTATTCTATAGAGTCCAATAAAAAGGGAAAAAATGCAAGTAATACTCCTTTTTTTTCACTCAGTGATCACTTACAGAATTTTATAACATTTATAGTAGCTGTGTAATAATAAAAACTGACCATTCATTATAATAAATTGCCATTTAATTTATATGGAAAGTCTAGGTTATTGCTTTTTGACAATTGTGTTTATTATTTCAAAGTAACTTTTCTTGATGATAAAAGTAATACTATTATAGAACATGTAAGAAAATACAGAAAAGCAAAATAAGAAAATTAATCTGTTTACATTGCTTTATGTTTTAGTATATATATTTTTGTTTTCCTCCACCCAACCCTGTAGCTATTATCTTTTCCATAATTGAATTGGCTTTGGACTTTTTTCAAAAGTTATAAAAATAGTTTGAAATAAACATGTGGCTAAACAAATACTCTTTTCTCAATCCCTCAGTTACCCTGATAGTTTTTTAAAGTTATCATATAGTAACAATCTATTCACAATCAAATTTTTCTGTTGTGGTGCATGATCAATGAAATTCATAAGCGAACTGTTGTCTGATAAATCTTTTCTATCACTGCCCAATGTAAACCAGAAATGGTGGGCAATACGAACATTTAAAATATAAATAAATATATAACTCTGGATAATTTTTTTTAAAGTCACGTAAATTTTGTTTATAGAATTAAATAGATAAAATTTATGTCCTGAACTTTGTCTTTTTTCAGCTTTATTTAATTTTATTCAGTAAGATGAACAAACATTATTTTTTGTTTCTGAACTAAGTATTTAGGTTTTTAATAAATGATTAAATTTTTTGTAATTAACATTAGCTAGAAATTTTGCATGTTGGCTGGTTGTATGTGGCTCATGCTTGTAATACCAGCACTAAGCAAGATTGGGCTGGGAGGATCACTTGAGGCCAGGATTCAAGGCTAACCTAAGCAACATATTGAGACCCAGTCTTTACAAGAAATTAAAGAAAACATTAACTGGGTGTGGTGGTGCGTGCCTGTAGTCCCAGCTATTCTGGAAGTTGAGTCAGGAAGATACCTTAAACCCAGGAGTTTGTTCAGTGATGCTACTGCGCTCTAACCTGAGCAAAGAGTAAGACCCTATCTCAAAAAAAAAAAGGAAGGAATTATAAAATTATACACATTATTTATTATTAAAAAATTGCATATATATCACAGACTCTTTGACTTGCATGGAATTTAGTGAATATTCTTTAAATATTGAAAAGAACTATTTTATTTCCTTATTTACAAAAAACTTTCTAAAGATGTTAGGAAAGACATTTTGCTATCTTAACATCTGCTATTCTTTATTTTTCTCATTTATAAACTTAGGTATATAGCAGTGAACTACCTATAACTGGTGTGAAACTTTAAATAAAATAAATCAAGATGCAGTATTAATACTTGTGCTTTGCACATAAAAGGTGCATAATTACCATTATCTGAATGAATTTATTTTTATCATTTTCGCTAAAATATGCAGTATCATACTCCAAAGGTATCATGCCATATGAAAATGGGAAAAAACCCTTTGAATCAGGATGAAGCCTATACTACACACATCATCTACTTTTCAAATCTATCATCTTTTAATAAAATTTATATATTTTTAGTGTCCTGTTGAATGTTTTTAACTTTTGAGTGATTGTAGGAAATTAGCCACTAGTTAATAAAGATCTGCCTTATTGGTTCTTATTTTATATACATATATGCACACACACATACACACTAATTATACAGGGTGTCCATAAAATTCATATGTAATTTAAAATAGTTTAAAATTTTAAATTGGACATGAACTTTATGGACACCCTGTACATTGGGAGAATAATCCATGGTTGATCTTATCTTCTCTTTCCCATGTGGGGTATACACTGAGCTTGTTTAGTTGCAGTAAACAATGCAATAACATGTAGACAGTGTTTCTGCCCAGGGAAGCCCTTTAAAGACTACTAACCTTGGCTTTTATTGGGCTGCCAACAAAGGTACTTTCTACTTGGCATGTACAAAAATTCTAAACTCCTCCCAGAAAAAAAAGCAGGTGTTCATCATAATTCATATTCCTTATAAGAACAGTCTATGCAGTGAACCACATTTTCAATTAGGGAATAGTTCAAGTGCAATGTCCCCAGGTGCCAGCCTGTCTAAAGAAAGCTGCATTAGACTTGCTATGTAACTTTTATGATTGAATTTTTGTATTAGTAAAGAAAAATTCTTAATTTTAATTAATACTCTTTAACCTGGAGAGTAAGAATTTTAAGAAATGGCATTAAAATCCAACATGTAATTTTGGGTTCAAATACAGGAGAACCACCATATAGTCGATCACCTCTCTACATTGACCACTTCCCTAAGTTAACCTAGTTTTCATAGATCCCACATGTATGTATTGGTACAGTAGGCCTTCTTCCTAATGTTGACCACCTCTCTATGTTGACCCGGTTTCTTATAGTTCTTTGGGTGGTAGTCAACTTACAGAGGTTCTATGTGCATTTCATTACTGAGAAAAAATTTAGTGATAACTCAGTCTTAAACTGCTGAGTATTATTAGTCAAAATTTAAAAATACACAGTATTTTTATTTAAGATTATGTTTAATATAAAACTATTTGTCAAATAGATATTATCTTTAACTTGAATACATAGGAATCTTGTGTGTTTGTGTGTGTGAGAGTGTGTGTAGGTAAATGCTTTGAAAATTGTTAAAAACATTTTTTATAGGCTAAATATTTCTTCTACATTATTTTTTCTGTTCAATATAAAAGTATTTTTGGACCCAGTTAGTGTCCTAGCAATCCTTATATAATGGCATTGGAATAACAAAATTGCCTTTTTAGTACTTATGCATTGACTTTGACTTTAAGATTTTTAAAGATTTTGTAGGTCATTTTCATCTTGCTAAAAATACATCTAAATAACATTCCCTAAGATATATGTATATAGCACTTTAGAAGTTAAAAATGCATTCATAACTTTTGAATGCATTGTCTCTTATTAGCTTGACAATTGTGTGAAATAGGGTTGGTGGTGTTTTTTTCTATTTTATAGAGGTATAAATTAACTGTTTAAAGAATTTGTGATAGTGTCATATGATTAATTAATTATAGTTGGGATGAATCAAAGTTTAAGATTTTTTGTCTAGTGCTCATTTACTTTGCATTGATGCTTCATTTTAGTTTAAATTAAATTCCATGATTATTGATAAAAGCCAGAAATGAGAGACCTTGGTATATTATAAAATTTGTATATATTCTGTTTCTCATTGATATTGAAATATTTCAGCCTTTGAGTGACTTCAGAATATAGCTTATTTTTTATGAACTGTTAGTTGCATTATTGATTTGAAGGTTATGTATGTTCAGGTGATAACAAAATATATGTGTTTTACATTCACTGAAATAAATATGATGGCTAATAGTCAGTGCTTACTCTGTACAAGTAGTGTGTTAAATGCTTCGCATATATTAACATTTAATCTTCAAAACAAACTTAATATAGGAAAGGCTAGAGTAAGAAAGTATTTTTTACCTGTATTTTACTCAGTACTTTCAAAGTGAAAAAGCATATAGCCTAAGGGACGGTTTGTAATTCTTTTCATCCTTTTATTGATTTGAGGCTTCAAAAAGCATAAACCTAAAGCATTGTCACACAAATGTTTGGATTTGGGGATTAGTTTGCCTGACAATTCCATTTGGTGAGTTTTAGTTTAGGAGCAATTCTTGTATTATATTGAGGGTATAAATTATGAAGACTGGAAAGGATCTGCGGGGGTTGTATAATTTACAATCTTGTTTCTTAAGCTGGCCATGTTTACGTGTTTCAAATAGGAAGACATTCTATCATTGCAGGTGTTCAAAGAAGACCTACTTCTCTAGATGTATATATTTCACATCACGTAATTTTAATCATCTGGTATTTCTCCTCAAGTATAACAAAAATTACTCCTTTATTATTTATGTGATTAAATGTACTCTAATCTGTGATATTTTGTTCCCAAGGTGATGATATTTTAAAGAATAATAAAACAATGCATCTTCAGTTATTATGCTAGTGTGACTATCAGACATCAAGATAATTTCTTAGCCTAAATAATCGAAGCTTTCTCATGAGTATTGACCCTTCCTCTGAACAAATTTCCTTTACTTTGGGAGGCAGAGGCAGGCGGATTCAAGACCAGCCTGAGCAAGAGTGAGACCCATCTCTAAAAATAGCTGGTGTTATGGCGGGTGCCTATAGTTCTAGCTATTTGGAAGGCTGAGGCAAGAGAATCACTTGAGCTCAAGAGTTTGAAGTGGTGTGAGCTGTGATGGCACAACACTCTACCAAGTGTGACAAAATGAGACTCTGTCTCATAAAAAAAACAAAAACAAAAACCAAAAAACAAATTTCCTTTAGGTTTTCACTTTATAAAGAGGACACAATCCTTAAAAGTTTCTCTTTTTATGTAGATGGTGTCAGGAATTCTGTAACTTTGTTTATGTTAGTCCTTTTTTCTTGCTAAGTTATACATACTTATGCATTTTCATGTAGTCATTAACCAACTTCTATTTCTGTAGTTTGTTTAAATGAATGAAATAAATTTTTACTGTACTGAAGTCCTACTATAATTTCTTTGCCATTCCAGGGGTGCTATTTTCCTAGGATATTTATATATTATGTAGCTTTGTTATGTTATGGATATCATAGCCTGTAGAATAATATTTTCATATTATGCCAAGTTAATATGAGGTTCAGTTGTTAAAAATATACTATGTATATGTATTCAAAAGCTGTCATTTGGTCTTGGAATGAAGCATTAGCCAGACCATAATTTACATAAAATTAAGTTTTCAAATATAACAGAGAAGAGTTATTAGTAAGTTAAAAGGTTGCCTAAAGAAATATGACCAGAGTTAAGGCCTTATATATATGTTACTGTTCATTTTACTGGTATGCTTTTAGCAGCTTATGTATGGAGCTATATTACTTGAAAAGATTAATAAAAAAAAAAAAACATTTAATTTTTGTTTCACAGACTATAAATAATTTCACCTGGTGTTCATAAGATTAGATTTGCTTTTTTTCTGTAATTCTATTTTAATAATGGTATTTTTATTTTAGACAGATCTGAGAACAATTGGCAAGAAATTCCTCCCGAGTGACATCAATGGTGGAAAGATAGAAAAGGTAAAGAAAACCATTAACTTTCTAAATTATGGTAACTATAATATGTATACATATCTACTAAATTACTAGAATTATTTTTTTGTTGGTAAAGACTACAACTACAAAATACTGTAGGGGTGAACAAGTCACAAAATCATCATTATGGGGACTTATGTAGAAAATTGTCAAAAGTTACACTTTTGATTTAAAAAAATTTTCATTTCAGAAATTATAACTGTGGTATACTTGCTTTACCTTTGAGATTTACCAAATGTTTTTAGAGCTCAGGACAAAGACCTTTACTTACCTTTTTCTATTAGTTACCTTCTCTTTTAGTTACCTTAAGAAACTTAAGAAAACTCAAAAAGCATTAAAGTTTTATATAGTCATCTCTTTATAATCTCCCTTTAATGTAGCTAATAAGAATTAAGGAAAACTTAAAACTTTCTTATCTAGATTGCTCTGTGTCAAATTTTAACCTTTAAAACATTCTTAAGGATATGTGAATATAAGTATTAGTAAGGTATAAAATAAGCCCTTTTCACATGACACAAAATTGATCTGTGTATCTCTTTGTCTCCCCTTCCTCTTTGATGATATTTTTTTCTTTTCATTACCTACTTCAGACACCAAATATAATCTCTTCGCAGTATTAATGAAGATGTTTTGAAAAATATTTTTAATAGAAGTTTTAGAAGCTGACATAGAAATTACTCATTTTGTTTGCTTTTAGTTAGAACTCCATGTATTATATAAAATTGGAAGGAATATATTTTTGAATTGAATTACTGGCTTCTCCAAAAAAAAAAGACTAATAAAAGCTACTTTATTTATGTCTTTTTTGAAATGCTTTATTATTCAGCATTTTATCATATTAATCATAACTGAATCATTATGAATACATGACTCCAAAATCAGTCACTAAATTGTATATGTTATAGTTTTTGTTTGAAATAAATTTTAATTGTGCGTAAGATAAAGGCCAACATCTAGTAAGCAGAGTATTTGAGTAAATATCTGCCTATCTCGTGACTAGGCCAGATTTTAGTATAAAATATTTTCTAGTTTTCTTTTTATATTAAAAAGAATGAGAGGGCGGAGGGAAGATGGCCGACTGGAGCCAGCTTTCCCCAGAGGCTCCCGTCCAGAAGGAGAATTAAAGGACAGAAGTTAAGCATGTAAGCTGATGGTTTGAAGCTGAGCAGAGATAGAAGGTTGAAGAATATATATCAAGCCTGCTGAGACGAGCTTGATCCCCAAATCAGGAAAAGACCCAACAAGAGAGGAAAATTATAGACCAATATCACTAATGAATATTGATGCAAAAATATTCAGCAAGATCCTAGCAAACAGAATCCAGCAACACATCAAACAAATTACACACCATGACCAAGTGGGATTTATCCCAGGGTCTCAAGATTGGTTCAATATACGTAAATCTATAAATATAATTCAGCACATAAACAAAAAGACCGTATGATTCTCTCAATTGATGCAGAAAAAGCTATTGATAATATCTAGCATCCTTTTATGATCGAAACACTTAAGAAAATAGGTATAGAAGGGACTTTTTTTTTTTTTTTTTTGGCAGTTTCTGGCCAGGGCTGGGTTTGAACCTGCCACCTCTGGCAAATGGGGCCAGCGCCCTACTCCTTTGAACCACAGGTGCCGCCTAGAAGGGACATTTTTTTTTTTTTTTTTTTTTTTTTTGGCCAGGGCTGGGTTTGAACCCGCCACCTCTGGCATATGGGACCGGCACCCTACTCCTTGAGCCACAGGCGCCGCCCAGAAGGGACATTTTTTAACCTGATAGAGGCCATCTACAGCAAACCCACAGCCAATATCATATTGAATAGAGTTAAATTGAAATAATTTCTACTCAGATCAGGAACCAGGCAAGATTGCCCATTGTCTCCATTGCTTTTTTACATTGTAATGGAAGTCTTAGCCATCGCAATTAGGGAAGAAAAGGTGATCAAGGGTATCCATATGGGGTCAGAGGAGATCAAACTTTCACTCTTCACAGATGATATGATTGTATATCTGGAAAACCACAGGGATTCGACTACAAAACTCTTAGAAATGATCAAGGAATATAGCAGCATCTCAGGTTACAAAATCAATACTCACAAATCCATAGCCTTTATATGTAACAATAATAGTCAAGCTCAATAAACAGTGAAGGACTCTTCCTTTTACAGTAGTGCCAAAGAAGATGAAATATTTGTGAGTTGACCTAACAAAGGATGTGAAATATCTCTATATAGAGAATTATGAAACTCTAAGAAAAGAAAAGCTGAAAATGTTAACAATGGAAAAACATACCATGCTCATGGCTGCGAAGAATCAACACTGTTAAAATGTCCATATTACCCAAAGCAATATACAATTTTAATGCAATCATTATTAAAGCAGCCCTGTCATACTTCAAAGACCTTGAAAAAATAATACTTCATTTTATATGGAATCAGAAAATAACCTCAAATAGCCAAGACATTACTCAGAAATAAAAATAAATCAGGAGGAAGGCGAAGCAACATGGCAGCCGAGTAACAGCTTCCTTGCATCTGGGCACCGTGAGTCTGGGGAGATAGGACTCCAGGCATCTCTGGCTGGTGGGATCTGCCTATCATCACCCCTGAGAGGATACAGGGAGTCAGCGAGAGACTTCTGGACCCCAAGAGGAGGACGAAAACAGTGGAAAACCGGCAAGTGGTCACGTGTGTTCAATCCGTCTAAACCCGCCCGCAACTGTAGGTTCAGTAGCAGCGAGACTGCAAACCAGAAAGGCCTTACCTGTGAACTGTTTTGGTGTCTCTGGACTTGGCACTCAGCTGAACTGCCTTGGGGAGAGCCTGAGCGGGAGTGCGGAGAACTTTGGCCATTGTCTAGGGCCCCAGTCTGAGCCGCTGAGCCAGACGGAGCTAATAGTGTTTGGCTCTGGGTCACAGGCAGCCATTGTGAGTGATCTGCCCCGGCAAGCTCCGCCATCAGGGTCGCAGAGCTAGAATTGGGTGGGAGCTGGTAACCTAGGGACCAAGTAGCCTAAGGGCGGGGTCTGAGCCGCCTTGCAGCCCTAACCCTCGGGGGCAGAGGGAGACCGGTTTTGGCACACAGGGTAAGTGGATAGCCACTTCAGGAGTGATTCCAGCGACAAGCACTTCCCTGGGAAAGCTTCTGCTCATCAAGTGAACAAGTTCAAAGTGCCTTTTAAGTGGGCTGAAGAGAGATTTAGGGTGTCTACCTGCTGGGGTTTGAGAAACTAGCAGCCTCCAGTCGTATCAGAACTGTGATTAACATCTCATACCCCAGAAGACCACGTGTTGCCCAGACAACATTCAATAACATACACATACTGCTTTGTTTTTGGTTGTGTTTTTTTTTTTCTTTTTTTTTTTTTTTTTTTGGTTTGGTTGTTTTTTTTGTTTATTTTGATGTTGTGGATTGTTGTTTTGTTTTTTAAGTTCAACCTTTTCCATACAGATCCTTTTTCTTTCTCAATTTTTCTAGTTTAATTATAATTTCCCATTGCTGCCTATTTCAATAATTAGAAGTTCATTTTTGTTAGTGTTTCCACCGCTATTATTTCATTTTCCACCCAATTTTATCATGTAAAGTTTTCTGTTTGCTTGTTTTGGTTTGATTTATAGCATTTTTGTCTTTCCTCTCTACTTGGTGGAGGTGGGGTACTGTGTCTGATCAGGTTAGCAAAGAGCTGCTGACCTCAAGGGAACCACCCAACTGGGCACCCCCAGAAGGTGGGTTTTTTTTTAAGGTTGTATCAAAGTACCCTACTGTACACCTGTATTGCTCTGTCTCCCTCTTTCTGTGCCTCTCTTCTTTTTGTCAATATTCCTTTTACCCACCCCCTCTCCTTTCTCTATTTTTCTTTCTTTTTTTCTTATCACTCAGTCCTCCTTTCTTTCATCCCTTTTTTGCTCTTCAACCTTCTCACCCTTCTGGTCCTGTAACCCTTAGTCCACCAGGCACGAGAACGTAAAGAGCAAGAGGACGTGAAAGGAAAATTAGGGCAAGGAAACAGATAAAAGAAATCACTCATGAGGAAGAATCAGCAGAAAACTCCAGGCAACATGAAAAACCAGTCCAGAACAACCCCGCCAAGGGACCATGAGGTAGCTACTGCAGAGGATTCCACCTATAATGAAATGTTAGGAATGACAGAAAGGGAATTTAGAATACACATGTTGAAAACAATGAAAGAAATGATGGAAACAATGAAGGAAACTGCTAATAAAGTGGAAAATAACCAAAAGGAAATTCAAAAACAGAATCAAATAAGAGATGAACGATATGAAGAATATAAAAAGGATATAGCAGAGCTGAAGGAACTGAAACAGTCAATTAGGGAACTTAAAGATGCAATGGAAAGGATCAGCAACAGGTTAGACCATGCAGAAGAAAGAATTTCAGAGGTAGAAGACAAAGTTCTTGAAAACTCAGAGAGTAAAAGAGGCAGAAAAGAAGAGAGAGAAAGCAGAACATTCACTGTCAGAATTCTGGGACTTTATGAAGCGTTCCAACATACGAGTTATAGGAATTCCAGAAGGGGAAGAAGAATGCCCCAGAGGAATGGAAGCCATACTAGAGAATATTATAAAAGAAAATTTCCCAAATATCACCAAAGATCCTGACACACTGCTTTCAGAGTGCTATCGGACCCCAGGTCGCCTCAACTCTAACCGAGCTTCTCCAAGACACATTGTGATGAACCTGTCCAAAGTCAAGACAAAAGAAAAGATTCTGCAAGCTGCCAGGAGTAAGCGCCAGTTGACCTACAGGGGCAAATCCATCAGATTGACCGCAGACTTCTCTAATGAAACTTTCCAAGCAAGAAGACAGTGGTCATCTACCTTTAATCTACTTAAACAGAACAATTTCCAGCCCAGAATTCTGTACTCTGCTAAGCTAAGCTTCAAAATTGACGGAGAAATCAAATCATTTACGGATATACAAACATTGAGGAAATTCTCCACAACCAGACCAGCTCTACAGGAAATACTTCAACCTGTTCTGCACACTGACCACCACAATGGATCAGCAGCAAAGTAAGAACTCAGAAATTAAAGGACAGAACCAAACCTCCACACTGATGCAAAAGATAAAACTAAGCAATGGACTCTCACCAAATAAGACGAATAGAATACTACCACACTTATCAATTATCTCAATAAATGTTAATGGCTTGAATTCCCCACTGAAGAGACATAGATTGATTGACTGGATTAAAAAACACAAGCCATCCATTTGCTGTCTGCAAGAAATACACCTGGCTTCAAAAGACAAATTAAAGCTCCGAGTCAAGGGTTGGAAGACAATTTTTCAGGCAAATGGAATTCAGAAGAAAAGAGGTGTTGTGATCTTATTTTCAGATACATGTGGATTTAAAGCAACTAAAGTCAAAAAAGACAAAGATGGTCACTTTATATTGGTCAAGGGAAAAATACAACAAGAAGACATTTCAATTCTAAATATTTATGCACCCAATTTAAATGCTCCCAGATTCTTGAAACAGACCTTACTGAGTCTCAGCAATATGATATCTGATAATCCCATAATAACAGGGGACCTTAACACTCCTCTTACAGAGCTGGACAGATTCTCTAAACAGAAATTAAACAAGGATATAAGAGATTTAAATGAGACCCTAGAACAACTGTGCTTGATACACGCATATAGAACACTCCATCCCAAAGATAAAGAATATACATTCTTCTCATCACCCCATGGAACATTCTCCAAAATTGATCATATCCTGGGACACAAAACAAATATCAACAGAATCAAAAGAATTGAAATTTTACCTTGTATCTTCTCAGATCATAAGGCACTAAAGGTGGAACTCAACTCTAACAAAAATGCTCAACTCCACCCAAAGGCATGGAAACTAAACAATCTTCTGTTGAATAACAGATGGGTGCAGGAAGAAATAAAACAGGAAATCATTAACTTCCTTGAGCATAACAACAATGAAGACACAAGCTACCAAAACCTGTGGGATACTGCAAAAGCAGTTTTGAGAGGAAAATTCATTGCTTTAGATGCCTACATTTGAAAAACAGAAAGAGAGTACATCAACAATCTCACAAGCCATCTTATAGAATTGGAAAAAGAAGAACAATCTAAGCCTAAACTCAGTAGAAGAAAAGAAATATCCAAAATCAAATCAGAGATCAATGAAATTGAAAACAAAAGAATCATTCAGAAAATTAATGAAACAAGGAGTTTGTTTTTTGAAAAAATAAATAAAATAGATAAACCAGTGGCCAGACTAACGAGGAATAGAAAAGTAAATTTCTAGTAACATCAATCAGAAATGATAAAGGGGAAATAACAACTGATCCCACAGAGATACAAGAGATCATCTCTGAATACTACCAGAAGCTCTTATGCCCAGAAATTTGACAATGTGAAGGAAATGGATCAATATTTGGAATCACACCCTCTCCCTAGACTTAGCCAGGAAGAAATAGAGCTCCTGAACAGACCAATTTCAAGCACTGAGATCAAAGAAACAATAAAAAATCTTCCAACCAAAAAATGCCCTGGTCCAGATGGCTGCACTCCAGAATTCTATCAAACCTTCAAGGAAGAGCTTATTCCTGTACTGCAGAAATTATTCCAAAAAACTGAGGAAGAAGGAATCTTCCCCAACACATTCTATGAAGCAAACATCACCCTGATACCAAAACCAGGAAAAGACCCAAACAAAAAGGAGAATTTCAGACCAATCTCACTCATGAATATAGACGCAAAAATTCTCAACAAAATCCTAGCCAATAGATTACAGCTTATCACCAAAAAAGTCATACATCATGGTCATGTAGGCTTCATCCCAGGGATGCAAGGCTGGTTTAACATACGCAAGTCTATAAACGTTATCCACCATATTAACAGAGGCAAAAATAAAGATCACATGATCCTCTCAATAGATGCAGAAAAAGCATTTATTAAAATCCAGCATTCTTTTCTAATTAGAACACTGAAGAGTATAGGCATAGGTGGCACATTTCTAAAACTGATTGAAGCTATCTATGACAAACCCACAGCCAATATTTTACTGAATGGAGTAAAACTGAAAGCTTTTCCTCTTAGAACTGGAACCAGACCAGGTTGTCCTCTGTCACCTTTACTATTCAACATAGTGCTGGAAGTTCTAGCCAATACAATTAGGCAAGACAAGGAAATAAAGGGAATCCAAATGGGAGCAGAGGAGGTCAAACTCTCCCTCTTTGCTGACGACATGATCTTATAGTTAGAGAACCCCAAAGACTCAACCACAAGACTCCTAGAAGTCATCAAAAAATACAGTAATGTTTCAGGATATAAAATCAATGTCCACAAATCAGTAGCCTTTGTGTACACCAGTAACAGTCAAGATGAGAAGCTAATTAAGGACACAACTCCCTTCACCATAGTTTCAAAGAAAATGAAATACCTAGGAATATACCTAACGAAGGAGGTGAAGGATCTCTATAAAGAAAACTATGAAACCTCAGAAAGGAAATAGCAGAGAATATGAACAAATGGAAGAACATACCATGCTCATGGATGGGAAAAATCAACATTGTTAAAATGTCTATACTTCTGAAAGCAATCTACCTATTCAATGCCATTCCTATCAAAATACCAACGTCGTACTTTCAAGATTTGGAAAAAGTGATTCTGCGTTTTGTATGGAACCAGAAAAAACCCCGTATAGCTAAGGCAGTTCTCTGTAACAAAAATAAAGCTGGGAGCATCAGCATACCAGATTTTAGTCTGTACTATAAGGCCATAGTGCTCAAGACAGCATGGTACTGGCACAAAAACAGAGACATAGACACTTGGAATCGAATTGAAAACCAAGAAATGAAACTAACATTTTACAACCACCTAATCTTTTATAAACCAAACAAGAACATACCTTGGGGGAAAGACTCCCTATTCAATAAATGGTGTTGGGAGAACTGGATGTCTACATGTAAAAGACTGAAACTCGACCCACACCTTTCGCCACTCACAAAAATTGATTCAAGATGGATAAAGGACTTAAATTTAAGGCATGATACAATAAAAATCCTCCAAGAAAGCATAGGAAAAACACTGGAAGATATTGGCCTGGGGGAAGACTTCATGAAGAAGACTGCCATGGCAATTGCAACAACAACAAAAATAAACAAATGGGACTTCATTAAACTGAAAAGCTTCTGTACAGCTAAGGAGACAACAACCAAAACAAAGAGACAACCTACACAATGGGAAAGGATATTTGCATATTTTCAATCAGACAAAAGCTTGATAACCAGGATCTATAGAGAACTCAAATTAATCCACATGAAAAAAGCCAACAATCCCTTATATCAATGGGCAAGAGACATGAATAGAACTTTCTCTAAAGACGACAGACGATTGGCTAACAAACACATGAAATAATGTTCATCATCTCTATATATTAGAGAAATGCAAATCAAAACAACCCTGAGATATCATCTAACCCCAGTGAGAATGGCCCACATCACAAAATCTCAAAACTGCAGATGCTGGCGTGGATGTGGAGAGAAGGGAACCCTTTTACACTGCTGGTGGGACTGCAAACTAGTACAACCTTTCTGGAAGGAAATGTGGAGAAACCTTAAAGCACTCAAGGTAGACCTCTCATTTGATCCTGCAATCCCATTACTGGGCATCTACCCAGAAGGAAAAAAATCCTTTTATCATAAGGACACTTGTACTAGACTGTTTATTGCAGCTCAATTTACAATCGCCAAAATGTGGAAACAGCCTAAATGCCCACCAACCCAGGAATGGATTAACAAGCTGTGGTATATATATACCATGGAATGCTATTCAGCCATTAAAAAAAATGGAGACTTTACATGCTTTGTATTTACGTGGATGGACGTGGAAGACATTATTCTTAGTAAAGCATCACTAGAATGGAGAAGCATGAATCCTATGTACTCAATTTTGATATGAGGACAATTAATGACAATTATGGTTATGGGGGGGAAGCAGAAAGAGGGAAGGAGGGAGGTGGGTGGGGCCTTGGTGTGTGTCACACTTTATGGGGGAAGACATGATTGCAAGAGGGACTTTACCTAACAATTGCAATCAGTGTAACCTGGCTATTGTACCCTTAATGAATCCCCAACAATAAAAAAAAAAAAAAAAGAAAGAAAAACAAATAAATAGGAGGAATCATGCTACCAGACCTCAGAGTATACTATAAATCGATAGTGATCAAAACAGCATGGTACTGGCATGAAAACAGAGAGGTAGATGTATGGAACAGAATAGAGAACCAAGCGATGAACCCAGCTAGTTACCGTCATTTGATCTTTGATAAGCGAATCAAAAACATTCAGTGGGGAAAAGATTCCCTATTTAACAAATGGTGCTGGGTGAACTGGCTGGTGACCTGTAGAAGACTGAATCTGGACCCACACCTTTCACCATTAACTAAGACTCTCACTGGATGAAAGATTTAAACTTAAGACATGAAAGTATAAAAATACTAGAAGGAAGTGCAGGGAAAACTCTTGAAGAAATCGACCTGGGCGACCATTTTATGAGGAGGACCCCCCAGCCAATTGAAGCAATACCAAAAATACATTACTGGGACCTGATCAAACTAAAAAGCTTCTACACAGCCAAGAACACAGTAAGTAAAGCAAGCAGACAGCCCTCAGAATGGGAGAAGGTATTTGCAGGTTATGTCTCTGACAAAGGTTTAATAACCAGAATCCACAGAGAACACAAACGTATTAGCAAGAAAAGAACAAGTGACCCCATCTCAGGGTGGGCAAGGGACTTGAAGAGGAACTTCTCTGAAGAGGAACTTTTCTATAGGCCAGATGCATGGCCTACAGATGTATGAAAAAATGCTCATCATCCTTAATGATTAGAGAAATACAAATTGAAACTACTTTGAGATATCATCTAACTCCAGTAAGATTAGCCCTCATCACAAAATCCCAAAACCGTAGATGTTGGTGTGGATGTGGAGAAAAGGGAACACTTCTACACTGCTGATGGGAATGCAAACTAATACTTTCCTTTTGGAAAGATGTTTGGAGAACACGTAGAGATCTAAAAATAGACTTGCCATTCAATCCTATAATTCCTCTACTAGGTATATATCTAGAAGACCATAAATCACATTATAACAAAGATATTTGTACAAGAATGTTTATTGCAGCCCAATTCACAATTGCTAAGTCATGGAAGGAAGCCCAAGTTCCCATCGACCCACAAATGGATTAATAAAATTGTGGTATATATACACCATGGAATATTATGCAGCCTTAAAGAAAGATGGAGACTTTACCTGTTTTATGTTTACATGAATGAAGCTGGAACATATTCTTCTTAGTAAAGTATCTCAAGAATGGAAGAAAAAGTATCCAGTGTACTTAGCCCTACTGTGAAACCAATTTATTGCTTTCATATGAAAACTATAACTCAATTATAGCCCAAGAATATGGGGAAAGGGGAGAGGGAGGGGAGGGGAAGGAGGAGGATGGGTGGATGGACGATAATTGTTGAGACCACATCTACGGTGCATTTTACAAGGGTACATGTGAAACTTACTAAATGTAGAATATGAATGTCTTAACAATAACTAAGAAAATGCTGTGAAGGCTATGTTAACCAGTTTGATGAAAATATTTCAAATTGTATATAAAACCAGCACGTTGTACTCCATGATTGCATTAATGTACACAGCTATGATTTAATTAAAAAAAAAGAATGAAAGAAAGAAAAACTGGGTTACCTAATAATCTTCCAAATAGGGCATATGAAAAACTAACATTCCAAAAACTACTTCACACGGAAAACTTAAAATTTGTGTTACACTAGCTATTCTAAGAAGCAGAGGAGGCGTGGTTATGACGTTTCAGATTAAGTGTGAGGGGGAATAAAACAATAGGGATCAGTAGAAGATTGGAAAGACAAAGGTATAGATCATTGCCTTGGATTTAAAGATGGTGTCTATTTCTTCTGCTTATTTTTGTGACTTTTGGCAAGTTATTTAATCTTGCTAGATTTTAATTTCCTCATCATTCAAATGTTATTGTATTAAAGAATTGAGATAATGTACTTAAAATACTAGAAGTAGTACAATGCATATAGCAAGTCTTGAAGATTATGAGCAAATTAGGATGGTTTTTTGGTCCTGGAAATCCAAGAGTTCATGAATCTTATTATCTCAGGGATGTTACTGAGAGATCTCCAGGGGAATTCGGTGAATGAAGTAATGCAAATGGATACATCACTGTTGCGTGGGTTTTGGCCTTAAACCCTAATGTAGAACTCTGCTGCTTGTGCTATCTTATCTCTGTAATAGAATCAAAGCAGGCTAAAAGCCCTGGCCCGTTTCTACTAGGTTCTAGACCTATCTGTAATATTACCATTTCTAAGAGAGAAAAAGTGAGGATTGGAAAGGATTTGCCCTAATACTTAAGCAAAAGGGGAGAGGTGGCTCTTACCTTAGTGGGAGGCAATTCCATTAACCTTGTGTCATTTCTTTAAGGACCTCACCCATGTGTCTTCTAACCCTGACGTGTTTCCCAAAACAGACCAGCAATTCTTTGTGGAGGTAGATTTTTAAAAGAGTATAGAGGACAGTCTTCAAACTTCCCGTCCTGAGTGGGCAAAATAAATGCTCACACATGCATATTGTTATAATTAATAAAATTTAGATAATACTGTTTTCAGCATTGGAGAATTTGAGGGTGGAGAGGGAGAAGGGAGAGCTGATAGGTAAGGGAGAGCTGATCAGGTAAGAAAAAGATTTTAGGTTTATAGTTTGAAGACATTTAAACCTGGACACAATGAATTTACATCTAAGACACATTCGGGGCCTGCAGAAGGGCATCGTCCTCTGGGTTTTGAAGCTGAACTCTTAATAATTGCTATTATCATTGATTATTTGGGGAGAAAGAATAGCAAAAATTATAAGTAATTTTATTACTAATTAATACATGAGTAGTTGTTTTGCTCAGGTTCTTTTCTCTTTCCTGTCATTCTCTTAACATTATTTTACATTTCCTATGTTTTCTCCATCAGGTTTCCCTGAAACCTTGATGGACATGTTTCAGACAGAAATTTGAGAAGTGGTTAACAGTGGGATTTCCCATAGGCAGTTCATGACAGATTCTAAGGCCATGCACTGTGAGTGTGGAGGGACGTGTGGTAGGGAAGCTGTGTTTGTAACTTCTTGTCTAGGGCCTTTTTTTCTTAGATACTACAAAGTCCTTGGACAGTGGTGCTTGTAAGCTAAACTTCATGGGGGAAAAAAGCACGATAAAAAGGAAGTATAGCTATTTTATGTTTTTCATCATCTCTAGGTTTAATATTTTGCTAGAGTTAATCTTTGTAGTTTTTAAAACCAAGGATGTGAAAGTTGATTATAAAACTAGGTTAGTGTAAAAACACTTTGTTACCTTTCCTGCTACATGAGGATCTTATGCCTGAAATTGAATCCTAACAGGAAAAGCTTTCAGTTCTTTTTTTTTGTAATTTCTAGCCCTGACAGGTTGTGTTTGCCTTTTAAAGATGGAAACTGATTAAGATGTAATTTTTCCGACTAGAAGTGACGGTCTCAAAGCCTTGGCAATACCAACATCAACCACAAGATGGATGCACTGCCTTAAAATTCAATGTGAATGCTCTCTTACCCTTCCACACAGGCTAGAATTAGACGGTTTTAAAAGGAAACATAAATGAAAAAAAATGTTAAGTTTTAATTTAAATGAATTTGTATCGTGTTTCTTGTATGTTAATTTATTCTGTGCTAAATAATACAATTTATTAGCTTACCTTTTAAAGAATTACTAAAATTAAAATATACTTTTATTTTTTGAAATATAGATTACTGAAACTCTGATTTTAGGCTTCATATATGAGTTCTTGTTGGTAATTACTAATAATAGGGCTTTCTAAAGACTTTAAAAACACAAAACACAAAACTATATATATTAGACAGATACTCTTCTCATAATTGAAAAATAAATTGTCTTTTTTAAATTTTCCCAGAGAACAGAAAGAGAAATAAAGAATCAAAATGTGGAAATTGGAGAACTACACACTGGGGAAAATTGTTACTTTTGACTGTGGTTCCACAATACTTTCCTTTATTTCATTTGCTATAATTACTTTGAATGATAGAATAAACAAAAATTATATGCTGTGCTATCATTAGTATTTTGAAGTATAAATTGATAACGTTTTCCTTTCAGGGACTCTCAAGTTTGGGAAAATCTATTCAAGATTATATTGTCCATTTTTCAATTACATGGTACTTATTGCTTTAAAAATTTAATTCCAAAGGGGTAGATCTTCAAGTAAATATACCATATTTATGATTCAGAAAGTTTTTCTTTCATAATTATTATTTTCTTTTAAACTTTCTTGCTGTATATGAATATCACTTGAAAAATTTGAGATCAAGATGAAGGACCACCTTCCCTAAACTGTTTCTTTCAGTATACTTCAGGCTTTTGATATGATTTCCCCTTGATCTTTTTTGGTACAAGCAGCCCCTACCTTATGTAGGAGAACCCTGGGTTTTAGTAAAATCATGATCATCATCATTATCATTTTTCTTCTGTTACTTGTTGAGAAGCTACTCCGTAATTTATGTATATTATCTACACAGTCTTCACAACAACATTGAAATAGAAATCATCATAGCCCTCCCTTTTATTTCAGAGATGAGGGAACTGTGACTTTCTGAAAAATCAGGTTTTTTTTGTTGATGTAGCACCTGAATGTCTTTCCCTTAGTTGCCAGGCAGACTGCTATTTATTTTTCAAATCCCAATTCAAAAGCTACTTCTTCTCTTCTAATTGTCTTGACTTCTTTTGAGCAGAATTAATCTTTAAAGATTGATATTCCTATTATTCTTTCATACCTACATCTATTTTAAGTATGTAACAAATCTTATCATTTGTGAGGTTAAAATGAAGATAGTAGAAAGAACGGTCTGACAATAACATTTGTGAACTCATCCTAGAAAAAATGCTATATATCTGATTGCTGAATATCACTATGATCAGCTTTGAAGTACTCCCCTTGGGAAGCTGTGCACTGATGCAGGTTCCTAGTCCACCCATCAAAGCACTTCTGCTAGGACAAGTTCACTAACTTAATTGTCAGACCTTGTGTTGTGTGACCGGAGATGCAAATGAACAGCAGCTTTGCTGTGGGTGTAAACTCGCTCCTGTAATTATTAAGTCAAGAAACAGACTACACGGGATGGGATGGCATGTAGTGAAATTCTTTATTCAGGGTTTGGATTTTATACCTTTCTAGTCATGTACACACTTAATCTATTATCTGTTAGTTTCACCATTATCTCATTTTACCTATCTGAAATTAACTTGAAAGGAAATATCCTATTATCATATCAACACAATCACTTTTGCGGTAAACATCTTCTTTTAGACACTGACTAATTTCTGGGCAGGTATCTAAATAAAGATCACAAAGAAGAAAGTAGCCACAGGGGAACAGAGTTAATGGAAGAGTATCTTCAAGCGTTCACTCAGTTTACTCAGTATGAAGTAACGACTGTGTCTTTTCCTCAGGGCAGAGCACCTATAGACCTTTGACAATATGTTGTTAACATACGTCAACCTTCTGGCCCATATCTCTGAGGAAGGGCGGCATGCCCTTTGATCTCAGGCTTCACAGGTGCACAGCTTCAGAGAATGAGCTTGTGGAATTTTTAACTCCAGGCAAGTCAACTCTGCGTGTGTCCCAGGGGGGCCCAGGTCCCTTAAGCCTCTGGGAAAAAAGCAAGCCATTTTAAACTCACACTGAGTTCACTTTGTGTGCTTGATGTAGGATATGTTTATTTCTAAATATCATCCTACACCTTGTATGATGGCAGCTCTGATGGCCATTCAAGAAAAAGAGTTCCAAAATTGCTTTAAAGTGTGGATTAGGTGGTAGGGTTAGTGCATAGTTTCCCAAGTACTTCAAAGGTGACTGTAGTAGATACTCAGCAAGGAGGTAAATAGTACTTTTTCTAGGATGAGTTCACAAACTTAATTGTTGGATCTAGCATATGTCCATGTTGCAATATAGCTATTGTTCATTCATTTCTCATTTGTATAATATCAAACTTACATGTACTGTTTATTTATCAAAATAATAGACACTGCTTCTAGGAACAAACTTATATATGTTTCCTGATGTACATGTATGAGAGTTTTCCTAGGGATTACTTATTTATTCATTCATTCATTCCATTCATTCACATTTATTTATTTAGAGACAGAGTCTCACTATGTTGCCCTTGGTAGAGTGCTATGGCATCACAGCTCACAGCAACCTCAAACTCTTGGGTTTAAGCAATTCTCTTGCCTCAGTCTCTCAAGTAACTGGGCACTACAGGCACTGGCCACAATGCCTGGCTATTTTTTTTTGTTGTAGTTGTCATTGTTTAGCAAGCCCTGGCTGGCTTCGAACCTACCAGCCCTGGTGTATGTGGCTGGAGCACTAGGAATTATTAATATAATCAAGAATTGAGTTACTGCATGGTAGAATGAAGCTAGTGTTCAACTTTACAAGTTAATGCCAAATTATTTTACAAAGCGGTTATACCAATTTATATTAATTTCAGTACTGTACATGAGATCCATTTGAGTACTATCCTTTGTGGCACTTGAAATTAGCATATTTTTCTATGGTTATAAAATACGTTATTTTTCCTTAGGCTATTCTAACCTCTCCATATAAAGTTTAGAATGAAATGATAAAGTCTCTTAAAAAATTTATGTTGGCATTTTGGTTTAAATTGCACTGAATTTCAGATCAGCTTCAAGACAATTGATCTATTTATATGATGTAGTATTAGTAGTGAAATGCTAGTAAACTAAAGAGAAAGAAAGATATATAGCATTTGCTACTTGCTGTGGTATAAATATTCTTTTCATTGCTGGTTATAAGCTGCACTGTGAAATTACTGAACCTGGAATTAGGAAGAAATGCATGTAGTAGGGTCTTATGAGCTGGCTCTAGACCAACTCTTATTTTTTTCAGAAAGTTTTATAATTTATTGAATGAAAGTATATAAGCTGTGCGTTTCTTTTTTTGTTATTATAAATGGTGTTTAAAAAATTTTTTATATTTCTATCTGTTACTGGTATATAGAAAAGTAACTGATATTTATATACTGATCTTAAATTCTACTACCTTGTACTTATTATTCTTAATATGTCTGTATATTTCTTTATTATTTAAAAAATAAATTTGCTTTTGCTTGACCTTGCACATGACTAGAATCAGACATTGTGTAGTTTGTTGTATTTAGCTCCTTTCACTTAGTGTAGTATTTTTGAGGGTAATCCATGACATAGCATATGTTAATAGTTATTGTTATTTATTGGTGGCTAATATTCCATTGTATGGATATACAACATTTTGTCTTTCCATTTCCTAGTTCATGGATGTTATCTAAATGCTGTCCTTAGTTACCATCTTGTTTTTTAATTGAGGAAAATATGTTATCTTTTTAAATTATTGTTATTTGTCCTTACCTTGTTGGTTTGCACCTTTATTCTTTGCTTCTTGATCATTTTCATAAGTATCAGTTTCATTGACTAGACTTGTCAACCTTCCATTGTTATTTTTAGTTTATTTCATTAATTTATCTTCCTTCTACCTAATTCAAACTTACTATTTTCCTTTTCTCAACTTCTTAAGAAGTTCAACTCATCAGTTTTCTTCCTTCTTTTCTAAAGTAAGCATCGTAAGGCTATTAATTTTTCTCCTACCACAGAGTTAACTATAGTCCCACATTTACATACATATAAGTAGGAAATATATGTAATATACAAATATATAACTATATTATATATTAACCTATGAAGTTTTTATACATGGTACTTCCAGTGTCATTCACTTGTAAATATTTTTCAATTCATCTTATGATTTCTTCTTTACCTGTTTTAATTATAAAATATTATAATTCTTTGCTATAGATTTCTAATTCAGTTACATTGCAGTTAGAGAATTTGGACTGAATACTGTATTTTGAAATTTGTAGAGCCTTATTTTATAGCTTTATATATATTTGTAAATGTCATGTGTATGTATATTTGAGAAGAATATTTGTTTCTTAGTTACTGGGTTTAGAGTTCTGGATAAGTTCTGTAGGTTAGGGTTATTATCTTATACTCTGTGTTTGATGATTACCAGTCATCAAAAGACATCATCTCAAGTCCTACATATATTTGTTAATAATTTCTTTTTTGTTTTCCAATCTTTGTAGCTTGTTTCTTTATAAGTTTAATAATATTTTCTTGTGATTTCATGTTTCTTAATCTTCCTGTGTGGGAATCTTGGGCACCTGAATCAGAAAAACTGTTTTGTAGAAAGGATATGTACCTCTGCCTGGAGCTGGGGCATGGGGTGGGATGGGGTGGGGGGTTAGTGACTTATAGTGCATTAATATTCTGGCTAAAGTTTTCTTTGCCACTAGCCTGAAGCTGAGACTCATCTCAATTGCAATATCGTTACTACCAGAAGTGAACATTGAACTCTTCTGGAGGAAAACTTCCTCCAAACTGGGACTTACCCAGATGTTTGCAAGGATAACGTAGATAACAAGGATAAATGTTTCTGAAATTTCTAAGATTATATACCCAGGGTGCAAAAAATACATATACACATTTTAAGAGTTCTTGTTGGAAATAAAATTGATCATTCTTCAAAATGTATGAATTGTAGATAAAATGGATGTGCATAGCATGTCTAGTTACCCTTCACCAGTGTAGCTAGATGTACAGATGACATTGTTTAAAATGTGTATACATTTTTTTAACACTCTCTGTACATATTTCTTTTTCATTTTAGTTTTTTTTTTTTTGGGGGGGGTCTGATACCACACTTAGAATGGTATAGAGTGTGACAAGTCAAACTTTTGTTTTGCTCTACCTGCCTCTGTGTTTGTTCAAGTCAGTGTGTTGAAATGATATTAAGAGTTGTTTTGACAGAGAAGGAAATAGGTAAGAAAGAGAGCATCATAAATTTTATTTAAAGCTTATTTTTTAGGCTTTTAAAACAATTATAGGGAGAATTAGTATTTCTTTGTTTAAGGCAAGCTTTTTTGAAGTATTTCCCTTTTGTCTGAGTCCTAAGGTAAAGGTGAAAGGTCCAGTCAAAACGTCCCTTGAAACTAATGAGATAATGATCCCTAGAACATCTCCATTGAAGCCATTAGAAGTGCTTTTGGAAGTAGTGATAGGGTAGAGAAATAAATGGAAAATGTTCTTTAGTAGTTAAAGGACTGTGGAGGATAAAATTTTTATTTTCTCTTAATTATAATCCACTTTGTAAGAGTGGTAGAACATTGATAGAAACTGAACCATACTTCACAGTTTCTTTTTGGGTGTATGGGTTGATGGAGAAATATGAATGGTTTTTATAGATTGAGACTTTTTTCCTCAAGGAAATTGGTAAGATTATAAGAAGAAATGGCTGGCAGATGTTTTCAGACTAAATGTCATAGAATGTCTAAACTTAAATGGTTTCTGGAGTCTTAGAAACTCTTAGTTTAGCTATTCATCTAGGTGTGATCACACTATAGAGAACTAGTTCCATGTCATCCAGACTTTGGAGGGTCTAACTGATACATAAGAATGTTATTTAGTATGATCAGTAAATTGATAAACTCATACAGCAATTTAAAATATGATAGTCTCTTTCAGTTGGTGTAACTAGTAATTGTGTCTAAGGAGAGAAAGAGATGAAGCCTGGATGAATGGTTTGACAGTATTTCTGGCAGAGAATGAATATTATTTAATGGAGTTAGAGATATTTACCTGGGTATACATGGATAAATTCTTATCTGTTAAAAATCTGTTTAATTCTTACTACTCATATAAAAATCAGACATTAAAGAAATCTTGAGTGATTAAGAATCAATTTTTAAAAATTATTTTCATCTAAAATAGATATATTTTTGATTTTGGGGTTGACCTTGACTGTAGTTGAACAAAGATTTTGAAATTAATTCTGATCTATTTTTGTGGATGTTTTTAGATGATTTTAGATTTAGGATTTAGGATCTTAAGCCACAGTGTTTTATTCTATTTTATTTATATATATTCATATGTATGCATATGTATATGTAAGTCAAATATTTTCCTATGTTTTAACTACAGAATATAATAAACCGGGTAGCATAAGCAGAATAATGAAAAAATTCGTTATATCTGCTGATTTACTTGCAGAATATTTCTAAATTGTGGAACTACTAATCTTAAGTCTTGGTGATTCAGGTTGAGAAGTGGCAATCAAGAGATTATAATTTGTGGGTTTTTTAGGAGACTAATAAATACTATCACCTTTTCTACTTTATTCTTGAACTGGTTAGAAAGTAAAAGAGTGGCAGGAGGAGGAGGAGTCTAAACAAGTGGCTTCTTCCTCATGGTCCTTAAGTATAATAGATTTCAAGATGAAGAATAGTGAGGCTGAGGCAAATACACAGCATATTCTTCCCAGCAAAATGAGTCATTCCATAAACAGCTAAGGCTGCTATAACAAATTACCATAAACTTGGTAGCTTAAAACAATGGAAATTTATTTTTTCACAGTTGTGTAGGACAGAAGTGTAAAATAAATGTGTCAGCAGGCTTGCTTCCTTTTGGAGGCTTTGAGGGAGAATCTGTTCATGTTTCTCTCCCAGCTTTTGATACTTGGCCTTTCTTGGCTTGTAGACGTGTAACTTCAGTTTCTGCCTTCATTTTTCACATAAGCTTTATCCTGTCTGTGTGTGTTCATCTTCTCTTCAAAAGATGCTTATCATTGGATTTAGGTCCTACCCCAATCCAGGGGGTTCTTATGCTAGATTCTTATCTTAATTACATCCGAAAAGAACCTTTTCTGAAATGAGGTCAAATTTACAGAAGGGTCTGCTACTCAAAGGGATGGAAAGGCCAGGGATCAAATTAATTAAATAAACTTGTTGCTTGCTAGGAAACATAGGAGTTGGGGGCAAGTGTTCCTCCTGGTATTCATTCCCTAGCTTTTTGTTTTTCATGGTCAACTTAGATATAGGAGATCAGCAAAATAGTCCTATTTCTACTATGTATTTACGTCATTGACATTATTTTTAATTTGTATTTCTTTAGCAGAATCTTCTAAAGCAGTGGTTCTCAACCTTCCTAATTGTTGTGTTGTTACAAATGGAACAAAGGGGTCATGACCCACAGGTTGAGAACTGCTGTTCTAAAGTGACTCGTCCATTTCGTGATCACTAGTGGTTAAAACTAGGTAATATAATTCATATATCCATGTAACTGTGCACAAATAAAAGGCAGTTTGTCACAACACATTGAAAATAAACCAGCGAAGGTGCCATGTCAACATTCATGGGATGTTGATCTCCCCAGATTCCACAAACATGCCTTGTGTTGTATGGACTGAGTTAGGGCACCCTTGTTGCTCTGGATATTGAATATTAGTAAAGCTTGATTTTTTTTCCTTACTAAAAATTAAATAGAAACAAGTATTTCCCCCCTATCTTTCCATGGAAATGGTAGTCCCTATTATGTGTGGGTCTCACTTTGGAACACAGGTCTAAATTATAACCAACTATCCAGAAGACTTTTTGGAATGATGTAAACAGTCTCTGTGCTATCTAGATATAGATCACTTGAAATATGGCTAGTATAACTGAACACTTGAATTTTAATTAATTTAAATGCAAATATAAATACCCACATGTGGCTAGTGGATGGTATTGGTCAGGCCTAGGCTAGATATCTATCAATGCCTTGGCTAAAGATATTGGGAGAACTAAAATAAAGAGAATGATGAACATTATAATTACCATAACCAGCCTATCATTTAATTTAAATGTCCTTATTTTAATGACATTAACAAAAGCCAAAGAAAAAGTTTATCTTGAGTAAGAGCTTATCTATACTGGTTAAAGATTTTGGACTTGTTTTAACTTGGAATTTTTTATTTGTAATTGAAAATCAGATGAAATTTTAGATTCTTCTTTCTCATCATATTTTCTAGGCCTAAATTAATATCAGAATTATCCCTTTATAGGTAAAATACTGTAAATAAGGAATAGAAAATTTTCAATGTGGAAACATGCTTGCTTGGGAAATAAAGTGTTTGTCAGTCATTTAACATTTCTCTTTGTTGAAAATATAAATTAAGATTTTACTTAAAAGACTATTTACTTTTAAGAAGTAGCCTTTGTTCCCATAAAGTATGATACTGCTTAAAGATGTAGAAGTTGTTACTTTAGTTAAATTTATTTTTCAAACATGTAAGCAGATTTTGCTGTCATTTCCTAACTTTACTGTAAGCATTTTATTATATAAAACTTTTTAACTTTATAGCTAGTTAGTTCTTTTTTTTTCTTCTTAGATTGAAATTTGGCTGGAGAGAACAATTCTTCTCCCGATGGCCAACCTATATAATGCATTAGATTTAATATCACTTTAAAAAATGTGGAAATAAGTCAAGTAGAACTCACACTTCTTGAACTTTATCTAGTTTTGGAGGTATTGTATTCTTCATTTATACCAGAAGAGGGAGCACTTTTAACTTGATATGTGAACATAAAGTATTTTCTCAGAACTGCTGTCATAGAGTTGATGTCTCTTAAAAAATTATCAATTTCTTTATTTTCAAAATGCCCCTTATGTACCTGGGTGGAGAAGCAGTATATATGTGTACTATTTAGATTGCATAAGAGTAAATTAATCAATTAATATACTTTCATCCAGAAATATAACTTGATTTCCTAGGGTGTTTTTGTTACTATCTGAAAATGAATTCAGAATTATATACAAAAAAAAATTGTTCTCCAGGATATTCTTTTGTAGTTTTATCTTTAAATACTAACCCCACCCAAGCACCTGATATACAGTGTGTAATATAATTTTAGTTTTGACCTCATTTGAAGTCGTCATTATAAATCATAAAGTGTGACCATTAAGGAAAACAGAAACACAATAAATGAAAATAGCTGTGACTAGAAAATGACTTTTTAAAAAATTCTTTTGTGTTTTGACAGCTTGAAGGTCCATGTGTTTTGCAAATTCAAAAAATTCGCAATGTTGCTGCACCAAAGGATAATGAAGAATCTCAGGCTGCCCCAAGGATGCTGCGATTGCAGATGACTGATGGTCATATGAGTTGCACCGCAGTGGAATTTAGTTATATGTCAAAAATAAGGTGATTGGCACTTTATTTTATATATTTTCTACACAATGAAAGAATCATTTTAAGAATTTTGTACCCCATGATTGCATTAATGTACACAGCTATGATTTAATTAAAAAAAAATAGAAAAAGAATTTTGAAAAGAAGGAATGAACTCTTTTGTATGTTGTAACTTTTCAGATGAAATTACAGAGCTTTGCATTTCTGCTTAATCTGTATAGAAAGTAGTTAAAAATGGAGTTAGTTCAGTGTTAATTATAAAAACAGAAATTTAAGGTATCTTACATGAAAAGTAATCTTTTCTGTTTTGTCAGAAATTTTAGGTCATTCAGTTGTTCAGAACAAATAGAATTAAAAAATAGGTTACTGTTTCTTTCTTGATAGCTCAGTAGCTGTGTGTATGATAGTGTCTATCACATCATTTAATGTTCTAGCAAAGTCTCATAGGCTAATGAATTTTCTTAGGAAATGATTGAAGTTGGGGAAGATGAGGAGGAACACCCCAAGGAATAATTTTCCAAATCCCTCTCTTGGTTATTTTTATGACCCCATCTTGCAGAGACATGCCTAGTGGAATGGAGAAAAGCAATAAGAAGGAAGGGAAAGTGTCTCCTTTATCTTCAGTGTTCCTATTAGAGCATTTTGAGCCCTGTTTTCCAAGGTGCGAACTTTCAATGGACAACTTTCAATGGACGTTTGCAGCCCCACCCCCATTTTTTTTCTCTTCTTGGTCATTCTGTATGCTCTTACCTGAATACTCTGGGTCCATTGAGCTTTTTCACTTAATGTAAACTCCTATACCATAGTTGTTTCCTGAGTAAGCATTTATCCAGTGTTTTAGCATCTTTTGTGTTCCAACTCCTTTATCTAATGCTGTAAGTACAAAGGAAAAAGTGCTGTAATCATAAGGAAAATGTAAATCAAACCACAATGAGATATCCTTTTACCCTTGTTAGAATGACTATTATCAAAAAGACAAAAAACAATATACTGGAAAGGCTGTGAAAAAGGGGAATGCTGGTACACTATTGGTGGGAATGTAAATTAGTACAGCTATAGAAAACAGTATGGAGGGTCCTAAAAAATGAAAAATAGAACTGGCATATGATCCAACAGTCCCACTGCTGGGTGTATATCCAAAAGAAAGGAAATTGGTATACTGAAGAAATATTTGCACTGCCATGTTTGTTGTAGCACTATTCTTAATTCTCAGTATATGGAATCAACCACTGATCCACTCAATCAGTGGTTGAGTGGATAAAGAAAATGTTGTGTATGTAGACAGTGTAATATTATTTCACCATAATAAAGAATGAAATCCTGTCATTTTCGGCAACATAGATGGAACTACAGGACATTATGTTATGTGAAATAAGCTGGGCATAGAAAAACAAACCTTGCAAGTTCTCACTTATACGTAGGTGGTCAAAAAACTTGATCTCATGAAGGGAGTGAATAGAATGGTGGTCATTAGAGGCTGGGAAGAATAGTGGGAAGATAAAGAGAGGTTTGCTTAATAGGTTTACAAATATAGTTAGATTAAGATTTACTGTTCAATTGCACAATAGGGGATTATAGTTCACAATAATTTATTGTATATTTCAAAGTAACTAGAAGAGTAGATTTGTAGTATTCCCAACACAAAGAAAAGTGTTTGAGGTGATGGATATGGAAATTACCCTGATTTGATCATTAACACATTGTATACATGTATCAAAGTAATTAGTCTCTATTTTCCTTCTGTGGGAATACAACTATAATCTGGTGAAACTATCAATTGTCCCATTGAAATTATTGGTCGATCTTCAAATAATTTGACTACATAGGTCTTAAGAATGATATAATTCATTAGCATATAGATATTTAGAGGTAAATAATACAGTAGCCTGTGTCCTTACTGCTTATCTTTTTGATTTATTTTTATATGATGACTATAAGGTCATGACAGTCTGGATTTACCTGAAGTTGGGAAAACTTCTTCAGTTAATGTAACTGTATTTAGTTGTTACTGTTCTTGAAGTCTGATAGAGATTGTTCTAAGTTTGCTACATTTACCACCATAGAATTCTGTACTTAATGGTTAGGGTAGGCAAGGGTGTTCATGACCATTCATTTTATAAGTTGTAAGTAATAGAACAATTAAGCTTCAGGTCCTCAAAATAATTTTAATAGCTTTATTGAGGTATCATTGATACATAAAAATGATATATGAAGTCTGACTAATAGGTTCGAGAATTCATCCTAGAAAAAGTGCTATATACCTCACTGCTGAATATCACTTCCAGTCACCTTCAAAGTACTCCCCTTGGGAATTTATGCACCAATGCTAGTGCCTAGTCAGCCTTTCAAAGCAATTTTGAGACTCTTTTTTCTGGAATGACCATCAGAACTGTTGTACAAAAGTCTGACAATTAAGTTCATGAGCTTGTCACCATGTGTTTATGTTAGCAGCACTGTACAAACCGGTAAGATTTCATAACTTTGGTATATCAGTGTCTCACACCTATGTTTGTGTTGATGTCTGGCAGTATTTGCTGAGTGGCATTCATTACTGTTGTGTGTTTTGGTGTGCCCTTCAATGACAGTTCTGATGATCATATATTGGCACCTGGTAAATTTCATGAGATTTTAAAATGTGAACACTGTGAAGCCATTTCAGAGTAATTTGCTAATTTATCCTAAGTGTTTTAGGCCAGACTAGGAGTACTGTTTGGAGTACTTTATCCTTTGGTGGAGGTAGGAATAGATGAGGTGGGGCTCGGTAGAAATGCTTTTACTTTAGAACAAACCTATGTTATGAAATGAATTTCTTTTTTTTTTTTAATTAAATCATAGCTTTGTACATTAATGCAATCATGGGGCACCATACACTGGTTTTATTTGACATATTTTCATCACACTGGTTAACATAGCCTTCCTGGCATTTTCTTAGTTATTGTGTTAAGACATTTATATTCTACATTTAGTTGTCATGTGTCTTAAACCTCCTTTAATGTGGAATCCATCACATCATGCATCACTTAACAGCAGGGCACGTTCTGAGGAGGGCAGTGTTAGGTGACTTCATTGGCTAAGCATCACAGAGTGCACTCTCACTAACTCCAGTGGTCCTGCCCACTGCACACCTGGGCTTTATCGTATAAAGCTATGGCAGGTTTAGGCAATTGGAACACAGTGGTATCTAATCATAGGTGGCTCAGTGGGTAGGGCGCTTGCCCCATATACTGAGGGTGGCGGGTTCGAACCCAGCCCCAGCCAAACTGCAACAACAACAAAAAAAATTGCTGGGTGTTGTGATGGGTGCCTATAGTCCCAGCTACTCAGGAGGCTGAGGCAAGAGAATTGCTTAAGCCCAGGAGTTGGAGGTTGCTGTGAGCTGTGACGACATGGCACTCTACCAAGGGTGATAAAGTGAGACTCTGTCTCTACAAAAAAAAAATAAAAGAAAAGAAAATCTATAGTAAAAATAAGATACTATCACCTATGGAGCCACCATCATATAACTGGTCCACTGCTGACTGGCATGGAGTTATGCCAGGCATGACTGTATTTCCACAGCCTCTCTTTGTCTTCTATGATACTGATATTTTTGAGGAATGCTGGTTTCCCTCCCACCTTTTTTAAAAAATGAAGGTTCCTCATTTTGTGTTTGTCAAATGTTTCCTCATGATTAGACTAAGGTTATGCCTTCTCAGCCAAATCTCACTGACTCTTAAATTCCAACTTTGACATCTAGCAATTTTAGGACTAAGCTGCAGGCGTTTGGCTCACTCCTTCCACCTGACAGATGCCCCTAGCAGGATGCACCCTAGGTGTGGTCCCACCAATCACCCTCCCTCCACACAGCCTCTTCCCTCCCTTCCTCTCCCTTTCCCCTTTCCCCATATTCTTAGGTTATAATTGGGTTATAGCTTTCACATGAAAGCTATAAATTAGTTTCATAGTAGGCCTGAGTACATTGGATACTTTTTCTTCCATTCTTGAGATACTTTACTAAGAAGAATATGTTCCAGCTTCATCTATGTAAACATGAAAGAGGTAAGGTCTCCATCTTTCTTTAAGGCTGCATAATATTCCATGGTGTACATATACCACAATTTATTAATCCATTCGTGGGTCATTGGGAACTTGGGCTTCTTCCATAACTTAGCAATTATGAATTGGGCTGCAATAAACATTCTGGTACAGATATCTTTGTTATAATGTGATTTTTGGTCTTCTGGGTATATACCTAGTAGAGGAATTGTGGGATCGAATGGCAGGTCTATTTTTAGATCTCTTAGTGTTCTCCAAACATCTTTCCAAAAGAAACATGTTAGTTTGCATTTCCTTCAGCAGTGTAGAAGTGTTCTCTTTTCTCCATATCCACGCCAACATCTCTGGTCTCGTGATATGGGCTAATCTTACTGGAGTTAGATGATATCTCAAAGTAGTTTTGATTTGCATTTCTCTGATGATTAAGGATGATGAGCATTTTTTCATATGTTTGTGGGTTGTGTACCTGTTTTCTTCAGAGAAGTTTATCTTCAAGTTCCTTTGCCCAGCCTGAGATGGGATCACTTGTTCTTTTCTTACTAATATGTTTGAGTTCGCTGTGGCTTCTGGTTATTAAACCTTTGTCAGAGACATAACATGCAAATATCTTCTCCCATTCTGAGGGCTGTCTGCTTGCTTTACTTATGTGTTCTTGGCTGTGCAGAAGCTTTTTAGTTTGATCAGGTCCCAGTAATGTATTTTTGAAGCTGCTTTAATTGCCAGGGGGGTCCTCCTCATAAAATATTCACCCAGGCCGATTTCTTCAAGAGTTTTCCCTGTACTTCTAGTATTTTTATAGTTTCATGTCTTAAGTTTAAATCTTTAATCCAGTGAGAGTCTATCTTAGTTAATGGTGAAAGGTGTGGGTCCAGTTTCAGTTTTACAGGTCACCAGCCAGTTTACCCAGCACCATTTGTTAAATAGGGAATCTTTTCCCCATTGAATGTTTTTAATTGGCTTGTCAAAGATCAAATAACGGTAAGTAGCTGGGTTCATCTCTTGATTCTCTATTCTGTTCCATACATCTACCTGTCTGTTTTTGTGCTAGTATGATGCTGTTTTGATCACTATCGATTTATAGTATAGTCTGAGGTCTGGTAGTGTGATTCCTCCTGCTTTGTTTTTATTTTTGAGTAATGTCTTGGCTATTCAAGGTTTTTTCTGATTCCATATAAAATGAAGTATTTTTTCGAGATCTTTAAAGTATGACAGTGGAGCTTTAATAGGGATTGCATTAAAATTGTATATTGCTTTGGGTAGTATGGACATTTTAACAATGTTGATTCTTTCCAGCCATGAGCATGGTATGTTTTTACATTTTTAACATTTTCAGCTATTTCTTTTCTTAGAGTTCCATAGTTCTCTTTATAGACTTCCTTTGTTAGATAAACACTTCCTTTGTTAGATAAACTCCCAAATATTTCATCTTCTTTGGCACTACTGTGAATGGAATAGAGTCCTTGACTGTTTTTTCAGCTTGACTATTGTTGGTATGTATAAAGGCTACCAATTTATGAATGTTGATTTTGTAACCTGAGATGCAGCTGTATTCCTTGATCACTTCTAAGAGTTTTGTAGTAGAATCCCTGGTGTTTTCCAGATATATAGTCATATGATCTGTGAAGAGTGAAAGTTTGTCTCTTCTGACCCTTTATAGATACCCTTGATCGCCTTTTCTTCCCTAATTGCGATGGCTAAGACTTCCATTACAATGTAAAAAAGCAATGGAGACAATGGGCAAACTTGCCTGGTTCCTGATCTGAGTGGAAATGATTTCGGTGGGTTTGCTGTAGATGGCCTCTATTAGTTTAAGAATTGTCCCTTCTATACCAGTTTTCTTAAGTGTTCTGATTATGAAGGGATGCTGGATACTATTAGAAGCTTTTTCTTTCCTTATTTCTTTTATTAAAAGATTGATAGGAGGGTAACCATCTCATCTTTGGTTTTTGTAAAAGGAATCATGGTATTTTTGCTCCAAATCTGATATGACTAGCCTATTATTGGAATGTTCTTTTAAAGTGAGTATATAAAGTTAGTGCGTAAAAAGTCCTTTTACAGTTATTATATAAATACCATAATTCACATTTGATTTTTGAGTATATGTTTAACACAAAAGAGCATTATTTTGTATGGATTACTTTAGCTCATGTAGGTGTTAAGTTTTTAGATTTATTACCACTCAGAAATCTTTCTCTGTATTCAAATTTAATTTTGTAAGTATATTTTTGCAATGCATAGTCAAATGTCAGAGGAAAAAAATAGCAAATGTTGTACAGTATGGCATAGTTGAAGAAGTACTTTTATATCTTTTATCCTATTTATCTTTTCTATAACTTTGTGAAGTGTGATTGTTGACTTTTTTTTTTTTAATCTTCTGTGTGTAGAAACTAAAGCTCATTTCTTGTCATTAAGGTAGAAAATGGCAGTTTTGTAACTTTCTCCCAGGTGATGTATTTATATTATATAACCAGTCTACTAAAAAATAGTTTTGGTATTTGTTAGCGCATTTGAAGAATTTGGTTAGGTCATAATATGAGACTGATTTCCTGTTTGGAGAAGAGCTTTAATATGTTTTTTAACTTTTCACTCTTTTTTTGTTTTAGTCTGAACACACCACCTGGAACTAAGGTTAAGCTCTCAGGCATTATTGATGTAAAAAATGGATTTCTACTCTTGAATGACTCTAATACTACAGTTCTTGGCGGTGAAGTGGAACACCTTATTGAGAAATGGGAATTACAGAGAGTAAGTGTAAACTAAGAAAAATGGCTATAACTTTTAAAACACTACACTCTTTTTTATTGTATTATCATATTTTAAAGAGCACCTCTTATAGTGAATAGTAAAATTAGTCCTTTGTTACAGGGTTGAATAGAATGGAACATGATGATCTTTAGAAACTACCTATATTTGTCTAAGCATATTGTTCCTCTAAAGCTGATACAATTTTTCTGTGTTGGTTGCATTTTAAAAATCATTCCTTAGTGGTAAGTTTCAGAATTGCCAAGAAAACAGTAATAAGGTATGTGTAATGTATATGAAAAACATATACATTAATGTAATGTATATGTCCCTCTACTTTGCTTCCAACAAGTAATTCTTTTATCCACTGCAGTCAAATCTCCTATTATTCCCTTTCTCTCTAGTTCTGTTGCTGTTACTATAGTGCAGGCAGAATGGGGACCTAAGACCCCATTCTTGGCAAGGGTAAACACTCCCAGAAAAAGGGGAAAATAAAAAAGTAAGCTGAGTAAGTCGAAACAATGGAAAGTCAGCTAGTTTACTTTAAACTAGCTGCTGCTAAATTTCTTATCTGAGCAAGTTTCCTCCTTTTCCTAGAAGCCTGGCCTATAGGGGATATAGCTTGTAATCACTCCTGCTGGGCCTATAAACACTATAAAGGAATAATGGCCACAGAGGATGCTGTGTGCAGGCATAGCAAGAAACATTAACTAAGCCATCTCCTGCCCAGTCAATAGCCAGAGCAAATACCTATTGTGGAGATTTATATTATGGCTGGGGCAGAGATAAAGAGAATAACTCAAGCCATGAAATATGGATAGGAGGGCTTATATCCTTTATCACAGAGAAAAACACACCTCTGTGGTGGTGATGAGAGGAAAATTCGTCTTTCCCACTGATTCTTCAGGGGATATTAATGCCATTGACATTTTACTCCACAGTGAATTAGTGGGTATTAACACCCCCCTCCCCAGGAATCTATGTAGGTTCTGGATTTCTCAAGTCTGCTTAGACCCTTAAAGTTAATGATTATAGAAACAATGGGAGCTGTTATGCTTGCTCAGTGAAACTGCTGCTGTCTTAGTTCCCTTCCTCAGGTTACCCTATGGGCTAATGAGCAAATAGCCTTCAATAAAAGCCAAGTGAAACTGACACTTGAGGTTACACACTGGAACCCTGAAATGGGCAGGGGTCCTCTGTGTTCCCACCTTTGAAAATTGTATTGTGTGTGTCTTGTCTCTGTGTCTCTCATTGTTTCTAACTTTACGTTTCTTCATTTGACTGCTGCCAGATCCATAGGTCTTAAGGGACCCTGCCCCCATATGGGGGCCTCAGCCCTGTAGTTCAGGTCTTTAGTTGTATCTCGTGCCTGGACTACTGTAGTAGCCTTCTGGCTCTCTCTCCATATATCCTTTCTCCATATTATAGTTTATTTTATGTACTTGCGCTGGGTTATCTTCCTTCAGCATAGTTCAGAACATGTCACATTTGTATTTCAAATGCCTTAATTTGAGAATCAAGGTTATTTGTGATCTAGCCCTAGTTCCAGTTTACCTTTCAACTTTATACATTTTTCCACATGTTTTGTTTCAGCCAAATAGAAGTATTTCCTCTTTCTTTGATTCTTTATGCTTTCCTACATTTGGGGGGAAAAAAGAAAAGATTTTCCCACTTCCATCCCGTGCATCTTGTTTTCTCTTAATCTGTGCGTGGCCAAAGGAGCTCCACATTCTTAGACCCAGCTCAATTGCATGCTTCTTCACAAAGTGAAGTAGTTATTCCTTTGTTCAATACTTTAAACATTTTGTTTTTACTAACAGTTACTAGCAGTAAAGTCATGTTTATTTTTCATCTCTATTAATAATCATAAGCTTCTCGAGGTCACAATTCTTATTTGTATTATCTTTGTTCAACTCTACAAATATTTGTTGAGCTGTATAGATACTGCGTGGGGTGGTTGCCTCTGTATCGCACATTATCCTCCTGATAGTCTTGTAAGGAGTATTGTGTTTATATAGATTTTAAAAATGGACTTTTAAAAACTGTTAAATAACTTTATTATTAGACAGCTAATAACTGGAGGAGAATCCAAGACCATTTTTTCCCATTATATTATAGCTGCCATCCCTGGTCTCCAAAATAGTAACCCTGAGCCTTACATGCAATAGGCATCATAAAAAATACTTGTGGAATAAATGAATCACAAAGCTAATTACTTTCTAAGCTGATATTGATGTTCTTGTGCTACTCAAATTTGCCTCTTGTCTAAAGTGAGCCAAGGACCTAGTAATATTTCAAGTTTTTGTTATTTTACGATACATTATTCTCTCTTATTTTCTAAGTTGGAAAGTACCTGCGTTTAAGAAGCAATTGGATAAGTTGTTTTTATTTCTTAGTACTCATTCCTTATGATACTAATGTGCTACATTGGACTCCTATACCATGGGCTTCTATACCATGTAATATAGGGTAATGTTCCACAAGTGCATTGTTTGATTGAAAATGTCACAAAAGAAAGTAATTTAGAAGTGGCTTAATAGTTTCATATGAACTATGAATTTCCTGGAGAAGTTCCATCCATTTTATATTTCCATCCCTTCATAAGTTGATATATTTTGTTGTTGTGAGAGATTGTTTAAAGTATGATAAAATGTCCTCATGTCAGACCACTACCTTACATAATTTTCCCAGAACTGAGCCAGAATCACCTTATTAAAACTGTAAAGTCAGTTACACATTTCCAGTAACCTCTTCATCCTCAACATATGCACACACATTCTCACGCATGTAGTTTACTGGAAGTTTGATGGTATTCTTGATATATTTTACTATATGCTTCTGCACTTTCAATCTTGTTAGGAAATGATAAAAATTAACTTTTACAATTGTTTAGAAATATCTTGATATGATTATAGTTCTCTTTGGTTTTATAGTTTTTTGATTTGGTAAGCATAGCAGTGTCGGAAACATGGAGAGTATAATTACTTGACCAGCTGCCAGATGGTACTCAGAAATCAAATGCAAACATAGAAATCATCAACCATAGAGTTAATTTTGGAAGTAAAGGACCCCTAAACATTCTTATAAAATAGGTAAAGGGAGTATTGGTTAGTAAACTGCATGCAAACGTTGTAGCTGTGGATTATAGAAAAGTGAAGCAAAGAAAAAAAGCCCTTCAAACCTTAAGTGCAGTGTACATTTGTATAGTTCTAGGGAGTTTTGTACCAGATGTAATTTGCAAAGTAATACAGTTCTCTAACATTGTAGTGCCCCCAAGTTACAGATCATTTTTTCTTCTTCTGTTTTTATTGTGGTAAAGTATAAATAACAAAGTTTGTTTTATTTTATTTTATTTTACCTTTTAACCACTTTAAAATGTAAGGTTTAGTGTAATAAGTACATTCACATTGTTGCACAACTATCATCACCCTTCACCTCCTGAACTTTTCATCTTCCCAAACTTTGTACTTATTAAAGAATAATTCCCCATTTCCCACTCCTCTCAGTTTTTGGCAGCCACCATTCTTTCTTTCTCTATGAATATGACTGCTCTAAGCAACTCATATATGTGGAATCATGTAGTATTTATTCTTTTGTGCCTAGCTTATTTCATATAGTATCTTCAAGCTTCATCCATGTTATAACATGTGTCAGTATTTCCTTTCTTTTTAAGGTTTAATAGTGTTCTATTGTGTGTGTGTATCACATTTTGTTCATCAATTCATTAGTGGATATTACAATACATTAATCTCTCTTATTTTCTAAGTTGGGAAGTACCTGCCTTTGAGAAGTAATTGATAAGGATGTTTTAATTTCTTATTACTCATTCCTTATGATACTAATGTGGCACATTTTGTGCTCCTATACCATGTATAGTATAGCATAGGTTTGTTTTTTACCTTGTGGTTCTTGTAAATAATGCTACTAGGAACATGGGTGCACAAATATCTTGAGATCTTTTTTCAGTTCTTTTGGGTATATACCCAGAGGTAGAATTGATGGATCATATAGTGATTCTACTTTAATTTTGTGAGGAACAGCCTTACTGTTTCTACAGTAGCTACTATCATTATATGTTCATTCTCATTAGTAGTGCACAGGAGTTCCAATTTCTCTACATCCTCACCAACCCTCATTATTTTGTATCTTTTTTTTTTTATTAAGTCATATACACATAGATCATAAATACATGATCTATGCATATGTGGGGTACAATGTGTTGATTTTTTTTTTTTTTTGGTAGAGACAAAGTCTCACTGTACCGCCCTCGGGTAGAGTGCCGTGGCGTCACACAGCTCACAGCAACCTGTAACTCTTGGGGTTACGTGATTCTCTTGCCTCAGCCTCCTGAGCAGCTGGGACTACAGGTGCCCGCCACAACACCCGGCTATTTTTTTGTTGCAGTTTGGCCGGGGCTGGGTTTGAACCCGCCACCTGGGCATATGGGGCCGACGCCCTACTCACTGAGCCACAGGCGCCGCCCAATGTGTTGATTTTTTTATACAATCTGACGTGTCTTTTTGATAGCAACCTTTGTAACATACGTAAGGAAGAAACTTACTGTTTCTGATTTTAATTTCCCTTATACTTAATAACGTTGAGCACCTTGTTGTGTGCTTATTGGCCATTTGTATATTATTTGGAGAAATTTCTATTCAAGTTTTTTTGCCCATTTTTTAATCATGTCTTTTTTTTGTTTTTGTTTTTTTATTGGTTGTTTGAGATATTTATGTATCTGAATATCACCCCTTTCTAAGATATGAATTGTAGTTATTTTTTTTTCTCATTCCAAGGTTCTCTTTTCACTTTGTTGATAGCATCCTTTGATCCATGGACTTTTTTTGAGTATTTATACATTTTGCTTTTATGCTTAGGTCTTTGAACTTTTTTGATTTAAATTTTGTTTATGGTGTAAGTTAAGAGTCCAATTTCGTTCTTTTACCTAAAAGTATCTAGTATTCCCAGTAACACTTTTTGAAAAGACTTTTTTTTTCCCAGTGAATGGTCTTTGTCCTCACCAAAAAATCATTTGGCCATATGTATAAGGATTTATTTCTGGATTCTGTTATGTTTCATTGGTCTAGATGTCTTTCTGCTACTGTTTTGATTACTGCAACTTTTTTTTTTTTTTTTTTTTTTGCAGTTTTTGGCCAGGGCTGGGTTTGAACCCACCACCTCTAGTATATGGGGCCGGCACCCTACTCCTTGTACTGCAACTTTTTATTAAGTTTGGGAAATGTAAGACGCGTTCTACAATTATTTTGGCTATTTTAGGGCCCTGTAAGATTTCATATAAATTTTAGGGATTACTTTTATTTTTCTGTTTTGCAAAAGAAATCATTAGAATTTTGCTGAGGATTGTATTGAATTTGTAGACTGTTTGGATAGTATGATATACTTATAATATTAAATCTTAATGATTCTTGACCATTTGATATCCTTTCATTTATTTGTCTCTAATTTCCAAGCAATGTTTTATAGTTTCCAGTGTTCAAATCTATTGCCTTTTTGCTTAAATTTATCCCTAAATGTTTTATTCTTGTTGAGTTGATGCAATTGTAAATGGAGTTGTGTTTACTTAATTTCTTTTTCACATCGTTCATTGTTAGTATAGAGAAGCACAAGTTTTTTTCTTTTTGAGACAGGTCTCATTCTGTTGCCTAGGCTAAAGTGCAGTGGCATCATCGTAGCTCAATGCAACCTCAAAGTCCTGGGTGCTGGGGCTGGTTCTGCTGGGAGTCAGAGACAATTAACAGCTAAGGGGCCAGACAGGCTGGAGTTTAACAAGAATATCTTGTCTCACTGAGAGAGACCCTTTTGCCAAAGTGAGAGAGAATGTCCTCTTTCTCCCATTTCTCATATGACGTGGCCAGGCTTGCCAATCGCTCCTTGAGAAATTTGTGTGGTCTGAACAAGGTCTGCACCTTCTCAGGTGTCCTGCCTTTGGACTGGGTCTATTCCATGCTTTGTTTGTGTTAAAATCATAAGTAACAGAATGAGATAAGTAAGAAGTAAATCAGTTTGATTAAAATAATTAGTTTAAGACATAGTTTGAGAAATACAAGCCCAACAAGAACTATGATGTAAGGGTTGGCCTTTACCTACTGGAATATGAAATAAATATATAGCTAGCCTGGAGTCACGATCTTTGCCAGATCCTCACAATCAGTAGCAAAGATCCCTTGGTCCATGCTATTCTTAAAACCTTAAATCTGTGTCTTTTCATTTTCCTTCATTCTTCTATCTCCACCAAGGACTGGGAAAGAACCACTGTGAAGTTTGGGACTATTTCCCCAACACTGGGCTCAAGTGATCCTGCCTCAGCCTTGCCAATGTATCCCTTGGCTGGGGTACAGGTGCAGGCAACCATCCTGGATAATTTTTGTACTTTTGTAGAGATGAGGTCTCATTATATTGCCCAGGCTGGTCTTAAACTCCTGGGCTCAGGTGATCTTCCCACCTGAGTGTCCAAAGTGGTGGAATTGTAGGTATGAGCTACCACATGTGGCCACAAATTATTTCGTGTATTGATTTTGTGTCCTGCAACTTTTTTGAATTTATTATTAGTTGTAACAGAGTTTTATTTATTTTTTAGTGTAGAATCTTTAGTGTTTGCTATATGCCCTAAAGATGATCATGCCATCTGTGAACAGAGATAATTTTATTTCTTCTAAAATTCAGCACCTTTCTTTCTTTCTTGTTTTTTTTTTCCTTTTTCCTTTTTTTTGCCTTATTGTCCTGGCTAGAACTTCCAATACTATGTTGAATAAAAGTGGTGAAAGCAGCATGTTTATTTTGTCTCATCTTATTCTTGATCTTAAAGTAAAAGCCTTCATGTTTTTACCATTGAATATGTTAATTGTAGATTTTTCCCACATGACCTTTATTATGTTGAGTGGTTGCTTTCTATTCCTAGTTTATTGAGTGTTTTTATTATGATGTGTGTTAAATTTTGTCAAAATTGTCTCTATCAAGTGAGTTAATCATGGTTTCTTTCCTCTCATTACATTGATTGATTTTCATATGTTGCCCTCTCCTTGTTTTTAGGAAGTAGATAGCACTTGGTCATGGTCTATAAGGCCTTTTATATGTTATGAGATTCAGATAGCTAGTTTTTCATTGTGGGTACATATCTACTTTTTTTTCAATTTTTACAAAAATTGTGGTAAAATACACATACATAAAATTAACCATTTTAGCCATTTTCAAGTGTATGGTTCAATAGTATTAGACACATTCACAGATGCTTAACATTGCCAATAATTAGAGGAGTGCAAATTAAAGCAACAGTGGGATACCATTTCACAGCCATTAGATGGCTACTATCAAGAAAACCAGAAAATAATAAATGTTGTGTGGATGTGAAAAAAATTGGAACCCTTGTACACTGTTGGTGAGAATATAAAGTAGTATAGCTGTTACAGAAAACAGTATGGCGGTTTCTTAAAAATTCAAAATAGAATTATCATATGATTCAGCAATTCATTTTTTCAGTATAAATCCAAAAGAACTAAAAGCAGGGCCCATAGAAATATTTGTACACCCATGTTTGTAGTTGTAGCAACAGAGGACATGCTAACTGAAATAAGCCAGTCATTAAAAGATAACTACTCTGTGATACCACTTATATGTGGTACTTAGAGTAATAAAAATCACAGAGAAGTGGAGTGGTGGCTGCCAGGGGCTGGGCAGAGCTGGAAATAGGGGACTTATTGTTTAATGGATATGAAGTTTCTATTCCATGAAACCACTTACTTTCAATATAACTCAATATGGAAAGGTTTGTCTATAACCTTGCTGTTTCTTTTCTTTGTTGATTTGTTTTGGTTTTTTGATTTATGCTGCCTGTTTTAGTCTATTTTATGTTGTCATAACAATACCACAGACTGGGTAATAATTTTATAAAGAAAAGAAATTTATTTCTAACAGTTTGGGAGAGTGGAAAGCCTCTAGCATCAGACGAGGGCTTTCTTGATGCACCATTACATGGCATCAGGGCAACTGAGCATACAAGGCGGTGAGAATATAAAGATGAATTTCATGCTGTTTTTCAGGATCCCATTCTCAAGATAGCTAACTAATTTCCTGGGATAATGGCATTAATCCATTCCTAACTTAATCACCTCTTAAAAATCCCACTTCTCAACACTTACAATGGCGGTTAAATTTCAACATAAATTTTGGAAGGAGCATTGAAACCATAGCACTTCCCTTTAAATGAATTGCTTGTTTATTTTAGAGATTCTGTTGTGTGTGTATTATTGACTTATCAGCTATATGTCTGTGTTTTTTGTTTTTAAATGGTTGCTCTGGGGTTTAAAATATGTATGTTTAACTTATTTCTTTATACTTTCAATAGTATTTCACTTTATACATACTGTAAGACTCATACAATTATATGCTTTCATGTCCCCAATTTTGTCTTTTATGCTGGTTTTTCCATAGACATTGCATGTGTTATAAGGCCCATAACACATTGTTTTTATTTTTTCCCCTCAATCAGGGGTTTTCAACTTTCCTAATGCAGTGACCCTTTAATACAGTTCCTCATTTGTGGTGACCCCCAGCCATAAAATTATTTGCTACTTACAAAAATAATTTTGTGGTTGGGGGTCACCACAACATGAGGAATGTTCGTATTAAAGGGTCACAGCATTAGGAAGCTTGAGGACCACTGCCCTAAATAGTCAGGAAATTTTTATAGAAATGAAAACATTTAAAAGGACATTTTTCTTCTTCCACCCACATGTTTTCTGTTTCTGGCATTCTTTTTTTTTTTTAATTTTATGATGATGACGTTTCTGTTTTGTGTCTTTTTGTTCAGATCTGTTGTTAAAGTCTTTTAGTTTGGTATATCTGAATTTATTTTCCTTTTTCTTTTACTTTTTAAGGATGTCTTCTCTGAATGTATGATTCTACATTGAAAGGTCTTTAGCAATTTCTTCAAGCATTTTAAGAATGTCATTTTATTGCCAACTTGCTGATATACTGTTCGTAGTCTCTGCTAATCTTTATGTAATGTATTTTTTCTTTCTCTATTTTTAAACTTTTTTATTATTGTTTTTTAAAAATTTGGTTGATTATGATATACCTTGGTATGGTTTGTATGTGTTCACTCTATTTCATGTTCCCCAAACTTTTAATATCTATGTGTTATTATTGCCATCATGTTTGGAAAATATTTGGCCATTTTTTCTTCAAATATTTTTTTCTCCTTCTCTCTAATCCTATTCTTTTGTGCCTTCAGTTATACATACATTTGACTGCTTGTAATTTTCCCACAAGTCACTAAAGATCTTTCATTTTTTCCCCGAGCTTTTTCCTTTGGCCTCATTTGGGTAGATTCTATAGTATACCTGTATAGTCACTAATTTGTTGTTCTGTAATGTCTAACTTGTTCATAACCCTATTCGATGAAATTTTCATTTCTGATAGTTTTTTCTTATCTACAAGTTTTATTTGATTTTTAAAATACTGAAACATAGTTTTAGTAGATTTGTAACATACTGTTTGCTTGTTCTGTCATATTTCTCATCTGTGGCTCTATTTCTATTGACTAAGTTTCTGGATGGTTGCAGATCACATTTGCCTTTTTGGGTGTGCCTTGTAGTTTTGCTTAGGTGCTGGGCATTGTGATGTAGTTGATTATTGAGAGTCTGAATGTTGTTATAGGACCTAGCTTTGGTGCACAGTAAATTTACTTTTGATGAGTTTGACCCCATAGAGACGTGTATTCAAGCTTTGAAAGGAGCATCTAGACTAGCCTTTGCTCCAAATACTTTTTAGTCCTCTGGGTTTCCACTCAACTGGTCTGGTTGATCACCAGAGACTCCAGTCTGAGTGGTCAGGGAAGGATTGTTTCTTTACCCTTTGTGTGCCCTGGGAATTGTTCAGCTTAAAACTCTCAGTTGGATTTTGCTCAGCAGTGACTCAAGGGAACTCTTATGCAGGTTTCTGACTTTTCTTCTATGTAGATTTCTCTTTCTGAAACTCAGCCCCACAACTTCCAGTGCCTTCAAGTTTGTTTGAGCTATGAGATTGATGTTCTCCGTGATCTCTGTCTGCATCATGCCTCCCAGCAGAAAGCCAGAGCTCACTGTTTCCCACCCCCCCTTCTCTAAGGGATAATAGTTCTGTGTTATAAAATAGTTATTTCTTACTTATTGTGTAGATTGCTAATTGTTTTTAGAGGGCTATTACATCAGGCTCTTGTACCTTTATTAGGGGAAGTGGTAAAAATCTTACAAAATGGTTTTAATTATATAAGAGAGATGGTATTTTTGGCAACTGATACGAACTTTTAAAGAAAATTATTGTACAAATTGAAATGATTTATAACTGTTCGAATAGTCTTTTTTATATCTAAATCAAAACTGAGGAAAGGGCCTCTGAATAATTTTATGCATTTATTATTGTCTTTAAAATTAGGTTAGTATTTGAAATATAGGTTGTAAAAGAAAGTAGCATTCATATACAGTTTAAATTATTCTTTGCTCAGTAAACTGATTACTATAGTCATCATTAGTCTTATTATACTTCAAAAAACTTACATAAAATGTATAGTATTGTTTACATAATTCAGAAACTCTGGAATATCCTTGAAAATGCATGTGGTGATTTTTTAAAACTTTTTTGTCTATTTTACATCATATTTTTATCTTAATGGTCCATATAGCGATAATTATTAAAAAGGCATTAAAAAGTTTAACATGAAGACGATCTGTGAACCAAGTGCTTAACAGATGTATAAATAAGAGGAATAGATAACTGAAAGAAGTCTTGAACACTCCTTATGGACATTTTAAAAGGTGAAAAATTGCTTTTGCTAGGAGGATGTTTTCTTTCCCTTTTCAAAACACATTGTTAATCTCTCTAATTCTAACTATGAGAGTTCAGGACAAAAGAAAAACTAAAATTAGTAGAGTTTGGAAGCTTATTTGTATTAAAAAAATCGGTTGAATTACTTCAGTATATGAATTGTCTTGTAAAATATAAAAAACATTATTAAGAACATTTTACTGTAATTGAAAGAACTTCCATTTGATAAACTATAACAACCTGATCTCTTTAAATAATTAGAAATCACCTTTTTAGTATGTTGTTTGCTAATAAATTTTATTTCTAAAATCTTCATTTTGATGATGTTTTCCAGGTAATATTTGTCTATTAAGTTATAGGTGTTTTTTTTTTTGTTGTTGTTGTTGTTCTTTTTGCAGTTTTTGGCTGAGGCTGGGCTTGAACCCACCACCTCCGGCATATGGGGCTGGCGCCCTACTCCTTTGAGCCACAGGTGCCACCCTTACGTTATAGTTTTAATATGCTTTGAAATGATGCTTTTATTTCCAAAGCTTGTTATCTTTAAATTTGGTACTTAAAGAGGGCTGCTTACTTGATAAGTATTTCTGAAAATTCTGAGTGAATGTGTGTTTTGGTAAGGGAAGATGAGGGTAGAGCCTTTGCACAATTATTGAAATTAGAAATAAAATAATTTAGATAGTTTGAAATTAGAAAATAAAATGTTGAAATTAGAAATAAAATAATTTTGATAGTTCCCTCCTGTTTCTGACAAGAATCTATTTAAAGAGATTCCTGTTACATTATAAATGTTGAAATATATGTATATTTTTTATGTATAATTTTTGTTTTATGACTGAATTTTTTTCACAGAGCTTATCAAAACATAATAGAAGCAATATTGGAACCGAAGGTGGACCACCTCCTTTTGTGCCTTTTGGACAGGTAATGACTTTCATGTTGGCAGATAAGTTTAAATTAGAAAAAAGTAGTTTTCATTTGTATCCAAGCCGTGTTTTGTTTTATGCTGAACTATTTATTCAGAAGTCATGGAGTTATATGGAAATAAGTTCAAAGAAGTTAATAATTTTGTGTATTTTTCCTTTTCTGTAATTAAATTGTTGATGTTCTCTAACGCTGTTAACCCAAAGTTGAAGCAATTAAGAGCCATATCTGAAAGTAATTTAAAACTTAAACATAGGGTGGGCGAAGGTTTTATTTATTTATTTACTCATTTTGAGACAGAGTCCTCTGTAGAGTATGGTGGCGTCATAGCTCATAGCAACCTCAAACTCCTGGGCTTAAGCGATTCTCTCCCCTCAGCCTCCCAAGTAGCTGGGACTACAGGAGCCCACCACAATGCCTGTCTTATTTTTAGAGACAGGGTCTCCCTCTGGCTCAAGCTGGTCTTGAATCCATGAGCTCAGGCAATCCACTGGCCTTGGCCTCCCAGAGTGCTAGGATTACAGGCACGAGCCAACGCATTGGGCCTATGGTGTTTTATTTTTTTAAGGGAAATTCAAAAAGTAAGAAGACAGATATGCCATAATTCCTCATTTTGCCCATTTAAAATATAAAGGGGAGGGAAAGGTGAGAACACAAGAGGCAGAGAAGGGCATCATTTTACTTTAGGAGAGCCTGCTTTTCTCCTGTTCCTTTCAAGATTCTGTTCTTCAGCATCATTTTAAATATCCATTGCACTCAGGGATAGGTATTAATTTTATTTCTAGTTGATGTTTTCCTATTCAGTCAAACAGTGCTGACATTTCTTCTACATAAACTAAACATCTTCTGTCTACTCCTTATTTTTCAATTTCCCTTGCTACAAAGTGCAACTTCGTGGTAGCTCCTTAGCCGGCTAATATCTCTTGTGTCTTCCTGGCTGTTGTCAATATTAAATTGCATTTGTAACAATGTTTTCTAGCCTTTGCTTACTTTATTCCCTCTGGCAATTCTAAGAAAAATCGCCATGGCAACTTGTCTTCACGTGATGATGGCCCCAGAGTTCAGCTACTGGTAATCCACCTTGTATTTGCTCTTTAATTTTCTTCAAGAATGCTGGCTAAGAGTGTCAGTGAGTTGGGGACTGATAACAGGTAGGAAACAGGCTGGGTGCAGTGGCTCACACCTGTAATCCTAGCACTTTGGGAGGCCAAGATGGAAAGATCACTTGAGGCCAGGATTTTGAAACCAGCCTGGGCAACATAGTGAGACCCTGCCACTACAAAAAATACAAAATTTAGTCAGACTTGCTGACACGCACATTAGGATCTCTTGAGCTCAGGAGTTTGAGGTTGTAGTGAGCTATGATGATAACACAGCACTCTATCCCAGCCAATGGAGTAAGACCTTGTCTCAAAAAAACAAACAAAAAAACCCCCGAAAAAACCAAAACCACATAGAAAACAGGTCTACATTTTGATAACAAGGTTTATTGTTTTGTGTATGTGTGTGTATTTTTAAATATTTTCGTTAAAAACAGTATCTAATTTATAAGAATATAAATGGGTAGGTAGGATCAGTTGACTAGCATCCTCTTCAAAAACTTTTTTGGAGGGTAATTGGTGGGATCACACCTACGGTGCATCTTACAAGGGTACATATGAAACTTACTAAATGTAGAATATAAATGTCTTAACACAATAACTAAGAAAATGCCAGGAAGGCTATGTTAACCAGTTTGATGAAAATATTTCAAATTGTATATAAAACCAGCACATTGTACCCCATGATTGCATTAATGTTCACAGCTATGATTTAATAAAAAAATGAATATATAAAGACAGATAAAAAAAACTTTTTTGTAATGTCTGCTCAAAATTGAAGTCATTTTTGCTTTATGCCTTTTTTGAAAGCATTTTTTAAAATGTTGATTTTTTATTTTGTTTTGGAACAAGGGACAGTCAAGATAAAAGGAGGTGTGAAGTCCTATAGAGTGTTTCATGATCATGATTGTCATTCTCCCAATGTGATAAAAAAACCAGTACAAGGAAAACAGTGCAAATATTCTAACAACACGCTTGAAAATAATAAATATTTGTGAAAATTTACTTTCCTTTTAACATTTTGGAGATAATATTTCTCTTTTATTAATAAATTGCTTAAGACATAAAGTCAAGAGTTTGTTTTTTCCCCAGAGACACTTATGATCCAATATTCTCAAGAATTTGAAGTGCATTGTATTGCTTTTTTGAGTTAGGAAGTATAATGAAAGGTATAGTTTCAATAATAATTATTTGTTTATAAAGTTCATTTTGAAAAATTCTTATGCAGCATGTCATAGCCTTGTACATGGTTTAAAGATAGATAATGCTGCCTGTGTGTGGTATCAATACGATACATTTATATGGATGAAAGTATACTATATGTAATACACTTATTTAAGAAAAATCTCTTCCTCATTTTTATTAATGAGTTGAGAAAATGTTGATTTTATATAATTTTTACTGGTAGGATTGGAATGGAGACCACAATTTAGGGCTTAGTTTTGGGCAGTGTTGCCTTTTCAAATTTATTTTATGAAACAAAAATCGAAAAATTTTGTAGCCTGAGAGGGTAGAGGGTATGTTTTTAGCCTGTGGTTCATGTAAGTACAAAGAGATCTTTTTATAGGTAAAAATAACTGTACTACTCAATTTGCATATTGACATTATGGCATAATGTAGAAATTAACCTGTTAATTATAAAACTGAATGTACTTCCTGTTGTGCATTAGTTTAGACTAGTCGAAATCTAAAATTATTTTAAGTTACTACCGTAAAATGACACTTGGATCTCTTAGTCTAATGTATATTTTAAAAGTGTGTTGTCTTTTAGATAGCTACATATTTGTATAGCTTTTAATTTTATTTACTAGTTACATTTATTTAAAAGTCACCTTATTTTGTTTTCAACTTTTATTTTTGAATATGTGGAATAAAATTATATTTCTATGGGCTTTCAAATTGTAATGGATATAAACATTTCCTTGAAAGAAATACTACTTTCTAATGAAAAGTAGAATCTTTTATGGAACTACTGAATTAACTTATTTTTATTTCTTTTATCAGAAGTGTGTATCTCATGTCCAAGTGGATAGTAGAGAACTTGATCGGAGAAAAACATTGCAAGTTACAATGCCTGTCAAAGCTACAAATGATAATGATGAATTTGAAAAGCAAAGGACTGCTGCTATTGCAGAAGTTGCCAAGAGCAAAGAAGTAAGAAATTAAATCATGACAAAATTCTCTGATTTCTTATCATTATGTTCTGTTTAGATCACTGTGGTAACCATTGTCTTTTCACATAAGCTAACTAATTCAACAAATCCTTGATGTTGTCCTTCTTGCATATTCTGTAAGTAGAAAATGCCCTACTACTTTATGCGGACTTGAACTTAACATATTTTGTTCTTAATGTACTTTTCCCAAATTTCCATGGCAGTTCCAGTAAGTTACTCTGGCTAGCAAATTAACCTCCTTTTCCTCTTTCTTCCTTTTTTTCTTAAGGATGTAACAATTGAACACAATATTTTTTTATTGTGGTAGAGCACTTTCTGTTAGTAGTTAGGCTAGTTGTAACTTTTTCTAGATAAATTTTTCGTATACAAGCAACTTCAGAGGAATGAGTAAAAATAAGAGGATAAATTAGTGGGTTGGTCTTAACATTTTTGTCAGTTTTATTCTTAATTATATTTAATATACAGCAAAAATTTTATCTTTGGATTGTATATGTATTTACACACACAAACACTCCTTTTTAAAAATTGACAAATGTATACATTTATGGTGTGATGTGATATTAATACATGTATACAATGTGTAATGAAAGTCAGAATAATTTTCATATCCATCACCATAAACATTTAGCATTTCCTTGTATTAAGTACATTGAAAATTCTCTTTTCTAGCTCTTTTGAAATATATAATAAATTTATAAATATATATATATAAATTTATAAATTTATACCCTATTGTGTTATAAAACACTAGAACTTACTCTTCTTGTCTAAATAATTTTGAACCCATTGACCAGCCTCTCTCTATCTCTCCTCCCCTTTACCTTTTCCGCCCTCTAGTAACCATTATTTTACTGACTATTTTACTGTTTATTTCTATGAAATCAACCTTTTTAGCTCCCACATATGAGTGACATCATGTGGTATTTGTCTTTTGGTTCGTGGTTTGTTTCACTTAACATAATGTACTCTAGGTTTATCCATGTTGCCTCAGATGACAAGATTTCATTCATTCTTTTTTATGGTTGAATAATATTCCACTGTGTATATACAGTTGGCTTTCTTTATCTGTGGATTCTACATTTGTAGATTCAGCAAACCTGCAGATCAAAAATATTTGGAAAAAAGAAAAGGCTAGGGCTTGGCGCTCATAGCTCAGTGGTTAGGGTGCTGGCCACATGCACAGGGGCTGGTGGGTTTGAACCTGGCCACAGCCTGCTAAACAACGGCAACAATAACAAAAAAACGGGGGGGTCTTGTGGCAGGTGCTTGTAGTCCCAGCTATTGGGAGGCTGAAGCAAGAGAATTGCTTAAGCCCAAGAGTTTGAGGTTGCTATGAGCTGTGATGGTATAGCACTCTACAGAGGGTGACATAGTGAGACTCTGTCTCAAAAAGAAAAAAAGGATAGTTGTGTCTGTATTCAATACAGACTTTTCTTCCTTGTCATTATTCCCTAACTAACACAGTATGATGGCTATTTACATAATGTTTACATTGTATTGGGTATTTTTTGTAATAATTATAAGTAATCTAGAGATAATTTAAAGTGTACAGGAGGATGTGCATAGGTTATATGCACATACTGCAAGATTTTTATATAAGGGACTTGAGCATTCGTGGATTTTGGTTTCTGAGGGGGATTCTGGAATGACTTCCCTATGGATACTGAGAAATGACGGTGCATCCATTCATCTGTTGATGGACACTGTAATTTGGCTGTTGTGAACAACGAAGCAGTAAACATGGAAGTGCAGATATCTCATTGACATATGACTTCCTTTCCTTTGGAAGGAAGTATATACCCAGCATTGAGGTTGCTGAAGCTATATGGCATTTCTAGTTTTTCAGGAAATCTATACTGGTTTATATAATGCCTGTTTTAATTTACGTTCCCACCAGCAGTGTAAGAGGTCCCTTTTCTCTGTATTCTCAGCAGTACTTTTTTATTTTTTTGGTCTTTTTGATTAACTGGGGTGAGATGGTATCTCATTGTGGTTTCGATGAAGTGAGCATTTTTTCATGTAACTTTTGGCCATTTCTATGTCTTCTTTTGGGAAATGTCTGTTCAGATACTTGGATATTTTTTAATTGGATTTTTTTTTTTGGTTGTTGAGTTTCATATATATTCTGGATATTAGTCCCGTGTCAGGTGGATAGTTTGCAGATATTTTCTCCTATTCTGTAGGTTGTCTTTTTACTCTTCTTATTTCTTTTCTTTGCTGTGTTGAACCTTTTTAGTTTTTAGTAATTCTATTTGTTTGTTTTTATTTTTGTTGCCTGTGCTTTTGAGATCTTATCCAAAAAATCTTTGTCCAGACTGATGTCCTTAAATGACGGCTCTTCCCTCGTTTAATATTGATAGCTACAGTTTTCCTTTTAATTGTTTTGAATTTCTTGCTTATTTGTTTCTGTATTTATTTCTATATTTCTGATTTGTGGACTGTAATAAGAAATATTACATGTCTGTACAGCAACTAATTCATGACATTGAAATAGTTTTCATTATTCAGGACATGTAATGAAGCTTAGCTAACAAATGCTTTCCTGTTTGTTTTTTACTTTAAAGTATTTTGTTTAATATAAAAAGTGGTGACTATGTATACCATATACAGAAAACTCAGTTTAGTTTTGAAGGAAAATAAAAATTCACCATCGCATAACTAGGAAAAAAGTCAGGTGTCTATAATTAACAAAGAAAAATAGATTTCTTTCTTAGCAAAATATACAAAGTGGAAATTTTGAGATAGATTTCCATACCTAGAAAAGGAACATATTTGAAAAATGTAAAACATGGTAATCACTAGGTAGTAAGTTTTTTCTTTAATTAATTAACTAATTTATATTCATTAATAAGATAACTCATGGGGCAGACAAATGAATCTCACTCCAACCCATTTGGCAATAAAATCTGACCTCAACTGAATATGGGTTTTTATTAATAATCATTTATGCCAAGTTGGTATAAGGCTATTACCTAGTACGTACTTAACCTATTAACTAGAAATAGTGTTAAGTTTTGTTATACAAATATTAACCTGTTTCTTACTTTTGTTCAAGAATCCACTGAATCATTACATAAACTACATTATTTATACCATATTATGTTTCTGAACTTATTTCCTGTTTATGTAGTTCTCAGTTCTGAAACACTTCAGGTTTTAAGAGTTTTAGATAAAGAATTACAGACTTGTGCAGTGGTAGGAGAATTTTACATTTATATTTATTTGTTTTTTCTATCATTCCATTACTTATTCAAGAAATATATTTTGATATACAATGTGTAATGCTTACATCAAACTGATTAACATAACCATCACCACACCTATTTGTTGTGGTAAGACATTTGTCCTCTACACTGAATAGTTTTAAAATGTACCATTGCATTGTGCACAATAGGTGAGTCCCACCAAATACCCTCCCTTCTCCTGTCTCCCCCTCTGCCCTTCCCTCCCCTATCACTCTTCTTCCTTCCTCCTTTTTAGACTAGTTTTGTTTTATCATTCATATGAACGTGTAGGTGATGATATATCGGTTTCATAATAATATTGAGTACGTTGGATATTTTTTTCCATTCTTGAGATACTTTACTAAAAATATTATGTTTCAGTTCAATCCATGTAAACATAAAAGATGTAAAGTCTCCATCCTTTTTTATGGCTGCATAGTATTCCATGGTATACATATACCACAATTTGTTAATACATTCATGGGTCAGTGGGCATTTGGGCTTCTTCCCTGACTTGGCAATATGAATTGAGCTGCAGTAAACATTCTGGTGCAGATATCTTTGTTGTAAAATGATTTTTTGGTCATCTGGATATATACCTAGTAGAGGAATTGCAGGATTGAATGGCAGGTCTACTTTTAGTTCCCTAAGTGTTCTCCAAACTTCATTCAAGAAGAAACATATTAGCTTGCATTCCCACCGTCATTGCAGAAGTGTTCTCTTCTCTCCACATCCATGCCAACATCTATAGTTTGGGGATTTTGTGATGTGGGCTAATCTTGCTGGAGTTAGATGGTATCTCAAAGTGGTTTTGATGTGCATTTCTCTGATGATTAAAGATGATGAGCGTTTTTTCATGTCTTTGTAGGACAAGTGCCTGTCTTCAGAGAAGTTTCTGTTCAATTCTCTTTTCCACAAAGAAATGGGGTTATTTGTTTTTTTTTTTTTTATTGATAGTTTGAGTTCTGTGTGGATTCTAGCTATCAGAACTTTGTTGGAAACATAACCTTCTATATCTTCTTCCATTCTGAGGGCTGTCTGTTTGCTTTATTTACTGTGCTCTTGGCTGTGCAGAAGCTTTTTAGTTTGATCAGATCCCGGTAATATAGTTTTGGTGTTGCTTCAATTGCCTGGAGGATCCTCCTTGTAAAATATTTTCCCAGGCTAATTTCTTCAAGCATTTTCCCTGCACTCTCTTCTAGTATTTTTATAGTTTCATGTCTTAAGTTTAAATCTTTTATCCAGTGAGAATCAAATTTTGTTAATGGTGAAAGGTGTGGGTCCAATTTCAGTCTTATACAAGTTGCCAGCCACTTCACCCAGCACCATTTATTAAATAGGGAGTCTTTCCCCCACTGAGTATTTTTGACAGGCTTATCAAAGATCAAATGACGATAAGTGGCTGGGTTCATCTCTTGGTTCTCTATTCTATTCCATATATCTACCTCTCTATTTTTGTGTCAGTGCGATCCTGTTTTGATCACTGTAGATTTATACTATAGCCTGAAGTCTTGTAATGTGATACTTCCTGATTTGTTTTTATTTCTGAGTAATGTCTTGGCTATTCGAGGTCTTTTTCTGATTCCATATAAAACAAAATACTATTTTATCAAGCTCTTTAAAGTATGGCAGTGGTGCTTTAATAGGGATTGCATTAAATCTGTAGATTGCTTTGGGTAGTATGGACATTTTAACAATGTAAAAAAGCACTTTTTGCACTTTTTAGTTGGAAATATATTTAATATATTTAATTTGGAACAGGTCAGGCTCCAGACTTTTCAGGTAATTATATTCTTGTATATTAAATAAAATAGTAAGTACCATCTGTTATTCAGTGTTTGCCATGATAATCACTTACCAAGATAATCACTTCATATCAGTGTTGTCATTTAATCCTGACAATATCCCAGTGAGGTAGGTTTTCTCATTCCTGTTTTAAGGATGAAAAACTTGAGGCTTACTTGGAGGAATGTTGAAATTAGGTGACTTGTCTGAGGTTAGAAGCTAGTAAGTGGTCCTAGCCTTGTCTAGCTCCAAAGCCTATGTTCTTAACTATGCTACATTGCTTCCCAGTCTATGAAATTGTATATTACATTAATATAAACCCATTTTTTTATAGTTATATAAGTAACGACTATCAGAACATTTCAAACATTTTTTGCTTGGAATCCATGAACTGAAAATTGAATCTAGTAATGAGTCTTTGGTTTTTGTGGTTTTTAATTTTGATTTCAATTAAATTTAAATATTGTAATATATCACAGCTACCTACCTAATAGAGATAATTAATGTTATTCATTAGTGGTCTTGTAAGTTCGTTTTTCTGTTTTTCAGGTTCTGCTTTACATTTTCATCTGATTTAAAATAATTTCTCAGTTTTATTTTTTTTTTACTGTAATCACTTAAAAGTGCTTTTTAAAATATTGGTCATTATCTCATAAAAATCATTTTACCTTTTTATTAGATCTGTTAGAATTACAAAAATATTATAAACCAGATGTTTAATTTGATATTGTCTAAGTAACAAATGTGGGGTGATATTAGTTGTAGATTTGTATCTTTCCAAAATCAACATTTTTATGTTCTAATCTTTTCATGCTAGTTGTGAAAAAATAAAAAGAAAATCAAATCACATTGTCAAATTTAATCACACATATAGTCATTCAATTAAGACAGACAAAATAAGTAATATAGACTTTGAAGCTTTTATATGTAGTTGGTAAGAAATGATCATGATTAAAATGTAAATAGTGAATCAGTAATGAGAATTTTAATCTGGTATTCAAATTTGTATTATTTGTCTCATTTCTAAGATTATAGAATATTACTGGACTATAGGCATGATTTTAACTGATTTTTAGGTTTAGTGCCTTGCTAAACCTTGCCTGGAAGCTGAATTTAGAATCCAGCTCTCAAGGCAAGTCAACTATTCTAACCTAAAATAATTTTGGCAACTAATCTCCATAATGCTTGTATTATTTTATTTTCATATATATATATATATATATATATTTGGGGGTGCACCTAACTTTATTTTGATGACTTGCCTTGGAGGGACTTAAAGATTATAATCAAGTAAGTTTTTTTTTTTGGATGACCAGGATTTGTGATAAAAAGGGACTATGGCCATTAGATATTTGTGCTGTTTGTAAGTTTACATTTCATTTCATGCATAACATAATTAAGAAACTTTTAATTCAGTTTTGCTAGATGTATTTAGTCATAACTTCCTTTTTAAGATTGTTTTTGAATTCAACTTACATCTGCTTTATCTTTCTCTTGTCTAAAGGCCAAGACATTTGGAGGAGGTGGTGGCAGTGCTAGAAGTAATCTCAATATGAGTGCTTCTAGTAACCGATACAGGGAAGTTTTACCAAAAGAAAAGTCAATCAAATCAGAGGCAAAACATGAAGGTGTTTATAGAGAACTGGTAAGACTAAAGAACCAACCACAATGTTAATGTGTTCTTTCTTTAATAGTCTCAATGACTTTTAAAATTTTTTTTCTCACAATCACACATAATATACTTGTTAAGTATATTATGGATATATTTAACAACTCCAAGAAGACTTTTGTTTCAGATTACAGTAACTCATGAAAAATTTGGATTTTTGAAAAATAATTTACTTAAAACTTTTATTTCACTTATATTACTAATGTCTGAATAATGTCTTTGGCATAGGTTCATAAAGAGCTATCAGAAGATCATACATCAAAAACATAGTTTTCAGGGGCGAAGAGCCGATGTGGTTCTGGGGACCCGATGCAGGCTGCAGGGCTGGGGATGCCGCTAGGACCAGAGCATCCACCCAGCCCACCAGGGGAGGCAAGGGGTCGAGAGCTTTTGCTTGTGTCTCCTGTTTAAGAAATTCTTCCTCAGATATTAAAGGACAGAACCTAACCTCCACACTGATGCAAAAGACAAAACTAAGCAATGGTCTCTGACAAAATAACAAGAATAGAATACTACCACGCTTATTAATTATCTCAATAAATGTTAATAGCTTGAATTCCCCACTGAAGAGACATAGATTGGCTGACTGGATTAAAAAACACAAGCCATCCATCTGCTGTCTGCAAGAAACACACCTGGCTTCAAAAGACAAATTTAAACTCTGAGTCAAGGTTTGGAAGACAATTTTTCAGGCAAATGGAATTCAGAAGAAAAGAGGAGTTGTGATCTTATTTTCAGATACATGTGGATTTAAAGCAACTAAAGTCAAAAAAGACAAAGATGGTCACTTTATATTGGTCAAGGGAAAAATACAACAAGAAGACGTTTCAATTCTAAATATTTATGCACCCAATTTAAATGCTCCCAGATTCTTGAAACAGACCTTATTCAGTCTGAGCAATATGATATCTGATAATACCATAATAACAGGGGACCTTAACACTCCTCTTACAGAGCTGGACAGATCCTCCAAACAGAAATTAAACAAAAATATAAGAGATTTAAATGAGACCTTCGAACAACTGTGCTTGATACACGCATATAGAACACTCCATCCCAAAGATAAAGAATATACATTCTCCTCATCACCCCATGGAACAGTCTCCAAAATTGATCATATCGTGGGACACAAAACAAATATCAACAGAATCAAAAGAATTGAAATTTTACCTTGTATCTTCTCAGACCATAAGGCACTAAAGGTGGAACTCAACTCTAACAAAAACGCTCGACCCCACCCAAAGGCATGGAAATTAAACAATCCTCTGTTGAATAACAGATGGGTGCAGGAAGAAATAAAACAGGAAATCATTAACTTCCTTGAGCATAACAACAATGAAGACACAAAACCTGTGGGATACAGCAAAATCAGTTTTGAGAGGAAAATTTATTCCTTTAGATGCCTACATTCGAAAAACAGGAAGAGAGCACATCAACAATCTCACAAGCCATCTTATAGAATTGGAAAAAGAAGAACAATTTAAGCCTAAACTCAGTAGAAGAAAAGAAATATCTAAAATAAAATCAGAGATCAATGAAATTGAAAACAAAAGAATCATTCAGAAAATTAATGAATCAAGGGGTTGGTTTTTTAAAAAAATAAATAAAATAGATAAACCATTGGCCAGACTAACGAGAAATAGAAAAGTAAAATCTCTAGTAACCTCAATCAGAAATGATAAAGGAGAAATAACAACTGATCCCACAGAGATACAAGAGATCATCTCTGAATACTACCAGAAACTCTACGCCCAGAAATTTGACAATGTGAAGGAAATGGATCAATATTTGGAATCACACCCTCTCCCTAGACTCAGCCAGGAAGAAATAGAGCCCCTGAACAGACCAATTTCAAGCACTGATTAAAGAAACAATAAAAAACCTTCCAACGAAAAAATGCCCTGGTCCAGTTGTCTTCACACCAGAATTCTATCAAACCTTCAAGGAAGAGCTTATTCCTATACTGCAGAAATTATTCCAAAAAATTGAGGAGGAAGGAATCTTCCGCAACACATTCTATGAAGCAAACATCACCCTGATACCAAAACGAGGAAAAGACCCAAACAAAAAGGAGAATTTCAGACCAATCACACTCATGAATATAGATGCAAAAATTCTCAACGAAATCCTAGCTAATAGACTACAGCTTATCATCAAAAAAGTCATTCATCATATTCAAGTAGGCTTCATTCCAGGGATGCAAGGCTGGTTTAACATATGCAAGTCCATAAACGTTATCCGCCATATTAAGAGAGGCAAAAATAAAGATCACATGATCCTCTCAATAGATGCAGAAAAAGCATTTGATAAAATCCAGCATTCTTTTCTAATTAGAACACTGAAGAGTATAGGCATGGGTGGCACATTTCTAAAACTGATTGAAGCTATCTATGACAAACCCACAGCCAATATTTTACTGAATGGAGTAAAACTGATAGCTAAGTATAAGATCATGTCCTCAGCTTCTGTACAGCTAAGGAGACAACAACCAAAGCAAAGAGACAACCTACACAATGGCCCAGAGTTCTATATCCTGCTAAGCTAAGCTTTAGAATTGACAGAGAAATCAAATCATTTACTTATGTATAAATATTGAGGAAATTCGCCACAACAAGATCAGCTCTACAGGAAATACTTCAACCTGTTCTACACACTGACCATCACAATGGATCAGCAGCAAAGTAAGAACTTAGAAATTAAAGGACAGAACCTAACTTCTACACTGATGCAAAAGATAAAACTAAGCAATGGACTCTCACAAAATAAGATGAATAGAATACTACCACACTTACAAATTATCTCAATAAATGTTAATGGCTTGAATTCCCCACTGAAGAGACATAGATTGACTGGATTAAAAAACACAAGCCATCCATTTGCTGTCTGCAGGAAACATACCTGGCTTCAAAAGACAAATTAAAACTCCAAGTCAAGGGTTGGAAGACAATTTTTCAGGCAAATGGAATTCAGAAGGAAAGAGGAGTTGCAATGTTATTTTCAGATACTTGTGGATTTAAAGCAACTAAAGTCAAAAAAGACAAAGATGGTCACTTTATATTGGTCAAGGGAAAAATACAAGAAGAAGATTTTTCAACTGTAAATATTTATGCACCCAATTTAAATGCTCTCAGATTCTTGAAACAGACCTTACTCAGTCTGAGCAATATGATATCTAATAATACCATTATAACAGGGAACTTTAACACTCCTCTTACAGAGCTGGACAGATCCTCTGAACAGAAATTAAACAAAGATATAAGAGACTTAAATGAGATTCTAGAACAACTGTGTTTGATAGACGCATATAGAACACTTCATCCCAAAGGTAAAGAATATACATTTTTTTCATCACCCCATGGAACATTCTCCCAAATTGATCATATCCTAGGACACAAAACAAACCTCAACAGAATCCAAAGAATTGAAATTTTACCTTGTACCTTCTCAGACGCTAAGGGACTAAAGGTGGAACTCAACTCTAACAAAGAACGTTTGACTCCCCCACAAAGGCATGGAAATTAAACAACCTTCTGTTGAATGACATATGGGTGCAGGAAGAAATAAAACTGGAAATCATTAACTTCTTTGAGCATAACAACAATGAAGACACAAGCTACCAAAACCTGTGGGAGACTGCAAAATCAGTTTTGAGAGGAAAATTTATCGCTTAGGTGCCTACATTCGAAAAACAGAAAGAGAGAGCATCAACAAACTCACAAGCCATCTTACAGAATCAGAAAAAGAAGAAAAACTTAGCCTAAACCCAGTAGAAGAAAAGAAATCTCCAAAATCAAATCAGAGATCAATGAAATTGAAAACAAAAGAATCATTCAGAAAATTAATGAAACAAGGAGTTGGTTTTTTGAGAAAATAAATAAAATAGATAAACCATTGGCCAGACTAACGAGAAATAGAAAAGTAAAATCTCTAGTAACCTCAATCAGAAATGATAAAGGGGAAATAACAACAGATCCCATAGAGATACAAGAGATCATCTCTGAATACTACCAGAAGCTCTTATGCCCAGAAATTTGACAGTGTGAAGGAAATGTATCAATATGTAGAATCACACCCTCTCCCTAGATTTAGGAAGAAATAGAGCCCCTGAACAGACCAATTTTAAGCACTGAGATTAAAGAAACAGTAAAAAATCTTCCAACCAAAAAATGCCCTGGTCCAGATGGCTTCACTCCAGAATTCTATCAAACCTTCAAGGAAGAGCTTATTCCTGTACTGCAGAAATTATTCCAAAAAATTGAGGAGGAAGGAATCTTCCGCAACACATTGTACAAAGCAAACATCACCCTGATACCAAAACCAGAAAAAGACCCAACTAAAAAGGAGAATTTCAGACCAATTTCACTCATGAATATAGATGCAAAAATTCTCAACAAAATCTTAGCCAATAGATTACAGCTTATCATCAAAAAAGTCATACATCATGATCAAGTAGGTTTCATCCCAGGGATGCAAGTTTGGTTTAACATACCCAAGTCCATAAATATTATCTACTGTATTAACAGAGGCAAAAATAAAGACCATGTGATCCTCTCAATAGATGCAGAAAAAGCATTTGATAAAATCCAGCATCCTTTTGTAATTAGAACACTGAAGAGTATAGACATAGGTGGCACATTTCTAAAAGTGATTGAAGGTATCCATGACAAACCCACAGCTAATATATTACTGAATGGAGTAAAACTGAAAGCTTTTCCTCTTAGAACTGGAACCAGACACGGTTGTCCTCTGTCGCTTTTACTATTCAACATAGTGCTGGAAGTTCTAGCCAGTACAATTCGGCAGGACAAGGAAATGAAGGGAATCCAAATGGGAGCAGAGGAGGTCAAACTCTCCCTCTTTGCTGATGACATGAACTTAGAGAATCCCAAAGACTCAACCACAAGACTCCTAGAAGTCATCAAAAAATACAGTAATGTTTCAGGATGTAAAATCAATGTCCACAAGTCAGTAGCCTTTGTATACTTCAATAACAGTGAAGATGAGAAGCTAATTAAGGACACAACTCCCTTCACCATAGTTTCAAAGAAAATGAAATACCTAGGAACATACCTAACAAAGGAGGTGAAGGACCTCTATAAAGAAAACTATGAAATCCCCAGAAAGGAAATAGCAGAGGATATTAACAAATGGAAGAACATACCATGCTCATGGCTGGGAAGAATCAACATTGTTAAAATGTCTATATTTCCCAAAGCAATCTACCTATTCATTGCCATTCCTATTAAAATACCAACATGGTACTTTCAAGATTTGGAAAAATTGATTCTGCATTTTGTATGGAACCAGAAAAAAACCTCCTCTTGCTAAGACAGTTCTTAGTAATAAAAATAAAGCTGGGGGCATCACCATACTAGATTTTAGTCTGTACTACCAAGCCATAGTGCTCAAGACAGCATGGTACTGGCACAAAAATAGAGACCTAGAGACTTGGAATCGAATAGAAAACCAGGAAATGAAACTAACATCTTACAATGACCTAATCTTTGATAAACCAAACAAGAACATACCTTGGGGGAAAGACTCTCTATTCAATAAATGGTGTTGGGAGAACTGGATGTCTACATGTAAAAGACTGAAACTGGACCCACACCTTTCCCCACTCACAAAAATTGATTCAAGATGGATAAAGGACTTAAATTGAAGACACAAAACAACAAAAATTCTCTAAGAAAGCATAGGAAAAACACTGGAAGATATTGGCCTGGGAAAGACTTCATGAAGAAGACTGCCATGGCAATTGCAACAACAACAAAAATAAACAAATGGGACTTCATTAAACTGAAAAGCTTCTGTACAGCTAAGGAGACAACAACCAAAGCAAAGAGACAACCTACACAATGGGAAAGGATATTTGCATATTTTCAATCAGACAAAAGCTTGATAACTAGGATCTATAGAGAACTCAAATTAATCCACATGTAAAAAGCCAACAGTCCCATATATCAATGGACAAGAGACATGAATAGAACTTTCTCTAAAGAGGACAGATGAATGGCTAACAAACATATGAAAAAATGTTCATCATACCTATCTATTAGAGAAATGCAAATCGAAACCTCCCTGAAATAGCCCCAGTGAGAATGACCCACATCACACAATCTCAAAACTGCAGATGCTGGCGTCGTTGTGGAGAGAAAGGAACACTTTTACACTGCTGGTGGGACTGCAAACTGGTACAATCTTTCTGGAAGGAAGTATGGAGAAACCTCAAAGCACTCAAGCTAGACCTCCCATTTGATCCTGCAATCTCATTACTGGGCATCTACCTGGAAGGAAAAAAATCCTTTTATCATAAGGACACTTGCACTAGACTGTTTATTGCATCTCAATTTACAATCACTAAAATGTGGAAACAGCCTAAATGCCCACCAACCCGGGAATGGATTAATAAGCTGTGGTATATGTACACCATGGAATACTATTCAGCTATTAAAAAAAAAAATGGAGACTTTACATCCTTTGTATTAACCTGGATGGAAGTGGAAGACATTATTCTTAGTAAAGCATCACAAGAATGGAGAAGCATGAATCCTATGTACTCAATTTTGATATGAGGACTATTAATGACAATTAAGGTCATGGTGGGGGTGGGGGAAGGGGTGAGCAGAGAGAGAAACATGGTTGGAAGGGTGGGGAAAGGAAGAGCAGGGAGAGGGAGGCAGGGGTCTTGGTGTGTGCCACACCTTTTGGGGGCATGACACTATTGCAAGAGGGACTTTACCTAATAAATGTAATAAGTGTAAACCTGGTTTATTGTACCCTCAATGCATCCCCAACAATAAAAACAAAAAAAAAGTTTTCTGCCCTTCTTCCCCTTCATTACATCTTTTTAAAAATTTCTCTACAGTGATTTTGTTTTGTTTTCTGTTGCTCTTTGGGATGAATATATTGAAACAAGCACACATATATTATGGACTCAATTGCAAAATAGGGTAAGATAAATGAGAGGAGTGGAATATATTTCTGGTATGCTATAGTGTCCTCAGATCTAAGGTAGTTGGCAATAATTCTTTTTTCTTTGTCTTTAGAAGTCAAGTGACTTTGGTTGATTTTGTCTGTGGGGTACAGAATACTTAAGACTAGCTTAAATCATTGGGGTTTATTATCTCATACAACAAGAAGTCCAGATGTAGATGGTTTACAAAGGTTGAAAAAATTCAGCAGTATAATAATATTGGAGATTTTTATGGATATTTACATGATTTCTTGGCTTTTTTCTCAGGATTATAGGATTTTCCATGAGCTAAATCTTCACAGAAAAAGTTAAAGGTTGGAAAGAAAAGAGGGGCATTTTTCTGGGTATAGGTATACTTCATCAGAGAAGAAAATCCTTTCTGAAACCTCAAGCAGATTTTCATTCATGTCTCATGGCTGAAATGACTAGGCTGTATGCCTACTTTAAATCAGTCATTCAAGGGCAATGGATTTCTAACTGTGGGCCAGCCTCTCTGTTTCTTGAAGAGGCCATCTTATTTTGTTTTTCTTAGAAGGGTTTAAATGGCAGTGGAGAATGGATACAGTGAGCTGGAAAAGATATGGTCCTTGACTCAAGAAGTTCTTAAACTTGAATAAATTGAGAATATCTCTCTGGGAATGTCTTGACAAAGAACACCAAGATGATTAGCAGATTGGGGTAATTGTGATGATTAAAAACATGAAGGAAAATGACATCACAAAGATAGTGGAGTAGAAAGCTGTAGGAATCAGTTCCTCCACCAAAGCAACATTGAGTTGGCAAGCATTGTTTGAAGCAACTATTTTAGAACTTATAACCCTAGTCAGATACTTCTAGCATCTAAGGGTAATGAACTATGAAGAAAGACACAGGTCACTGGGCTGACCACAGAGACAATGGAACAAAGACTTACGTGGTCGCACATTAAAAGGAATATATTTCTTGCAAAAAAATGTTTGGAAAAGATACTAGACATATTGGTGACTGTAGACTTAATCAGGTAACAACAGCAATCCTTGGGGAGGGTTAAGAATCTGATTTCTGGTTATCAGATTACAATATTCCACCAGTTTTCCACCAGTTTCCAACAAAAAATTACAAGTTGTACTTATAATGAAACAGGAAGATTTGTCTGTTTCTCGGGAAAAAAATGAAACCTATAGAAATCATTCATGAAGAAGCCCAGACCTTGGTCTTCCTATATAGAGATTTTTAAATATGCTCACAGGTCTGAAGAAAATCATTGACAAAGAACTAAGGGAAATCGGGAGAACAATGTATGAACAAGTAAGAAATATCAATAAAGAGAAATTATAAAAAGAAATCAAATAGATATTCTGGAGCTAAAAGGCACAAATAGCTGCAGTTAAAAATTTCACTGGATGGGTTCAACAGGAGATTAGACTTCTAATTTGACAGAAGAAAGAATGAGCAGACTTGAAGACAGGGCAATTGAAATTACCCATCTGAATAGTAGTAAGACAAAAGAATGAAGGAAAATGAACAGAACCTAAAGTGATGCCATCAAATGTACCAATGTATATGTTATTGGATTTCCAGTGGGTAGAGAGACAAAATGGGGCAGAAAAAATATTTGAAAAAAGAATGGTCCCTAACTCCCAACTTTGATGAAAGACATGAATGTGCAAATCCAAGAAGGTCAGTGAGCTCCAAGTAGATAAACTCAAAAGATTAAGGTCAGGTTACAGTATATGCAAGATGTTGTTTCAACAGAAATCTTGAAAGCATCAAGAGAGAAGTGACTTATCAAGTACAAGAGATCTTCAGTGAGATAAACAGCCAGTTTCTCATATGAAACTGTGTAGGTCATAAGACAGTGGAATGATGTCTTCAAAGTAGTGAAAGAAAAAATAAAACTCAACCAAGAATTCTGTGTCTGACAAAAATATGACCTCTTTTTAACTCATCTTTATGGATGTTATTTCCAAATAAGGTTACAGTCTGAGGTATTGGGAGTTACGACTTGAACAAATCTTCCTGAGGTCATTAAGATGGGCCCTAATTCAATATGACTGGTCTCCTTATCAAAAAGGGTAATTTGGACACAAAGATGGACACACAAAGGTATGATGATGTGAAGACACCCATGGAAAAGATGGCCATATGAATGGTGCATCTACATGACAAGGATTGATAGCAAAAAAGAAAAGCTTAAGAAAGTCAAGGAAGGATTCTCCCCTGGAAAGACTGGAGAGAGGTTGGCCTTGAGAGTACCTGTGACTGGGAGTTTGGTTAATTGCAAAGTTGGTCAATGAGAAAGGCAAAATAAGTTATACCAAGAAGTGGATTGGATCATTTAAAGTACTTTTTGGTTAAGTTTGATATATGTGATAATATTCTTAATTACATATTTATTTAGAAGACAGTTTGGAGAGGAAAATATTTGGGAATAATCAAATAGCATTTGATTTTTTTATGTTTGGATTAGTTTTTGAATAAGAGAAATAAATAATACTTTTGATATCCAGGTATTTTTTTCATTTACTTTAGCATCTCTACAGCAAGGATGGTAGTAGGTAGGTTTTCACTAAACTCTGATGTACTGATAGTAGCTACTGTGTTTAGATGGATTCTGTGATACAGGGTTTGGAAATACATACTGTGCTTTTATCAACATCTATGTCGGCATCAGAATGGGTGTCTGCAACATACATACCATGCATAGGCTAACGTAAAGCATTTATCCACGTTAACTCTTGATTTACAAAAGTCAAAGTTCTGTTTTCCCAGCTGGCTATGGTTCAAGAAATTTCTTTATGAGATATGTTTATACTACTTATGTGGTTTTTGAATTTATTCCAATCTAGATTTTTCAAGGAGATTTAGGTTCCAGCATTTATAAAGTAGACTTTCCTAGTTGCAGTAAAGCTGCCAAGGCATCATAGCTGCTATTGTTAATGAATATAGAATAGAATGCTGAAGCAATGGAGAATAAAAATATCCCAGAACTATTGAGTAACACCATTTTGTTAGCTTTAATTTACTCTTTCCATTTTTGGAAAGATGCTATATAAATTACACTTCCTTTTTAGGATGGGGAAGTATAAAAAATATTCCATCTTTTACTATGAAAAAGTTTTGTTCGGTAGCTTTCTTTTCAAAATCTATATTATTTTCAAAGGCATTATTCTAACATATCATAAAATTTTCTGTTTTATTTTGCATTTGCAATGGTACTAAAGTCAGAGTGCTCAGAGCACAGAGTACTCAGTACAGCACCACATATCACACATATTCTTTTTTTTTTTTTTTTCCGTAGAGACAGAGTCTCACTTTATCGCCCTTGGTAGAGTGCCATGGCATCACACAGCTCACAGCAACCTCCAACTCCTGGGCTTATGCGTTACTCTTGCCCCAGCCTCCAGAGTAGCTGGGACTACAGGCGCCCACCATAACACCCGGCTATTTTTTGTTGTTTTGCAGTTTGGCCAGGGCCGAGTTTGAACCCGCACCCTCGGTATATGGGGCTGGCATCCTACTCACTGAGCCAAAGGCACTGCCCCACTCATATTCTTTTTTGACTATGGTGTGAACATACAGCAAGTGAATGTTCTATTAGTGTGATATTTTCTTTCATATCTTTTAACTATAATTTTTAGTTAAAAGACAGCGAATAGTTAAAAACTTATGTCTTGCTTTATTTATGGACTATCAGTTGTAGCTTTTCTCTTTATTTCTTACAGGTTGACGAGAAGGCTCTGAAGCATATAACAGAAATGGGCTTCAGTAAGGAAGCTTCAAGGCAAGCTCTTATGGATAATGGCAACAACTTAGAAGCAGCATTGAATGTACTTCTTAACAGCAATAAACAGAAACCTGTTATGGGTCCACCTCTGAGAGGTATAATTTATTAAGCAATATGTCTGATAGTATTGTTTGCTTTTTAGAGGAACATACGTTGATAGAGGCTGGATTTTTCTTGCTGTGACAGCTATAAGTTTATTTAACATTGTGATAAATGGAAGGAATGCCAGTTTGAGAACTGTAGAGACATTTGCAGGTTACCAACAGTTTCATTGTCTTCATCTTTATGTAAACTGGGTCTAATAATGCCCTACTTAACAGTGAGTATTAGAGAAAATATGATATAAAGTGGTAAGTTCTATTATTTCTAGAACCATGCCATTTGTTTTAATGACAAAGTCTGTCAACATGTAAAAATTAACAAGAATATAATTACTTGGTATTCTTCTTTTTTTTAAGAGATGGAGTCTATTTTTTTATAGACGTTGTCCAGGTTGGTCTTAAACTCTTGGGTTCAAGCCTGCCTCCTACCTCAGCCTCTTGAGTAGCTCGGACTACAGGCATGCACGACTATACCTGGCTTACATTTTTGTTTTGTTTTGTTTTTAATTATTGAATGACCAAGTATTTTATATGGTTTTTTAAGTCATAGTCCCATATTTTTCATAAATAAATCTGTGATTAAGAAAAAAATATATAGAAATGATTTTTTTCTTAAGAGATAATTTATATGAACAAATTCAAATTTCTGAATAGATAGTTTAGACTGAGATTAAAGATACTATTTAATATAATCATTTAAAAACTTTTGCTGGGTGCCATAGTTCATGCCTATAGTACCAGCTACTTGGGAGAAGATTAAGGTGAGAGGATCGCCTGAGCCCAGGAATTCAAGGCTACAGTGCGCTATGATCATGCCTACGAATAGCCAGTGCACTTAAGCCTGGATAACATAGAAAGACCTGATCTCTTAAAAAACAAAACAACTTACCCACAAACCAAAACCAGACTTTTTGTTATAAAAGATTAGACTATATAGAAAAATATGAAAAGAAATGAAAAACAAACAAAAAAAAGAAATGAAAAACAAAATTCTACTTACAACATTAAAATGATTGCTGATAGTATTTTAGTGTATTTTCTCTTTTTGTTTTTGCATATACAATATATATTTCTTGCTTTTAAATCTCAAGGTAGAGGAAAAGGCAGGGGGCGAATAAGATCTGAAGATGAAGAAGACCTGGGAAATGGAAGGCCATCAGCACCAAGTACATTGTTTGATTTCTTGGAATCTAAAATGGGAAATTTGAGTATGGAAGGTAGGCTAACTTAAAGCAGATTTTTCTTCTTTCTTTCTTTTATAGTTGATTTATTTTTAAAAGACTAAACTTATTTGAAATTGTACAAAAAAGTTTAATAAAGCAACTGATATTATGGATCTATATTCTGCATGTTTATAAATTTATTTAATTACAAATTTTCTGTTTGACAAAAGCACAGAAGAAAATTTTAATTGTTTTTCTGAAAACAGAAATGGCAGCTTATTTTGCATCCTGTGTGATGAGTAATATCACCAAACTACTTTCCCAAATTTTGCTCCCATCTAGATGACAGATTTAGCTATGTAAGTAGATTATTGTTTTGGAAAATTTATTATTATGTAATCTTATATAACTTACTTTGATTGTGAAATTGACATATCTCTTCATTCTCCACATATTACATCTTATATAAAAATGTTCACACTGTAAGAGAATATGCTTTCACAGTGTGATGTATTTTTTAGTGACTAACAAATAACGAAAAAAGAAATAAGTATGTTAAACATGTAGCTTTTTTCTAAGCATGTAATATGGTAAATATTTTCTAAAGTAATTTAAAAAAATATGATCTAGAGGGTTAAGGAAATATACTTTTAAATTCAGCTTTCTCATTCAAATGTATTTTTAATCCAACCAGATAAGCTCAGAGGTAAAATGCTTTTATAACAAATTTGAAATGTCCAGATTTCATGAAAATGGAAGCTTATTTGCTTATGCTAAATTATATAAGAGGCAATGTATAATGTTTGCTGTAGATTAGATTTGTAAAATGATGTATTAGTTTTCTGTTGCTGTGTAACAAATTATTACAAAGTTAGTGGCTGTAAACAATGCATATTTATTATCTCATACTTGGGACCTCTGTTTAATGTCTCACATGCTGATATCAAGATTTCCATTGGGGCTGTGATCTTGCCTGAGGCTTGAGGTCTTTGTACCAGCACTGGTTGTTAGTAGAATTCAGTTCCTATATATATAGGACTGAAGTTCTGATTTTTAGCATGAAGTTGGCAGGGTACTGCTTTTAGGTCCTAGTTGCTGCACTCAGGTGCCACTCCATAGGGCCATTTACAGCATGTTGTTTGCTACTGCAAGGCCTACAGGGGAATCTCTGCTGCTGTTTCAGATCTTTGTGACTTCTTCCTGACTCATGCTTATTAGTGTTTCTGTCCCTGCCTCCCTTTGTTCTGTCTCAATGAGAGCTCCTCTGATTTCTTTTCATTCTTCTGTCCCCCCCAATGTTTGCTTTTGACTCCAATAATGTCTCCTAAAACATAATGTGGTTAAGGCAGAAAATAGTCAATTGTTTGCAACTTGTGTGCCTATCATGCTTCAGTTCTCACAGAATACAATTTTACACCAACAAAATAAATACTAACTTCTACTTAGAAAAAGATAACCAAATTTAGTTAGGATACGTGAAATGAATATTGAACCTCAAACACAAGTATATGTATTGTGAGGCGTTATTCATTCTATAAATGCAGTATTTTATTTAGTATTTGTTTATAACAGATCTGTATTAAGTGGTAGGTATACATAGGGTAATAAAATACCTCGTTCAAGAAATTAGAGAAATGGATTGATTTTTGTTGCTCCTTCTTCTAAAGTATAGAGTTAGTATATAGTTTATGAAGCAAAACAAACCACAAACTAAAGAGACATAGGAATGCTTATTTAAAAAAAATTACCATTTATTTAGTGTAAACCAAAACAATACTGAATAAAATACAAGGGCTTAGAAGTTTTAAATATAGTAATCAGATATGACCTGGCCTATTTGTAACCCTTAATAATATTTACTTTTTTATTTCAAATTTTTATTGCCAAAATAAATTGCCAGATAGATTTATTGCCAAATAGTTATTTTGAATGGGTAGGAAATACTTTAATAAGGCAGACTTGAAAACACTACTTGATTTGCTATTCATTGTTTTAAATATTTGCCTCATCAGAAGCTGATTCCTTCAGTGGCAGCTTTTCTGACCCTAAATTCTCTTTGCTGATGTCGGCATTACACAGAAAAGATTCATGATAACACATATAAGTATAAATAACTGACCAATAATATGTATATAGAAGGAATATTTTTGTATTTATGGATATTTTTATATTTTATTGGGTTAGTCTTCATGGGAACAATGAAGGTAAAATGACTAATGGGAAAACTCAATGTGCGGTTGCCTTCATATCTTTTGCAGGTATCATTTTGTCACTCTTTCTAGTTAACCTATTCACATTACTGATTGCTGGTATTCTTAGGTAAGCTGGGATTCACAGTAGTAGATTAATAATAATAAAATAGTTTAGACAAACCACTGAATTGTTCTTTCAGCTTTTAAGATTTCAGTGTTTTTAAATTGCAGTTAATGCCCAGAATCAGAATAAACTTACTTTTGTACGATCGAATCTCTGTTCTGGTCTTTCCTCAGAATTTGGTCGCTGTTTCATGAATCTTCCATTCTAAAGTAAACTCTTCATTGATGGGAGAAAATGTTCATTGTTCTAAGGAAAATTTGAAAAACTACTCAAGATAGAGTATCTTTAATGTTTAATGGTTAAATGCCTCATGAACAGCTAATGAAGAGAGTTAACATGTTAGAATTTTACGTTCATATCATCAACCTTATTATTTGGTTCTGTTGCAAACCCAGATATATGTAAAGGAGTAATTGTGGTCAGGGGCATTAGCTTGTGCCTATAATTCCCGCACTTTGGAAGGCTGAGGTAAGGAGGATTGCTGGGGGCCTGGAGTTCAAGACTAGCCTGGGCAACATCATGAGACCCTCATCTTTACAAAAAATTTTACAAAGTTAGATGGGCTCGGCAGTATGTGCCTAGAGCCTAGTTAATGGGGAGGCTGAGGCAGAAGGATCACTTAAGCCTTGGAGTTTGAGGTGCCATTATAATCTAGCCTGGGCAACAGAGCAAGTCCTTATCTTTAAATGAAAAAAGAAAAAGTAGTTATGATTCAGTTACATGTATATTTGGCGTTTTAAAAAATTTTGTTTCTAATTTCGTTAAATAGTCAAACTTTTCCTGCAGGTTTTATATCAGCATAAGGTGTCTGAGGGTTTTGTTTAGTTTTAGTACCACTAGAAGTCAAAATTAGCTGAGTAAGCCTGGACCTGTTATGGACTCTTTATATCATATCAGATTCTATGAACAGTAATGTGTCAGGTTTGTTTAAAAAAAAAATTCTTTAAAGATCAGATTCTTTGTGAAAATTTTAATATAGGTTAGTAACACATTTCACATCATATTATGTAATTTCCCTAAAAGAGCAAAAGCTGCTGTCATTTCTTCTAATTTTTTAAAATTCCATTAGAAATAATTGCTCATCATATCTCCTTTTCTTAGAAATTTTCTCTTAGCATTAACTTTTTGATGTTATATCTTTAAATTGGAATAAAACATAATTCTAGTTGACATTTTTATTAAAACTCTGAGACAAAAAGTGAAGCTGGATTACACTGCTTTTTGTTACCAAAAGAAGGGGACAAGGTTCTAGAGCAGGTGAATACAAGTGATTCTACCACTAAGCTCACTAGTCTGGCATTTACTATTTGTGTGTCTTGGGCAAGTTAGATAACTATTGTTAAACTTTAATTTCTTCATCAGGAAATGTGGAAATAGTAACAGCATTTATGAAGACTTTAGAGTTATTGTAAATATTAAATTAGATAATGCATCATAGTGTTTGGAAAATAAGTTTCTGTATACATTGCAGTTCATGCCATCATTATCATCATGATTAGCAACAGCAGAGGCAGTAACATCCTCTACTCATCACCTGTCACCTCCACTCCCACTGCTGTACTTCTCTAGAACTATTCACTGTTCTTTGTGGAACTTTATTATCCCATCCTCTATATTGCCATCAGTGACTTTCACACAAATTTTATCCTACTACCTGCTTGCTTAAAATGTTCCATTGACTCATTGGTGGGATCATATTCAGACTATAGTACATACACTGTTTTTATGGTGTTCCATTACTCTATTTTCTTTGGATTTTGAGAGAGTTAGTATTTATCTTGGTTAACAGGACTACATAATTTCAAGTTCTTATAATATTTGTATGTAAATAATATATTTAGATGTTAGCAGTTATAAAGATAATATTAATGGTTGTTGGGTAGTTCACATCAAGTTGTAGATTTTTGTTGGTAGAAGGCATGTTTTTGTTTTATTTTCTTACAATGATATTTCAAGTCACTACTGTTTGGTATTTGTTTCTACTGTTTGGCTTGTAGATGTATAGCTTGAATTTGGAAGACTGAAAAATAAGGACCACATGAAGGAAATGTGATATTATGGTAATAGCTAACTGGAAAGGTAATGGAAACTAAGTCCAGAAGAAAGAGAGAAAATAAACATGCACTTGTTAGACTGTGTGTTCTTGTAAATGCTTTCCTTAAGAAAAGGATTACTCTGATCTGTCACAGAATTAGAAAGAAAAGAGAAAGGATCACCCATGTATTGGTTATTGTGTATGTTTACATCTAATTATATCAAATAGCATTACTCTGCATTGATTGAAATCGATGGTAGAATGCCAGCGTGGAAGCCACAGATAAATAGTTTCCATGTGAATGAAGTCATAAGCTGTCAGCAGAAACAGAAGGAATGGAAGGTATCTGCCTACTACCTCTCACTTTCTCTGTCTTCCCCTTCCTATGACTTCCCTGGCCCTTGACTTTTTCTTCTTACAAGGCCGAGTTCTTCCTGTTACGTTCTTTTTTAAGTACAGATTTACCCCAACCTTTAAATAGCACTTTAAGCTTATCTTGAATTAATTATTTTCAATTCTATTTGGGCACAACTTGTCATCCTTAATAGTGAAGCGTCTATGACTATACGTACGTACCTCTTATTGTCAGATTAATGAACAAGTATGCATTAAATACTGAAATTAAGAGTGTTTAGAAACTCCTTAAGCAACTTGACAGTGCCTCACCATTTGTTACTGCATTATGCAAGAGCTGATTAGAAATTAAAACAACAGCTAAAACAAAAACCCTGGTCTTTCAATACGGTTAAGTTTAAAATGCTCTGGTTTGTGTTCTTGTAACACTGTGGTCCCTGGATTTATAAGTATTCTGACAGCATGGCACTTGAAATTTCCCTTTTGTCAGGGTGGTGAGGCCAGGTGGTTGAAGATGGTAGGCACAATAATAGGTGGGAAGTGAAAATGAGCTTCTGTGCTGCCTCCTTTGAGACAGCCATGTGATAAGATACCCAGGCTTCTTGGAGAGGCTTCTTTCAGTCAGCAGTCCTTGTCTGTACATTTTCCAACCAAGCATTGAACCCATGGGTGTATGAATCGTCAGATGATTCTGAGTGATGGCTGTTCAGCCACTGCTAGACTGTGCATCCTAACCACGGACAGTCTCATATCACAGAGTAGAGGCAAGCTGTCCCCACTGTGCTTTTTCTTAATTCCTAGCTCACAAAATCTGTGAGCATAATAAAGTGAAAGTTTTTTTATGCCACTAAGTTTGAGTGACAGTTTGTTAAATAATGCTAGCACTAGAAAATCTCTGAAAATTGGCCTCATCTAGAATTGTTATTTACGAAAACTCGTGAGTGGAAAAAACTTATTCTGCCATTGATGTGTTACTTTGTAAGTCAATATAGTATTTCAGCTTTATAAATACATTTAAAAGGTAGTTAATAATTTTAGAATTGCCCAGATATGTGTGACTTCTAGGGTACATTTTGTAGGAACCTTAAATTATTGCAAATGTATTGCATACATTGATGTTTTCTTAGACTAATAAGTAATATGCCCAGCAGTAAGTGACAAACATCTCCAAAGTTTGCTAAGGACCAAATGCAAAGGTTTAACTTTTCAGAATTAGTCTCTGTAAAATATCATTAAAAGAGGCAGTACAGGTTCTGTGAGTTCAGAATTATTGAGTTCAAAACTATTTTGGTCATAGTTTTATTAGAATATTATTAGGGACCCTCTTAAGTTCAGATGATCGAAATATACTTGCTCTGAATTTTTGAATTTTCTGTGTAGATGTTGTATCTGATATTTCTGAACATTAGTGACTTGAAGTAGTTTCTCTCTGTTACAAAAAATGTATATCAAGTCTTTACTATTTTAACTTAATTCTTTTTATTTTATAGCATATGATACATAATTATTAATAATTTTTTGGTACTCAAATCTGTAAAAGATGAATCTAGCTTTCCTTAAAATACTAGAACATGAGAGCCTCTTTCATTTTTGCCATTCTTTTATTTTCTTTCTTTTTAGTTTCCATTAATTTAAACATTTATTAACCACAAAATAAAATGAGTTCATTTATTGAGCATCTGTATGCCAGGGTGCTTTGCATACTATTAATTCATTTAATCATCATGCAAATGCAAAATATATATTGTTATTTCCATTAGAAAGATAAGGAAATAGGCTTCATACAGGGATGGGAACCTGCAGCCTTCTGATTTCAAGATTATTCTTTTTTAAGCACCAAAGGAGGCAAGAAAACCTTCATTTTTCTCTGCTGCATGCCTTTTTTCAATCCAAAAATTTGGATTCAGTCAAAAGGCTGCACTTAAGGTCCAAAAGTCCACATGTGGCCCCTTGGCCACAAGTTCAAGCTTTGAACATTAATATTTGAATTAAAGCAAAAATAACATGAAGGTATTATTTGTAAATTGTTTTTGACCCACAAGTCTAGTGCCTCACATGTAAATGCTCGTTTATCAACAGAGGAGCTTACTTGATTTTACTGAGGTCTACAGCTGTACACTTGAACAGAAGGCATTAATGACAGTGAGTAGTGTGGGAATGACAGTAAGAAAGTGTCTGCTTAAACAATTCCTGTGTTATTTAATATCCAAGATACGCTACAAACATGAAAATAACCTAGAGAAGAATTTTCTAAGGAAGAGAAGTATGAATGGCAGTGTTTTACATGCCTGTTAGGGTTGGTTGAATGGAGGGAAATAAGGAATAGTTCTTTGTATTTTAGGATTTTAGAACATTTGGAATTAAGAGTTCTGATGACTTGGGTAAGATATAAGAGCTACAGGGAACACGATAAGTCTCCACAAAGCAATGTCACCCTACGTCATGTCCTCTCTTCTGCTTTAAATCTCTCTAATAGGAGAAGAAATTATAGCTATAGAGAAGTAACACATGTTTTTCTCTTGAGCCTGTTAAGAAAACACAGAGGGCTGGGCGTGGTGGCTCATGCCTAGAAATCCTAGCACTCTGCGAGACCAAGGCAGGTGGATCGCTTGAGTTCAGGAGTTCAAGATTGGCCTGAGCAAAAGCAAGACCCTCATCTCTACAAAATAGAAAAAGTTAGCCAGGCATTGTGGTGAGCGCCTGTAGTCCCAGCTACTGAGGCAAGAGGATAGCTTGAGCCCAGGAGTTTGAGGTTGCTGTGAGCTATGATGCCCTAGCATTCTACCCAGGGTGACTAAGTGAGACTTGGTCTCAAAAAAATGAAAAAACAAGAAAAAAACAGTGAAAAGAAAACACAGAAAATAAAGATACTGCCATGGTTGTATGAGTGACAATAATTACCAATAAGCTTTGTTTTAAAAAATTGATTTTCTTCATAAAAGCAATGCATGAAGTGAGTGACAATCCTGAAAATCCTGAAGAATAGTCACTTATTTGTTTCCCAGTATTAATATGGGACTTATCATGTGGCAGGTACTATGTTAGAAGAAATAGATTAGTAAACAAAGCACAGGTCAAAGATCTGAAAGTCTAGAACAGTGGTTCTCAACCTGTCTCAACAGTGGTTCTGCAACCCCTTTGTGACAATGAAAATACATCCTTCATATTGGATATTTATATAACGATTCATAACAGTAGCAAAATTAGTTATGAAGTAGCAACGAAAATAATTTTATGGTTGGGGGTCACCACAACATGTGGAACTATATTAAAGGATCATGGCATTAGGAAGGTTGAGAACCACTGGTCTAGAAGGAGGAGAGATTTGTGTAGTGCTATTCCCTGCTGCTGCTTTGCAGGCTCCGGTGGCACATAGGAAGGATGCCTGACTTAGTTTTGATGAGGTTTGGGGAAGAAGGACCTTCTTTTCTTTTGTGAAATAGAAGATGAAATCCAAGGTGAAGCCAGAGGGAAGATGCCTGGGACATGTTTAGGCACTGTTCAAGTGTGGATATATGCATGATCATAATAAATTGAAAATACTCAGAATCTAAGACTTACGACTAAAAAAAAAAAAAAGAGTGACCATTAGTACCTGAAGGAGAAGAGGTAAAACAAAGCTGTTTTTGAGAGCAACTGTTAGTAACTGATGGAGAAAAGGTACTACTGGCTAGAAAAGCCCGCTGAAGAGAATGTCTTTAGAGGTGGAAGAGAAATTAAAATTCATCCAATTGAGGTAGCATATTTTTGGTATGAAATTTGTGATACAATCATCTTTCTGGTTTGTTTATAGAGTTAATTATTTAGTATCTTAAATCCCCTTTAAAAAATGGAGGGATAAAGCAACTTTTAAAAATTGGAGAACAAATCATTATTGTTATAAGTGAACAAACCATGAGAAATCTGAGAAGCAGTACAACCCCAAAAATACAACTGCAGGGATAGATGTTCCTGTCTAGCCACGCTCAAAATGGATGCAGAATCCACGCTGGTCCTTAAAAAAAAAAAAAACAACAACCAAAAAAGTGACAAATTTGAATATGATAAATATGTTTATTTTGAGCTTAGTCTTCAGTTTAATGTGTCATGGCTGTGAACGAATTTAATAAGAATAGGAAAACAACTGTATATAAATACCAAACTATAATTTTAAAAAATGTTATGTCAGATAAAAATTAATATTATTCTTGTCACTAGTTTTTCTCTGAGAATTTTGTATATTAGCATAATGGACATCAATTTGGAGTCATTGGAATACATTAAAATATTCTTCCCCTTTGAAATGAATAGTTAATGGCAATTATGTTTTTACTTAGAAATTACCTTCATGAAGTAGATGTCTAGCCCAGGACCTTTGTATGTCTTGTTCCTCTTTCTTGGACTGTTCTTTCCTAATTTCATTCTCCTCTATAAGGCTCAACTAAAGCACTGCTCCTTCAGAGAAGTCCCTCTCCTACATTGGTGTAAACCTCACTGCTCCATGACAGTATATTTCCTTCATAGATGTTATTACAGTTGGTCTTACATACTGCTAAAGTAACTGGGATATTGTTGACACCATCATTAATTGGGTGCTCAGCAACTATAATGAGCAACTGAGTGAGTGAAAGAGGTAAGTAGCATTATTCCAATTTAATAAAGTCTCACAGCTACTCAGTGGTAGGGCTGGAATTTAATGCCAGGGGTCAGTTTCATCCTAAAGATCATATATGGACCCATGCATGAGAAAGCAATTTTATATATTTTTAAATTTAATCTTCACCACAATCTTGTGATAATAATTATTGTTTGTACTTTACAGATGAGAGAACTGGGGTTCTTTGTGACTTTGTCAAAGATGTATTATTAGGAAGTGATACATCCTAATCGTTCTCTGGAGGAAATCAGAGATGGCTTTTTATAAGCTTATTTTTTCGGTTTGTTATGCAGTCTTTTTCTGTAATCATGTGAACTCAGTAAATCTACTCCAATGTGCTTTGATGCAAACCCCTGTTATAGAAGTTAAAATAGAAGAGTACATTTTCAATTTCATTCTTGTACCTTTAGATAAGCTTGTGTGATGGTGGTAAATACGTAGCAGTTTTGAAGTTGGGGCTTATTGTATTCCCAGTGTTTTTAGTAATTCTTTCTTTCAGGTAGCATTCACCAAAGGTCTCCTGTTTGCCTGACTCTATAGTAGCTATGCGTTAGAGATAACAATGCTGAGTAAGATTCAAACCTCACCCTCAACTTGGTTATGGTATCTTAATATTTAAAAGTGACCTCTTTTCACAAAACACATGTGATAATGAAATGAATGAGATATCCATGTATGTTTATTCATGACTTGGAAAGATGCCCAAGATATTGTTAATTTTAAAAATAGGCCAGGTGACCGTAAATCTGGGGAGATAAGACTCCAGGCATCTCTGGCTGGTGGGATCTGCCTATAATCATCCCTTTGAGGATACAGGGAGTCAGCGAGAGACTTCTGGACTCCAAGAGGAGGACAAAAACAGTGGAAAACTGGCAAGTGGTTGCGTGTGTTCCATCAGTCTAATCCCACCAGCAGCTGTAAGTACAGCAGCAGTGAGACTGCAAACTGGAAAGGCCTTACCTGTGAACTGTTTTGGTGTTTTTGGACTTGGCACTCAGTTGAACTGCCTTGGGTAGTGCTTGAGCAGGAGTGCAGAGAACTTTGGGTGTTGTCCAGGGCCCCAGACTGAGCCGCTGAGCCAGATGGAGCTAATAGTGTTTGGCTCTAGGCTGCAGGGAGCCATTGTGAGAGAACTGCCCTGGCAAGCTCTGCCCTCAGGGTCACAGAGCAAGGATCGGGCTGGAGCTAGTAACCTAGTGACTGAGCAGCCTAAAGGTGGGGACTGAGCTGCCTTATAGCCTTAACTCTCAGGGGCAGAGTGAGACCACTTTTGGCACACTGGGTAAGTGGATAGCCACTTCAGCAGTGAGCCCAGAGACAAGTACTTTCCTGGGAAACCTTCTGCTTAGCCATGTTTAGAAGTTTAAAGTGCCTTTTAAGAGGGCTGAAGAGAGATTTAGGGTCTCCACCTTGTGGGGTTTGAGAAATCAGCAGAGGCCTCCAGTTGTATCAGCATTGTGATTAACATCTCATACCCCAGAAGACCACCTGTTGCCCGGACAATATCCAACAAGATATATATACTGCTTTGTTTTTGTTATTGTTAGTTTGTTTGTTTTTTGTTTATTTTGTTGTTGTTTTGTTCTTTAATTTCAACCTTTTCCGTACAGATTTTCTTCTTTACTTTTTTTCTTTCCTTTTCTTCTCCATTTTTCTAGTTTAAGTACAATTTTCCATTGCTCCTTTTTCAGTAATTAGAACTTCATTTTTGCTAGTGTTTCTATCCCTATTACTTTGTTTTCACCCAATTTTATCCCATAAAGTTTTCTTTTGCTTCTTTTGGTTTGATTTATACCACTTTTGTCTTTCCTGCCTACTTCGTGGAGGTGGGGTACTGGGTCCAATTAGGTTAGCAAAGAGCTGCTGACCTCAAGGGAACCACCCAACCGGGCACCCCTAGAAGCTGGGGTTTCTTTAAGGTTATATCAAAGTACCCTACTGTACACCTGTATTACCTCTCTCTGTGCCTCTCTTCATTTTGTCAATATTCCCTTTTACCCACCCCCCTCTCCTTTCTGTATTTTGTTTTCTTTCTTTCTTTCTTTTTCTTTCTTTTATCTCTTCTTGCTTTTCAACCTTTTCATCCTTTTGGTCCTGTACCAAAAAAACTCGTTGAAACCATAGTCCACAGTCATGGGAACTTAAAGAGCAAGAGGAAGTAAAAGGAAAATTAGGGCAAGGAAACACATAAAAGAAATCACTCATGAGGAAGAAATCAGCAGAAAACTCCTGGCAACATGAAGAACCAGACAAGAGCAACCCCTCCAAGGGACCATGAGGTAGCTACTGCAGAGGATTCCACCTATAAAAAATATGTTAGGAATGACAGAAAGGGAATTTAGAATACACATGATGAAAACAATGAAGGAAATGATGGAAACAATGAAGGAAATGGCTAATAAAGTGGAAAATAACCAAAAGGAAATCCAAAAACAGAATCAAATAAGAGATGAACGATATCAAGAATATAGAAAGGATATAGCGGAGCTGAAGGAACTGAAGCAGTCAATTAGGGAACTTAAAGATGCAATGGAAAGTATCAGCAACAGGTTAGACCATGTAGAAGAAAGAATTTCGGAGGTAGAGGACAAAGTTCTTGAGATAACTCAGATATTTAAAGAGGCAGAAAAAAAGAGAGAGAAAGCAGAAGGTTCACTGCCAGAATTATGGGACTTTATAAAGCATTCCAACATATGAGTTATAGGAATCCCAGAAGGGGAAGAAGAATGCCCCCAGAGGAATGGAAGCCATACTAGAGAATATTATAAAGGAAAATTTCCCAAATATCACCAAAGATTCTGACACACTGCTTTCAGAGGGATATCAGACCCCAGGTCCCCTCAACTCTAACTGAGCTTCTCCAAGACACATTGTGATGAACCTGTCCAAAGTCAAGACAAAAGAAAAGATTCTGCAAGCTGCCAGGAAAAAACGCCAGTTGACCTACAGGGGCATATCCATCAGAGTGACTGTAGACTTCTCTAATGAAACTTTCCAAGCAAGAAGACAGTGGTCATCTACCTTTAATCAACTTAAACAGAACAATTTCCAGCCCAGAATTGTATACTCTAAGCTAAGCTTTAAAATTGACAGAGAAATCAAATCATTTACGGATATACAAACACTGAGGAAATTCGCCACAACAAGACCAGCTCTACAGGAAATACTTCACCTGTTCTACATACTGACCATCACAGCGGATCAGCAGCAAAGTAAGAACTCAGAAATTAAAGGACAGGACCTAACTTCCACACTGATGCAAAAGATAAAACTAAGCAAAGGACTCTCACAAAATAAGATGAATAGAATACTACCACACTTATCAATTATCTCAATAAATGTTAATGGCTTGAATTCCCCACTGAAGAGATGTAGATTGACTGACTGGATTAAAAAACACAAGCCATCCATTTGCTGCCTGCAAGAAACACACCTGGCTTCAAAAGACAAATTAAACTCCAAGTCAAGGGTTGGAAGACAATTTTTCAGGCAAATGGAATTCAGAAGAAAAGAGGAGTTGCAATGTTATTTTCAGATACATGTGGATTTAAAGCAACTAAAGTCAAAGAAGACAAAGATGGTCACTTTATATTGGTCAAGGGAAAAATACAACAAGAAGACGTTTCAATTATAAATATTTATGCACCAAATTTAAATGCTCCCAGATTCTTGAAACAAACCCTACTCAGTCTAAGCAATATGATATCTGATAATACCATAATAACGGGGGACTTTAACACTCCTCTTCCAGAGCTAGACAGAGCCTCTAAACAGAAATTAAAGATATAAGAGATTTAAATGAGACCCTAGAACAACTGTGTTTGATAGACGCGTATAGAACACTCCAACCCAAAGATAAACAATATACATTCTTCTCATCACCCCATGGAACATTCTCCAAAATTGATCATGTCTTAGGACACAAAACAATCCTCAACAGAATCAAAAGAATTGAAATTTTACCTTGTATCTTCTCAGACCATAATTTACTAAAGGTGGAACTCAACTCTAACAAAAACGTTCAACCCCACACAAAGGCATGGAAATTAAAGAACCTTTTGTTGAATAACAGATGGGTGCAGGAAGAAATAAAACAGGAAATCATTGACTTCCTTGAGCATAACAACAATGAAGACACAAGCTACCAAAAAGTGTGGGGTACTGCAAAATCAGTTTTGAGAGAAAAATATCGCTTTAGATGCCTACATTCAAAAAACAGAGAGCGCATCAGCAAACTGACAAGCCACCTTATGGAATTGGAAAAAGAAGAACAATCTAAGCCTAAACCCAGTAGAAGAAAAGAAATCTCCAAAATCAAATCAGAGATCAATGAAATTGAAAATAAAAGAATCATTCAGAAAATTAATGAAACAAGGGGTTGGTTTTTTGAAAGAATAAATAAAATAGATAAACCTTTGGCCAGACTAACTAGATATAGAAAAGTAAAATCTATGGTAACCTCAATCAGAAATAATAAAGGGGAAATAACTGATCCCACAGAGATACAAGGGATCATCTTTGAATACTACCCCAAACTCTATGCCAAGAAATGTGACAATGTGAAGGAAATGGATCAATATTTAGAATCACACCCTCTCCCTAGACTTAGCCAGAAAGAAATAGAGCTCCTGAACAGACCAATTTTAAGCACTGAGATTAAAGAAACAATAAAAAATCTTCCAACCAAAAAGTGCCCTGGTCCAGATGGCTTCACACCAGAATTCTATCAAACCTTCAAGTAACAGCTTATTCTTGTACTGCAGAAATTATTTAAAATAATTAAGGAGGAAGGAATCTTCCCCAACATGTTGTATGAAGCAAACATCACCCTGATACCAAAACCAGGACAAGACCCAACCAAAATGGAGAATTTCAGACCAGTTAAACTCACGAATATAGATGCAAAAATTCTCAACAAAATCTTAGCCAATAGATTACAGCTTATCATCAAAAAAGTCATACATCGTGATCAAGTAGGTTTCATCCCAGGGATGCAAGGCTGGTTTAACATACCCAAGTCCATAAATGTTATGCACCGTATTAACAGAGGCAAAATAAAGATCATGTGATCCTCTCAATAGATGCAGAAAAAGCTTTTGATAAAATCCAGCATCCTTTTGTAATTAGAACACTGAAGAGTATAGACATAGGTGGCACATTTCTGAAACTGATTGAAGCTATCAATGACAAACCAACAGCTAATATATTGCTGAATGAAGTAAAACTGAAAGCTTTTCCTCTTAGAACTGGAACCAGACAAGGTTGTCCTCTGTCGCTTTTACTATTCAACATAGTGCCGGAAGTTCTAGCCAATACAATTAGGCAAGACAAGGAAATAAAGGAAATCCAAATGGGAGCAGAGGAGGTCAAACACTCCCTCTTTGCTGACGACATGATCTTATACTTAGAGAACCCCAAAGACTCAACCACAAGACTCCTAGAAGTCATCAAAAAATACAGTAATGTTTCAGGATGTAAAATCAATGTCCACAAGTCAGTAGCCTTTGTATACTTCAATAACAGTGAAGATGAGAAGCTAATTAAGGACTCAACTCCCTTCACCATAGTTTCAAAGAAAATGAAATACCTAGGAACATACCTAACAAAGGAGGTGAAGGACCTCTATAAAGAAAATTATGAAATCCTCAGAAAGGAAATAGCAGAGGATATTAACAAATGGAAGAACATACCATGCTCATGGCTGGGAAGAATCAACATTGTTAAGATGTCTATACTTCCCAAAGCAATCTGCCTATTTAATGACATTCCTATTAAAATACCAACGTGGTACTTTCAAGATTTGGAAAAATTGATTCTGCGTTTTGTATGGAATCAGGAAAAACCCCGTATAGCTATGGCAGTACTTAGTAATAAAAATAAAGCTGAGGGCATCAGCATACCAGATTTTAGACTGGTACTACAAAGCCATAGTGGTCAACACAGCATGGTTCTGGCACAAAAATAGGCATAGAGACTTGGAATCGAATAGAAAACCAGGAAATGAAACTAACATCTTACAATGACCTAATTTTTGATAGACCAAACAAGAACATACCTTGGCGGAAAGACTCCCTATTCAGTAAATGGTGTTGGGAGAATTGGATATCCACATGTAAAAGACTGAAACTGTACCCACACTTTTCTCCACTCACAAAAATTGATTCAAGATGGATAAAGGACTTAAATTTAAGGCATGAAACAATAAAAATCCTCAAAGAAAGCATAGGAAAAATATTGGAAGATATTGGCCTGGGAAAAGACTTCATGAAGAAGATGCCATGGCAATTGTAACAACAACAAAAATGAACAAATGGGAGTTCATTAAACTGAAAAGCTTCTGTACAGCTAAGGAGACAACAACCAAAGCAAAGAGACAATCTACACAATGGGAAAGGATATTTACATATTTTGAATCAGACAAAAGCTTAATAACTAGGATCTATAGAGAACTCAATCCACATGAAAAACGCCAACAATCCCATGTATCAATGGGCAAGAGACATGAATAGAACCTTCTCCAAAGAAGACAGACGAATGGCTAACAAACATATGAAAAAAATTTCATCATCCCTATCTATTAGAGAAATGCAAATCAAAACCACCCTAAGATACCATCTAACCCTAGCGAGAATGGCCCGCATCACAAAATCTCAAAACTGCAGATTCTGGTGTGGATGTGGAGAGAAAGGGACACTTTTACACTGCTAGTGGGACTGCAATCTGGTACAACCCTTTTGAAAGGAAGTATGGAGAAACCTCAAAGCACTCAAGCTAGACCTCCCATTTGATCCTGCAATCCCATTACTGGGCATCTACCCAGAAGGAAAAATATCCTTTTATCATAAGGACACTTGTACTAGACTGTTTCTTGCAACTCAGTTTACAATTGCCAAAATGTGGAAACAGCCTAAATGCCCACCAACCCAGGAATGGATTAACAAGCTGTGGTATATGTACACCATGGAATACTATTCAGCCATTTAAAAAAATGGAGACTTTACATTCTTTTTTTTTTTTTTTTTTTGTAGAGACAGAGTCTCACTTTATGGCCCTCGGTAGAGTGCCGTGGCCTCACACAGCTCACAGCAACCTCCAACTCCTGGGCTTAAGCAATTCTCTTGCCTCAGCCTCCCGAGCAGCTGGGACTACAGGCGCCTGCCACAACGCCCAGCTATTTTTTGGGTGCAGTTTGGCCGGGGCCAGGTTTGAACCCGCCACCCTCGGTATATGGGGCCCGCGCCTTACTGACTGAGCCACAGGGGCCGCCCCTGAGACTTTACATTCTTCGTATTAACCTGGATGGAAGTGGAAGACGTTATTCTTTTTTTTTTTTTTTTTTTTTTTATTGTTGGGGATTCATTGAGGGTACAATAACCCAGGTTACACTGATGGAAGACATTATCTTAGTAAAGCATCACAAGAATGGAGAAGCATGAATCCTATGTATTCAATTTTGATATGAGGACAATTAATGACAATTACGGTCATGGTGGGGGTGGGGAAAGGGGAGAGCAGAGAGAAAGAAGGAGGGAGGGGTGAGGAAAGGAAGAGCAGAGAGAGGAAAGGAGGAAGGGGGTTGGGGCCTTAGTGTGTGCCACACCTTTTGGGGGCAAGGCAGGATTGCAAGAGGGATTTTACCTAACAAATGCAATCAGTGTAACCTGGCTTCTTGTACCCACAATCAATCCCCAACAATAAAAAAAAAAAAGAAAGAAAATATATAGGCCAGGTGCAGGCTGTAATCCCAACACTTTGGGAGGCCAAGGTGGGAGGATTGCTTGAGTCAGGAGATGAAGGTTGCAATGAATTATGATCTATACGATCACTATACTCCGGCCTGGATGACAAAGTGAGACCCTATCTCTAATAAAAAACAATTAAAAAATCCATTGCAGCCCGTAGATATAGCATGAGTTTCCCTTTTTCGTTAAAGAAATGTGCATATGTATGTCTGCATGAAATACGTAATAAAGAATAACCTCTAAAACTGTTGGTAGTGACTATATTTGGAAGCGAGATTGGATAGGCAAAGGGTGTAACTTTCATTCTAAACATTCTTTTAATGATAGAATTATGTGTGATATTTAAACTTCTTAAATATTTCTTAGTACTTTTTTTTTTTGAGACACAATCTCAGTATGTTGCTCTCTGTGGAGTGCGATGCTGTCACAGCTCACAGCAACCTCAAACTCTTGCACTTAAGTGATTCTCTTGCCTCAGCCTCCCAAGTAGCTGGGACTACAGGCGCCCAGGACAAGGCCTGGCTATTTTTTGTTGCCATTGTCATTGTTTAGCTGGCTCGGGCTGGGTTCAAACCTGCTAGCCTTTGTGGATGTGGCTGGTGCCATAACCATTGTGCTATGGGCAGCGAGCCTCTTAGTACTTTTAATATAGAAACATTTTAGGCTGGGTATGGTGGCTCACGCCTATAATCCTAGCACTTTGGGAGGCTGAGGCAAGTGAATTACTTAAACTCCAGAGTTGGAAACCAGCCTGAGCAAAAAACAAGAACCCGTTTCTACTAAAAATAGAAAAACAAACAACAACAACAATAAAACTAGCCAGGCATGTAGTCCCAGCTACTTGGGAGGCTGAGGCAAGAGGATCTCTTAAGACCAAGAGTTTGAGGTTGCTGTGAGCTGTGATGCCATGGCGTTCTACTCAGGTTGACAGAATGAGACTCTTTAAAATAATTTTTTTTAAAGGCTGTAGAGAAAATTTTTATTTAGAGAATGTTTATAGCACATTCTAAGTGTAAAACAAAATTAGAGTATGATTTTGATTTTCTGGTATATCTAAATTTTCTCTATAGTTTGGCTTCTATAACATGAAAATAAAGAAGTTTCTATTAAGGCATTCTTCCTGCTATGCTTTCAATAAAAATCAAACAAAAAACTAAAGCAAGGTAAGGGTACTAACTGAAAGTGGAGGTTGGTATTAATGGGGATGTGTAAATAAAGAAGCACCTTGTTCAATTATTGGTTTTTCCCCTGATGTCACTAATGAAGTTCATTTGCATAAGTATAATACTAGTAGTCATATTAATGGCAGCTAAAATTTAATAAAGTGCTTATTGAAGCCATGCACTATTCTAAGTACTTTGTACATAATTAACTTGGTTTTTCCTCTGAGGTATGCTCTGTTATCCCCCTATCTTAAAAATGAGGCTTAGAAAACATAACTATTTTGTTTAAGAATACAGAACTAGTAAGTGGCAGATCTATGATGTAAACCTATGTAATCTCTCTATAGAGGTTGTACCCGATACACTATGCTATTTTTTTTTTTTCAGATTAATATGAAGATACAAACAATTAGATTACAGTGTTTGCGTTTGTTAGGTAAGGTCCCTGTTTTGTAGTTGTGTCCTGCACCCAGGAGGGGTACCACATACCCTTACTTGGTGCCCATTAGGTGGAAGCACACCCACACACTATGCAATTCTAAAGCACTAGTTTGTGAGCTTCTAAATACTGGTCCAATTTTCAAAAGGGTTTTAGTTTTTCCACACTAATGGAAAGAGATTATTAGTTTTAGGTTAGGATTCTGGCAGTCCTTGTATCCAGATTTATTTTTCAGCCTATCAGGGATGATGAAAGAGCTTTTGTGATTTTTGCATCTTACCAGAAATGAACAGATGCTGGTGATAAAATTGTAACTAACATTGTTGCTTATATCTGATTTTTTTTCCTCTGAGCAAGCAGCTTGGCATAGTGGAAAAATCATGAACTTTAGGTTCAGTTAGATTTCAGTTTAATTCTGGCTTCAACGTTTTTTAGTGCAAGCGTTTATAGTTGAGGAACATTATTTTGTTTCTTCACTTGTAGAATAAGGATGATAATATTGCCCTTTCAGGGTGGTTGTGAGGAGTACACAATAAAATAATGTAATCAAAAGTCATTTAATATACAGTCAGGCACATAGTATGATTTTTTTTTTTCCACATAGTATGATCTTAATATCAGGGTACGTGTCTTAAAAAAAAAATGAGGATTGTCTAGGGAAGCATATTCTACCTATAATTGCTACTAGATAATATTCTGTAAAAAAGTATTAATATATTAAGATGCCTGATTAATTCAGCACATTCTTATATAGACTTGTGACTGTTAATAAGTTTATTCTTATTGATTCTGCATTTCTTCTTTTTTTTTTTTTTGTAGAGACAGAGTCTCACTGTACCGCCCTCGGGTAGAGTGCCGTGGCGTCACACGGCTCACAGCAACCTCTAACTCTTGGGCTTACGCGATTCTCTTGCCTCAGCCTCCCGAGCAGCTGGGACCACAGGCGCCCGCCACAATGCCTGGCTATTTTTCTGTTGCAGTTTGGCTGAGGCTGGGTCCGAACCCACCACCCTCGGCATATGGGGCCAGCGCCGTGCTCACTGAGCCACAGGCGCTGCCTGATTCTGCATTTCAAATCATAGTGTTATAAAACAATAATCTTGTAAATATACATTTTGAAACTCATGATCTGGTATTATAGGAACATTTTATTTTAAGTCATAGTAAACACATGCAGCATTCTTCGATTAGTTTTTTCATAGGATGTTTTATCACTTTGATCTTTTAGATGATTTTGTAGTTTTGTCTATTTTTTGATAAATTTTTCTTAAAATTTTGCTGATCTTATTTCCTGCTATTCAATATTAAATGCTACTAGTTTCTGTTAATGCTTTTTTCCCCATCTTTTCCTTGGGGGTCATTTTAAAATGAGGGTAATGCATTTTACACTGTTGCTTGTGCAGAAATATATCTCGGTATATTTATTATTAGAGTGCTTATAATAGATCTGGTCTGTAGGGATAATTGTTACCTTGTGTAGCTTGGAATCATGATGCCTTCTCAAAAACGGTGGCAAAGAACAGTCAGATTCTGGCTGGAGAACTGAGGAGCTGTCTTTCCAATTGATTATTTAAAATTGTCTTTCTCATAATTTAGTAATCGTGTATTATCTATTATTCTGTAGGTTAGCTCAGTGTCAAAATATTTGTTTTATATATGACTTGATTACCTAACCACCTAAGATAAAAGGTATTAGGTTTAAGGAAATCAGAGAATGAAGGAACATTTAAGAACCCTCCTTTCTTGGCTATTATTTCATTTTGGAATAAAATGGAGGTGTATGAAAACTATCTTCTTGTAAAAGTACAATTTCTACTTTATACCTCTATGAGTCTGTTTAATTTATTCTTAAGGGATTTCTTATTTTTAAAAATAATTTCCTTTAGAGACTTTATTCTCACTATATTATCTCAGCATAATAATGGAAATGAAATATGTTCGTTATTAGTAAAATTTACTTGTTCTGTTCTGTTGTGTAATGTACATCATTAGTTCAGTAATTGAAAATAGTATTTAAAAGGCTAAATGGAATGATTTTTTTCTCTTTATTATCAGGTAGTTTCCTAAGCTTGTTTGTTAAAAATAATAAGCTGTACAATAATTTTTCTTTTCTAGAACATTACTTTTTTTTTTGTAATATGATCTTTTTTATTTATTAAGTCTTTTGTACATAGATCATAAATACATTTATGCCCATTTCAGTGAGTTGATTATTTGTACAAATTGGAGTGCTTACATCATACTAATCAGCATAGCTTTCATCTCATTTACCCAATTATAGCATTAGGACATTTGTGATCTACACATGATAGAACCAACTTGTACTTGCAATGTGCTCCATAGGTGTGGTCCCCCTACTGTCCCCTACTATCCCTCCCATCCCCTCCCCAGCCCTCACCCTCCCCTTTCCTCCTTCATCATAGCCTAAAGTTGTGTTTCATTTTTTTTATTTTTTATTTTTTATTTTTTATTTTTGGCCGGGGCTGGGTTCGAACCCGCCACCTCAGACATATGGGACTGGCGCCCTACTCCTTGAGCCACAGGCGCCGCCCCGTGTTTCATTTTTCATATGCAAGTGTGAGTTATTATAAATTGGTTTCACAGTAGTACTGAGTACATTGGATACTTTTTTTTTCCAATCCTGAGATACTTTGCTAAGAAGAATATTTTCCAGCTCCATCCATGTAAACATAAAGGAGGTAAAGTCTCCATTTTTTTTTACTGCTGCATAATATTCCATGGTATACATATACCACAATTTATTAATCCATTCATGGGTCGATGGGCACTTGGCTTCTTCCATGACTTGGCAATTATAAATTGAGCTGTAATGAACAATCTGGTGCAAATATCTTTATTGCCAAATGATTTTTGGTCCTTTGGGTATACACCTAGAAGAGGAATTGCAGGATCAAACCGCAGGTCTACATTTAGATCCCTGAGTATTCTCTATACTTCCTTCCAAAAGGAACGTACTAGCTTGTATTCCCACCAGCAGGGCCGAAGTGTTCCCTTTTCTCCACATCCATGCCAACATCGGTTGTTTTGGGATTTTGTGATGTGGGCTACTCTTACTGGAGTTAGATGATATCTCAGAGTAGTTTTGGTTTGCGTTTCTCTGATGATTAAAGATGATAAGCATTTTTTCATGTGTCAGTAGGCCATGCACCTGTCTTCTTCAGAGAAGCTTCTGTTCATGTCTCTTGTCCACAATGAAATGGGATCACTTGTTTTTTGCTTAGTCATAAGTTTGAGTTCTCTGTGGATTCTGGTTATTAGATCTTTGTCAGTAGTATAACTTGCAAAAACCCTCTCCCATTCTGAGGGCTGTCTATTTGCTTTACTTTAGTGTGTTCTTGGCAGTACAGAAGCTTTTTAATTTGATCAGATCCCAGTAATGTATTTTTGATGTTGCTTCAGTTGCCTGGGGTGTCTTCCTCATGAAGTATTCTCCCAGGCCAATTTTCTCAAGCGTTTCCCCTGCACTCTCTCTAAGAATATTTAGTTTCATGTCTTAAGTTGAAGTCCTTTAACCAGTGAGAGTCAATTTTTGTTAGAGGAGAAAGGTGTGGGTCCAGTTTCAGTCTTCTACAAGTTGCTAGCCAATTCATCCAGCACCATTTACTGAATAGGAAATCTTTCTCTCAATTTATATTTTTAATAGGCTTATCGGAAATCAAATGATGGTAAGTGTCTGGGTTCACCTCTTGGTCTTCAATTCTGTTCCATACATCTACCTCTCTATTTTTGTGCCAGTACCATGCTGTTTTGATCACTATCGATTTATAATATAGTCTGAAGTCTGGGAGCGTGATTCCTCCCAATTTGTTTTTATTTCTGAGTAATGTCCTGGCTATTCAAGGCTTTTTCTGTTTCCATATAAAATGAAGTACTAATTTTTCCTGGTCTTTAAAATTCGAGAGAGGTACTTTAATAGGGATCGCATTAAATCTGTAAATTGCTTTAGGTAGTATAGACATTTTAACAATGTTGATTCTTCCCAGCCATGAGCATGGTATATTTTTCCATTTTTTTTTATTGTTGGGGATTCATTGAGGGTACAATAAGCCAGGTTACACTGATTGCAATTGTTAGGTAAAGTCCCTCTTACAATCATGTCTTGCCCCCATAAAATGTGACACACACCAAGCCCCACCCCCCTCTTATTTTTCCATTTGTTAACATCTTCAGCTATTTCTTTTCTCAGAGTTTCATAGTTCTCTTTATAGAGATCTTTCACGTCCTTAGTTAGATACACTCCCAGATATTTAATCTTCTTTGGCACTATTGTAAAGGGAATAGAATCTTTGATTGTTTTTTCCCCTTGACTATTGGTGTATATAAAGGCTACAGATTTATGAGTGTTAATTTTGTATCCTGAGACGTTACTGTATTCCTTGATCGCTTCTAGGAGTTTTGTAGTTGATTCCCTGGGGTTTTCCAGATATATAATCATATCATCTCCGAAGAGTGACAATTTGATCTCCTCTGGTCCTATTTGGATCCCCTTGATTGCCTTCTCTTGCTTGATTGCAGTGGCTACGACTTCCATTACAATGTTAAAAAGCAGTGGAGACAGTGGGCATCCTTGCCTGATTCCTGATCTGAGTGGAAATGATTTCAATTTTATTCTATTCACTATGATATTGGCTGTGGGTTTGCTGTAGATGGCCTCTATCAGTTTAAGAAATGTTCCTTCTATACCTATTTTCTTAAGTGTTCTGATGAAGAAAGGATGCTGGGGGCAGCGCCTGTGGCTCAAAGGAGTAGGGCACTGGACCCATATGCTGGAGGTGGCGGGTTCAAACCCAGCCCCAGCCATAAAAAAAAAAAAACTGCAAAAAAAAAAAAGAAAAGAAAAGAAAGGATGCTGGATATTGTCAAAAGCTTTCTCTGCATCAGTTGAGAGAATCATATGATCTTTGTTTTTTAATTTGTTTAAGTGATGTATTATATTTATGGATTTATGTATATTGAACCATCCTTGGGACCCTGGGATGAAACCCACCTGGTCATGGTGTATAATTTGTTTGATGAGTTGTTGGAGTCTGTTTGCTAGGATCTTATTGAATATTTTTCCATCAATATTCATTAGAGATATTGATCTATAATTTTCTTTTCTTGTTGGGTATCAGGGTGATATTTGCTTCATAGAATGAGTTGGGAAGCATTCCTTCTTTTTCTATGTTTTTGAAAAGATTAAGTGATATAGGTACTAGTTCCTCTTTAAAAGTTTGGTAGAATTCTGATGTGAAGCCATTTGGTCCCAGGCTTTTCTTTTTGGGGAGAGTTCTTATAGTTGATGCTACTTCAGAGCTTGTTATAGGCTTGCTCAAAATTTCTACTTCTTTCTGGCTAAGTCTGGGAGGGTGACATGTATTGATCTATTTCCTTCAGATTTTCATACTTCTGAGAGTAGAGTTTTATATAGTATTCATTAAGGATTTGCTGAATTTCTGAGGAGTCTGGTGTTATTTGGCCTTTATCATTTCAGATTGATGAAATTAGGGATTTTACTCTTCTACTTCTGGTTAGGTTAGCCAACGATTTATCTATTTTATTGACCTTTTCAAAAAACCAACTCTTTGGTTGATCTGTTGTATGATTCTTTGGTTTTCAATTTCATTAAGTTCTGCTCTAATTTTAGTTATTTCTTTTCTTCTGCTGGGTTTAGGGTTGGAAAGTTCTTCCTTTTCCAGTTGCTACAGATGACCCACATTAAGTTATTGACTTCCTCTCTTTCCGTTCTCTTGAGGAAGGCTTGCAATGCTATAAATTTTCCTCTTAGGACTGCCTTTGCTGTATCCCAGAGGTTCTGATAGTTCATTTCTTCATTATTGTTTTGCGGCACAGAGGCAGGGAGGGAGCAGGGGACTGACCAGGCTGGGGGCGGGGTACTCTGTCAGACAGGCTGGGAGTCGGGGGCGCTGCTCATGAGCCTCCTCCCTCAGTCTCTGCAGGTGTTAGGGATCTGGTTTATCTGGTTGGGGGAAGGGTAGACTGAAAGTTCAGAATGGCAGGGAAAATGTAAGTTCAATTTTTCTGCCTGGTAAGAGAATGTTCAGAGTCATTGCAGGGTCCCTCTGGAGGAAGTAGTCCCCACTTCTTACTGCTCTCATCCATGGGTTGAGACAAGAGATCCTTAGTTCACTACTTGCCTGTAGAAATCCCACAGGAGCAAACGAAGAGCAAAAGGAAAAGGAAAAAAAGAATCCGCAGCTTTCTTGGGGGAGGGGTCGGGCATTTTTCCTTTTGGTTGAGTTTTGTACCTGGAGATTGTTGTCTTGGAATTGCAGCTTGCCTCAGCAATGGTGACCTGCAGTTATCTCTCTTCTCTCTTGGCTGGGCTTCCTGTCTTCAGTTGAATTGGATACCCTCTGGACATTATCCTTCTCCCTGCACAGGAGCCTATGTCGGAGGCTGCATCCAGTCAGCCATCTTGCCCCTCCCCTCTAGAGCATTACTTTTGATATAAGAAAGCTGGTGCATCAGACTGGTTGAGTACATAAAAGAAGGTCTTAGATGTTAGTAAGAACAGTAATAGAAAAATCCAGAAATTCTTTAAGTAGATTGGATCTAGAAATAAATGAATAAATTTAAGTAAAAATCATTATTTTTCTATTAATATAACTCTTCAGTATAGTTCCATAGACTTGGTACCCTTAATCCTAAATTGTAGATTACAGAATTTTTCATTTTTTCCTTGGGAAAATTGAAGTCAAATTCTCTCACACATATGCTAAGCCTGGTTGAACTTTCATTCGGTTTACATGGTTATTTGGCCTCCATCTGTAGTTTAGGATGCTTACTCATGATGACCTAATTTTTTTGTACCTGACTATTACATATAAATTGGTGCCCTAACTGAAATAATTTAAGAAAAATTGATCCCTAAGTAGATAGGAAAAGCAAATATTTATTCAAACCTAGATGACAACAAATAAAATACCTTCATGTTTTATTTATTTTGGAAGCTGAAAAATTTCTTTAATGTACTATACAAGGGACCTTGCATCTCTGTTAAATGAGTCTCATAATACCTGGTGGTGACATTGTTTATTGTCTGGGAATAGGGACTATTGATAATGTGTATAAAGTGTGAGTGTGGGCTACCTATAAGTAGCAGATAATCAATAAGAGGCAGCTGCTGCTTTTATTCTCTAATAATGTGTGGAAGAAATGCTAATACATGCCTTTTGCTGAAAGTGCTTGTTTGTGTCCTGATTATGGCTGTTATTATTCTTCCCTGAATCTTTACTCCTGGACAATAAACAATGCCAACAGAAACTAAAGGTGGTCGTTTTTCTTTTCTTTAAAGAAAAATTTAATATTGACTCCAGTTGTTAAGACATATGTATTACGTTTATAGGGCAGATCTTGGGAAAAAGGTGATTTTTAAAAAGATGTCTCTTTAAATGGTCTTGGCTAATGTTTGAAATTTTATGCATTTGGAAAATATTTATTTTTGTTACAGTGAGTGGTTTGACTGGATATCAAATTCTACTTTGAAAATAATCTTCCCTTTTGAAGTATTTAAAGCCTGTTAAATAGGCTTCTAGCATTGGTTCTCCATTGGTTCTGTTGGATGGATTTTTGTTTCGTTTTGTTTTTTGATTTTGTTTTTGTTTGCCATTTTGAGTCTTGATCTCTAGTCTGTGACCTATTTTGTCACTCAGGAACCTTTAAAGTTCACTCATTATTCCTGTTGTTTTAAACAATTTACCTGGTATCTTTTTGCATTTGGAAATGCATAGGATATTTTTGGTAGTCAAAGTGACTCGGAGGTGCCAGGGGAGTATACTTTTGGCATTCAGTGTCTAGAGGTCAATAAGATTAATTTTCTTACAATGCAGGGAATCCAGTCTCATCTAAAATGTCAATATTCCTTTCTTTGGAAATGCTGTGACTCTGGGGAAATAAAAGAATAATTATGACCTGCATGTTGGTATATGACAAAAGAAGCAAGACATGTACACCAAAGACCGATAAATATATTTGGTATCATAATGTTATAGATACACTGTGTCAAATAATAAGGGAAGAAGATGTAAATGATATGGTACAAATTTAAACAAAATAAACATCACTGTATACAATATAGCCTTTAAAATTATGTATAAATACATATTTACCATGTTACTGTTTTTGGTTCCAGTTGGACCATTGAGTCAAGTTGAACTAATATGCATGTTTCTGACACCATTTCTTGTATTTCCATTGCTGACCCTTTATTCTGTGTTTCCAAGTAGTACCTGCTTTTAATTACCATGACAAATCAAAAAAAATTATTGGTCCTTTTCTATAGTAGGATATCTATTTGTAATACAAACATTTAACAACTCCAGATCAGGAAAGATTTGAGAAACATTTTTACTATGGCTAGAAGGTGATTGATAGTAATAACTATACAATACTAAATTAGAGTAGGATTCAGAAAGGAGAGGTGGCAAGGGTTATACTTCTGCAATTTCATAGCAGTTTCTGTGTTAGCAATTTATAATTCTGTTTCCTTAATGTTTGGGGAATGAATTGCTAGAATAGCATACATAGATAGCTATATTACAAACATGCAAATATTCAGTGACCAGGACAAATGGCTTTTGATTGTCCACCATTTTTTAATGATTCATATCATTGTTTTACTTCACTAATATGGCTAACTAGAACATTATATATTAGAAATACAAGACTAGGCCATGGCACCCATAGCACAGTAGGTACAGTGCTGGCCAAATGCACCGAGGCTGGCGGATTCGAACCTGGCCTGGGCCAGCTAAACAACAATGACAACTGTAACAAAAAAAAAACAAAATAGCCGGGTGTTGTGGGTACCTGTAGTCCCAGCTACTTGGGAGGCTGAGGCAAGAGAACTGCTTAAGCCGGAGAGTTTGAGGTTGCTGTGAGTGGCGCTCTAGGGTGCCAAAGGGTGACAAAGCGAGACTCTGTCTTGAAAAGAAAATAAACACAAGACTTCTAAGAAAGCACAGAAAGATTAAGATAATGAAATAGGAAGATGGAAGACGATTTTAAAATAGTAGTTCAATAATTTTGTAATAGATTAATTTTTAAGAATTTAAAAATAATGAAATATTAATGCAGAGTCTTCATTTTAATTGTGTGTATGATATACTTTTACCTTTCAGAACCTAAGTCACAGCCTCAGCAGCTTCATCAGGGACAACATAGAGTGTCAAATACAGATCAAAACGGAGTAAAAGAAAATAATCAACCAAGACATCTTCCTCGAAATGATACCAGGCAGCCAAGAAATGAAAAACCACCTCGTTTTCAAAGAGACCCCCAAAGTTCAAAGTCCATTTTGGAAGGCAGTGGGTTACCTAGAAATAGAGGTTCTGAGAGACTGAATACTTCTTCAGGATCTGAAGTATGGGCTGAAGAGAGAGTCAGGTGTGATAGACCATACTCTAGATATGACAGAACTAAAGATACTTCTTATCCTTTAGGTTCTCAGCACAGTGATGGTGCTTATAAAAAAAGAGATAACTCTATGCAAAGCAGATCAGGAAAAGGTCCTTGCTATGCAGAGGCAAAAGAAAATCCACTTCCTCAAGAATCCGTAGATTATAATAATCAAAAACGTGGAAAAAGAGAAAACCAAACAGCTAATCCTGACCATTTCTATGATAGGAAATCACGAACAATCAGTAATGAAGTTTTCAGTGGTATAAAAATTGAAAAACATTTTAATGTAAATACTGATTACCAGAATCCTATTCTGAGTAATAGTTTCATTGGTATTCCAAATGGAGAGACAGAAATGCCACTGAGAGGAAAACGAGTAGGACCTATTAAGCCAGCAGGACCTGTCACAGCTATACCCTATGACAATAAAGTATTTTATAATAGTGGTCCCAAAAGGAGATCTGGGCCAATTAAGCCAGAAAAAGTACTAGAATCATCTATTCCTATGGAGTATACAAAAATGTGGAAACCTGGAGATGAATGTTTTGCACTTTATTGGGAAGACAACAAGGTATGGATGCTTTAATGAAATTTTATATTAATATTAATAAATGTAACATTCTAGTGGTACTTTATAGAAAATCATCACTTTGGGACTGTGAGTTTTGTTATACAATTGTACTTGTTTAAAGTCTTTGAACATATTTATAGATAAAAGTTTTGCATAAATTTAGGTAGATATAAATTTTATATAAATTAAAAAACAAAAGTTGAGGAGTGAGAGGACTAGTGATAACAGTAAGGTAATAAAAACAGTTATAAAGGGGTTAGACTGAAGGATTGGGTGGATGTGAGAATCAGGTCAAAGAGGAAAAATATTTGAAATATTTCATAGGTAGAGTAGTTCCAGTTGATAAGGTAAGGATGTATTCATGAGAGTGTATGGCTAATGGGAGTGGTGAAAGTAAAGGTAACTGAAGATTTTGAGGAACTGAAATTCAGACTAGTGAATTTAGACAGATTTTTTTATACAGATACTATAAGACTTGGAATCAGGACCCATACCCTGTGCTGTTCACTGAATAGTGATATATAAGCAGGGCATTAGGTGTTGCCTGATAATAGAACAAGGTCTAGGAAAATTAGGTCAACTTAAGAAGGCAGTCAATGTAGGGAGGTGGTCAATTATGGTGTTTCTACTGTTTTTCACATGGCTACTCTCTGGCTGTTAGGAAGACTTAGAAAGTAAATGCAGATATGTTTTTTTAACTATCTAGACTTCTAATCCCACAACTCATACTACTTACTTTTCAAAATATAGGAATTTTTAAATTTAGGTAGTGGGGGATTTATTACATATAGAACCTCCATAGTTGACCACCTCCCTACATTGACTACCTCCTTATATTAACCTAGTTTTCATAGAATGGACATGCACCTATCAGTACAGTAGGACTGGTTGTTTATGTTGACCACTTCCATTGTTGGCTAGTTTGTTACAGTCCCTTGGTTTGTCTACTTTCAGAGGTTCTACTGTATTTAGCTATCCCTCTGTCATTGTAGAGGAGAGAAAGACTGAAATAGTTGGAATTCAGTATTTACTGAGCCAACAGTATCTACTGTAGAGGGAATGATCACTGTTTCAGATGTTTCTGTGAAAGGCTAAGATGAGGGTTTCTGTACTGGACAATGTGGGTTGGTTGGTGACTATGACAAGAGCAGAATAAGAGACTGGAGCTCAAATTCAATAATGTTTGAAAAAGATTGTGCTCCGAATAGTAAAGGCAAAACTAAAACAGACAACTCTTAAAACGCTAAAACAAACCCTCTATAGGATCAAGTATATCTGTCTATACTCTGTCTGCTAAAAAAAAAAAAAAAAAATCCTTTTTTGGGGAAAAATAACATCTTCTAGCACCTCTTCAATATTTTATCTGCAGTGTCTGGCATCCTATAAAAAGTTATGAGCCATGGCTAATAAAACAGAAAGAATGAGTGAATGAGTGAATATGAATGATTGACCAGAAACAAATGAAGGAGTAGAGAAAAATAGGCCTACAGGGATTAAGATAATTGGACTTAACAGACAAATTCCTTCAAAAAATATTAATTAAGTATTTAACAAATTAGAATTGAGTAGCTGCTAAGGGCCAGGCACTTGGTATATCAGATAGTTCTGGCTGTGCTACTATCAAATGCCTCCAAATACCTGATAAAATTATTAATGCTTTAATCGTAATTGTCTCAAAGAATAAATAATACTGAATTCATTTATTGCCTGTACTGAATATATTCAAAATAATGTAATATTAACATCTGAAAAATGGTACCTAACAATTCCAGAAATGCTTTGAGCTATTAGAGTATTCTTAGAATAATTAAATGATCTTCTAAGGTGACTACTTGATTTTAATTGGATATGTACTTTCAATTGTAGTAACGAAATGTAGACTCTAAATAAAGTATATTAGTAGGCATTAAGAGTAGGGTAAATAATAATTTGTGAAAGACATGGGATTATTTATCTTCTGAAACCACCAACTGAAGAGTTAGCTTTTAAATGTCAAAAATAGGAGACGTTGGGCGGCGCCTGTGGCTCAGTGAGTAGGGCGCTGGCCCCATATACTGAGGGTGGTGGGTTCGAACCTGGCCCCGGCTAAACTGCAACAAAAAAATAGCTGGGTGTTGTGGCGGGCACCTGTAGTTACAGCTACTCTGGAGGCTGAGGCAGGAGAATCGCCTAAGCCCAAGAGCTGGAGGTTGCTGTGAGCTGTGATGCCACAGCACTCTACCGAGGGCAACAAAATGAAACTCTGTCTCTAAAAAAACAGAAAAAAAGAATAGGTGATGTTTCAATTTTCTAACTAGAGACCAAGATAAAGATTTAAGAAAAGGAATTGACTATAACTGCCATGAAGAAACTGTAATCTTCTTTTTTTTTTTTTGTAGAGACAGAGTCTCACTGTACCGCCCTCGGGTAGAGTGCCGTGGCGTCACACAGCTCACAGCAACCTCTAACTCTTGGGCTTACACGATTCTCTCGTCTCAACCTCCCAAGCAGCCGAGACTACAGGCGCCCGCCACAACGCCCAGCTATTTTTTTTTGTTGCAGTTTGGCTGGGGCTGGGCCTGAACCCGCCACCCTAGGCATATGGGGCCGGTGCCCCACTCACTGAGCCACAGGTGCCGCCCTATAATCTTCTTAATTGCATTGTAATGATGTTTTGGAGATAATCAACCAGTAAAATCTGTTGTTTAAAAATTTTCTTAGAATACCTAACTTTCTCTCTAGCTCTTCTTTTGATAGAAGGATTTGAGAATTTGGGGAAGTTCTTGTTCTTTTTACTGCCAAAACTAGTTCAGTTCTTTTTTTTTTTCCCCCTCTCAAATGAAATATTACAGCCTCCAGATTGGTTTCCTTGCCTTAGACCTTATTCTTCTTAAATTTGTCATCCATACTGCTGACACTGTGATCCTGGTCTTAGGCCATTTCATTCTTTCTAGGTAAAATCTTTTCAACTGTAGAATATAGATGTTAGCATTTTTATCAGTTTATTTCACAATAAACCCATCATAAGTTAAAAATATGTTGAAAACGCACTTCATACACCTAACCTACTGAACATCACAGCTTACCCTAGCTTACCTTAAATGTGCTGAGAACACTTGTTAGCCTAAAGTACAAAATCATCTCACAAAAATCCTATTGCATAATAAACTGTTAAATATCTCTTGTAATTTATTGAATAGTGTCCCTTTGGGACTGTCTTTATCTGGCTTTATTTGGGGCAGGGTTTCTTAAGTGAGGCTTTTTAAAACTCATTTCATGAAGCTGTATTTTGGAGAGTTGAAGATGCAAGGCAGAAAGGTGAGATAGCATATGTGATCCTCCTTCAGTAACCTTGCAGCATTGCGAAGGACAAAGTCTAAAAGGGTGTCGATTTACTTGGTGAGCCATGTGAGAATATAGAATATTTATTGAACTTACCTGAACTGACAAGCTTACAATTGAAGCATATGTTCAGAAATACTCAAAACGTGAATTGAACAGAGTCTAAGAGTCTAAGAAAGGAAGAAGGCAGAGAAAGAATGTATACCAGTAACTCCAAGATGAGGAAAATCCAGCTAGCATCCAGACCTGGGAAGGAAGCACCTTAGATTTACTTAATCCCTTTGTACCATGAAATATAATAGTTATGGGTGGCGCCTGTGGCTCAGTCAGTAAGGCACCGGCCCCATATACTGCGGGTGGCAGGTTCAAACCCGGCCCCGGCTGAACTGCAACCAAAAAATAGCTGGGCGTTGTGGCAGGCGCCTGTAGTCCCAGCTACTTGGGAGGCTGAGGCAAGAGAATCGCTGAAGCCCAGGAGTTGGAGGTTGCTGTGAGCTGTGTGAGGCCATGGCACTCTACCGAGGGCCATAAAAGTGAGACTCTGTCTCTACAAAAAAAAAAAAAAAAAAAAAAAGAAATATAATAGTTATTAGTTAAATATATTAGCTGATAATATATATTAAATATATTAGCTGATAATATATATATTAAATAATACATTTAATGTAATATATAGAAAAACCATCTCTTTTTTTAATATATTGAGGATTAGTCATTTTGTTGAAGGATGTGTAAAATATGAATTTTTCTTGCCTTTAGCATTTTCAGATTCTTATGAGCCTTAAAGAGACACTATTAGTGTCATAGTAGAGCATCCACCTATTCTAGCATAAAGAAAATATTCCTTAAGAGTAAATATTTTTGCATTTCCATTTCACATTTACAAAGCAATATTCAGATTTATAATTTAGTGAATGGGTTGACCTGTGTTGGAGGAGTACTTTAATCAGATAACCTACTCCCAGTTAATCTAACAGATAAACTTTAATATTTGTATTTCTTATGTAAATCATTTCCATGTCAATTTTTTAATGTACATCACTTTTCAAAGCCAAATTAACACAGAGTAAATGGATTAAAGTTTCTGGACTTGCAGTGTCTAATCCTATAAATTTCTGATCTAAGTAATGTGCTTATTCCTTGCCCAACATCCCTGCTTCACTCAGCACTGCTGATGAGTGAAGTAATGAGCCTTCATTTTTTCCATTTATTTTTGTCACATATTCTTGCTTTTAAAATAAATGACTTCATAATTGTATAATCTGATTAGTATATAAGAATTGTTTTATCAATGTTAGTCAAAGAATTATCCAATGGTAAGTTTTCTTTCTTAAAAATATTAACATATTGGAACATTTTGAGAATTTATCTTTCTATCAACTGTTGCTCTTGGTGGACAATACTGATTATCATAATTAGAACTCCTTTTTGCCTCCTCAGTTTTACCGAGCAGAAGTTGAAGCTCTCCATTCCTCAGGCATGACAGCTGTTGTTAAATTCATTGATTATGGAAACTATGAAGAGGTGCTACTAAGCAATATCAAGCCCATTCAAACAGAGGCATGGGTACGTGATCCAAATTCTGTACAAAGGCATGAGCTATTTTGAAAAAAATACATGTTTCTAAAAGATTAGGCATAGTCATACAGAATTTACTTATAAGAGGCTACCCGTAAAGTAAGATTTTATTTAATTCTTCCACTGAACTACAATAAACATGAATACATTGGAATTATTTTTCTGGTAGAATGTTTTGTTGTATTATACTTTGGAAATAGGTGCTCTTATTTATATATTTGCCAAAATTTTGTGTGTGTAATATGGGTTTCTATGCATATTTTTTCTTTCGCAACTTGTTACTTTAAATTTTATTAAATTATGTCCAGTGGTTGCCAAATTTAAAATTCTGTTGGAGAAATGTATATTGTTTATTATTTTAATTATGTGTAAAATTAAGAAAAACACTTTACACATGACTTCATAGTGCATTTATTGCATATATATTTATGTATGTACAGATTAACTATACATATCTGTTTACTAATTATTTTATTAGTTTTGTTGCCAAATGTTATGTCAAAGCTGTGTGGTAACTTTGATGGTGTAATTAGAACTTAATGGCTTTATGGAGTTGATTTTATATGGGACTTACGTGACTTTGAACAGATAGATTCTTAAGTATATTTAGGCAAAAACAGGAGTACGAGACATTATAATTAGTTTGTAAAGTTTTTGCTAATTCTTTCATTTGTCTAATTTGTGGATAGTTGTTAATAAATGTATCATAAACTTACTGGTTGCTAGCTATATCACTAAAATATCAGGTATGTTGGAAAATTATATTATCTAGACAGTAGTCTTCATCTTCAAAACATACATTGTTTTCTCATGAGCTGCTTTTAGTTTTGGTATTTTAAAAAATTTTTCTGTCATATCTTCACTAGTACCCCTCTTGTCCAAAATAGATAAAATAACAAAAAACTTAATAGCAGTCATCAAGCTTTTTTTACATTTTTAGTATTAAAAATTTGTTATTTTCTGGATAATTTATCATTTCATATTTTACAGCATACTACTACTAATGTTTTAATTAAGAGATTCTTTCTTTCACTCTCATTCTCTAAAGTTTAACTCTTTTCCCCTAAAAACGTGAAGTACTATTAATATATAATTTATGTCTGTCTTTTTCTTGGAGAAACTTGATGTAACCATATTTTTACCCTCTGGATCTGCTATGATAGCTGTTTTCATTCTCTCTTTTTTATTAATATATTTAAATCTAGTTTTGATGGTAATTATTTCTTAAATCTATATTTCTAAAAGTCGAATCTTGGTTTGCTATTCATTATCTCTTCCCAGTTTTTTTTAGCAATAGCAATCAAATATTTAAAATAGAATTATGTTATTTAGCTTTTTTAATTTTTTTTTTTTTTTTTTTTTTTTTGTAGAGACAGAGTCTCACTGTACCGCCCTTGGTAGAGTGCCGTGGCGTCACACGGCTCACAGCAACCTCTAACTCTAATGAAATTAATTTATTCTTTTCTTCCTAAAGAAAACTTTAGTTTTCTTACTTTGTTTCTTCTCTCCTTCCTCTTGCTCTTCCAGGGTGGCCATAACTGATGATCACATTTGTTATTCCTCAGTAGCTCTTCCATTCAGAGAGGGGTATTCGGTCCCAAAATGATAATTTCTTTCTATAGTCAGTGACTTTTCTTTTTTCTCCCTTAATAGTGCTCATTTCTTTACCCTTGATTTTAGGTCTATGTAAACTTAGCTCACAGCAAATTTATCAGGTATCACAACTTATTTAGTGATTCTGTTTTGAACCACAGAAGTACTTTCATATTCTTCTTTCATATTTTTGAATACTCATTTATGCTTTGTTGTCTTTTTTTTTAAACTTATTTTTTTTTCCTGAGGTCAACTTAAAAATCTTTTATGAGATGCCTGAAATGTTTTGCAGAATCAAGCAGGATAGACTCACTAAATCTTTTGAAGATTCTGGTATTTCTTTCCTCCTACTTTTGTAATTAGGTGATTGTTGATGTTTTATGAATTTGCATAAACTAATATAACAGTTTTGGAGCATGTACATTATTGAGGAAAATATTAGCCTTTTTATTAGTATGAATAATAAACTTTGTTGAGAGAAATGTCTCCTTCTTAGAATACAGAGGCTACCAACTTAATGTATATCCACCCATCTCCATTAGAAAAAATACACATGTGAGCTATGAAAAGCTGCTGGAGAAGTATACTCTGTGTGGCTGCCAGTACATGTAATGTAGAGTTAAGATAGAGTTCTCTTAGCCTCTGAGAGTGTTAAGGTGGTGGGGGGTGTGTGTGTCTGTGTACATTTATTTTTGTAATTAGGGACCTGTAACAAGTTTTTAAGTTAATCAGAGCTGTACAGAATTATCAAAAGCAAAATATTCACTCCAGCAATATGAAAGTAACTCTGAGTGTTAAGTCATACTAAAAAAATTGAAGGGCCACAGAGGTACAAAGAAGTTGTTAGAGCCCTTAGCACAATAACTTACATGATAGATTGTGGAATTTTTAATTTTTAACTCTTATATTATGTATATGCATTACTATTTTTTATTGTGAAATGGTATTGTATCTTTTATTAAGGTTTCTGTTTGTTGTTGGTACAAGATTTTGGAAAACTGCTTGTTTTCCTAAATGTAGTAGTGATTATTTAGGGAAGATTTTTTTAAGTAGTTTAGAAAAAAACAATTTTAAAAGTCTGCATATAAACCAAAAGCTTTTATTGGCACGAGTTGCTTGTATTGTCTCTTCAAGATGTAAGGATAAATCATTAAATAAAAAGCATGAAAAATTAAGAGACTCGATGACTAAGTTAATAATCCATTGTATGGAAAATTAAGATAAATACCAAATTAAATTTTAAATCTAAGTGTTAATGTTTTTCTCATGAGATTTAGAAATTATTTGCCTTAGATTTGTCTGTAGGCTAAATATCTATTTCCTTTTTCTATCTGGATATACCTTTGTATTTCCAGAACATACTCAGAGATAATATTTTAGATTGCTAAAATGTATGTGATGAGTAAATATTTTGTCTACGGCCTGGGCAGGGTGGCTCACATCAGTAATCCTAGCACTTTGGGAGGCCGAAGTTGGGTGGATTGCCTTAAGCTCACAGGTTTGAGACCACCCTAAGCCAGAGCGAGACTTTGTCTCTTAAAAAAAAAAAAAAAAAAAGCTGGGTGTTGTGGTGGGCAGTAATCCCAGCTACTTGGGAGGCTGAGGCAAGAGAATCACTTAAACCCAAGAGTTTAAGATTGAGTGAGTTGTGATACCACGGCTGTGAGTTGTGATACCACGGCACTCTACCAAGGGAGACTAAGTAAAACTCTGTCTCAAAAAAAATAAATAAATAAATAAATAAATATTTTATTTTCTTCAGAATCATTTGTAAAACCTTCTAGTAAGTTATATTTTATTTATTTGTTCTTGCTAGATTTCACCTGTTTCTTTGGTTGTCATAAGATATTTTGTCTTAATTTAGTGTCTTTACTGTAGTGAACTTTCTAATTATCCCACACGATACAAGATTCACAGCTCATTATTTCATGGATAAATGCTCTAATTTTTTATTTATTTTTTCAAAGAAAGTCAAAGTGTTTTTCTAAATTAGCAAAGTAAATGACACATTATGGAATCTTGTATTTTATTTGTAAAGTTATATATGAAAAAACATTATTTTCTGTTTCTCACCATTGTAGGAGAGTACATTAATGGCGAAGAAAACCTGCTATTTGTGTTCCCTACAGGCACTTTCCAAACTGGTTCCTTTAAACTCTAAAACTAATTCCAGGAAACCAGTATAAAGATGCTGCAGGCAATTTGGAAGCACTTCAAAATAACCTAGTGCTGCTGCTCAGGCAAACCTTTTGTATTTTGTGGGTGTTGTTGGTTCTAAATTGCTCTTCCAAACGTGAGAAGACACTGTCAGGTCTTCATTTTCCAAGTATATTTATGACCTAGCTTCTGTTGAAACTTTTATTTTCCAAGAAATATTTTAGCACATGCTGATATCTAAATTTTCTTTTTAAAAGTCCATAGTACCTGCTTCTTGCTATCAGGAAATGATTGTTGCTCAACCATTACTCCAACTATAAAAATTATGATTGTATAGAAAATTGTTCCAAGACCTTAACATAATATTTCATCTTGGGCAGTTAATTCTGTAAAGAGACAAGCATATTTTTATTGTTTTTTAGGTAATCACCTTACCTTAAGTGTTTTTCTGTGGAATGTTCATTTATTCAACAAATATTCACTGGACAGCAATTAGGTACCAGTCACTGTTCTAGGTGAAAGGTATATACACATACTAAGTCCATAAAACACACAAAAATCCCTGCACAAAGTTAAGAGAGTTAGATTTTCTATTATACGAAGCAAACTTAGTTATCTCATTTGTGTTTTTAGTCTTATTTCTTAAAGCTTTAAAACAAACTGTAAGTGGAGAAAATCTTCTTGTTTACTGAAGTTTTAATTTAAATACTGTGTAAGTATTTTATTCCACCTTAGTTTGAAGATAAACTTAATACAGAAGAAGTAGTTATAATTTAATGAATTTTTAAGGAGAAGGCATAATTTAATGAATTTCACCTGTTGAAAAAGTTTTTATCTATGTATGTATCTATTTAAAAAGTAAAATTTGTTTTTAGTAGGGTTTGAGTTTTGTTTTCTTATGATAGTTATGTATTTCTTGTGATAGCATCCTTGGAAAAAAGAACTATTTCAAGTTTGTTTCGAAGTAACTTTGTTCAGAATTTATTTCATAATGGCATCCTAGGAATGACCTTTAAAAGTGACCTTTTCAAATTCAAATAACATTCTTAAAAAGCCATAAACTATTTTGTCACTAAAAAATAAAAAGAAAGAAAGAAAAAGAAACATAGAACCAAATAACCCCTAACCTATTTAATGAAGAAGGAGATGGAGACTTGTGATATATAAATTAATAGGTTAAAAATGAATCCTAAATAGAACAAAGTCATGTTAGTAATTTTAATGGCTTAGTATATATATAAGATTAGGATATATCTAGTTTGTATTTGATATCAAAAGATCATAGTATATATTAAAAAGAAGAAAATCATTATAGTTTTAGCTTCAAAGGAAGATTTGAATTATGTAACAGAGAGGTTTTGTCAATTAATATTTAGTAAAAAGTATGAGCATGTATTTGATAATAGTCCCAAAGTTTTTTCATTCTTACAGAAAAATTCTTAAATTATTGATTATAAGTTTTCTATACTTAAATTTCTACACTAAAAATATAATTTGGTAAAGGTCACTGAAATAGATGTTCTTCCTCCATACATACTTTGAGAAACTTTTCTTTCAAAGGTTGCCATATGGGCAGAGCTCATTTTCTCTTGTTCTGTAAACAACAGAATAAATCAGAAGGAAATTGTACAACTAGTTTAACTTTATTTAAGGGCATAATCTTCACATCATGGGCCATGGAACCTGGGGATTCTATGTAGTGTCTTTTAAGTTTTCTTTTAATAAAATTTGATTGAATTAGATGTGCTTTATTTATTCTTCTTTAACACCCAGCCTCTTGTTAGGAAGGGAAGCTGTGTTTATACAAATGCACTTTACTAGAGATATAAAAGATGCTGATAAAGACTGAGAAAGCATTCATTCATAAATACGCACCTCATGTGTAAACATGTCACCTTAAAAATTGTTCATATCTTAACCTTGAATCCCAAATTCACTTTGTGGTAGCTAAACCTAATGGGATACCAGGAAAATCTTGAGATTTAGTTTTGACCTGATTATACTATTCAGTGGAGACATTTTTTTTTTATTTACGTTAATATTAAGAGAATATTATGCTATTTTAAGAACCTGTACAAAGTATTCCTTGAATTGATAGTCAATAATAATATATTGTAATCTATTTAAATAAACCATATATAGAAACACCTTTAAAAAGTTTCTGAGTAATCTGAAGTTTTCCTTTAATGAACAATGAAAGTAGAGATTATGTTATTATTTCTTTTTTTCTTCTTCTAAAAGTGAAATCTTGCTTTGTTTTGTTTTTTTTCCTTCTAAAGGTGAAATTACTCCCAAAATGAAGTAACATTACAGGGTATTATCTAAGACTTTCTTTCGTTTTAAAGTTAGTTTAATACTATTAAGATTTGTTTCTAACTTTAATTACAGTTGGTAAAACAATTAAGCCTCAAATTATTTTAATATTAATATTATGTATCAGGCTAGCATAACTATTTGAAAAGTCCACAGTAATCTTTGTTTGTATACATAAATCATGTCAGAAGATATTACATTAATCTTTTATCACCTAAATCCTCCCTTTATGAATGGCAGCCTAAAATGTGGATTTCTGAATATATGGTGTTAATTAAGAAGTAAATTTGAGTTGCTTTCTTCTTTACTCACTATTATAAAATAGTTTAATTTTTTTTCTTTTGAAGTAGTCTTAAGGAGGCCTCATGTGTGAGAACCACATCTGAAGGGGGCTGAGACTGTCTGGCATGTTTTTTTTCCTTTGACATATTTGATGCAGTAGACCTTGAAAACTTGTTCTCTTTGAAGTGTAAATTTTGTCTTTTCATTTACTTTACTTATAGGGACTTTTAATGCTGTAATTTCAGACTGCACTGAGTTTTACCTTTCCTTTGCAAATACATGTAGTGAACTTGCTAATATACTCCTTGCACAGGAAATAAAGTAGTAAAATAAATAAATATGAAGGATGTTTTTGTTTTGTTTTATTTCTGCATTCCCAAAAATGTTGGGCATGTGCCTTGACACACGTCAATATATTTTAAGGACTTTTATAAATCTGAAGAGGCGTTCTTCTTGAATTATTAAAAAAAAAAAAACCCTCACAAACACAAACAGGCAATTCTGTTTTAATTTCTGGTGAATTTTAGTTTCTGAGTTTCCTTCATCTGTATCTAAAAGAGCAGAAATACAGTGTTACTCATTGCTGGGGAAACTTTATCCCCTTTCAGATGGAACTCCCTTAGTGCAGCTTTCCTATTTCATTATCAGTGATGGTGAACCTTCAAGGGGTGGGCTTATAATACATATTTGATTGCATACCATAATGACTTGTCAATTATCCATTCCCTTTTATAATCCCACATGATTATCTGTGTCTCTGCTTAATACCATTTTTCTATATTCTTTCTTTTGTCATCTTATTAGTCACCTCTCTATTTTCATTCTGTTTCCTAACCATATCTCTTTGGCATTAAAAAAAAGGGGGAGTTCTTTTTAGCTCTATTGTGTGGTATCTTTTTTTGATGTGTATGGACTACCCTTCCTACTGATCCTAATATCTTGACCTTTACTGGATCCATATTGTTTATTCTAGAATCATGTACAATAAGTTTCACCATCACACTTCTAGTATAAGAGTGGAGTTGATCTGTCTCCTTGTGAGAGAAATACTTTGGTGTTAATAGAGCTTCCAGTTCCATTAAACTTGGGAACTACTGGCAAGAATTTTACACCTTGTCTTGAAATAACTCCCTTAGTAGCCTGTCATTTGCTGAGAGCTCCATGCAGAAGGGAAAGAAAGTTCTGCAACAGTGAGTATATTTTATTTGCTTTACAAAGCTCATATAGTTCAGTACGAGTAAACTATTGAAGAGATTCTAGTTAAGCAGCTTAGATCATAGGAATATAAAAGTCTTTTTTTATACGTATTTTCTTGACTAATATATCCAGCTTGTGGTTTTCTAAAGTGTGTTTAGAGAACATTCGTTCTACTTCATGGTTAAACAAAAAATGCTGTTAAAAAAATTATGTATACTTTTTTGGACTGTAGGATTTTTAAAATTGTTATTTATCTCTTTTTCTTATTTTCCTGAAACCAGTTGTAAATCAGGTAAACTGATACTCTTGGATCAAATTCCAGAACTCACTTGTGACAGTTGATGGGGGAAATATTCTTATTTCAAGAAGGCTCCTTTTTCCAAACACTTAAGATTTTAAATGAGAGCAGAGTTTACTGTTGGATAATAGCTAGTAGAACTTCAGAGGCACTCCATAAATGTCCAGTAGATGAACACAAGTACAGAATTCTCTAAATAATCAGTAGGTGTATACTGTAAGTACCATCTCTTTTAGACTATGACAATTTTAAGTTGGTTTCTAACTGTAACAGTAGAAGGAGGTCTTTACTGTTTGTTGATTGATGAAGTAGTCCTGGTGGTCACCTTTATTGCTGGAGTCCTTCCTCAGACATCAAGCCTGTACATGACAGTTTAATATGATAGTTTTTCTTCAAATATCTTTAAATTCTTTTTGTAATAATGTTAAGACTACTTTGGAAAATAGATTAGCTCATACTGAAAGAACTAACAAATATAGATAAAGACACCTTTAGACTGAGATGGTACCAGTCTGGGAGTCATTTCTGGTGTGGATATTGATTAAATTTTGTTGCACATGTTAAGTGAATGGGATAGCATGAAGGAAGTAATTTGGGAAATGCAACATTGACTTTTCAAAGCTCCTATTAACAACTTTTTATTGGCATTTTTATCATGCGTGATTATGCTTGCTTTTCCCAGATTGTGTGTGAGTAGGAAATTAGAGCCAGTCCTCTTGGTAATGATTAATAAAGGTCTTGTTATACAAAGCAAGATATTTGAAGTCAATTTTAGTTTTGTGTGTTTTAAATTCTAAAATTTATGAGCATGTAATTTTTTTAAGTATTGCTAAACAGCTTTTTGGTACTGGGTAAGGAATTCCTTGGACCCTATAAAGAGCATTTTATCCTAAAGAGACTTAGTAAATAAGAGTTAAAATAATGTGGAGAAAGTATGCTAATGTATTTTTTTCTCTTAAGGTGATCAAATAAGATAAATATTATTATCAGGAAATCCTGTTTTGGCTATCAGTACCCAAAATAATGTTATATTTAATCATATTTTTAAAATACGAAACTGAAGTCTTGAAGCAAATGGAAAAGGAAGATATACTAAGAGCTTGAGAGTATTGGTACTTACTCTAATTTTTTTTATGTATTCAAGGTAATCTTTTTTCTCTTCTACCCCTTGTTACCCTTCTTTCCTTTTCCTCCACATTCAGGTTCCTCTTCCTCATTCTCTTTTCATCTTGTATTGTTGTGCGAGTGTTTTTCTTTTTATTCATCTTGAAGGTATCAAGTGGCTTTTAACTATTAGGTTGCCTATTTTCCAACTTAGATAAGACAGGTGCTCAAATGACATCTGATTAAATAGAGCATCAGTTAAAATTCAGAAAGGCTCTAAAAACTTTGGGCACAAATGTATTGATATCCCTGGTCGATCTTTTGTATGCTCTGATTAGTATAAATGCTTACTTTGCGCTTGGCCCTACTGATAGTTTTCATAAATAGAAAGGCTTTTAAAGATTGAGATGTATTGGAGCTTATTTAAAAAAAGATGAAGAAGACCAACCATGGTGGCTCACATTTGTAATCTCAGTTCTCTGGGAGGCCAACGCAGGAAGATTGCTTGAGGCCAAGAATTAGAGACTAGCTTTAGCATCAGAGAGACTCCACCCCTACAAAAAAATAAAAAAAAGCCAGTCATGGTGGTATATGCCTGTACTCTCAGTTATTTGGGATACTGAGGCAGGAGAATTCTTGAGCCTAGGAGATTGAGGTTGTAGTGAGATATGATGATGCCATTGCACTCTACCCAGGTAACAGAGCAAGACTCTGTCTCAGAAAAAAAAAAAAAAAAAAAAAGAAGTGTAGAAATGATAAAAACGTGGTAGTTATATGTGCCCAATCCATTTAAATCATATTCTCATATTCTTAGGAAATTAGAAAAGGAAATACAATTGCTCATTGAATGTGTTTAAAACCTATTAGAAATGTAAATAGTTAAAATGGGAGATTGAAATACATAATTTCTTTAAGAAAAAGACTGCAAGAAATTAAAAACTGGAAGTCTAAATTTTGTTATAGAAACTTCATTAAAATAAGCTACATTAAAAGCATTTTAGGCATAATTTAAAAATTATAAGATTTACATCCAAGATGCATACACTTTCCTATTTGTTGAAAATACTTAAAGTTGGCTGTGAAAAGACTGAATATGTGACTTTTCTATCCATTCTAATGACTATAATTGCTTTTGTGAAAATAATTACGAAGGGGAAATGATTAAGATAGGAAAAAAGTGATCACAGAATAGTAACAGGAAGATTTGGTATCTTGTGTCTTAGGCAATTTTCAAAATAATTTTTATAGTGATGTAATAAAGACTAAAACTACTAAACAAAAAATTTTAAGCAAACTACCTTAAACAATTTTAATTATAAAAAAGTTTTTCTTTGTGAAATGAGAATTACTATGCTTTGAGGTTCCAATGGATTTCATTAAATGGCAAAGTATAGCCATAAATAACTTCTGACATTATTTATCACTTATTGCCATTCTTGGACCCAAGGCTGAGAAACTTTTCAGATTCTGTGTGCTTTATCCTGAAGATAGGGTGAAAAGGGGTCACTGATGGAGTTAAATATCTGCTCTGCCTGGCCTTTGAAAGAAGGGGAGAGGGCAAGGCTGGTTTTGGGCAAATTACTTCCACCTCCCTTTTTGCCCCTGCTTCAGCTCCAGGGGAGCTGGAAATGCACAGGAGGAATCAGAAGACCTGGGTTCGAGTCCCGGCTCTGCTACTTACTACCTATGTGACTTTGGGTAAGTTACTTAATATCTGTGGTCTCAGTTTTAGTATAGGGTTGTTGTGAGAATTAAGTAATAAGATCTAAATAAATGGGCTTTGTAATCTCCCATGGTCTGAAAAACATAAATTTTTATTATCACAGGCTTAGCTTTCTTATCTCCTGTTCTCCTCTAGTCTAGTGTCCTTAGCTGTGCATTTTTAAAACAGTTTAGAATGATTTAACTCATTTTTGCTTTGTCCTCTCCATATGAAAACTATTATTCCTATCCGCTGCATGCTTAAGAGTTAAATATTTAAAAAATGTATAACCTGGTTATTTAAATTAATCGTCACTATAGAGAGTGTACTAATATTACCCCTTCTTACCTTTCCCATTTTTCTTGTTTAACCTTCTCAGAATTACATGCTTAGAAACATCAAAGAATCTCCAATGCATGAACATTTAGTGGTAGGGAGAAAGTTTTTGGTAGAGGGAAGTCCCTTAATTCTTGTTTACCAGCTCACTTCTCCCTTAGTTTAGCAAGGTTGACTGGGAAAATGGGGATGCAAAGGTGCCTTTAGTCTTTTCATTTTCTCTGTGGAAAGGAAGATGGAAGTAGTTCAGAGTTAAAAAAATTCTTACTGAAAAGACCTTACTGGTAGGTCTTACTGAAAACCTTAGACTCTTAATTTGAGGAGCAATAGTAGAAGAGAGAGAGAGATGTGGTGCCTATTTCTTTGGTTACTTCTTTAAATGATATCTGACTTGCCTCATCTTCTCAGTAAAGTAAGTCTTGGCTCACCCTCACCTAAACTAAATTAAAAATGCTATCTCTATTGGGTGCCCAGTTCATAGGGTGTGTGGAGCTAAGTAAGAAAGAGAACTTGCCTTCTAGAGCACACGTGGGTTCAGACCAAGGCATTGTTAGGAAGACATAAGAAGAGCTTGTGGCAGTTCTTTGTCCAACTCTCCCTCACAGTCTGAGAATGCTTGGTCTGGCTATGTGTAAAAATGATAATAATAGCCACTTACATCAACTGCTTGCCATTAATGCCTAATTACCATGGAGCACAGTTACAGTTAACTCATGTAATAATTAGATTAACACTGTTAAAGATTTTATTTATTATTATTTTTTTAGCCTTGAACTGTTGGCTTATGCTCAATATGGTTTCTTGCTGAAGTAGCAATGTCATCTTTCATAACTAAAAATTAGAAATATCAAACTCTGTTAGCAATCAAATGCAAATTGAACAGTTAAGTACAGTTTTAAATTTACCAATTAAAGAAAAAATATGCTGGAAAGGATGCAGTGATATGGATACTCTTATACATTGCTGATAGCAATATAAATTGTTAGATCCCTTTGATTTTTTTTCCCAAGACTTAAAATTGCTCATAACTTTTAAACCAGTAATCCCATGTTATTAATATCTCCTAGGGAAATAGTCAAGGATAAAAGCTAATTTTTATCATTGCAGCATTGTCATAATAGTAAAAAACTAGAAACTACCTAAATGTCTAACAATAAGATAATGGTAAAGGAAGTTATTCATCTGCCAGATGAAATATATGGCTGTGATAATAGATCATTATGAAGGTTTTACTATCATAGGAAATATTTGTGATAAGTGAATAAAAGCAATTTAGAGACTTGAATAAGAATATACTCAAAGTTGTTTTAGGATAGTAAAATTATGTGCACACCTCCATGGGTATGCCATTTTAAATGCATTCTATAATTTTTTATTACATTTGTAATTTTAAAAAACAAGCAAAATTAGAAGCATTCCATGGCCATTCATCCTCAGTTGCTAGTCTTTTAGTAGCGACAGGAAAATTTTCGTAAGTAGATACTCAAAAGGAGACAAACTTTCTATATTTATTAAGCACACACCAACAGTGAACCACTCACCCAGTGTTCAGTAGAAGGTTCTCATGAGGAAGGTGATGTTCTAAAATCTACATAGTTATATTAACTATATGATAGCTAGGCAATAATATGTCAGCAAAAGTCAGTGTTGGAAAATGTCTTATAAAGCTGGTTTTAGGCTCTTGTTAGCAACATTAATATAATCCTAGAAATGCTGACAAAGTTTCAGGCCTTCATCTTTGTGCCAAGCATTAATATATTTAAATAGATTAAAAATGTTAATTAGGTGCTTAGCATTCTGAGCCAGTATGTATATGTGTAATGTATACACACATGCATGCATGTTGTGATATTTACCAAATTGTTCCTCTGGAGATCTTATCTCAGTAAGTAGAGTAAGAAAATCAGGTGGAAAAATAATTTTAAAAACTGCTGTTTAATCTCATGAGACTTCAATTAATTTGTTGACCCATCTGCCCCTATTATTCACTCTTCCATGGAGCTTTTCCTAACAACGAACACAGTTTTAAATGAGGACAGTTTAAAAAAAAATGTTCATCATAATTTTGGTATGACAATTTTTAAGTGTTGTGTACCACCGCCTATGGAATTATAAAACAAAATCCAAATAGGACACCGGATAATCCTTTTAACATATGCTGTCATGATAATAGAGTCAGCTTGTAGACTATCATGCAATAATCTTGCTGTGGCATTGAGGGGTACAGCCCCATCATGGACACTTGATCTCTTTCTAATTGTTACCAGGCCAAAATATTGATAAGGATTCTAAAAATAACCCATACAACTTATAGTCTTTCACTAAGAACAAAAAAAGCTTAGAAAAATAGTCTGTCTCAAAGTTCATGCCATTGTTTCATGATACTCAAACAGAGAAACAGTATTATGAGATTTACCAAATTATGAACTAGATAAACATTCCTTATTTAAAATGTAGTAGTAAACTATTATTTGCCAATTAAATTTACAAATAAATTATTTGTATGTATCTAAGCCTTTGAGGATAAATGTCTTGGAATGTACAGTAGTTAATGTGAAAAAATTGGTGTGAATATATTTGTATTGGTGAATTTTACTGCTTTATTATACTTTCTCAGTAGTTATTTTCTTGGAAGAGTGAAGGCTCCATGTTTGTATATATCAAGGGAAGGAAAAACTTTAACTTGTATGAATTTTATGAAGGTGATTACTACCCTGTTTCCCTGAAAATAAGACGGTGTCTTATTTTAAGGTGTGCTCCCGAAGATACGCTAGGTCTTATTTTCAGGGGACATCTTATCTTTCCTGTAAGTAGGTCTTATTTTCAGAGGATGTCTTATTTTCGGGAAAACAGGGTATATTTCATAAGCCAGTCAGATTTGTCTCAGCAAAAAAAGTTGCCTCTGGGTTCCTTTCTTCATTGAAAGAAAAATGAACATGTAGCTAATCAGATTCTCCATCTCTCTTTGGTGTTATATTGGTCATTAATACTGATAAATTGTAAAATCACTTTGTAAGTATAAAGTGCTACATAAGAGCTAGTTTAGCACTGTGTGTTAGATTCTAAACCTTTTTCACTCACTAGGATAATATACTCAAATTGTTTAACTCAAATCAGTAAAAGAAAAACTGTTTATGTTGTATTTGGCATTACAAAGAAGAGAACTATAAATTTGTGAAATATATAGTAATAGCTCACTTTATTGAATATGTAACCTTGTACTGAAATTATTCTAAGCTCTTTACTTACAGTATTGTAGCTGCTAATGGACTGGGTAGCCATTTCAGTTGAACCTGAGTATATGGTGCTCAGAGAAGATGGCATTGTGGGTAATTTGTGTTTTACAATAAGAAATATAGGATCTAAATGATACTATATCCACTTTGATGTGCTAATTTCATTATATATTTAAAATGCAAGTAAGATGGAAAACACTTGATTTTTATAAGTTTTTATAAACCTTATAAGAGGTTTATACGATCTGATTTTCTCCATTGGCATCCACTGAGATATGTGGAAAGAGCATGGACTTCATTGTATAACATAACCTGGGCAAGGTTTTGTTTTCTCCTTTGAAAAATAATAAGAATATGTAATCTCATAGAGTTATTGTGAGGAACATGGAAACTGCTCAGTAAACATTTTGTTAAGTCACTAGATGATGGGAATGCCTGATTAATAGGTTGTTAATTAATGTTGGTTCCATGTCTTTAATTTTCCTTTAAGTCTTTGGAAGGCGCAGACTATCTTATTGTTACCTTCTGAAAGTGATCTTTGTTGACCCTGAATTGCAGCAGTAGTTACTGATTGATATTTCCAAGTCAGGAGTTGCGTATCCATCCCAAATTACCTCTTTTGAAAGGAAATCCACATTGCTTCTTTCCATCCTTTTCTTCAAGCTAATTATTTTTCCTTTTATTTTTTATGTTAAAATTTTCTTTTGGATTTCAATGCTGCTAATAAAATGAAGCTCTGTATTAGGACTCTGAAAATACAGCTCTAATATAAAACTTCAGAAATCTTTTCAAAGTAAGCTAGTTTTCTCACAGAATAAAAGAACTATGCTCCTTTAAGCTAATAGTATTGGTACAAAGTTATAAAGATTTCCATTTTTTCCTTATGAAAAACCATTTTCTTTCACACTTTTGAAATCCTATGGTTTGTAACAGCCTTCATAAATTGGCAATTTCTGTTTTAGCTCTAACATAAAGCTTTTCAGCCAGTCCAGCTGTCTGTGTACCTGCTGCTTGACATTGACAGAATTCTTGTCAAAACCTAGGCTTTGCATAAATTAATGTTTAACCCTGGACAGGCTTTTCCTCCTCACTTCAAGGCAGCTTTTAAAAGACTGTCATGCCCTTATTCAAAGATAATGAAAGTGAAAATTTGACTGTATTTTTTACTTTCAAGAAAAGAGTTTATGAACTGTTAGGATACCATGAACTTTCCTAGTCTTTTTCATTTCTTTTTGAACTTTAGTTAATAATACTCAGCCTTGCAAATTGCTGTGCAATATAGACATCATCACTGATAGACCACTTTTACTTTTCTTTTAGTCCAAAGGATCTATTTGTTGCACATTTTAATATTCTACTTACATTTGGAGAAAAGAGGAAGGAGTTTAACAAAGGGGCATAATTTAAATAATCTTATGGATGATTAAGAATTTTAGCAGTTGATTATCTTAATATGTTTCATAAAGCTACTTATTAAGTATTTGAATAAACCAAGACAATATTTGACTTTGTAATAGACTTCATGATGTCATTCATGATGTTGTTCATTGTTTCAGCCATGGCTGAATGACAAAGGGAAAATAGGTTTATCCTAGACAAGATGAACATGTTTATGTTCATGATCATACATATTGTATTCATCACACAATAAATATGATCATACATTTATTATGTTCTTCTTTTTTGTAAGATTATGAGCAAATTATTCTCCAAAGAGTGTATCATCAGTTCCCCCACCTCTGTTGACCGTATGTTTTAGGTATGGAATTAGAGGTACTAAAATATGATCCCTGCCTTTCCATAAACCCTGAAATAGAATCATTACAGCAAAATATAGTATGTCTAATAGTCTTACTTGAATCAGGTGATGCATACTGTATTATTTTCCTTTACCTAGGATGGAAATAAGTTCATCTTTTTATTTTTGGAGAAAATCTTTGTGATACCTTTTTCTCCCTTCAGTTATCTAACCTTAAAAATGATTGGGAAACACAATTATAAGAGGGACTTTAATGTAACAAATGCAATCAATGTAACATGGTTCTTTGTACCCTCAATGAATCCCCAACAATTAAAGAAAATGAGAAGGCTTCCCACCCAAGCTTGGAAAGAGAATAATTAAAAAAAAAAAAAAGAAAAGAAAGTTAACTCCTTGTATAAATTCAGTATTTTGAAATCTCCGTGTGAGGCAAAATATTCATAAAATATAAGTATGCTGAAAGAAGTATATATTTAGATAATAAGAAAATGATATATTCTCTACGAATGAGGCAAAATAGTATAAGTGATTGAGAATATGATGATTAAAGTTCCTTCTACTCAAAACATAATTGCCATTGGAATACTAGCATGTATAACTAGAAAATATAGTAACTGATTTACTATCTGCAGAATTTCTTTTTTTTTTAATTTTTTTTTTGTGGTTTTTGGCCGGGGCTGGGTTTGAACCTGCCACCTCTGGCATATGGGACCGGTGCCCTACTCCTTGAGCCACAGGCGCCACCCTGCAGAATTTCTGTAAAATAAATATTAGTATTCTCATAATATACACAAGGAAAACTACAAGTTTAGAGCTAGTTAGTAACTTGTGAAGATCTTTGAGCTAGTAAGTTGCAGAGCTGATATTCAGGTTTAAGACTTTCTGACATCAAGAGCACGATTCTACCCTTTACTTGTAAATGTAGGTAAATGATACTAACCTACCTGAGAATTTTGATGTGGGTTTAATGAAATAATGTATATGAAAATGTTCAGCATAATGGTAAATTTATTCTCAATATGTGATAAGTAGTTCCAATAAAGTGTCTTTTAACCATTTAATTTGTACAATCTTAATTCTCACAAATTTTAGATAGAGATCAGAAGATGGATGTGGGTAGAGGTATCAATAAATTCCTGATATTTCTCAAGGGACTAGAGGTATTTTATTTAGGATAGGATAAAAAACAACCTGTTCATTTTAACCTAGTACTCTTTGCTAAAACAGTTCAATCTTACAAAGTTTAATCTCATATCTCCTAACTCTCACTCGAATCTAGTTTCAAAATTAAGCTACATTTTAACCCATCTAGATATTACCTTTTAAGCTAGTGGCCTCTAACTTCCACTCATTCTACAAAATGAAGGCTAACAAATCATCAAAATAACTTGTCAGAAATACCTAATGTAATATTACATAGTTATTCAGAATATACCACTGATAATACCAGGCCAAAATGACATCTTTTGTTAGTGTGTGTAGACTTCAGCTGCACTTAAATTTAAAACTAAATTTGTATTTAGTCTGAGAAAATAATTCTCTATAAATACAGAATACAATAGAGCTGGGAGTGGGTTGTAGGGATTTTACTTGATGGCAAGAACAATATGAGTGAGTAATAATTGAGCAACCACTAAAAACATTAAAGAAAGATTAGATGCCTAATAGATTTGTATATTGCCTACAACTTTCATCATGAAAAATAATAATATTGTGTTCCAGGCAGATCATACTTGGAATATTATTCAGTACTAGATTATGTAGACTGATAAATACTAAAATGTATAAAGGAAAAGATCCAGATGATGGTGATTATCGAAATAATGGTAGTTGACCAATGATTCTTTTTTTTTTTTTATTGTTGGGGATTCATTGAGGGTACAATAAGCCAGGTTACACTGATCGCAGTTGTTAGGTAAAGTCCCTCTTGCAATCATGTCTTGCCCCTATAAAGTGTGACACACACCAAGGCCCCACCCCCCTCCCTCCGTCCCTCTTTTATTAATAGAATACGTGAAGATATAATACTCATTTTTAAATAATTTAAAAGCTTTCATATGGCAAAGGAGACCAACTAGAAAGTGTAGATCGGAGTTTCAGAATGAGATTTGCACTTTCTAGTGAAGGTCACAGGGCAGTAGCATTGGCTGCTCATGGAAACCTGAGTTCCCTTCCCCATAGTTAATTGAAGAAGGCAGAATTACCATTTGTGTGTGATAAAGTGGATGAATTTTGTACTACAGAGAAGGTTAGATCAGTGACTTCTGAAGTACCTCACGTTTCTAAAGCTATAGCTTTACTTCTCAGCTTGATCATTTATAAGAATTTTTAAACATGTGTTTTCTTTGTCTTTCACCAAAGAGAAATAGTTTGTTATGCAGTTATTGTTGGCATGGATTGTTGGGCATGAATTGTGAGTTAAATGTGATAATGCTGTTTATTACTTTAGGGCCCCACTTACATTAAGTATTAATGTTTTCATTCTTCACCTGTCAGTCTTACGTTCCTTAATTCTTAATAAGGGATGAAAACATTAGCAAATGGTTTTATTTTTGTATCGTTTGGTATTGCAATTTTTCTTACAATTATATGAAGTATTTCATATCATATCTCTCCTACTACAACCTTTAGCACTTTTTAGCTGCAGAGATCTGGACTATATTTTATCAATTTGGAGATTTTTTTTTCTAATTCAGTTTATTAAATTTGTATTATAAGTCACTGTGAAGGGGAGGAGGGGAAGGAGGATGGGGGGAAGGAGGGTAGTCGGTGAGACCACACCTATGGTGCATCTTACAAGGGTACATGTGAAATTTACTAAATTAGAATATAAATGTCTTAACACAATAACTAAGAAAATGCCGTGAAAGCTATGTTTAACCAGTTTGATGAAAATATTTCAAATTGTATATAAAACCAGCACATTGTACCCCATGATTGCATTAATGTACACAGCTATGATTTAATTAAAAAAGAAAAAGAAAGAAAAAGAAGTCACTGTGGCATCCCATTTTGGTTGTCTCACTGGTCAGTCATGTACATGAAGTACATTAGGCTGTTTTAGAGTAAAAAGCCATTCTGACATTATGACAGTAATTTTTACTTTCAGAGAAAGAATTAGTTAAATTGCATTAGCCTACCAATTTAAGATGTAAAAATTATGTAAATTATGAGAGAGAATGATGTGGTTAGCCTCTTGTGATTCGTGCTCATGTCTTAACTGTTCTAAAACATATTTGCTCAGTAGGCACATTTGGGAAAGTAGTTTGTTTGCAAAAATAATTTACAAGTATTGATCTGAAAATGTATCAGTGGTGTAGATAAAAATATAAACATTTTCCATTATTAGTCATCATTGCTATATTTTCTCTTTTTAAATATTATTTCTGGCTGGTTTATTTTTATTACATATCCTAAAAATTTAAGGGTATAGTTTAAAAGCAAGACATCAAAGAAGTTAATTATGTCAGCTTATTTTTAGCTTCATCTTAAAATATGCAGGTTTCATACAAATAGTGTCTGTGATTTTTGGTTGATCATTTTCAGTAATGCTCTTTGCTAATTTCCTTCCTCCTTTGTTCTATTTGCCCTTTTTTCTCTATAATTAAAAAAGAAGAAAGAAAAAGACAACCTCCCAAAAGAAAAAAAAGTGGTAACAATAGAATGAATTATAATGTGAAAATATTAGTTTTTGTGCATAATGTTTGAACTTCTGAAGAAATAAAAGGAAGGCTGATGGCAAGAATCTTTCTTCTTGCATTGGTGTTTTCATTTTCTCCTTTTTTTTTTTTTTCCTGCCCAAAACAATTGAAGCTAAGTTCTTGGTTTTCATCCAAGACCCTGCGTCTACATAGTTTAACTGAAGTGGGCATATGTAGTTTTTTAAATATAGAGTTATTAGATTCAGAATGATGGCCAAATAGATTTCTTATTTGCTAAGCTGTTTATAGGTATTATCTCATATATATAATTCTCCTAGTACACATATGTGGCCATTACTGCTGCTTATGTGAGAAAACTGAGAAGTTAAGTAATTTGCTTGGGACCTGTTGTGGTCTAAACCCAAGCTTCTTAAATGCCAATGCTGTGATGTAGTATTTCTCAAGGAATGCTTTGAGCAGATTGATATCTTTTAGAGCAGGAGTATGTTCCCTACACTGACTTCTGGAGAAAGTTTTGGAATCTGTTTAACCCTTAGCAATGAATTTTAAAGAGGTACACATTTTTACAGATATGTTCTATTCATTCTTTGGACTTGACTATTCGTATCTCAAAGCAACTATATTCATTAAATAATCTTTATACTAGCTTCAGGGGTGAAGCCATTTATTTGTTTAAAATTGACCATAGAGTTATCAACCCTTTGTTGGATTCATACCATGCAAATAGCTTTTCTTATTCTGAAGGTTGTCTTTTTGCTTTTATTGTTGTGTCCTTAGCTGTGCAAAAGCTTTTTAGCTTAATTAAGTCCCATTTGTTTATTTTTTGTTGTTTTTGCTATTGCCGCTGAAGTCTTCTTCATAAAAATCTTTCCCCAGTCTCACATCATCAAGAGTTTTTCCCACATTACAGAGAACTCAAATTAATCAACCAAAATAGGGCAAGCAAAGCCATCTACCACTGGCCAAGAGATACGAACAGAACCTTCTCTGAGGAAGACAGACAAATGGCTAACAAACATTTGAAAAAATGCTCATCATCCCTTATCATCAGAGAAATGCAAATCAAAACCACCCTGAGATATCACCTAACCCCAGTGAGAATAATCCACATCATAAAGACTCAATGTGGATGCTGGCATGGATGTGGAAAGAAGGGAACACTTTGATGCTGCTGGTGGGACTGCAAACTAATACAGCCTTTTTGGAAGGAAATATGGAGAATCCTCAAATAACTCAAATTAAACCTCCAATTTGATCCTGCAGTCCCACTTCTAGGCATTTACTCAGAAGGAAAAAAATCATTTTGTCATAAGGACATTGGCACTAGACCGTTTATTACAGCTTAATTTACACTAGCCAAAATGTGGAAACAACCTAAATGCACCAACCCAGGAATGGATTAACAAGCTGTGGTATATGTATACTATAGAATACTATTCAGCCACTAAAAAAGATGGAGACTTTACATCTTTTGTATTAACCTGGATGGAAGTGGAACACATTCTTTTTAGTAAAGTATCACAAGAATGAAGGAGCAAAAATCCCAATGCACAATGGACACCATGTTAGGGTGTACAGCACACGTTTTGGTTCCTTATAAGAGGACCTCTACATAACAGATGCAAATATTGTAACTTAATTATTTGTACCCTCAAATTAACCTGAATAATTTTTTAAAGGGGGGAAAAAAGTCTCTTGGTCCTCAGGAAAAAAAAAATTGACCATAGAGGATATTATGCTAAGTGAAATAATTCAGAAAGACAAATACTGTGTGATCTCAGTTACATGTGGAATCTGAAATAGACTCACAGAAGCAGAAAGTAAGATGGTGGTTGCCAGAAGCAGGGAATGGGGGGAAATGAGATGTTGGTTAAAGGGTTCAAAGTTTTAGTTATATAAGGTGAATGAGTTCTGGAGATTTCATATACAGCAGAGTGACTGTGATGAATAAGACTGTATTACAAGTCCTATTTGTGCCTTAATAAAGCTCAAGATTTTTTTTAAATAAAAAAATATTGACCATAGGAAAAAGTAAGCTATTAGAAAAAATTCAGGAAAACTGCCTGTATCTGAAGCAGGAAATGTAAAAAATATACATCATGTGTTGAAATGAAAAGAACTTTAGATTGTACAACCTAGAAGTCTAATTGAAGCACAGCCACTTAACATAACTTCAAGCTAATTACTCTAAGCTTTCGTTTCCTCATTTATAAAAGGTTGAGATTAAATAGTTCCAAGTATTATTTCAAGGATTAATATGTGAGATAACATGCAATATACCGGGTACACAGTGGAATAAACTCTCATACCTTTTTTTCTATTTAAAGTTGTGAAAAATCCAGGTGAATATTTGAATGATAGGGTATTTATAACTTTTATCATTTGGAATTTGATAAGGTTGACATCTCTCCTAGTCTCTTTTTTTGTGCTATATTCTCCTAGTTAAAATGTGGATGCAGCCTTGTGATGTTCAGTTACATTTTTATGAGTGCCTATGAAATAGCTTGCTTATGTTGTATTAATGGGTAGAAGATCTTAACGACATTAGAAGAAGGACAGTGATAAATAGTACTTTATTTCCTTCTACGGTCATTTTAAAATTCACTTTTTTAATGTTGAAGTTTAATTGTCTTACTTAGATTGTGCTTTACTTGGCAGAGCATATAATAAAATCCATGAGCTAGGTAAAGATATTTTATAATAGCCTATAAAATCATCAATGATTTTAATTTAATGTAACTTTAAAAAGTATAGTTTTTAAGAAAGAAAAATCAGAACTATAATAAAATGTTTCACACTTCCTCCTGAAATTTTGTATAGGATAGGAATGAAAACATTGTTATGTCAGCCATGCATTTTGGAAGAATGGTTTAGTAATTACATTTTTCTTTTGTCTTTAATTGGCAATTTTTTCCAATTGCCATAAAATGCTTTTCTGCCATAAAATGCTTTGTTTCAAATAAAATAATTACTCAACAAGGCATGTAAAAAGAGATAATGTTAGAGTTAGTTTGGGGGAAGGGAGACAATGATTCCCTGATATATTCTAAAATGGAATTTTATTTTACTTAAAGTTTCAAAAACTACAATAAATTGGCCTATTATAAAATATACTGTATTTGGTATATATTATAATAACTTTCTCATATGTTAATGAAGCCTGTGGTTTTTTCCTCCCTTTTGTTTATATAAGGTGAGTTTTTATTATCAAGTAAGACATTTCATTTATGGGAGTGGACAGAAAGGTTTAGATTTTCTCTGTGATAGAAAGCAAAGAGTCAGAGGCCTACAGTCCAGTTCCAGTTCTCACACTAGATCACTTTCTTACCTTAAGCAAGTCACTTCACCTAGTTGGTTCCCCATGTATAGCAGAAGTTGAACTAGTTTGAGCTTTTAATTTTTGTGCCTTGGGGTTTATAGAGCTTGGCAATTCTGAAGAAGAGAAAGGCAAGGGGTACTTCTAACACACATGTAAAATTACCTACTTTAACCTGAGACCTTGTAGCTTATTACACTGGGATTATACATAAAGTATCATTTAAAGAAAGTATGCCATGCTTACTTTCCAAATAAATTATAATAAAATATAAATCTGCTCCATTAGATTTTCTTCAGTTCCCTATCCATTTCTGAAATGTATGCAGACTATATTCCTCACCTTCTTTACTTGGTAGCATAGTGAGGGGTAGCTAGGCCTGTGAATTGGACTTCTGCTTTAGCTCAGGTTGTGGTATTAATTACTTGAGCAAATAATAGCCTCAGTTGGACTACCTGTTTATTTACAAAGACTTCCTGTTTTGTAATCTGTGGTTCATGCTACTGAGGACCCACTTTTTCTTATGGTGGAACTATAAATATTGAAGTGGAGCATACTCCTTGAACAAGGGTAACTGGTAAATTAAAGTTTAGTATGAATGATAATACATGAGTTCTGTGTGCACAAAGTTATCTATAATTTTCACAGAAAATCAGAGCTGATCCAGCTTTCCTTTGAATTGTTATGTACTCTAATATAAAAGAATATTAGTATAATTAATCTAAAAATATATTATTTAAAAATATTTTAAGTTCTGCTGATAGAACTTATTACATAATATTTTGGGAAAACAGATTTGTCTTTACAATGATTGTTTACTTGGGTTTTGCCACATATATTAAAGTTAGTAAGTTTCCTTAAACAGGTGCTAATGAAGCAGGTAAAAGATGGCTTGGAAATTTGCAGAATGAATGGTTCATATGTGAATCACTGAAAGGGATGTATAGTCATTAACATTTCATTGTTCAAAATATCCTAAATTTAAAGAATTACTGTTGAAGGTGCTTTGAATTTCATATGCCTGCTTATGTTTTGTGACTACTATACAAATCTGTTAAAAGGAGCTAACTAGACTAAATTTTATTAAATTATACAATAGTTATTAAAGGACAGGTGACAGTATTAAGTTTTCATAAGTTTTTTTTTTCTTTTATTTCAGGTTAATGAGAGGGTACAAACAACCAGGTCACAATATTTGAACTTGTTAGGTAGAGTCCCTCTTTTACTTGTGTCCCACACCCAAGAGGGACATATCTTTGCCATATGTCTATTAAGTGGGAGCACCCCAAACCCGACTTTTCTCTTTCCCCCTCCTTCATTCTCCCTTCCTTTCAACTTAAATTGAAATAAGTTTTTCTCATATGTGGGTGTAAATTAGATTGTCTACTGGATTCATACTAGTATTGAGTACATTGGGCATTTGCTTTTCTATTCTTGTGATTCTTTACTAAGAAGAATGTGTTTCAACTTTATCCATTAATGAAGAGAATTATTGCCATTCCCACTCCTATCTCTGCCAACCAAGTAATCTATCTTTGTCTCCTTACAAAGTTAAGATGGTGGGAAATACTGAAGGAACAGTAATTTAAGATGAGGGTAATTTATTCGGTTAAGTAAATATGACCATGTAGCTGGAACAGAGGAATATATAGTAAGTATTATCAGCAAATAGAATACCCAAAAAAAAGTTTCTTAGAGAGTTGGGGCAGAAGAAAAAATGTCTAAATAGAAAATGTGCAAAAAGAAAAAGGGGAAGGGTTCCACCTTAGGCTTCTTAAATTTTAGAATTCTTTTCCAGGTTGCACTGGCAGTTAGGAGTGAGAAGTTTCATTTGCCTAGCCCAAGATCTCTCAACCTTAGGACTGTCAGCATTAGGCCTGGATAATTCTGTTGTGTGGTCCGTCTTGTGCATTGTAGAGCATGTAGCAGCATCCCTGACCTCTACCCATGGGATAAAGTAACAGGGGCTTCTAGGCTTTGCGTAATGCCCCCTGTGTGGCAAAAGCACTCCCAGTCTAGAACCATTGATCTAGCCCCTTCCTTACATACTTCCTCTCTTCACCTTACTATTTGTGCAACAGAGAACCTGACTTCTATTTAAGTGTGTTTTGTTACCTGCTAATGAAGTATATTATGTTCCAGGTTCCAAGCAATCATTTATAGTGAACTTTTGTAACACAGCTTATTTATAAATAGAGACTATGTAGTTTGTCTGTGTTCTTACTCCAGATACTATATGCACTAATGAGGAACTAAATGGTATGCAGGAAAGATGTAATTGTGACTTATCACATGTGTTTTATAGATGAAGTTATGTACATCCTTTTTGCAATTTAATTTCCAAAATACCTCCCATGCTTAGTGTCACTACAATTATTGTATTTTTATATCTTTTCATTAAGGAGGAACAATAAAATACCAAATACTGTCATAAAAGAAGGCTGATTTTGAATATTAATTCCTTAGTTCTTAAAAACCACATTTTATCTCATAACATAGCTGAGGTGAGCAAAACTCTGAATCCTGATAAAATGGTTCTGAATCTCAAAAGCTTAGGTGAAGATGACATTGGATTGTTTCATTTTATGAATATTATTATAAATCTTGTAAAGAATCTTGCCTAAAAGTTGAAAACAAAATGGCCATGGTCTGAACTCTTCCTCTAATGAACTCTGTGACTTTGGAAGACCACCTGACTTGGGTTTACAGACTGATCTGTTGAACTCAGAAAGATGAATTAGTTTGCCGTCTAGGACTATGGCAGCTCTAACATGATATCAGATCTTTTTAAAAAAAATAAATGTGTATGAATTATGAAATTAAAAAGTTTTGAGTTTTAAATCTGTTACAGAGTACTAAGACCTAAAACAAGAAGATGGGCTAGAAGAGGAACAAGGTATAAATTGAGCTGTGCATTACATAAAGTAGAAAGAGGTCCCATTTAATGCTAAAAATGACTAGCTACTGATTATAAGAAGTAGTTGTGGGTAACTAGATTTGCCCCCAGCAGCTCTGCAGCAGGAATACTGAAAAGTTTCAAAAGTACAGGTTGTGCCTTTGACAATACTGTAACTAGAAACCAAACTTGTCAGAATCCTTTTTGTCTTGTTTTGTTATTTTGGCTTCTACTTTGTATAAAAACATTGTGTAGACATCAAATTATATGAAAGAAATTTCATGGTCAGTCATCTTTGTAAAACCACTTAATTGGCTCTGGTTAGTACAGTCTGAATTTTTTAAACACAGTAGAGACAAATATTTCAAGTGGCAGTGTCATTTTTGTTATATAAATCCAGCTTGCTCAGAAAATGGAGTGTTCTACCTCTGTGTATTTTATTGGTAAAGTACATATTTCTAGATGTTCTCCAGCTAGTTCTGCAGCCACGGAGGAAAATAACATTACATTCTAATTCCTGAAATAATTACCTCATCTCCTGAAGTAGCAAATATATTTTTATACTTTTCAGTTAATATGCACAGCTTCAAATATTATCATTTGTTTTCAAATTAAATAGCCTCTTTTCAAATTTAGCTACAGTATTTGACAATCACTCAGAACAATGACTAGAATAATAACTCTTCTTTCCTGAATACTTTTATATATTTTCTTCCTGAATTTTAATTGCTTTGCTAAATTACAGACATAGTATCTGATGCTTCTAACCAATTTGAAACAGGGTATAAGGGAAGTATAGCTCATCTGGAAGTTTGCCTCCAAAAGGTAGTTATTAACTTACGCTAGACATATTGTCAGATTTTTCTCTTCTCTTATTTTGGTGATGATAGACTCCTTAGAATGATGATTAATTTTTGGCTATTGGCTTCTATTCTTTTCAGACTGAGACTTAAACATTTAAACAGCAATGTTTGAATTCAAAACTCAAATTTGTTTTAGAGGTACTAGAGCAAAGTCGCAGAGCTTTCCTGGGCATCACTATTCTTTATATAAAGTAGAAATAAAAGTTCGTTCTTAAGAGTACTGTGAAGGAAAAAAAAAAAAAGAATACTGTGGAGATGTCTAATGATGAGAATTATCTTCATGTGAAATATTAAACATCATTGCTAAATAATAGGATTTGATCAAATTACCTTAGCATCTTTCTGTTTCCATTAGGTAAAATTGCAATAGTTGGATATGTAAAACTTTAAAGAATAGAACTCAGTCTTTCACATTCTTTCCTATGTTATTAATACGGTCAAAGTAGAACAATCTTTCATGAAAGAAGATTCAAAGATAAAATGAAGAGGAGGAAGAAATAGGATTAATTTTCAAAATCATGGAAATTATTGTGCTCTGATAATTCAGTTGGAATTTAAATTCTATCTAGTGAAATAGGTGCTCTTCATTTTTTTTCTGTCTCTAATAGGGCACATATTTCCTACTTATGTTAATTCAAAAACACTCTAATGACAGGGTGGCAGCACTCAGTAAGAAACCAGTGTGGCTTTGGCTACCTTTCTTTGCTTCTAAGTTTTTGTTCAAATATTATAATTAACTATACTCTTTCTGCTGTTTAATCTGCTTATCCTAATTTCCTCATGCTATTCCTGAGCCAAAGATCTATTCCCCCAGAAAGAAAGCAAATGAAAATAAAATAGTTTCAGTTTCACTGTGGTGATCTATCTTGCATGAAGCTTTCTTTATATGTAAATTGTATCTTCCCACCCTTTCCAATTTGTTATTTTTTCTTGTCTCTAGATGTCAGGTTCTTAATGATATTGGTGATTTCATCAGATGGGGACGGATGGTGAACATTCTCTGGCTCTTCAACCCCTTTTTCCAAACCCTTCTAAAACCACTTGTCATGATAAATATTTAGAAATATTTAGAAGCCCAAAAAGTCATGAAAATTGTTGTTATAATGCTCGCTTTTCTGTGTTTTCACCATATTATATCAAGTCATATAATGATATAATCATGCTATTATTTGGGAATAATTTCCTTTTCTAGAATTAAGTTTGATTCTAATCCTATCATGATAAATTACATTTTTCTATTACCAAGGACCAAAAGAATTTTAACAATGTCCCTGCCTTTTTTCTTTCCCCTTTCCCTTGCCTCTCTCTGTTGTAAAAGTTGACAGATGTGAATACCAGGGCAGCTTAAGAGGGCATATTAAAATGGGGACCAGAAAGTATTTTTAACTCAGGAAACATGGAGCTGTTTTGAACATGTAAAATCCTTACTCTTTCCAAATAGGAGGAAGAAGGTACCTACGATCAGACCCTAGAGTTCCGTAGAGGAGGTGATGGCCAGCCACGACGATCCACTCGGCCAACTCAGCAGTTTTACCAACCTCCCCGGGCTCGGAACTAGCATTAAAAGGTAAAATTAGCATTGTGAAGTGGTTTCCATATAAAGAAGGATACAATTCGTTTTAAAGTCTAATTACTGATATTTTATAATAATGTATAAGTTCTGACAGTTAAGTTCATGAACTTACACTGTGCTTACGTTGGCAGCACTGTACAAACAGCTTGGTAAGCTTCATCACCTTGGTATATCACTATCTCACAGTTGTGGTTATGTCTACATGTGGCGGTATCTTGCTGAGTGGTATTCATTACTGTTGTCTGTTTTTATCTGCTGTCATGAGAATGTCAGAGCTTGAATTAGAGCAGTGAACAAACATTAAATTTTTTGTTAAACTTGGCAAGAGTGGAAGCGAAATCAGGGACATGCTAGTCCAAGTTTATGGGGCTAATACCATGAAGAAAACAATGGTGTACAAATGGAGTAAAAGTTTTTCTGAGGGGGAGAAGGTATCACTAATGAAGAGAGGTCAGGGTGGCTAGTGACAAGCAGAACTGATAAAAACATTGCAAAAGTTCATCAAATTATGCATCAAAATTGTTGGCCATCTGCGAGAAGCATAGGAGGCAAAGTAAACATTGATAGAGAAACAGCTAAGGAAATCTTAACTGAAAATCTTGTCATGAGAAAGGTGTGTGCAAAAATGGCTCTGCAGGAGCTCAGCAATTAAAAACAAAGAGCTCACAGGGCTCTGTCTCTGAAGGGGTTTTTAGCCAGTAAACAAATAATTATAATGGAACACCCTACCTATTCATCTGATCTGGTGCCCAATGGCTTTTTTTTACCTGAAGATAAAAGAAGTATCAAAAGGAAGACATTTTAATGACCCTCAGGGCATCAAGATAGTATGATGACAGCTCTAATGGCTCTTCCAGAAAAAGAATTCCAAATTGCTGTGAAGAATGAACTAGGTGGGGCATCAGGGCATACATGGCCTCTCGAGGGGAGTACTTCAGAGATGAACACAGTGATACTCAGCAATGAGCGATGTAGGGCTTTTTCTAAGATAAGTTTGTGAACTTTATTGTCAGAGCATGTGTGTGTGGAGAGAAAAACATGATTCTGTTAAACTACTTACAGTTAAAAAGTATTTAAAATACACATTGTAGCCAACCATTTGATTTCCAGCAAATACAAGCATGAATTCTAATATATGCTACTTCTTGACTCTGAGCATTTTTCTTACAGAACTATTTCTTGAGTTAGTGCCCATGACTGTTTTTAAGCAGAATCAAAGTATATGTAAAGACTTCATCAATTTTGCATTGTACAAGATTGAATATACATCTTTTAAAATGAGCTCAGTGTACTTAAAATTAAAATCTCTTTGAAAGGTGAATGAAAACTGAGAGTTCTCTCTTAGCTCTCTAAGGTCTTTTAAATTGCTTAACAAAAGGTTTTAAAAAGAGGCTAAAGGTCATCAGCTCCCTGATAATGGTTGTCTGATGGTGGTCTGCAGGACTCTAGGTTTCTTTAGGGTAGGCTGTGGGGCTGTTGAGGCCAGAAAGGATCTATACTAGCAGGACCAGAAGTAGAGAGGTCGTGGTGGAAGTGAGTGAGGGTCAGGCATACTAGGGGAGCTCTCAGTCTTCTCAACCTTTCTTTAGTTTCTTTCATATATTTTATATATTAGGGTTCCATGGGAAATCTCCTTTGAAAAAAAGAGTATACTGCTTAGAAATAACTTGTAAACTACAGCCCTAAGGTAACTGTAGCTTATCCCATGTGAAAAGTTTCTAATCGACTGAAACATCACCATCTTAGCAGTTATCTATGTTCTCCAAGTTAGAATTCCATCTTGACCAAATGCTTGGCTTGTACTGTTGACATGGAAAATACGTAATGCAGACATTTTGGATTTCTGATATCAATAAGAAAATTAATTTTGAGGAAAAACTCCATAATCATATTATTTAAAAATCTCTCACTATAAAATTCACCCTAAAAATATAAATGAGACGTGATCTTGGATGAAGAAAATTAATACTTGTTTTTACATTTTAATGTAGAAGTATGTTATGAAAGACTATGAACTGAAGTGAAATATCTCTTAGGGATACTATCTTTGAATGGGAAATTCAGTAACAATAAGAATTATACTTGTTGCTCTTATTACACCGTTGAATATATTATTTTCCTATTTTTTGTTTCCTTGTTTTTGGGTTTCATTAACTTAAACATCTAAAAATAAGATACACATTGTAGCCAACCATTTGACTTCCAGCAAATACAAGCATGAATTCTAATATATGCTGAAATTTTTCTAAGGCTTTGTTATCTAAAATTATTTAGGATAATGAGAAATATTTAAGGAGTGTCCTTTTATCACTTTTAAACGATGTTTTTCATGATCATAGTCATTATGTTTTGGGTACTTTGCTAGGCAATAACTGACACATAGTAGCTGTTTCAGTAAGTGTCTATTAAATCAATATGTTTTGATAACGTTTTAGGTATGTAATCACATTCTTTATCCTCAAACGTATTTTTTCAAGGCCTCCACATGTCCACTGCCTCCCCTACTCCAAGATACATGTACTTTCTGTATGTGCAGAGAGAATTGAATTCCATTTGAGCCTGGAACTAAGGACAATATCAGTGACTAACAAAGCAAGAGATACCAGGAGTCAGCTCTGAGAGAAGGAGGTCTGAGGGAGCCATGTGGAGAAGGAAGCCCAAGTCTGAGAAAATGTGGTGCCATGTCAGAGCTGAGACTTGAGCCCTAAACTCCAAACTTCCTGGATACTATCATAATTGTTGACAACTTGGAAATATAAGCAAATTTAGAATAGAGTAAATTATGCAGTTCTTTAGTCAGTGAAACTGACCAAAACTTTGTTCATTGGGAGACATTTCTGACATGAGTGGAGTCCTAGAACTGGATACCAATTAGTAGAAGCAACCCATAGAAGTGAATTTTAAGCTCCACATTCATGGTATGATAGAGTCCGCTGAAGACATGAAAGCAGAGGAAAGCTGAAATGAGGGAAGCAGCAGAGTGTATAGCAAGCAGCTCTTAGTGGCTACAGTAGACTGTGTAAACCAATAAATGGGTGTTAAAAATATTTATTGGTGGGATGTGATCAAAATTAAGCTTAGAAAACACTGCTTTGGGGAGGAGGATGGACTGCACCAGGAGAGAAAGAATCTGAGAAGCTATTGTACTAGCCACTGAAATCATGGTTAGAGTGGCATGTCCTGCTATGAAAAGAGAGAGGTGCAGACCTGTGATGAAAGAGTTTGTAAAAAGGTCCTAAGTGCTGCAGAGGTCAAGGCTGAGCATGTCAAGCACTTCACTTTGAACCTCTTCCTAGTTTCTTATTTGTTTGATGAAAGAATGGTCTACACAATTTCCTATAATGGCCAGAATTGAAACTAATAGCTAAGCATAGACTATTATGTAAGTGTTATGACTTTATTTTCAAAGGTCCAGTTTTTAACACTATTTTAGGTGTTGAATTTTTTTTTTTTGACAATGTGATCCAGCATCCCTTTGCAAGATGTTTAAAATCAAGATCAGGGAAATGATCACTATAAATTTAGCTGTTACAGAACCACATAATGCCAGCAAGATAGCCACTATATGAGGATAATGGTACACAAAACTGTTTTCTAAACAGGAGACTGTTTACTTCAGAAGACTTACGAGGTATTTGTTTGCAGCCATGGGAACTCCAGCAGTCCCTGCCAAAGCATTCTGTCATTCATGAAGCTAAAATGGTGCTGGAGCAAACAAGTCTTCTCTCACCATTTATCTCACGTCTTTCTGTTGTCACCATCCAAAGTGGTGTCAATTAGAGTGGTATCTAACAAAGGTGGGGAGCAGGCAGGAGGAGGTGACAGACCAAAATAAATTACCCATGTGAACTAACTCAATTCAGAGTCGTTCACTAGAGGAAGTGGAAGGGCGTAGGCAGGGGTAGAAGTGGTCCATTGGTAGACTGCATCTTTTTGAGTCATCTTCTGTGAAAAGCTATTTAATTAATCCATATTCCTGAAATTGACATGTTAGCAATAAAAGATCTAACAGTGGCAGAGATGTACTTTAGTACCCGCCAGCTCCAGTGTATGTGGCTGGTGCCCTAGCCACTGAGCTACAGGCACAAAGCCCAAAGGTGTACTTTAACGGTTTGCTTTTTTTAAAATTTTGCTTTTTCTTTACATACTGCTTTATAGAGTTAAGTTTATAAATTAGCAGTGTCCAGTTTATTCTACTTGGAATCTATTGATATTTATACAAACACTTCACATTCACAGGTAAGTTTTAGTAGAAGTATATCTTGGGAAAGTATGGAAAAGTTAATTTGAGGGTTCAATTTTTATCTTCTTCCTTCCTTTCTTTTTTTAAATAGAGTCTTTGTGAAGAAAGGAGCTGTTGACTGAAATGTCCTGGTCAAAATCTGTTGATAGACTTTACACTCTCCCTTCAGAATAAGCAGCAGTCATGGTGGATATTAGTATATGAAGAAAGAAAAAGCAGATGTCAGGTGGAAAAAAATTCAGCCACATAAAGAATGGGAAAAAATATTGAATTAAATAAAGGAAATACCTTTTACAAATGGAAGAATTTTTTCTTCTGCCATAAATAAAACCATTGTGCTATTATATACATTGTTTTACTGTCTATTTTGTTACCTGAAGTTATCTTCTTGTTCTTCTAATATTAATACCCCCATACTAATTGCCTTCTACAGAATAGCAATTGCAACATACTGAAGTCTCCTTCTATAATTATGGAATGAACTGAAACAACCTGAAGCCAAGTAGCAGTTCTGAGTATGGTAATAGCTGCTAAATATGACAGCAAAAAGTATTTAAAACTTGGATATATTGTTTATAGCACTCTAGTAGCCTTTTGACATGCAATTCAACTTAAAAAAAACAGGGACTCCCTTTCTTATAAAGTGTGTAGTGGATCTTTCAAGATGCATCTGGTTACAAGTAACAGAAAACCCACCTCAAACCATGTTAAACATTAAAGAGAATTTACTGGCTCATTTAACAGCCACAAGTGCAGTAGGATTTAGGATTGGTGAAATCCAGTGACTCAAGAATGTCAGAAAGACTGATTCTTTGCATCCCTCAACTCTGCTTTCTCTGAAATTGCCTTCATCTTATAGCAGGCTGCCCCATGTGGCCACAGGGTAGCTAACAACTCCCAGAGCTGTTATGGGGTTGGGGCTGCTTTCAGAAGTACTCTCAAGAGAAAAAAAGCTCTTCTCCTTAGGCCACATTTACCTGTTTGGGGCTGCTTTTCTATATGAACCGGTAATTCTAGCAGAATCTGTGGATTATTTTAGGCCTGATCCATATTCCCCAGCCTTTATGTATCTAAATCAGGTTACTGCAAGAGGAGAGAGAGAGGGTATTGATGAAACAGCCAGAATGTTTATACAGTGAACCAGTTGTCTGAGGTACAGACTGTTCACTTAATGGACAAAGACAGTCTTCCTCTAGGCTTAGTCCCATGAGGCCAGAAGAGAACCATTAAAAAGAAAGAATGAGAAAAAGAAAGGAAGGATGAAAAAGAGAACACTTTGGGGAAAATAATAAAATTTAGTGCTTTGCTTTGAAAAAGAGGGCTTTAGGTATTCTTGTAGGGCCTATTAACATTTAGTTTTCCTTACTAGTCTACAGTTTATAGTAAAGTATTTTGTATCTACCCTTGCTTGTATCCATAATCACCTAAGAGTGGGGTGATTAGAATAGAGTAGATCTACTTTGGAAGATCTTTCTATCTAATTGTAATACGTGTCCTAGGTTGAAAACCAGAGGAAGCCCTTTGGTAGTTTCAACAAGTTTGACAGCTGCTAAGTCAATAAGGGAAGCGGCAGAACTGAAAGAAACTGAGTTCTGAAGGTGGTTTAAAGAACTGTTCTTGGCACTTATTTATTAGATGGGATGCCTGTATTAGATTCTCAATAGATGGCTCTAGTGCTGCCTAAGAACAGTTCTTTATGGTAGTACACCATATTTCATGCTTTTGCCCAAATACTTAAAATAAGGATGCACATTATACATGGATAGTATTAGTTCCATATCTGCATAAATGTTTTAAATTATTTTATTTATGCTTATGCATTGAAAGTGTAACTCTAGAAAGCAATAACAACATTTATATCCAAAATAATACCCTAGAATATAGTCATTGATTTTGTCCAATTTATGACAAACTGGACAAAAGTCCATGTTACACGAAGTGCAAAAGCTATCACAGTGGATTTGAAAACCCAACTTACTGTGATACGTGGGAGGCTGACCAGCGAACTGCAACCTCTTGGTATGTCAGGAAGCAAACCCTTAAAGGCCCTCATGAAGAAAGAGTGGGTGTCGTGGATGTAGACAGGTGGTTATAATTTAACACCTACAGGTATCAAAGTATCCATCATCCAGGTTTGTGATGCATTCTAAGATCATGGAATGGTGTCAAGAAGAAAGTTGTTGTGAGATCGTTTAAACAATGCAGCATCAGCAATGCTATGGGATGGAACCAAGAATGATGAAATTTACTGGGCTGAAGAAAGAGACTCTTCAAAAGACACCAGTAATATAAAATTGAAGAAGACAGTACTTCTGACAATTGACAGTGACAAAAAGCTCTTGGCCTTCTGCATACTACCATGTGTAAATAATGCAAATTTGTTACCAGTACATAAAATTTCTTGTATCATGTATGTGTTCTTTTGTATCTGTTCTTGTGTTTTGTAATCATGTGTTACATAAAATTTCTTGTACCAAAATATGTTTAAAAATAAATGCTAAAACTCCTTCATAATGAAAAAAACAAGTTCTGAAATAGGAACAAATAAAAATTTGAATTAAAAAATTAAAAGCTTTTTTCCTGAAAATTTGGGCCCAAATCATGGGTGTACATTATACATGGGAGCACATTATATGTGGCAAAAGAGTATATAGACAGGGAGAGGGTGCCAAAAAATGCATACACATTTCAAGAAAGGAAAAAACTATTAAAATTATACCTCAAGTCAGATTTGACTTCTGCAATTACAAGAGATATAACACAAGATAACAAACGTTACTGGTATATATTAACTATTACAATTTTCATACAGTTTTTTTCCTTCTTAAAATGTGCACACATTTTTTTGGCACCCTCTGCATACATGCGCACACACATGTATGTAAGTATATGGTTTGACTTGTATGTATCAAGAAAAGTTTGAATTGGACAGCAAGTGAGGGTAGCCCATCTGTTCTCTTGACTGGCAGTGGCCCTTGGGTTCTGAATGGTAGAGCAAGATACACTCGGTTTGATTGATCAAAAACTAAGCACAACTGTGGCTTTCTGTTATTAAAGGCAGCTGCAGGCCTGGATATGCAGATGGGATATGTATTACGATAATAATCATTAGTATTTGACAGGGTTTTCTTGTATAAATACGCTAAACATTCTCCATTCATTATTTCTTATAACGTAGCTCTGTAAGGTAGGTATGACTGTCTCCATGCTACATTTAAAGTAGCTGATGTTTTTGAAGCAGGTTTGTCACTTACTCCATGTTAGGAAGTTCTGTGCTATAATGCCCTAGCATATCTGATGAATCCCCCCCGACCCCCCATAACAAATGTGCTTATGTTCTGAGAACATTTTCCAGTGCTCAGTCATTACGTCAAAAACCTGCACCTGAAGACCCCTGTCTGGCTGGGCTCCAGCAAACACCCTGCAGCCCTGAGACCATCCACCTCGGCTGATGCAGGAAAGCACAGCTCACTCCCGCACTGTGTCAACTCCCCCACCTCACTACCTGCTTCCTTATCCTTGGAACCTGACTCCAAACCGGCATGGGACTGCTGTCTCTTCAGCACAGCCCTTGCCTGTGTGGCGGCTCGACTAAACTTAGTCTCCTCTCAACTCCTTCCAACTGACCAGAAGACCCTAACACCCCAGGTCACAAAGTGAGTATTTTAGAGCCAGGTTTCAACACAGACACAGTAATATCCCTAAGAAAGATGATGAACCCCACATTTCAGGAGTGCCAACAGGGAGGGTTTTTCTATTTTTCTCTTCCCCACCCTTTTTTTCAGTTTCACTTTGGTTTGCTTTTATCACAGATATATTCCGTCATGTTCATTACTACCTTAGGTTTCTTTTAGGTTCTTACCTTGACGTAAGGTGTTACCTTGGTTTCCCTCTAGTTCCTGGGCACATGTCCTCCTCCTTGTGGCCTTTTCCATTCCTCTTTTCTGTCTCTCCTTGTCTCAAACCCCTGCTTTTCCTTTGACTTTCTGTATTTATATTCTTAGCTCAAGTTCTTACTCCTCTTTCAAAGGACAAAATAGTTTTAATGTAGTTCAAAAACTTAACATTTTTGCATTTATTCAGTTAAATATTTACTGAGTACTCTGTTCTAGGCACCATGCTGTCAACAGAATCGGCTTTTTTCTCAAATTTCAATGAGCTTACAATGTAGCCCTTTTTGTCAGTTTAAAGTTTCTGCATTTTATTCTTTTCACATTATTTTTCTTTATTATAAACTTCATTCCTTTAATACATTTTTGCTGACTTTTACTTTTGCTAAGCTATTACAGATTATTTTTCAAAAAGGGTTGAGAGACCTCCCATTTGATACTGCAATCCCATTACTAGGCATCTATCCAGAAGAAAAAAGTCACTGTCATAAGGACATTGGCACTAGACTGTTTATTACAGCTCAATTTATAATCACCAAGATGTGGAAACAACCTAAGTGCCTGGCAACCCAGGAATGGACTAACGCACTGTAATATTTGTATACCATGGAATACTATTCAGCCATTAAAAACGATGGAGACTTTACATGTTTTGTATTAACCTGGATGGAGTTGGAACACATTCTTCTTAGTAAAGCATCAGGATAATAGAGAAGCAAGAAGCCAATGTACTCAATTTTAATATGAAGCCAGAGAATAATACATACCCTTATAAGAGAAAAGCTCAAATCAATTCAAGGTGGGGGAATGAGGGAGCAGAAATAGGGGAGGTGGGAGGGCGATGGGGGTTATAACTGGTGTATAGCACACCTCTTGGGGGTGGTGGGACATACTATAAGAGGGACTTTAACAAATGCAAAAAGTGTAATTTGTATTCTCAATGAACCTGAACAATAAACAATAGATTTCTTTTAGTTTTATTATTTTGCATTCTATTTTTTACTTTTTAAATATTTCTGTTTTAAAAGTATTTTTCACTTCTAGACCAAGAGTATTTCTTTTCTAAAGTGCCATATTTTTCTTTGTATAATGCACACTTTTTTGCCCAAATTTATTAGGGAAAAATAAGGATGCACATTATACATTAGTACTAATTCCATATGTATATAAATGTTTTAAATTCTTTTAGTTATGCTTATGTGTTAAAAGTGTAACGTTAGCAAGCAATAATAATAATAATGGTATCCATATGCAAAATAATACACTGAAATATGACAATCATGCGCTCTCTGCTCTACCTCCTGCCCAGCTTGCTCTTTACCAAGCCTGCATCCTGTAGCTACAGGAGCCTTCAGCTCACCTAGTCATGCCGTGCACCACTGTTTGTGCTAAGGAAGTAGGATTAGGACCTCAGCAAAAGGAAATTAGAAGTGGCCTGCAGTGGGGTGCAACTTCTCACAAGAGGTCTGAGGTGGGGAACCGGCTGCTGCAGAGAACCTGGGAGAAAGCCCACATGGCTGGTGAGAGTGGTCTGGACAACCAAAGCATCCAGTCTCTCCCAGCTGTCCCCTCTGGGCCCACCCTATCCCCACATCCTCTAATTTCCTATTCCATCCATTTCTATTAGTGAGAGCATGGCCACAGCTGCTGCACTGGGAACCCCAGCCAGCTTACTTCCCAGGAAGATACTGTTGAGAGGCCAGGGCCAGCCCTGGCTACCCCCAACTCCCGGTTATAGCTCCTGCCCTTTTTGGGTTGCCTTGTCTCTCAGCAGCTGCCCCATTCTGAGGCCCTCACTGCACTGATGAGGAAGATCCCTGAGCTGGGGTCTGGGATGCCTGGGTTCTGAGGCCTCCTTCTACTAGTAGCCTGCTATCGTGACTTTGGGCATGAAGTTTCTGTCTGCAAAGGTACCTGGCAGCAAAGCACAAAAGCCTGGGGGTACCTAAGCCCTTAGATTGTTAATTCTGAGCCTATGATTTGTTCAAATCCCTAAGGTGTTGAGTTGGTATTGTTTCAGAACTTGCCAGTAGATAGAACCATCTAGGATGCTTGTTAACAGAACAGATACCAGGTCTTTCTCCTGGAGAGTTGATTTGGTGTATTTGGGTGTGGTTCAGGAGTCTCATTTTAATCAGTTCCCCAGGTGATTTGTATTATTTGCAAGTTTGGGAAAGGCTGGTGTCGTTCATTGTGACGTTACTCAGTGCCCAAGTTCTGGATGGCTCAAGAAGGTCAAAGTCTAGTGACTAAACAGAAATGTAAATTCAGAGTACTTCACTGGGGGATCATCAGAGAAGCCTTCCTCGTCAGCATGGTGTCACAGGGGCCTCAGTGTAGAGCCAGCCACAGGAGAGATGAGCAGCTGGAAAAGGGCAGGGATCTGCCATCAGGAGTCTGGGACAGGCAGGCCAAGCGCTGGCCCTCACACCATCTTCCTGGGAAATAAGCCCACTGGGGTCCTCAACAGAGCAGTTGTGGCCACGTTCTCACCAACAGACGTGGTGGGAATAGGAAATGAGATGTGGGGACAAGGGTGGGACAGGAAGGGACAGTGGGGGGAGGCTGGGTGCTCAGGTTGTCCAGATCACACTTACCTGCAGCCTGGCCTCACTGCCAGCTCCTCGGCAGTAGCCAGCTTCACACCTCACGCAAGGCATGGACATACCACTTGGTAGCCACTTCTACCCTCTGTTAAAAAATTAAAAGACTTTTTTTTCTTTCTTGAAAGTTTGTGCAAAAAACATGGGTGTGCATTATACTTGGGAGTGCATTATATGCGTGTGTCAAATACAGTAAGTCTTCAAGGCATGGGGAAGCACCTTGATGTTTAATCTCCAAACTTTTTCCACTTTCCCAATATAGAAACCAGCTTGAAGATGGTTAGTGTTGTTTAACTATTGCTTTCTACTCACAACCCTTTCACTTATTACTATATCGTAGAAATAACGGTTAGCTAAAAACTAAAGAAAACTGAGAGTAAAGAGGCTCTGAGAGACTCCTGAAGCCCTCTCCTTCAAAGCAAGTACCAAAGTTGTCCATTATTTTGGCCAGAAGATTCTGATTCATTTTCTCTCTTTCCTTTCCCCTCTCTTTTTCCTCCTTCCTTTCTTTTTAATTATGTACTTTGTGCTTCATAGGACTAAGTCTTTGGAAAGACTGTCTTATTCTGTTGAATGAAGAGTGTCATTTATTTGCTCTTCCAGGCTAAGGCCATAATGACAACAGCCCAGCCTCACGCAGTTCTCTCTTATCTCAGGGGCCTCTCTGTGATTCTTAGCTACACACCAGGGGCCAACCCCATGCCTAGTTCAGCTGACTCCAGGGATTAAACATGGAACAACAAAGGAAAAGACGACCAACTGTGGTAAGAGTTATGTGCCCACAGCAACAGGCCAGAGTGGCCATCGGTTTTGCCAGCACTGACCCTTGACTGGTACATGCAGGGAAACAATATATAGTCCAGTGTGTGAACAAGTTAGGGTGTCAGAGCATGGCCTGGGGAACCTTCACTAAGCCCTTCCTGTTGCCCCTTTCTGGGGTGTGCAGATATATTTACGCTGTTTTTCAAAAGTCAAAAGTGAGTTGAGATATCTGCCATTCTTCTCCATCTCACATTCCAGTAACACTTCTTGACATAAAATGCTGAAGATAAAAATATTTCTTAAGACAGTGTGTTTGCAAAAAGAAAAAGATAAGTATACAGATAATAATGGTTTTACCTAAATGTGATAAATTATGTAAAATTGCTTTGTATTTGTGATTGCTCATCACTGGCTGGACTCAGTACCAGGACTCACTCATGAACCGGGGATCAGGGAACAGCCAAATAAAGCTAGAAGCATGATTACATTTATAGAAAACTATAGAAAATGCAGAGTCATCCATAGTCATAGGAATCAGATCAATGAGTGGTTACCTCATTGAGGAGGAGTCTAGAATTACCAACTGGCATGTGTGTTACAGTTACACAAAAAACTGTTACACACTTTAGGAAAGGAAAACTTTGTATTAAAATTGTAATACTCAAGTCATGTTTGACTTCTGCAATTATAAAAGATACAATATATAAGATAATAATATGTATGTATTGAGTATTGCAATTTTTTTATTTTTTTGAGACAAAGTCTCACTTTGTCACCCTCTTCAGTAAAGTGCTGTAGTGTCATAGCTCACAGCAACCCCAAACTCTTGGGCTTAAGTGATTCTCTTGCCTCAATCTCCCAGGTAGCTGGAACTATAGGTGCCACCACAACGCCCTGCTATTTTTAGTGATGGGATCTCGCTCTTCCTCAGGCTGGTCTTGAACTCGTGAGCTCAGGGCAATCCACCCACCACAGCTTCCCAGAATGGTAGGAATACAGGTATGAGCCACTGCGCCCAGCCTTGAGTACTGCAATTTTAATACAGTTGTAACTTTCCACTCCTCAATGGAGTTTGGTAACAATATATTGACATCTATCATTGTCTCTTTTAAGAAATAATTTAACATCAAAAATATTAATAGGTTTATGATCATTTTAGTATGTAGAGTCTTTAAATTCTTACTGTTATTTGGAAAGTCCTTAATTTCCAGAGGACACATAAGTTGTTATTGTTATTTTGGTTGTTAGATTTTAGCCTAACTCTTCTTGTGGCCTGAGGTTTTAGATGTTATGTGCTTAGTTTTTCTACTGTCAAACTTTCATCTGCCAGAAGTCCCAGGCATTTATTTAACAGGACTAAGGTTTTGGATCAGAAACATTTGCCCATGTGAACCTTTTCAGTTTCTTTATATTTACTATGCAGTTTTCAAGTACTGACAGCAATAACTCTGGTACCTAATTTGCCACTTAAAAAATACTTGTTTTAACTTCATAAATGCTTTCAATCTCTTGGGAAAACAAAGCTCATAGATTAATAGTTTTGGCATTTTTGCCATACTCTGAATTTTTCTAAAGTTTACATTTTTTAAACATGAAGTAATTTCTCTCCTACTTATTTTGCATTAGATGTATATGATATAAAAATGTTAAATACGCATACAGAAAGGTATTTATGTACAATTGTATACCTTTTCTTTGTACTCATGTTTATATGCATGAATCCTTGCCCACTTCATCTTCTTAACCTGTTGCATTGGATTTACAACATGTGAAAACTCGTAACTCAATAGAAAAATCCAGACATGTGATAATCATAAGGTTGAAGATTTCATAACCACTTTATATAAAGCACATTTTGCATGAACCATAGTCTTTTTTCCATGTCTTCATAACGTTAATAAAACAATATAATTTATTTACAACTGCTTCTATCTAAGCTTTTTGTTTCCCCTTAAAAAGTCTTACAAAGTTAATTTCTATGTCCTGCTGAGTAACAAGCCCCAGGGAACTCAGGCCATTTACTGTTTTCTTATTCAAGGGCAACATGGGTAGAAACAGATCTTTGAGCTGCATGATTACAGTTTAGTCATCTCCTAAAATAATTTCTTCCGTGAATTAACTTAAGCAATTTAGTATGAGAAAATTGTGCCATATGTTGCAAATAAGCTGCTTATCTGAAACTAGCTTATTCCAATCAGAATTGTGCCTTTCAAGTGCCATTTACACTGCTTCTTAGAACCTAATTCTTGAGGTCCTTATGGCAAATAATTTCTACTTAGGTATCAGGGCCATGTTCAGTTACTCATCTGGGATTTCCTAGGTTCAGATGTTTCTTTCTACTTTTAACTACTGAATTTCATTCTTTACATAGATTTTAGACACCAATAAATGGAAGCTATTGTTTAAAATATTAGAATGGCACTGCAAACAATGCACCAGTTGAATTACTCACAGTTCACTGAAATGTATTTATAGTATAGTAGTATGGTGGACATGCTTGGGCTTGTTTATACAGCCCCCTTTTCTCAACATTGCTTTTGCCCTGACTTTCAGCCATGTAATTTCAGAAGGAACCGCTATATTCAAACAGCATTTATAGTAGGGAGGAAGGAGAATCATGAAGTATCTGTGAACAAAGGTCCTATTGCTTCTTGGCTTTGAGACCTTAGTCAAGGAGCTTAGCCTTTCTAAGTCTAAGTGGTTCCCCCATTTGGGAAATGGGGGCAATAGTAATACTTACCATGAAGGATTATTAAATAAGAAAGAGAGAATCAGCCTCTGAAATCCAGAAACTGGCCTCAACCCTCTTGTGGCCCATAAAAAGTTGTATAGAACTCCAACATCAGACAGGATCCCTGTGCCCATGATGAAGCAAAGAAAAACAGAACCACTTCACAATTATGCCTCAACACACCCACACAAACTCCAAAACCAAAATATAAGAAAAAATGCCTAAGCCAAAAAAAGAATATTGTTAAAACCACAAAATGACAAAATATCTCCTTTTTTTGGATAATTTGAGTGGCTGCTGTTCCTTTACTCATCACAGCATTTTTAGCTCTGTGTTGTTCACTCCACACATCAGATAAACATTATTAAGATACCCAGTTGTAGAACTATCCTGCTTCTTGACCTTGTCCAATGCTAAGTAAAGCCTGCTTTCCTTGAATCATTCCTAAAGTCCTCCAACAAAAGACCAAATCCTATTGTATTAACCTCATTTTCTAGTTTCTTTATCTGATGGTTGGACTTGTGGAGTCTTGCTGGCTAGGGAGGGACTGCTCCTCCTAGAGGGAGCAAGGGACTCCCTTGAGTCCACCGTTCATATTTTCATATGCAAACTAACCAACCTAAGCCACTTAACTCTGTAAAATACTGACCTTTGCCTGAATTGCCCCAGAGCCAGGCATCAGATAATGGGCAACCACTATACCCCGGAGCCACTGGAATGATTCAAACTAGACACTCAGGCCTGATCAGCCCACTCATCCTGCTTTACCCATTCCACCTGAGAAAACCACAAGAACGGCTCCTTTACAGCTCCCCCTGCTGGCTTCCTGCCTCAGTGTCCTGGTCTTGGTTTGTAATCCCTTCTGTGTCTCCTCATGGCAGGGCATGGCCCTCTCCTTTTGGATACTGTGAATGATAAACTATATTTTCAATGGCAAACATCTCCTGATCTATTGTCCTCACCAAACTTGAATCATACCAAAATCTCAGGTATGTTTAGAAAGTCCTATTGTAAGTCCTTCCTAGCACCCTCTTTGAGATGCCTCATAGTTCTCCATGATTAGTGGTCTCTTTTGTTGCAATGATCCAAAAAACACCCAAGTGTATTCAATAGCAGATATGTTTCTAGTGGTCTTTGATTGACAGGTGTTGATATGAGATTAAAGGAGGCAATGAATGTAAATTCCAGTGACTAAGCATCTTGGAAACCTCAATGGTATTGTTTGAATGTGATCTAGTTCCTTTGTCCATGTGTCATTGACCCAAGAGAACTTGGGGAGCCAACCCATGTTGCTCTTCAGACAAATAGACTTATAAAATTCAGAGGAACAGCTGTATTCAAACAGCATTTATAGTAGGGAGGAAGTAGAATCATGAAGGAACTACTTTGCTGCATGGCCTGGGAAACAGACCCCATCTGTGATGATAGAGAAGGAAGAATTTAATACATAGAACCAGAGGGAACAGAGAAAGAGTATTTGTAGGATTCCTCACCAAATACCTAGGCTGTGCCTATTTATCAACTTTGGAGATATTGCTTCCTTTGGATCCTGTGAGATACCCCAGTATCCTAATAAATCCCAATGGTTTGTTTAAGGGAGTCTAAAGCTGCTACTTGCAGCTAAAAGAAGCTCTAACAGATGTATGTAATTCATAATATATTAAATAGGTAAGATCTTAAGCATATTCCCTCTTACTAAGGAATTGATAGTATTTTCTAAATATGGACAAATTTTTTTGACATTTGTTTCTGGTGTCTGTATTGATACAACTTTTGTCCCTTCCTAAGTTTCTCTTTGGGATTGTATGGGTTTCCCATCACTAATTTTCTCAGCCTTTCATTACGACACTGAAAGAGCTTGTTATCCCTACTTCAAATACAGAGCTGTGCTGCTGTGGTGCCGGAGGGGGCAGGTCTGCTTCAGTCTTCACTCATTTGTGAGCTGTCTTGTCCTACATTGGGTCATTTCTCTATGGGGTCTCAACCCTCCTACTCTGTTATGGCTGTGCTATTAAAACATTTTTGTCCATTACTTCCTAAACATGAAAACAAAACAACTTCTAGCATACTTTTAATTTGACATAGAAGAACTTTATCAGAAGTTTATAAAGTTCAAAGAACATAATTCCTGTCATGTTAGTTGTGCACTTTTAATATATTCATATGTTTTCTTCAAAGCCTTGGAGCTGCAGATGTAACTCATTCAACTTTGGAACAGTGGGGTCACCATTTTCCATAGATGAGCAAAAGCTAGTTCTCATTGTCAGAGAGTCAGCCAAATACAAATATGGGTCAGAGAACATCTAACTTTCTTCTCTCCTCCCCCAAATCAAAAAGACACAGTAACACCTTTTTTAAAAAATGATTATCTGACTCCTGAAATCTAACATAGAAGGAGCCTTGTCATGTAGTTTTGTCATGATAAAAGAAGATGCCCTTGGGCTTCTTGGCCAAGTTCTCCTTGCCCAGCTCTCCAAGACCTTCCTCCAGAAGTGATCTCTTCTTGAATTGTCTGCACTGCACAGGAAGAAGGTAGAACTTTAAGATTCATAGTAGCTCAGAGGTATGGCTTTCTCCTCCTCCTTTCGTTTTCAATGAAAGCTTGTTGGATAGGGTTGGAGGGACTGGCCCTCAGTAAATATACAACTTTCTTTTTTTATGTCTTTATTATCATTATTATTATCATTATTTTTGGCCAGGGCAGGATTTGAACCTGCCACCTCTGGCATATGGGGTCGGCACCCTACTCCTTTGAGCCACAGGTGCTGCCCTTTTTTTTTTTTTTTTTTTATGTCTTTTTTCTTTTTTGTTTTTTAAAGACAAAGAAAGATGACCATGAAGATATTGGAGGAAGAGAGAGAAGTGGCAGAGAGACCACGGGCAATACCCTCTGCTAGACCAGTTTTTGGTAGAATAAAAATGAAATATGAGAATCCAGAAAATGATTCCTTCAAACTATTCATGTCTGTGCACTCTATGGGAAGTTTTCACATCTCCCTAGGTGTGCTGGTATCCCCTGGTGCGCACTGATGCCGCAGTGATTCCTCAGCTGTAGAGAGTATCAGAACCCTCTCCCAAAGGCTCCTCTTAGTACAACTGCCAGCTCCACTTCCAAGGCTCTGAGTCTGCACTTCTGTCAGGTCCTGGAAATACACATTTTAATTGTCTCCTCAGAGGATTTGACTGGTTGCCACATTCAGAAACCCTGTTCTGAACTATGATAATCTCCCAGAGAGTTTTGAAAGTGTAGATCCAAGATGAATACCAGACCCACAGATCAGAATACTTTGAGGTAAAGTACGTAAGGGCAAATAAAAACTAAAAATAAGAGGCTAATTCTCCCTGTTGACAATAAGAAAAGAGATTCCAGTCCCTTCCTTTTTCTTAGACCATTTACTTTATAAAACCTATAATTATAAGTACTTTCTCCTGTTTTTGAAATATATAGAAATCCGTTTGAAAACTAGGGCCTTTTTGGTCAGCTTGATGGCCCAGGAATATCTTTCTGAAATAAGATATGGACCTGGGAGCCGTGTGTCTGAAATGGAATTGCCAATGGAGACTGCACTCCTATCTCCCAGCTTCTGTGGGAGATAGGGGCCTAACTTCAGCGGGCACCTTGCTCCAAGTTGCAAAACTACTGCCTATCATAAGCCCAGAGTGGTTATCCAGAGCCTGGCATTCCGGACCCTACCTGGGGTACACCACCTGTCTAATATCAGTGGTGCCTCACATGTGGTGCCACATACATACATGTGGCAAGTAGCCTGTACTCAAGGACCACAAGGTTCCCATTCTCCCTAAAATCCATTGTCTGCCACACTGTGCTCCCCAAACCAGATTTTGTCAGTCCATTGTCACCTGAACGATCAGCTTGCTTTCTACTATCCATGACATCTTCCCTGCTCTGTATCTCTACCCACTGAGTGTTCTTTTTCTTTCCCCCAGTGAGGGTTAGAAGAAGGTATGAAAAAATTTACTGAACAAATTACAGGAAAAAAATCTTAATGCTGCTTTATGAGCCAAAATTTAAATTCTCAACATGTATCGTATATTCTAAAGTGCAATGTAATGAATCGGAGGGCAGAAGTTGCCAGGTTTTTGAGTGAGTGCTAAATAGCGACTACTGTCTTTTAAGAATTAATGGCACTTAATTAATGGAACATGGCACTTTCCAACATAATACATGAAAATTATGGTTTGTATTATTAAACTCAGCAATTTCATTTCAAATTATGAAATTTTAAATGAACTATTTTACAGTGGCAATTTAAATTTCTTATAAGCTTCCTGTAATTACATTTTAAGGTACATAGAGACAAAAGTAAATTTTACTTCCATGCTTACTATAAAATTAAAGACATTTAAAAATTCTAATGAAAAATATTGTAAATATTACACTTGTGCAAATAAAGACCAGAGTCTTTACTGCTCTGCAGGTATGTGTTCAATCCATAGTTTCCCCACTAACATTGCTGTATTAATAAGGGTAAGGGTGGTGTTAAAGAATCCATTCATCCATCTGTCAATTCATCCCTCATTTTATTCATTCAATCAGTAATTCAGTCTCTAATTTAAATTTTATATAATGTACTTTTGAGGCTCTGCTAGATTCTGAAAGGATTAACCTTATCTTATGAAGTGTTAAGAGAAAAGACAAGATACCATGCAACTGAAGAAGAGATACCTTTAAACTTGGAGGTAGCATTTAGAAAGGTAGAGATTGTCTTTAAAGGAGATAGAAGGACAGAAAAAAGCATGGGCTTTGAAACCAGAGGACCTGAGTTCAGATTCTGACGTTACTCTTTCTTAGCAGTGACATTGAGGTGGGTGACCTGCTTAAGCCCCCTAAACTTTAACGTCTTTGACTATTAAAATGGGAGATGGTATAGTATTACCTCTCAGGACAAGTTTGTTCTGAGAATTAATTGAGTTTAAATGAGCTAACCATAGTACTTGGTACAGAGTAAGGTACTCAATAAATTTCAATTCTTCCTTCACCTGATTTCTTTTGATCAGAGCTGGTCTCACTTTTTTTTTTTTTTTTTGTAGAGACAGAGTCTCACTGTACCGCCCTCAGGTAGAGTGCCGTGGCGTCACACGGCTCACAGCAACCTCTTAACTCTTGGGCTTACACGATTGTCCTGCCTCAGCCTCCCGAGCAGCTGGGACTACAGGCGCCCGCCACAACGCCCAGCTATTTGGTCTCACTTTTTAATATCTATATCTCTGCTTCATCTACATGTAATTTCAAATAAAATTGCATATGCTAAATGTAACCTGCACTGAAGACACAGGCTCATAAATAATTTGCTTTTCTTTAAAAAAAAATTTAAAGAATTAAGATACTTTCTTTAAAAAAAGTTAAATCACTGCTTGAGTTGAAGAATTTAAATGTGAACATTTCTGTCTTGTATGACTACTGGGAATGGCTTCACGGCTTTGTTTTCACTTTGCTGTAACCCAGACACAAACACAGGCGCTTACTTGTTCTCTGATCCAGCGGTACCTGGTGTTCAAGGTTGAAAGTTGGCTTTGGTTTTCTATGTCACCAAGTCCTCTTCAAGGTTTCAGTATGACTCTCTAAGCTCAGAGGCAATAGGGACAGATGCCAGAATCCCAACCCGTGCATAATTGTCTGCTTCCTTCTGTCAGGAGCACACATAATTCAAGAATTTAGAGAGGCCTGCCACACCTTTCGGCTGTGCTGTTAGGCTATAATTCATCTTGGAAGCAGAGGAATTCCAAGTGTAAAAGTCAAATCACTCAGAAGCTGCCCAGGCATCCGACAGAATGATTCTGTGTCTGGGGCTAAGTTTACCAAGCCCTCCAGGTTAGGCTGAGCAAACCGAATAAGATTTCACCTCTGCTTCCCCCAAATTTAGTGAATAGTATTAAAAATGTTTACAGGCCATCAAGTACAGATTGGGCTTGACTCCGCTTTGAAAGGAGAGGTAGTATAATGACTTAGTATAATGACTGCGTCTTCCTAACACCCCCACCCACCCCACTGAAGCCCTGCAGGCTCAGAACCATGGTGGGTCCCTGACTACACAGGCTTTTCTTGGCAAGAACAAATGCTCTGGGGTGCTTTCCATTTGTCACTTGCCAGAAGGCTGCAGCCAACATGCAGTCAGAGTGCCTGGCTTGAAAGCGTTCCAGCGCAACGCTCTGTAGGTTTGAGGTTTGTCCTTACTCGTACTCACCGTGTGTGGGAAGCTCCCCAGGGAAATGAGGCTGCGGCTTGGCACGCTCGACTTATCAATGATCTTCCGCTGTGTGTGTGGGAGGCCGCTCCACCAGCAATGGATAGCATCCAGACTCTGAGCAGGCTTATGATTTGTCAATTATTTTCAAATGCACCGTGCTGTGTTACTTTCCCCTAATTCACAAGATTGAATGTGGCAAGTTTTTTTTTCTTTTTATTGTAGGCCATAGAATTTTAAGTCCCAATTTTGCATTTCCTGATTATATTCCCTTTCTCACTCATTTCATGTGTTTTTCTTATTTCTTCTAATGTTTATGAAGCTATTTTTTCTCTATCTAAGAAGATAGGGCCTCAGCCTGTTTCAGGTTAACTTTATGTTGTAAATTTTGCAACATAATCTTTCAGATCTGGCAACATAACCTGTTAGAAATCTCGTAAGAAGTAAGCACTTGTTAACCAACTCCATTTTCCACTCCCCACCCTTTCCACGATATTATTTCTGCTTAGCATTTAGTCCATAATGTCTTTTATTAAGACCAGAAATTCAATTATGTACATATTTGAAACCTGAACCCATTAAGTCTACAGATCCCTTGAAAATGCCGTTTGCCAGGTGTGCAATCATAGTGAATATGTAAAAATGTCGTGTAACAATTAGAATGCAAAGCTTAACTTAAAAGAGGCTGAGGCACTATCTTCTTAGAGAAAAATGGCTTCATAAACAGGAAGAAATAAGAAAAATACATGAAATGAGTGAGAAATTAAGAGTATTCATGTAAATGATACTGGAAGAGAGACAGCCATTGAAAGGAAAGAAGGAATGAAGGCTTTAAAATGTAACCCAGTGCAGATTCCCCTTGCTAAAGAAGGCCAAGGCTGGGGTGGTGCCTGTGGCTCAAAGGAGTAGGGTGCCAGCCCCATATATTGAAGGTGGTGGGTTCAAACCCAGCCCCGGCCAAAAAAAAACACCTGCAAAAAAAAGGCCAAGGCTGCTCAGCTCGCTATGTTTGTGTCTCCCTGGGTCCTTCCCACACTGAGTCAGTTGCTCTCTTCTCTATGTGTTTGTAAGTAGATCACACCCTGCATGTGTGTCTGTGTCTGTTTACCTTTTTGTGTTGAGTTTTGTGACTCACGTTATGATAATGACTTATTAACTTTCTCTCCCACTAGATTATAAGCTTCTCGGGGACAGAAATGTCTAGGACAGTGCCTGTCACAGAGCAGGCTAAAAGTGTTAGTTGTTGCAGGGGTAGGAGGTGTAGTAGCATCTGCAATGGGTGTAGAAGGCCTTGTCACCCAGCTTCAAGAATTGTCAGTGGACAGCCTCCAGCTCTCAGCCCATCCAGGAATGGTCTCAGCTGTGGAGAGCCACCATAGCCCAAAGACAGGTCTTTATGGAAGTGACCATATCTAATGGCTGGGCCAGCCATCTCTGGCTGGGAGCAACTCCTAGGGCCAGAGCTCCTCTGTGGGCTTGGGCAAAACTCTCGGGGGCCTGCATTGCAATTTAACATTTCCTTCTGTCCATTCCTGTTGTCAGCCCTCACTTCCACAGGCCTTTGACCCAAGGAAGGGTCAAACACCCTACAGTAAATGTTAGCTCAGAGCCTGTTTCCAGAAGAACCCTGCCTGGGATACCTTTCTTCTGAGGTCAAAAAATATTAAGAGACTAGAGATAGAAAATTTAAGAGAAAGTATTTTAATATCTTAAAGAATGTGGGGTTCTAAAGAAGAATAAAAAAAAATAAAATAAAAACTGAGAAAACAGAGTAGTCTGGAGGGAAGAATAATAGCCAAGGAGTTCCCAGACCAGGTGCTCACAGCAGCCCCTGTAAGTGCTGAGTACATGATGGTTGAGCCATCTGGGCCTCTGATGCTCTCTACGAAAGGAAGGATTTGGAAGAGAATATTTCTGAAGTTCCTCTGCCTCTAACTTTCTAACAAGCAGAATTAGAAGTACCAAGACATTTAGAGACAACTTGGCTATGAACAAAAGGTTTCCAAAGGTGACCTCAAAACCATAACTCCAGTAGATACATTTGAAAGAAAAGAAAATGTACTTTTCATGGTTGCAGGTGGCGATATAACATCCCTCAGAGACTGTCATTCTGACAACTCACAAAGACTCCCATGAAAAAGAGATTACTTTGATAACTGCTTGTCTGGAGATAACTGATGCCTTTCAAGGGGAATGAGGTAAAAGGGTAGAGAGGGCATGAGCTCAGCAGACAGTGGGAATTAGGGTAGAAAGACTATGAGAGATTAAAGAGATCTAAAAACACACAATCATTGACATTCAAGATGAAGAGATTGGCAAAGAGGAACATTTTATGCATGTAGTCTCTGAAGTAAAACTTATGTAAAACAATAATTTTGGCCCAAAACGAAAGTTGGAATCTTACATATGTTATTTCATTTAGTATTCTCTGGCTTATATTTTGCCTTTAGCTAAAATGACATAGTCATTCAACAAACATTATTAAATGCTGGCTTTTTTCAGGTTAGTTTCTTGGGTACAGTCAAAAAAGGGACTTATAAATAAAAAAGAATTTATGGTAAGGGTATGACTAACAAAAGAGAAGAAAAACCTGAACCAAGCAGACTCTTAAGACAAGGCCCAGGAAAACTGCAGGAATCTAGCAGCAGGAACACCTGGCCTTTCATCCTGTTACCTGTTTCCTAAGATTCAACTTTCCAGGAGACAAAAACGTAAAGTAACTTGAGTCCTTCCCACACGGAGGCTGGAAGGGTGGGACACCTTAGTTTACAGTCCTATCGAGATTGCATGCACTGCAGCGGGGCTGTGGGAGGGATGAGAATATTCCAGAATTAGACAGTGGTGATCGGTATACAACTTTGTGAATATACTAAAAATCTCTAAATTGTACATTTTAAAAAGGTGAACTTTATGGAATTCAAATAATATCTCAAGAAAGCTGTTATTCAAGAAAAGGAAAAAACAAAACAAAACAATAAGACAGGATATGGTAGACACTGTTAGTTGGCTACTTACACCCATTCCCAATCTAGTTTTCCCTTCCCTACTTTCACTACACAGTTTGGCATATTGAAGTACTCACTTTTCCATACACCCTTGCAGTCACCAGAGTAGTGCCAAGAACATAATACATCTCAAGAAATGAATGAATATCTTTTTCATCACCAAAAGAAATTAACTCTGCCTTATCTTAGTTGACTTCTCAGTAGCATTATCATTTTTGGCCACTGCCTTCTTGAAACTCATTTATCCCTCCCTCCCCCCTTCCCTTCCTTCCATTCTGATAGGATCTTGCCCAGGTTGACCTTAAATTCCTGAGTTTAAGCAAATTCCCTGCTTCAGCCTCCTGAATATATGGGGGCTATAGGCATATGCCACTGCATCAGTCTATTCCTTGTAACTTGATTATCTTTTCTTTTTTAACTTTTTACTATGGAACATTTTAAACATATATAAAACTAGGGAAAACTAATAATAAAGGCCCAGGCAGTTTTTACCCAGTTTCAACTCATGGCTAATCCTGTTTCCTCTAAACCTGCAATAATTCCCTGCTCATATTAATTTGAAGACATCTCAGATATTATATTATTTCACCCATAAATATTTCAGTTTGCATTGCTAAAAGAAACAAAAAAACTTTTTTAAAAGCATAGCCATAGTCTAGGTGCAGTGGCTCACGCCTAGAAACCTAACACTGGGAGGCTGAGGCAGGTGGATTGCTTGAGCTCAGGAGTTTGAGACCAGCTTGAGCAAGAGCAAGACCCCCATCTTTACTAAAAGTAGAAAAACTAGTCAGTCATGGTAGTACATGCCTGGTAGTCCCAGCTACTTGGGAGGCTGAGATAAGAAGATCAGTTGAGCCCAAGGGTTTGAGGTTGCTGAGAGCTATGATGACACCACAGCACTCTACCCAGGATGACGCAGCGAGACTCTGTCTAAAAAAAAAAATTATAATAGGTGGTGCCTGTGGCTCAAAGGAGTAGGGTGCCGGCCCCGTATACGAGAGGTGGTGGTTCAAACCCGGCCCTGACCAAAAACTGCAAAAAAAAAAAAAAAATTCATAACCACAATACCATCACTAGCCATAAACATTAATGATAATTCCTTCATATCATCAACTTCATTCTTAATTTTATTTTTGACCCCCTTGCTTGTGTTTTTTAGGGTGGAATAGATATCTTTCTGTCTCTGCTTCCCCTACCTTATCTGAATGGCAAATTGGAGCACAGGAGCTAAGTGTGATCAGGCTCTTCTGAGCCCTTCTCAGAGGCACTCAGGCTGCAGGAATCCCTCACTTCTGCCATAGCTGTAAGGGAAGCTCTCAGGGTCACACTCTTTCTGATGTCTGTCCACTTTTCTTGTGCCTAAGCAGGATGAACTCAGAAAGTTCATCTGCTCTGTCCAGTAATCAAGCTGATACTTTGATTTTCAGCCATCTGACCTCCCAAGCCTCCAAATTCATTCTGAAATTAGAAGACAAGTGATGTTAAGTCCCACCAACAGAATATGAATATCATTGAGAAACATGAAGGTAAATGCGAGATGAAAGCACTAAAGAGTTGAAAGTGGTTGCATTTGGGGGAGTAGAGATAGCATAGTGGGTGGATGGGGAAGCAATTGTTTCCTTTTGATGTAAACTTCTTTTTTTTTTTTTTTTTTTGTAGAGACAGAGTTTCACTTTATGGCCCTCGGTAGAGTGCCGTGGCATCACACAGCTCACAGCAACCTCCAACTCCTGAGCTTAAGCAATTCTCTTGCCTCAGCCTCCCGAGTAGCTGGGACCACAGGTGCCCGCACAACACCCGGCTATTTTTTTTGTTGTTGCAGTTCGGCCGGGGCCGGGTTCGAACCCGCCACTCTCGGTATATGGGGCCGGCACCCTACCGACTGAGCCACAGGTGCCGCCCCTGATGTAAACTTCTTAATAGTATATAACTCTGTGATATATGTACATATGTAAAAAAAAGTTTTTAAAGCATAGCATATCAAAATATATCACCTCTTGGAGGTGGGACACAATTATAAGAGGGACTTTACCTAACAAATGCAATCAATGTAACCTGGTTCTCTGTACCCTCAATGAATCCTCAACAATAAAAAAAAAAAAAAAAAAAATATATATATATATATATATATAAACACTTGACTCAAAATCACCTTTTTATATGTGCCCTAGCCTTTCTCAGGGAGCATCACCATCCCCCAGATACCTGGGGTCCTCCTCCTTCTTGTCCTTCTTTCCCAGATCCAGATGGTGACTGGGTCTTCTGTTATGTGCCCTATGCATCATCATCACCCTGCATCCCTGCTGCTACTGTACATCATCCTGGCCACTGTCTCCCAGCTGGACCATGCGGCAGCTCTTACCAAACCTATCTGCTACAGCCTGATTGTGTGGCCTAGATTCATATGTTGAAGCCCTAACCCTCAGTACCTTAGAATGTGACTGTATTTGGAGATAGGACCTTTAAAAAAGCAATTAAGGTAAAATGAGGTCATATGGTTGGGCCCTAATCCAGTATGACTGGTGTCCTTTTAAGAAGAGAAAGATTGAAGAATATACACAAACACGGTGGGGGATGGGGGGTGGTGATGTGAAGACACAGAAGATGATGATCATCTACAAGCCAAGGAGAGACGCCTTAGGATAAACACTTCTGCCAACTACTGGATCTCAGACTTCGAGCCTCCAGAAATGCAAAATAAATTTCTGTAGTTTAAGCCACCTAGTGAATAGTATTTCACTATCTCAGCCTCTAACAAACTAATATACCAACTCGCTGCATTCCTTGCCATGATCTGACCTTCTAAAATGATGTTACAGATAATAACTGGAACAAGACAAGTATGCCCACTCTTCCCACTGCTGTTCAGCATACTAGAACTTCTAAAAAAGCAATTAGACAAGAGAAAAGAATAAAGGGCATCTAAATTGGAAAGGAGGAAGTCAAATTATTTAATCCCTATTCTGATGATATGATCTTAAATCTAAAAAAGCCGAGAGACTCTGCCAAAAAACTCTTAGATTTGATAAATGAATTCAGTAAAGTCACAGGATACAAAATCAACATACAAAAATCAGCATTTCTATACATTAGTAAGGGTCTGGCAGAGAATCCAATCAAGAAGGCCATGTTATTTGAAATAGCTACCAAAAAAATAAGGTACTTGGAACTATATTTTAACCAAGGGGTGGGGGGAAGATCTCTACAAGGAAAACTATAAAATACTTATGAAAGAGATTATAGTAATAAATTACACAAATAAATCTAAAACACCCCATGCTCATGGATCAGAAGAATTAATATCATTAAAACGACCACACTGCCAAAGCAATCTAGAGACTCAATGCAATCCCTATCAAAATACCAGTATCATTTTTCACACACTTAGAAAAAACTACTGTAAAATTCATATGGAACCAAAATAGAGCCTGAATAGCCAAAGCAACCCTGATTAAAAAGAACCAAGTTGGAGGCATTACATTACCTGACTAAATTAATTATACGGAGGCTATAGTAATCAAAATAGTGTATAAAAGTGGACACATTGATAAATGGAACAGAATAGAGAACACAAAAAAAGCCACATATTTACATCCAACTGAGCTTAGACAAAGTTGACAAAAGTATACACTGGGGAAAAGACAGTCCTTTTAATAAGTGGTGCTAGGAAATTGGATAGCCATAGGCAGAAGAATGAAACTGGACCCTTATTTCTCACCATATAAAAAGTCAACTCAAAGTGGATTAAAGACTTAAATGTAAGACCTAAACCTAATAAAATATTAGAAGAAAACCTAGGAAAAACTCTTCTTGACATTATTCTAGGCAAAGAATTTGAGTAAGGCCTCAAAAGCATAGGCAATAAAGGTAAAAATAGACATGTGACTTAAATATATTAAAAAGCTGCTTTTGCACAGCAAAGAAAGGAAGGAAGGAAAGAAGGGCAAAGGAAGGAAGGAAGTGAGGGAAGGGAAGAAAAAGGAAGGGAAGGGAAATAAGAGAGAGAGAGAAGAAAGAGAGAGAGAGAAGAATCAAGAGTGAGCTGATAACCCATAGAATTGGAGAAAATATTTGCAAACTATATATCTGAGAGGAGATTACTATCCAGATTTATCAAGGACTCAAAGAAGTAAACAACAACAATAACAAAACCCCCAAATAATGCCATGAAAAAGTGGACAAAGGACATGAATAAACATTTTTCAAAAGAAGACATACAAATAGTCAACAGATCTGTGAAAAAATGGCCAACAAACACATGGAAAAATGTCCATCTTCTCTAATCATCAGGAAAATGCAAATCGAAACTACATTGAGATATCACCTAACCCCAGTAAGAATAGCTCATATTATAAAGTCCCAAGCAACATAGGCTGTCGTGGAAGTGGAGAGAAGGGGACATTCAAACACTGTTGGTGAGACTGCAAACTAGCGCAACCTCTATGGAAATAGTATGGAGATTCCTCAAACAACTAAAAGTAGACCTACAATTTGATCCTGCCATACAAATACTAGGTATTTACCCCCCCCCCCCCACAAATGACATGTTATTATAAAGACACTTGCACTGAATTGTTTATGGTAGCACAATTTATAATCACAAAGATGTGGAAACAACCCAAGTGCCCATCAACCCATGAATGGATTAATACACCATGGTATATGTATACAATGAAATATTATTTACCCACAAAAAGATGGAGTTCTTATGTCTTTCATAACAACCTGGATGAAATTGGAGACCATTCTCCTAAGTGGAGTATTGCAAGAATGGATAAACAAACACCACATGTAGTCAATACTAAATTGGAACTAGTTGATCAATGCGCTCATATAGAAGCAAAACTCAATGAAATTCAAGTAGAGGGGAGAGGGAGAAAGGGATGAGTAAATTCCTACCCAATTGTTACATTACACAGGAATACATACATGTATTGCATACTTTCTGGGTAAAGGACACACCTATAACTCTGACTTTAACCACACAAAAGAAAACTATATGACCAAAACATTTTTACCTCATAATAATCTGAAATTTTTAAAAATGCTCAAAATCACCAAAGTCATCAGAGAAATACAAATTAAAACCACAATAAGATATCATCTTATACCATTCAGAATGTCTTTACTAAAAAGACAAAAAATAACAGATGTTGGTGAGGATGTGGAGAAAAGAGAACAATTATATATTGCTTATGGGGACGTAAATTAGTACAACCTCTATGGAAAATAGTATGGAGAGTTCTCAAAGAACTAAAAATAGAACTACCATTTAATCTAGCAATTCTGCTACTCGATATCCACCCATGAAAAAGAAATATCATATTAAAAAGGCATCCACACTTTTATATTTATCACAACATTATTCACAAGAACAAAGATACAGAGTCAGCCTAAGTGCCACCAATGAATGGCTGGATACAGAAATGTAATATATATATTACACAATGGAATACTAATCTGCCATAAAAAATGAAGTCATGTTTTTTTTTTTTGCGGCATGGATGGGACTGGAGGCCATTATCTTAAGAGGAACAACTCAGACACAGAAAGACAATAACACCAAATTCTCATTTTCAAGTGAGAGCTAAATAGTGAGTACACATGAACATAGGGTGTGGAATGATTGACACTGAAGACTCAGGAGTGTGAAGGGGTGTGTGGGGGGTGGGTGATGAGAGATTACTTAATGGCTATCATGTATGTATTTGAGTGACAGACACTCTAAAAGCCCTGACTTCACCAATTTGCAATCTATGCTTGTAACAAAATTACGTTTGTACCTCATAAATTTATACAAAAAATCGTTAGAGGAAGCTTTTAAAATGTAAATCGAATCAAGTTATTCCTCTGCTTAAAATACTTAAGCAATTCCCCATTGCTGCTGGATGAAACAAACTTCTTGGCATGAGATACCAAGTCCTCTCTTACCTCCTCATCTCTGACTCTCCTTATACCTATGTCCCAGGCATAGGGAATAACTTGCACCCCGAAGGCTGTCACCATGATTCATCCTTTCCTGTCCTTCTTGATCAGAATACCTCTCTTCTTCCTACTATCCCATCTACCTGTGAAACATCTACTTGTTTTTGTTTTGTTTTTCATTGTTTCAGGCTCATTGAGGGTACAAAGAATTAGGTTACACTGTTTACATTTGTTAGGTAAACTCCCTCTTGTAGTTGCTTCCCACCATGTACCTGTTTTTCAAATCTCAAGTCAAGTCCTGCATCCTTTGGGAAACAGTATCAGCCCATCTCTCCAGACAGAATTGATTTTTCCCCTTTGTATCTATTTTGTACCTTATGGATAATTCTACTTTAGATTTGCAGGATTTTTATTGCTATTACCTTACATCCAATTTCCCTAATGCCTAAAGATAAAAACTGCATGGCAACTTTGCATGCTTGGGGCCTAACATAATACCTGGCACATAGCAAGTGCTCAAAAAATGATAACTGATGGACAAATCAAATGGATGAATCTATAAAATTGAAATAATTATGTTAGTTTAGAATACCTCAAAAGTCTTTTTTCAGATAATACATGTGGAAATTTTGAACTATATAAGTAATTATTTTTGAGCTCTTAAAAATAATTACTTACTTGATTTTGAATTTGAATGCCTCACTAGAGTCAAATTTGCACTGTCCATCTCATCCATCGGCATCACTTAGAAGAAGGGAGAACTTGTCTGGGAGAGACCCTTATTCGAGTCTAGTAGTGAGTCATTTGCAACTCTGTTTGACCCTAATAGGGAATCATTTCCAACTCATAAAATTGGGTTATTTCTTCTTAAACATGGGATCAAGAAAATTGCTGGAAAATGTATTGAGGTTGATATGATCCAAATGTGTTGTTTTACAGACAAGGAAATTGAGAAAAAGCACCACCATCACAGAGCTCACTGTTACCCGAGCCAGGCTGACACCCTCAAACTGCCCCTGATGAAAACAGAAACCCTTCAGTGAGAGTACTTCAAAGACAAGGGAATTTAAATGTAATTCAAAAGAGGAAAAAGCCACCAAATTTACATTTATATAAGTAATAGATTCTGACTCTTAAATTGTTTCTAAATAAAATATTGTGAATGAACTTCATCCAATATTGATATATCCTTTGGCACTGGGGGATTGTAGAGTATTTATTTGTTGTTGTGAAAAACTGCATTTGAATAATGTATAACAAGATGGGTATTCAAATTGCTTTTGAATAATGTATAATAAGAAAGGTTTTCTTTATTCATTTCAAGGAGCTACAAGTACCTTGTACACTTTAGGTTAGGCATGGCCTGTCACATACACACTTTCTCACTTAACCTTAACATTTTGGACCCCACAGTACTGCCTAGAGTTTATAAGAGCCACACTTAATAACCAGAGAGACATCTTGACGAAGTAGCAAATTTCCACTGTTCATCTTGTCCATCAGCATGACTTGGAAGCACCATCTGAAGAGTGAAAAATGGTGAACTTGTATTTGAGGCCCCTCATTTGACCCTAAGTAGCATCTATGGGTGGAATTCAGACATTTCTGGGCTTCTAGAGGAGTCTGTAGGTCTAGTAGTCCATTGGCTTCTGTATACAGGCCTGTTGTGGTGTCCTCGTAACAAAGTGTGGTAAAAAATCAGAAAGATGGGCACTTTCTACACTGCTTCCAGAGCACAATATTTAGTGTGATGAGGTAGCACAATTTGCTGCTTAGGAGCTTCAGAAGCTTTTTCCTTGGTACAGGCTGGGAGTCATTACATTGGCAGCAGAAGTGTATGGAAGGTTTTCTCAATAATCATCATGAATAGCTCCATCAACAGGGCAAAGATCTGAGGGCTATTCCTGACCTCATGGGAGATGCTCCTCGGGACTCCCACACATAACTGGGTCAGACCTTGACAGGCATGGAAGGTCCTAGATTGGGCAATGGGATGACATTTGATTCAATCAATTCAACAACAAACCTGTGCCAGGCACTCTTCCTGGTTTGGAGATAAAGCAATGAATGAAACAAAGCTTCAGCCTTTGTGGAGCTTATACAAGTGACATAATGTGTATGTGGGCGAAATAATAAATAATGTTATATAAGTAAATTGTTGACAACCTACAGACTGGGAGAAAATATTCACAAACTATATAAAGGGCTAATGTACAGAATCAATAAAGTACTCAAATCAGCAAGAAAAAGCAAACCATCAAAAAGTGGGCAAAAGACATGAGCAGAAGTTTTTCTAAAGAAGATAGACAAAAAATGCCCAGAAAACATAAAGAAATGCTCAACTTCACTAATTATCAGAGAAGCGAAAATTGAAACCACGATTAAATATCACTTTCCCCCTATCAGAATGGCTGTTACGGAAAAGTCAAACAACAATAGATGCTGGTGTGAATGAAGAGAGAAAGGAGTGCTTATACACTATTGGTGGGATTGCATTAACCAAAGTGCTAATCAATTCATGAATGGATTAATAAAATGTCATATGTATAGTGTATATATATTAGACATACATTTATCTATAGTTATCATCTCTATCTGTTTATCTAGCCATCCATCCATGTCTCCCATGGAGTACTACTCAGCCATAAAAAGGAATGAACTAATGTCTTTTGCAGCAATTTAGTTATAACTGGAGACCATTATCCTAAGTGAAGTATCTTATAAATGGAAAAACAAACACCACATGTACTTTTTAATAATTTGGAACTAAATGGTGGTCACATATGGTACAGAGAGAAGTAAAAGTCATTGGAAATCAAGTAAGGTGAAGGGAGGAGGAGGAAGGGAAGAATAAAAACCTGCTTATCAGGTACAATGAACACTATTTGGGTGATGGGCACACTGACGGCCCTGACTGATCATCATAAAAGATATCCGTGTAACAAAAGCACTTATACCCCTTAATATTTCCAAACAAAAACTAGTATGATAGGGAATGATACATGCTATAAAATTCAAAAAGAGAAGAGCATAATAAATAGATTAGGAGTGTAGGTGTAGGGGAAGAAGATAATCTGAGTAGGATTTAGTAAGAAGGTGAGATCTGAACAGAGAACTGAAGTAGCAGAGAGAATTAGCCAAGAAGGTACATGAAGGAGGCATATTTCAGGCAGAAGATAGAGCTCGAGAAATGTCCCTAATGTGGGAATGTGGTTGGCATGTTCTAGTAACTCCAAGGAGACCAGCGTGGCTGATGGGGAAGTGATGGTAGGACATGAGCAGAGAAAATTGTGAGGCTTAGGTCAAAAATTGTAGGCTTTTTATTTCTGAGTGAAATGGAAAGATATTGTAAGATTTGGGGTAGGGAATGACATGATCATATTTAAGTTTAACAGGATCTCTTGGGCTGCTGCCCTGAGGACAGTGTAGAATCTAACAGACCAGCTAAGCGAATATTAGAGCAACATAGGTGAAAGCTTGGACTGAATGGTGGCAGTGGGAGTGGCAAGATGTGGTTGGACTCCAAATAGATTTTATAAGTAAAACAGGATTTGTTGTGTTAAAGAGAGGGAGGCATCAAGGATGACTGACATGAGCACCAGGAAGGATGGAGCTGCCATCAAAGAGATAGGAAATGGGAATGGTGCAGTTTTGGGGGCTCCAGAGTTATTTTGGTCACACTGAGTTTGGGACATCTGTTGGTCATCCAAATAGAGAAGTCGAGACTTAAATTGTTTTAGTCAATGTGACCTCATGATTACCTCAAGTGATGAATCCTGGATGAAATCTGGGTTACATCATCACAAGACCCTGAGGTAACGAGTTTTGGTGGGAGTATTCGTAAAAGTACCGCCTGTGACTTGTTAGAAGTTGAATGTGTGTATGACAAATGGTGGATAAGCTGCTGTGTCATCTATTTCTATAATCCATGAACTGTGAAAAGATTCAAATGCACAGGGCCACCTCTTTCTTTTAATAAAAGTAATTATCTCTTTGTGCTCTTGTCTGTCCTGCTTGACTATGAACTTCTTGAAGTCAGATACTATTATTTCTATCCAAGAAATTGGCAACATAGTGTCTAGATGCAAAATATAAATGCTTTTAGAATGAATACATAAATGACTTTATGCCACCTAAGAGTTAGCTAGTTGTTTTTCTTGAGTAAACTATTTTTAAATATTTAAAACCACTATCTTCCACTTAATGTCCTATTTTTTCCTATAAAACAGGGCATAAGTTGTAACTGTTTAGCAAAAATAGTATTATCCTAATACTCTGCAAGTATATTTTGTATAAACATAACATGTTTTTATGTCCTAGTGAAGTCTGTCCCATGAGACAAGGACTAATTTGTGTATTATGTGGCTAATAAAGTCCATCCTCTACCTTGATGCTTCAAGTGGTGTCTTCAGCCCAGTTAGCAATGGCATCAGCTGGGAACTTGCTGGAAATTCAGAATCTCAGGCTCCCCTACACTGTCTATCTATTGAATCAGAATATTCTTTATAGCAAATCCTCAGATAATTTATACGCATGTTAAATTTTGAGAAGTCCTGCTCTGGAAATAGTGAACTGCTTTTGTAAATAAAGTTTTATCAGAAGACAGCCATGCCCATGTGTTTATGTATTGACCATAACTGTTTTGGTGCCACACAATTGTGGCAGACTGTGTGGCCCTCAAAGCCTAAATTGTTTACCTGACCTTTTAAGAAATAGTGAGACCGGTGGTACCTGTGGCTCAAAGAGTAGGGTGCCAGCCCCATATACTGGAGGTGGTGGGTTCAAACCCAGCCCTGGCCAAAAACTATAAAAAAAAGAAAGACAAGAAATAGTGAGATTCTTCTCTCACTTGCAGTGTTTTATTAATATATTCCTTGAGAGGCGACATGCTGGGTGTGAACAGCATTGTGGCCTTGATACAAATGTAAAACATTTTATGTATTTTTTTATTCTTTTTTAATGCGAAACATTATTCAGTGATTTTGAGTGTATGAATTCTTACTCAAAAATGAGTAATGGGAATATCACTAATCTTCTAAATATTTTTTAGTAGAAATTTATCTTTTTCTGCTTCTGAAAATTATTTTTACTATAAAAGTAAATATTTTAAAATTGTATACATGTGCAAATTATTGGAACCTTGAAAAAGCACAGAAAGGATGAACAAGCAATGCTACCAAGACTTTAAGTGTATGTTTACATGATTACAACATTGTATTGATTTTTTTCACTTATATTTTAAGTCTTTCCCCAAGATAGGAAAATTATTCTTATAAGTATCATGCTTACTCATACCCAATCATCCATCATGTGGCAGCTATTTTGTTTTCTTAATGATTTTTCTCTGGTTGGTTATTTAGATCAATAACTATTTAAAAGTGGAAATTAGTGCTTATTATAACAGTGACTAGTAAATGATGTGCTTTGTCTATTTTACTGAAAAGGGCAGGGAAGAAACACAGATGAAAGTCCAAATTAATTAGCCCTTTAGTACTGATGTGCCTTTGTATATCTAGGAGAAATAAATGATTTAGGAGACTTGCAACTGATTGAACATGATGGAAAATAAAGATGCAAGTTGTAATTTCCTAATGAAATCATACGTGATCTGTGAAAAATAGAGAAAAGCATAACAAATATAACACAGTGCAGACAGTTTTGACACAACGCAAATGAAAAGTCATTAAACCCTCAATTGTGAGATAAAAAGTAAGGCTAGACCACCAACAGGCAATTAAAATGTCATCTTCCCAAACAGCATGGCATTTCCAGGCAAAACATGCTATTTCTTCCTGTTGATAACACAGCATCTTCATGGTTTAGGTGCTTAACTCAGATCTGCTCATCTCACTCTGCTGTGACCTTTCTCAGACATAGCACGGGGGTTAGGGTGGGGGAAGGGCCTGAAAACCGCCTGCAGTATGCTTCCTAAGGCTCCCCAACAAAGCTGCCTTGGTCTTGTCAAGCCAACTGCTCTCAGCTGAGACCTAGTAGGTCCATCCCTGCTGAGGGCAGCTGATCTCTGTCCTAGAATCAATTGTCATCGTCCATTGTGCTTCTTACATGGATTTATTTCTCCGTGTGAGTCTTAAGACTGTACTCCCACTCATGCTTTCTGGAATGATCCTTTTGCTCATGCCCTTCTATTTGGATTTTAATCCCAGCTGGCTTGTCTGGAATTTCCTCCCTCCTTGTTGCTCAGAACTCCCAACTCTGAGCATAGCTTGCACTTGTGATATGTGGTACCCACATGCCCCTCCTTGGAGAACCTAGTTTCCTAATGGGATTTTGTCTTGTGTGGTATTTGACAACCTAGAAAGTCCAAGGCCTTATGCTCACCTGAATTAATTAGTTATGAATGACCCATGGACTGCCATTATCAGGATCAGAATGCTGACTATATTCTGGTGTGTCACCCTTAAATACACAGAGAAAGAAGGAAGTCTTCACTCACAAAAGAAAGAAGTTTTCTGGAGCCCAAAAGTCTGAAATCAAGGTGCAGGCAAGAACATGTTCTCTCTGAATCCTTTAGGGGAAGATTTTTCCAGCTTCCCTCAGTCCCACACGTTCATTGGCTCATGTGGTGTAAATCCAGTCTCTGCCTCTGTGGTCACATGGCATTCTTTCTTCTCTTTTTATGAGGACACTAGTCAGGTATGATTAAGGACCTGACCTCCTCTAGTATGGGCTCTTCTTAACTGATTACATTTTCAAGGACACAATTTTCAAATAAGGTCTCATTCTGAGGACTAGGGGTTAGGACTTCAACATATATTTTTGAGGGACACAATTCAAACCATAAAAAGGAGAGTAAAACACATAAGGTAGAGCCGATGCTCTTTGTTTGCAGATTCAATGCATAGTAGTATTTCTTCACTTCTATGATGATATAAGCTTTATTTCATTTTTCTCAAACCACCCAGTCCTATACATTAATGCCCTAATATGTCTGATAAATTGCGTTATGGCTAAGAAATATGCACACATGCTTTTTTTCCCTGAGAACATTTTCCAGTGCTCAGTCATTTACATTAAAAACCTGTACCTGAAGACCCCCATCCGGCTGGGCTCCAGCAAACACCCTGTGGCCCTGAGACCATCCACCTCGGCCGATGCAGGAAAGTGCAACTCACTCCATCACTGTGCCAACTCCCCCCTCACTACCTGCTCCTTCACCATTAAGACTTGACCCCCAGTATACGGGGCCGGCGCCTTACCGACTGGAGGGTTCAAACCCGGCCCTGGCCAAACTGCAACCAAAAAATAGCCGGGCATTGTGGCGGGCACCTGTAGTCCCAGCTACTCGGGAGGCTGAGGCAAGAGAATCGCTTAAGCCCAGGAGTTGGAGGTTGCTATGAGCTGTGTGAGGCCACGGCACTCTACCAAGGGCCATAAAGTGAGACTCTGTCTCTACAAAAAAAAAAAAAAGACTTGACCCCCAAACCATCATTGGGGCTGTTGTCTTTTTAGCGCAGGCCCTTCCCTGTGTGGAAGCTTTGCACTAATAGATGCTGCTTGATTAACTTTAGTATCCCCACAACTCTTTCCCACTGACCCAAACACCTAAATACTCTTGTTCAATTTTTTTCACCATGCTTACAGAGAAATATTTCATTTTATTTGTATTGATACCATTAAAAATACTATACTATAAACAATTGCAAGTACCTTAACAAATGACAGCTAACACTTGGAAGTAGGGAGCTGTTGGGGTGTAGTGGAGATTTTAGCAAATTGAGGTATGCCTGTGTATTTAAAGGACTAATTGCTACTCAGCTCCTGCAGATTTCTGCTAAAAATAAACATGGTCCCAGTGGCTGTTTCCTCCTGTGAATGCTTTATAAAATCCTGCTGTGAGGAACTCAGGCATAAGATACTGTCACTTCCAGGCAAAAGTTTTAACAGTGGGCACGGTTCTGTCTATTCTCTTCTTCCTTCCTTTCAAATCGTAGGGACATGTAGAAGAGAGCCACTGACAGTGTCCCTGAGTCATGGAATAAGCAGAGGCTCTTTCATCACTTTATGGATAAACAGCATGAATGAAAAATACCTTTTTATAAAAAAATGGGCTTGGGGGTCAAATGGGCCTCAAAATAGCCCAACTTGACTGATGCAAACTATAATTTGGATTTTTATGTGAAAATCCTAATTTTGCATATTGTAATCAAATAAAAAAATGTTTTTAAATGATGTTTACTTTTTAATTAAGGCACCACATACTGGCTTAAAAAAAAAAATCACAGGTATAGAAAGTTTACCATCAAGTAGAGAAATGTCTTATCCCACTCCCTCCCATTCCTAAATTGTACTCCCGAATGTGGATCATTTCAACACGTTTACTGTACACTGTCCCCCCACGGGCACCCTCAGCACTGTCCTGGGTTAGAGTCCCTCGTGTCCTGGATGCCATCTCCTTCTGTGTCTGGTGTCCCCATTTGCTGTGCTGAAGTACAGCTGCCACTAGCTTAATTTTTGTCTTTGCATGTTTGGAAATTTCTACATTCACACTTATTTAATAATTTGGCTGGGTAAAGAACGTAAGTGTGAAAAATAATTTTCACTTAGAATTTCGAAGGCCTTTCTCCATTGGATTTTAGCATTTAATATTGTTACTAGAACATCTCCAAAGCAATTCTGATTCCTGATCTTTTCACTGGGTCTAGGGTCTGATCTCTAAAGGCTCTTTCTTCTGGGTGTTCTGAAAGTTCATGATGAAATTCTGGGACTGGGACTTTTGTCATTCATTGTGTTAGGCACCTGGTAGAGCCTTCATCTAAAGACTCATGAATGAAAATATTTTCTATATTAATTCCTTGAGAGTTGTTTTTTTTTCCTGAAACGTCTATTGGTTGAATAGGATTTTCTTATCATTTCTCTCCTTTTGCCTATCTCTGTATATTTTTGTGCTGCTTTCTGGGAGATTTCCTGGCTTTACTTTCCATCTCTTTTATAGATTTAAAAAACAATTTCATCACTTACCATTTTAAAATTTCTGGTGTCTTCTTTCATCTCTGAATTTTTATTTTTATAGTAATCTCTCATCCTTCTGTTTAAGTTTTCTACTGCTCTTACCATTGAGTTTGGGTTTTGCTCCTACCATTGAATTTGAATTTTATAGTTCTCTATTTCTTTCATATGTGTTTATGGTTTTTTTTTGTTGTTGTTTGTTTGTTTGGTTTTGCTCTCTTGTTTGTTGAAAGATTTCTTAGATGCCTGGTGCTTCTTGACTGTTTATGGATATCTAAAGGGAGGCATAAAAAGGGCCATTTGTAAGCTCTGCATGCAAGGACAGAAGTGAGGAACTGGTGAGTTTACCCTGGCTTTACTGGGCAGCAACTGTGTGGGATTATTTTTTTTTTTAACTATCAAGCATCAATATCATTAGTCTTTCCTTTGAGATGGTTCGAGTTTTCAGGCTTCCTAGCTGTATAGTATGGATGCTGGTGCTCTGGTGGGCAGGGAGGAGAAGAGGCTGTCAGGCTTCTTAATAGTTCTGCATATAGACTTTTAGTCAATGCCCCTGCCCCAGCCTCTGCTATATGAGATGCTCCTCAGTCTGGGGTGGCTCAGATTCAATCCCTCAAGAGCTTAATCATCTGGTCTCCATGAGGGAGGCCATAAGAAGAATTGTCTAGCTATATAGACTGGGAACGGGGACTCGAATGTCCAGCTGCTTCTTGAAGGAGTTTCTACCCATCCTGCATTTGGCCCTCAAGTGCACTCTGAATTTTGTGTTACTTCTGTGTTTTAAGATTTCAGTTCCAAAAAGTGGATTAACAGCTTCCTATACAATAGGCCTCTGAAGGTTCTTAAGTTTCACCTTTAATTTGCTAGGCTAGTTACCACTCATTAGTTCATTTCGCCTTCCAAAATTTTATTTCCATCTTTACGCTCTGCTGCCTCTCTTTCTGTACTCTATATTGGGAGTGCGAACAATTTTTGTCACTCTTTACTATTTAGTGACATTTCATGAGAGAGTGGAAATGACTATGTGTTTGATCTGCTGTGTTTAACTCTAATTGTAATTAAAAACAAAACAAAGCAAAACAATCACAGGCATCTGGACTTCTTTATCTTGTGTTACCAAGTCTAAATTAATCCTTTGTTTTGACAAAATTTTATCTCTGATAAACATGACCCTAGGCAAATAACACAAATTAGAGTCCAGAGATTTCAATATTCTTGAAATATTTATTTATATGGGTTGTTTGCCTGTTTTTTTCCCATAATTTTTTATTTTAATGTCTTAAATGAACACACCTATCAGGTAAAGAATCTTCAGTCATGACATCAATGTCTTTGGCATTAGAAACAAATCAACAATGTGTCAGCATCACTCGTGCATCTGATATAATTGGGACCAATCAGATCTCTTAGCAATGGATGCTTTCATGGTGAAAATCTCTATGCACCTGAATGATTAAAATGACTTAGCTAATGCCCATATTGTTTCTGTGTTGTTGGAAGTTCCTGGTAATGGAATCTGACTAGTTTAATGTTAATGAATTACTGTCTGTGGCTAGGTGGCTGCCTTTTGTCTTCAACTCCAAAGTCAGACTTACAGCTATGTTTACTGTTTAGCAGTTTAGCAGATGCTTTGCCTCACCACTTGTCTTTCAGTCGCAGAAGATATGTTTCATTGCAAAATTAAATTGGTATAGATGTCTAATTAACTATGAGTATCTGGACAAATTCTTTCCTCTTCTTCTCCATAATCCTATTCAAAACCGATCTCAAAAGGAGAAACAGCATGTCCTCACCAGTTCAGCAAACGTTTTATGAGGCAATGCTTCTTTCATTCCAGGCTTAGCTGCATTAACAAAGAGGCAAGAATGTGAATGGTAACTCTTCAGGGGCCCAAGGGAGGCCAATTTGCTCTCACGTCCCAATGTGTCAGGCGCCAGAGATCCCGCTTCATCAGGATTCTGTCTAAGGAGAGGTCCTTAAGTATACTATGTTGCAGAGTATGACCAACCATTCCAATTTACCTAGGATTAAGAGGTTTTTCAGGACACAGTGCTAAAACGAGGAAAGTCTCTGGGAAAACAGGAAGTTAATCACCATAGTTATCTGAGGTCAGGAATCATGTGAAATCTCACAAGATTAAAATGTAGCTACCTCCAAACTAGACCAGGACATGCTGCTCATAACTAGAGAGCAGGCATAGAGATGCTGAAGACCAGGCTGGCCACTGCTTAATGTACCATTCAATTTGGGCAGCTAATCAATCCTAGCTTACTGGGTAATTCCAGCATTTTCTCTTGCTGAGAGAACTCTGCACCCTGATGGTTCTTACTTACTTTGGTTTTCCATAACTAGTTCCCTGTTTGTTTATAGGATGTGCTGGTGGCTCTGGTTATGATCCACAGAAAGAACTGTGGCACCCATGTCAAGAGTAAGAGCAAAAAATTTAAGACCACCTGTTATACATGTTCATCCATATATTTTGATAGACCTGGACACTCTGAGAACCTGGACACTCTGCAGTTATTGAGAAAGAAAGAGAAATGAAGGAAAAAATGGCATGGATCTCCTGCCGCCAGACTCTTTCCCCTCACTTTTCCTACTACCTCTTCTACAGCTGGTCCCAAGGCAGGAAATTCTGTCCGTCTGCATCTTTCCTCAGGATGGATGAGGCTCACTCAAATGCCTCCCCCTCACCCCTGGACTGATCACCTTGAGCTCCCCTTCAGCAGCTAGCGCTAGCCCTACGGGCCATGGTGGGGACTCAACTCACCCTCTAGCACATACTCCTGTGACACCAGGTCTGCACATCAGCTACCCTCTGCTTCTGTCCACCAGAGCAGGGGTCACTTCTGATGAGGTGGTTTTGCTCTCATTAAATCAGTTTCTCCTAAGACCTACTCAGATGTAAGGACTTTACTATTGGCTCAAATACTTTAACTTACCTCGGGTACATATCCAGCAGTTAAAACATTCTTATAACCATTCATGTGAACCAGTCCAGCCCTCTAACTTATTGTAATAATACAAAGTATCATACCTAAAACATAATAAACATGTCTTATTCATTCTTAATCCAAAGTGTGATAATCACAAGCAGAACTTTAGTAAGTCATAGAGATAAACCCTCAACTTTCCTCTGTATTACCGTAGCTAATGCAATTTTTATTAATCAGTCTGTTCTGCAAGTGAAAGGGGGAAATAGGACAAACGTTAATTGAACACCTGTTACATGCAAGTACTATTCTAAATAATTTTTAAATTTAATTTAAATTATTTAAACAACATAGCTTTCTAGTAATTCTGGAATTCATTTTACTGTTGGGTGAGCAGTTGAGTGACTCATTAAGAACACACAACCTAATAACGGAAGAGCTGTGGTTCCACCTCTCATAAGCCCAACCCAAAGCTCAGGGCTTTTTACCTACAGCGTGCTGAGTGGTGCTAGGCTTTCCGCTTTATCTTCCTACATGGCCCCAACACGTGTTATGTGAGGGGGATAGGGTCCTTCTCAAACAGAGGCATGAAAGGAACAAGGAAGGGAGTGAAAAGATGTAACTTTTTTTCCTGCTGCTGACTTCTTAAATCAGTTAGTCAGTGTATCTCTCTTTTTCTCTCTTCCTGATGTCTGAGTCTTTTTCTGTATCATTCAAAGTTAAGTTTTCAGGTTGATTATGAACTCTGGCTAGACTGTGAATATTCCTGTTTTCTAATTTTTTCATGCTTATTTAGTCCTTTCTCTGGCTTATCTTATGTTTTGTAGGTTTGCCCGCTTTCCTTTATGTTGAGCAACCAGTAATACAGGGATTTTCAGCTTTCTCTAAAATCCCTGAGAAACTGTTCAATCTCATCCTTATTGAATTTTTTTGGGGGAGGCATAAATATCAACTAATATTTTCATTTTTAAAAATTTATTTAACTGTAAATTCAATCCAGAATCACATTCAAGGACATCCTTTTTCTGCCCAGGACCCGAACAATGCACTCCATCTGGATCATGGGGGCCCTTTCAACATAGTTCTTTTTCTGAGTTTCTGGAATTTTTTTTTTATTAATATTAAATCATAGCTGTGTACATTAATGCGATCATGGGGCACCAAACACTGGTTTTATAAACAGTTTGACACATTTTCATCACACTGGTTAACATAGCCTTCCTGGCATTTTCTGTTATTGTGTTAAGACAATTATATTCTACATTTACTAAGTTTCACATGTACCCTTGTAAGATGCACCACAGGTGTAATCCCACCAACCCTTACCTCCCCCCTCCCTCCCCTCCCTCTCCCCCTTCCCCATATTCTTAGGTTATAATTCTTATTATAGCTTTCATATGAAAGCCAGAAATTAGTTTCATAGTAGGGCTGAGTACATTGGATACTTTTTCTTCTATTCTTGAGATACTTTACTAAGAAGAATATATTCCAGCTCCATCCATGTAAACATGAAAGAGGTAAAGTCTCCATCTTTCTTTAAGGCTGCATAATATTCCATGGTATACATATACCACGGTTTATTAATCCTTTCATGGATCAATGTGCACTTGGGCTTCTTCCATGACTTAGCAATTATGAATTGGGCTGCAATAAACATTATTGTACAAATATCTTTGTTATAATGTGACTTTTGGTCTTCTGGGTATATACCTATAGAGGAATTATAGGATTTAAAGGCAGATCTAATTTTAGATCTGTAAGTGTTCTCCAAACATCTTTCCAAAAGGAAGGTATTAATTTGAATTCCCACCAGCAGGGTAGAAGTGTTCCCTTTTCTCCACATCCACGCCAACATCTCTGGTCTTGGGATTTTGTGATATGGGCTAATCTTACTGGAGTTAGATGGTATCTCAAGGTAGTTTTGATTTGCATTTCTCTGACGATTAAAGATGATGAGCATTGGGCGGTGCCTGTGGCTCAGTCGGTAAGGCGCCAGCCCCATATGCCGAGGGTGGTGGGTTCAAACCCGGCCCCGGCCAAACTGCAACCAAAAAATAGCCGGGAGTTGTGGCGGGCGCCTGTAGTCCCAGCTACTTGGGAGGCTGAGGCAAGAGAATTGCTTAAGCCCAGGAGTTGGAGGTTGCTGTGAGCTGTGTGAGGCCACGGCATGCTACCCGAGGGTGGTACAGTGAGACTCTGTCTCTACAAAAAAAAAAAAAAAAAGATGATGAGCATTTTTTCATATGTCTGTAGGCCATGCGACTGTGTTCTTCAGAGAAGTTTCTCTTCAAGTCCCTTGCCCAGCCTGCAATGGGATCATTTGTTCTTTTCTTGCTTGTACATTTGAGTTCTCTGTGGATTCTGGTTATTAAACCTTTGTTGGAGACATAACCTGCAAATATCTTCTCCCATTCAGAGGGCTGTCTGCTCGCTTTACTTACTGTGTTCTTGGCTGTGCAGAAGCTTTTTAGTTTGATCAGGTCCCAGTAGTGTATTTTTGAAGCTGCTTTAATTGCCTGGGGTGATCTCCTCATAAAATACTCACCCAGGCCAATTTCTTCAAGGGTTTTCCTTGCACTCTCTTCTAGTATTTCTATAGTTTCTTTAATTTAATTTAAATTTAAATTTAATTTAATTTAAATTAAATTTCTTTAATTTAAATCTTTAATCCAGTGAGAGTCTATCTTAGTTAATGGTGAAAGGTGTGGGTCCAGTTTCAGTCTTCTACAGGTTGCCAGTCAGTTCACCCAGCACCATTTGTTAAATAGGGAATCTTTTCCCAACTGAATGTTTTTAACTGGCTTGTAGCTGGATTCATCTCTTGGTTCTCTATCCTGTTCCAGACATCTACTTCTCTGTTTTTGTGCCAGTACAATGCTGTTTTGATCACTATTGATTTATAGTATAGTCTGAGGTATGATAGTGCGATTCCTCCTGCTTTATTTTTATTTCTGAGTAATGTCTTGGCGATTTGAGTTTTTTTCTGATTCCATATAAAACGAAGTATTATTTTTTCAAGATCTTTAAAGTATGACAGTGGAACTTTAGTAGGGATTGCATTAAAATTGTATAATGCTTTGGGTAGTATGGACATTTTAACAATGTTGATTCTTCCCAGCCATGAGCATGGTATGTTTTTCCATTTGTTGACGTTTTCAGCTATTTCTTTTCTTAGAGTTTCATAGTTCTCTTTATAGAGATCTTTCACGTCCTTTGTTAGATAAACTCCCAAATATTTCATCTTCTTTGGCACTACTGTGAACTGCATTGAGTCCTTAACTGTTTTTTCAGCTTGACTATTGTTGGTATATATAAAGGCTACTGATTTATGAATGTTGATTTTGTAACCTGAGACACTGCTATATTCCTTGATCACTTCTAAGAGTTTTGTAGTAGAATACCTGGTATTTTCCAGGTGTAGAATCATATCATCTGCGAAGACCGAAAGTTTGATCTCTTCTGACCCTATATGGATACCCTTGACTGCCTTTTCTTCCATAATTGTAAGGGCTAAAACTTCCATTACAATGTTAAAGAGCAGTGGAGACAATGGGCAACCTTGTCTGGTTCCTGATCTGAGTGGAAATGATTTCAATTTAAGTCCATTCAATACAATATTGGCCGTGAGTTTGCTGTAGATGGCCTGTATCAGTTTAAGAAATGTCCCTTCTATACCAATTTTCTTAAGTGTTCTGATCATGAAGGCATGCTGGATATTATCAAAAGCTTTTTCTGCCTCAATTGAGAGAATCATATGGTCTTTGGTTTTTAATTTGTTTATTTGCTGAATCATACTTATAGATTTATGTATATTAAACCAGCTTTGAGACCCTAGGATAAAACTGACTTGGTCATGATGTATAATTTGTTTGATATGTTGCTGGATTCTGTTTGTTAGGATCCTGTTGAATATTTTTGCGTCTATATTCATTAGTGATAGTGGTCTATAATTTTCTTTTCTTGTTGGGTCTTTTCCTGGTTTGGGGGTCAGGTGATGTTTGCTTCATGGAACGTGTTGAGTAGTCTTCCTTCTTTTTCTACATTTTGGAATAGTTTGAGTAATATAGGTACTAGTTCCTCATTAAAGTTTTGATAGAATTCTGAAGTGAAGCCATCTGGTCCCAGGCTTTTCTTTTTAGGGAGATCTCATATGGTTGATGCTACTTCAGAACTTGATATTGGCCTGTTCAACATTTCCACTTGATTGTGGTTAAGTCTTGGAAGGTGATGTGCTTCCAAGTTTTGGTCAGTTTCCTTCAGATTTTCATATTTCTGAGAATAAAGTTTCTTATAATATCCATTAAGGATTTTCTGAATTTCTGAGGAGTCTGTTGTTATTTCATCTTTGTCATTTCTGATTGATGAGATTAGAGATTTTACTCTTTTTTTCCGGGTTAGGTTAATGAAAGGTTTATCTATTTTATTGACCTTATCAAAAAACCAACTTTTTGATTTATTGATCTGTTGTATAATTCTTTTGTTTTCAATTTCATTTAATTCTGCTCTAATTTTGGTTATTTATTTTCTTCTACTGGGTTTGGAGTTGGAATGTTCTTCCTTTTGGAGTTGCTTGAGATGTCCCATTAAGTTGTTAACTTCCTCCTTTTCCGTTCTCTTGAGGAAGGCTTGCAGTGCTATAAACTTCCCTCTTAGGACTGCCTTTGTGATATCCCAGAGGTTCTGATAATTCGTGTCTTTATTGTTTTGTTCCAAAAATTTGGCAGTTTCCTTCTTAACCTCATCTCTGACCCAGCTATCATTCAGCACAAGGTTATGTAGCTTCCACGTTTTTGTATGAGTATGCAGATTCCTGTTGTTACTGAGTTCAACTTTTATTCCTTGGTGGTCCGAGAAGATGCCTGGAATAATTTCTATTGCTTTAAATTTACTGAGGTTAGACTTGTGACCTAAGATGTGACCGATTTTGGAGTAGGTTCCATGGGCTGATGTGAAGTATTTGTATTCAGTTTTGTTGGGATGAAATGTTTTGTAGAGTCTGCTAAATCCAAATGTTGTATGGTTAGGTTTAAATCTAAAATTTCTTTGCTCAGTTTCTTATTGGAGAATCTATCCAACACTGCCAAAGGAGTCTTGAAATCTCTGACTATTATGAAGCTGGAGGAAATCAAGTTGCTCATGTCTGTTAGAGTTTCTCTTATAAATTGAGGCACATTCTGGTTGGGTGCATAAATATTCATAATTGAAATCTCATCATATTGAGTATTACCCTTAACAAATATAAAGTGACCATTCTAACCTTCTTTACTTTTGTTGATTTAAAGCCTATTGTGTCTGCAAATAGAATTGCAACTCCTGCTTTTTTCTAATTACCATTTGCCTGACATATGTACAACCATCCTTTCACCCTGAGTCTATATTTATCTTTTAAGGTAAGATGTGACTCTTGTATGCAGCAAATATCTGGCCTGAGTTTTTGTATCCAGTCAGCTAACCTGTGCCTCTTTAGAGGACAGTTTAAGCCGTTCACATTAATGGAGAATATTGATAAGTCTGATAAAATTTTGGGTATCAAGTTTTTTGATAGTTTAGTGGACATTTTTAAACTTTTCGCCACTGTGAAAGTTGGAGTTTGATCAAAAGTTTCTGAGTGAGTTTACTTTTGTGGTAGAGGATTGGGCTGGTCATTATGGAGGATACGTCTGAGAATATCCTGAAGAGCTGATTTGGTTATGGCAAATTTCTTCAACATATGAATGTCATTAAAGTATTTAATTTCTCCATCATAAATAAAACTCAGTTTAGCTGGATACATGATCCGGAGTTGAAAGTTACTATGTTTTAGGAAATTAAAAGTGGATGACCACCCTCTTCTGGCTTGAAAGTTTTCAGCAGAGAGATCTGCAGTCATTCTAATATTCTTCCCTTTTTAGGCAATGGATTTTTTGCATCTGGCTGCTTTCAGAATTTTCTCCTTCATATTAACACTAGTGAAGTTAATTATGATATGCCTGCTCCGGGATGTCTTATTCGGATTGAGTCATGCTGGGGTTCTGAAACTGTCTGCTGTCTGAATTTCAGAATCTCTTGGCATGTCTGGAAAATTCTCTTCATAATTTTATGGAGTAGGGCCTCTGTGCCTTGCGAGGCCACTTCATCACCTTTGGGGATTCCAATGAGGTGGGTATTAGCCTTCTTTGAATCATTCCAGAGCTCTCTGAGAGAATGATCTGTTTTTGCTCTCCACTTCTCTTTCTCTTCGGGAGTTTGGGAGCGTTCAAATGCTTTGTCTTCAATGTCAGAAATCCTTTGTTCTGCTTGCTCCACTCTGTTACTGAGGGATTCTACTGTTTTTTTCAGATCTTTGAGGGCTGTAAATTCTTGCTTCAGTATATCAAAATCTTTGGTGATTTTGTCTTTAAATTCATTAAATTCTTGAGACAACTTTTGAATTTCTCCTCGAATTTCTAATTCTGACTTTTTAATTGCTCTTCAAATTTCTAATTCCAAATTTTCCTCCATTATATTAATCTTGTTTGGAATCCAAATTCTGAATGGGGGGGTTGATCTATTCTGATTATTCATGTTACCAGAGTTTTTCTTCTGATTCCACCCCATGATTGTTTTACACCCTTTGATTTTTCCCCTGGAGCTTTGTCGAGGACCTGTACAGTGCTATGGCCTGAGAAACTGGGAACCTGTTTGGTGTGTTGGGGCTAAGTGGTTCTGTCTCGCTTTCAGTTGGTCTCTGTCCGACCCTAATGAAACAGTTACTCTGGGTTGAAGTCTCAGCTGTGGAGAAATACCAGCAATTAAGTCACCCCGCCCCTCCACAGGCAACAATTGGAAAAGGAAAATCATACCTTCCTACAACCAGACTCCCAGGAAACCACTTGAATAGTCCTCAGGCAATTGGCTCGGTTTAAAAGGTCCAAATCAATTGTCTCAGTCAGCACCTGTCTTAGGTGGGAGCGTTTCAAAGATTTCTGGCAACTGAACTGCAGGGGTCTGGAGACAACTCAGATATGACTTGCTCTGGTACTCCGTGAAGTCCGGAGGACCCATCCAGCAAATAGGTTAGTCTGGGAAGGTTGATGCCTCCTTCTCTACCTTGCACCTCTGACACACCCAGTCACTGATAGCCCCGCAGGGCTGTGACCCAGTTGTCTCCAGTGAGCAGATACTCCAGAGGTTTTCACCTGCCTAAGTCACAAGCAAACCTGTATTTGTTCAGCCAGGCCGCTGCTCTCTGCCTCTATCCAGCAGGGGGTGGTGAGGCCTGACAACTTCGGGCTCTTGATGGAGGCTGGGGGGTGTTCACTCAGTTCCAGCCCCACCCCTGATTGATGTTACTGGCAGAACAGAACAACTTTGTGGGAGTTTGTTTCTGTCCCTGCTAAATTCCTCTGTAGAAGAGGAGCTGATTTGAGTTCCCAGAACCTGTGCCTCAGGCCCTGTCTTTACTCCTGCAGGTCTGTATTTGCAGCATGGTTAGCTGTCAGGTCTAGCCTCCTGCCTTCCTTTATCTATAGGCTGATGATCCCCTGAGGGCTGGGTGCATCTTAGGCTCAGTAAAGTGGTTCTCTGGGTCAGCCCTGCCCTGGGAATTTCCCGGCTCTGCACATGCATTTTCTAGTCTCCGCGCTCCACCCAGGCCGGTACTGCCTGAGGCAATCCCTTTACTCACAGGGCCTGTGTTTCAGTTCCAGATCTGTTCTGCAGTGGTTGCCATCTGAAAAGATGCCTGGCCTCCTCTGGTTGCCCAGGGAGACAGGGGTGTGTGGCTTTGGGATATCCAGGGGTGGGCCTTATTGTCGCCAAAAATGGCTGTTGCTCTCACCTTGGGGCACTGCCACTCTGGCGCGATCCCCTCTCAGCCGACCATCGTCTCCTCACTCCTGTGCTGCAGAATCAGCACTGACCAGCTGCAGTTCAAGCCCTGCCCATGCCCCTCGAGAAATCACCCAAGAATCTGGACCCTGGGGTCAGGCCTCCAGACCTCCAAGTGAGAGTTGAGGGGAGTGCTGGAAGCTCAGAACTGCAGGTCAAAACACCATACTCATTGAGACCAAATAAGCAAAGAAACAGATAAAAGGCTACTAGACACAGAAGCCCATAGATACACAAACAATCAGAAACACATAGACATACAGACAACAACAATGACAACAACAACAGAAAAACTACAATAAAAATAATGATAATGGTAAAATAATTGAAAAAAGCTAAAAACCATACAAACAAAATGAACAAACAAACAAAAAAACCTCTAAAAATCTGATGTAAGCACTCTCTGAAACCATAAGGAGGGAAGAAGAGGAGGAAAGGAGGAAGAGGAAGAAAAAGTGGTGTTCATGAAAATGTTAAAAAAGAAGAAAGAAATATTAAAAATATAAAAAATATAAATAAAAAATATAAAAAAAATAATAAAAATTAACAATAGCTCCTCCAAGAAAATGGCAAGGAAAAAAAAGATAAAAAAAAGGCACCAACCACAAAAATATTATTCTTGTATATATGTAGAAATATACATCTATATGTATGATGTAGAGATCAACTTTCCTAGGAATATATTTATAATGCAATATACTTTCTGGACACCAGGTGGCGCTGTGAGCAGTTCCCAGGCTTATACATGATTCACAGTTTATACTGTTACTACATTAACCACCCTACCTGGCTGATTGCCATTTTGGCGTTTCTGTAAAAGTTTATTACCTAATTGTTGTGCAACCTCAGCTGATCTGTTCCAGACAGCACTCCTATCCGACCTCCCAACTCAGTGCAGGTGTCCACACTTCACAAATCTTTCCACTCTGCTCCCATGTTCTCCTGCAAACTGGCAGTGCAATAGGCTGTGGGGGAGGGTACTGGCTGCTGCTGGCTTTAGCTGCTGCCAGCTCCCATGGCTGCAGGGCTCGGAGACGTTATCCTCAGTTTTTGTGGCTCAGAGTCTCACCTTTGAATCTTGACTTTTGAGTCCAGCCACCCGCCAGTTCACCGCACAGCCTGAACTGCCAGCCCACCAATATTCCCCACCCGGAATGGTCCAGTTTATTTAATCACTCCTGTTGTTCTCGGGGAAGGTGTCCGCCATTTCAGATAATTCAAAATCTGAGTTTCTGGAATTTAAAAGCAGATTGATGGTTACCCTTTCATGTGTAAATTGTATGTGATTTGGTCTTTGTTTTTATATGTTCTCATTCTACTATTTTTTATTTTTCACTGTGTGATTGTTTCTCCATATATGTTAATTCATAAGCTTGTAATGTGGATGTTATTTCATTATTTGGATTCATATGTCTGCCATTTGTAATTTCTCTTCTGTCCTCTGAGGTTTTTCCATGTTATCTCAGTTCATTATGATCTAAAAATTTTATAAAATATGTTATGTGTTGTTTTTCCACTAGTACTGTTGACTAGTTTTGGATCTTTGAAAGGGTCAATGCCAGGAAAATCCCAGGGAAGATACAATGCATGTGCCCAGAAGGACTAGTTGAAAATAATTCCAGATTAGTAAAATAGTCTACAAAGAATTACTGAAAGGTCATTGGCATGTACCAAGAGACTAGACTGGTAAATATAGAAGTTCAGGCTAGGTTTAATGAAAGTGAAAGAAAACATGCCTAGGCAGAGCAAAGATGGCTTCTGCTCTGAATGCCTTTTGAGACAGCTGTTGGGAGACTTTGATGCATTTTTCATATTGTCAAATGAAGTTTTCAGCTCCAGAATTTCTGATTGATGTTTTGAATTATCATTTCTAACTCTTTGTTAAATTTCTCTGAAAGGCTTCTCAATTCCTTTTCCATGTTGTTTTGAAATTCACTGAGTTTCTTTTAGAATGGCTATTTTAAATTCTTTGTCTGAAAGGTCACATCACCATCACCCCAGGACTGGTCAGTAGGGCCATGTTTAGTTCTTTTGCTGGGGTCACATTTCTGTGGATGTTCTTCAAAGTCTGCACATTGAAGAATTAGGTATTTGTTTTAATCTTTGCAGTGTGGACTTGTTTTGTATCTCCTTCCTGAGAAGGGTTTCCAGGTATTCAAAGGGAATTGAGTGTTGCAACTTAAGCTTGTGGTCACTACAGCTGTATCAGCACTAGGAACACCCTAAGCCCAGCTGTGACACTTGCAGACTCCTGGAGGTACTGCCTTGGTAGACTTGGTGACTCTTGCAGACTCCTGGAGGTACTGCCTTGGTAGACTAGATACAGGGGAATTCCCTGGATTACCCAGTAAAGTCTCTCACTCTCCTGCCTCAATTTTCCCCAAGCAAAAGGAGTCTCATTCTCCATACTGGGAGAATGTGGGAGAAGGAGTTGTGGGAGAAGTGACATTCCCTCATGGCACATGCCTGTGCTTGAATCACAGCTGAAGTCAGCCCAGTCTTGCCTAAGGCCCATGATGATTACTGCCTGGCTACCAGGATGTTTATTCAAGACCCAATGGCTCTTTAGTTAGCAGATGGTGAATCCTGCCAGGACTGTGTCTTCAAGACAGCAGATTCTCCTTTTGCCCATGATTTTTCTAGAAGTATCATCCAGGAGCTAAGGCCTGGAATCAGGGGCTTCAGGAATCTGCTTGGTACTTTGTTTTGCTGTGAGTGAACTGGTTTTCCTGTCCTTTCCCCAAGTGGAAGAAGGCTCTCCCCAAGCTGCTTTGCCTGGAGTTGGGGGAGGGGTGACACGATCACTCCGTTGGCCATCACTGCTGGGGTCTTGCTGGGTCTCATGTACCCCAAAGCTACTATATCTGAGCCCAGCACAGCTGCGGAAATTGTCCAAGGTGTATAATCTTTGTGGCCTGACTGCCTTAGAAGTTTATTCTGGGCTCTTGGCCACTTTGGTCAGCTGGTAGTGGAGTTGGCTGAAACTCAGGTTTCTACCATCATGGGGGGAGGCTCTCTCTCTGTATGGAGCTGATCTAAAAGCTCCCTCCAGAGTGCTGGTAGAATTCTTCCCTGTATTGTGTTCACCTGTGACAGGGTGGCCCTGAGTTCCATGGAAAGTCCAACAGTCACTTCACTTTCTCTCCCCCATGCATACAGATTCTCTCTCTGCCCAGCCAGCACTGGCATGGTGCTGCAGAGAGATGGGTGAGGGGTGATGCAGGCAATGCAAGACTATCTTTCCTACCCTCTCTAGTGCTTCTTTCCTTGACATAATGTTAAAACCAGGTATTGTAATTGTTTGCCTGAGGTTGGGTTCTTATGAAGGTTGTTCACTTTTATGTTCCTATGGACAGTGATTATTGGAGCGTTTATTCAGCCATCTTCTTTCCCCACCTACTCCTCTGGACTCTCCTTTTTATGTTCCTATGGGTAGTGATTATTGGAGAGTTTATTCAGCCGTCTTTCCCCACCTACTCCTTTGGACTCTCCTTTTCTGATATTTGGTCAATTTTTAGTATATATGTAACAAGTGTCAAAGCCTCTGACTTTAAGGGGGCAGGTTGTCTGATATATTTGGAAAAAAAAGTTATTTATCTTGTAATTGTGAGTTGCTTACTTGCTAGCCAATTCTCTGAATTCCACGTTCCTCAATTCCTCTGCAAGGTAGATAGCTCTTTGGTGCTGGTTACTGACTGGAATTCTGGGACCGTGTCCTACTTAATGTGGTCCTGCCATCCCCTTGTTTCTCACACCCAATATTAGATTGTAAGCCTCTCTGTGAGGATGAGGCTGAGTTCTTATTTTCTGATAATCCACTTTCAAGCACTCAGCACAGTGTCTAAAATAAATTCATAAAAAATATTGGGTGAATGAATTTGTCTGATATTTACCAAACCTAATGATACTGGGCGGTGGAGACCTAATGGTTGTCAAGCAGTCTCTGCCTTCCGATAGGCCATAGATTTTTAAGGGAAGATAAAGTATTAAATAGACAATTAGAATAATTGATATATGTGGTTGGTGAGGCTGAAGGAAATGGGGTAAGGGACGATACTGGTCAGAGCTGAGGTGAGAACCTAAAGATCCCAGCAGGTGGGGAAAGGCAAATGTGGTGATAGAAAGGGGTCTATGACCTGGAGGACTATTGCAATTTTTCCAGAATAAAAAGCGGGGGTTTGGGGGGCGGCGCCTGTGGCTCAGTCGGTAAGGCGCCGGCCCCATATACCGAGGGTGGCGGGTTCAAACCCGGCCCTGGCCAAACTGCAACCGAAAAATAGCCGAGCTTTGTGGCGGGCACCTGTAGTCCCAGCTACTCGGGAGGCTGAGGCAAGAGAATCGCTTAAGCCCAGGAGTTGGAGGTTGCTGTGAGCTGTGTGAGGCCACGGCACTCTACCGAGGGCCATAAAGTGAGACTGTCTCTAGAAAAAAAAAAAAAACAAAAACCGGGGGTTTGGGTTCTTTATTTAGAAGATACAGAAGTTCCAGGCAAAATCTCAGCTCATGTTGTGATATGAGAAAAGGTGGCCTGGAGGAGGAAATCCCTGTCCAGAAACAGGTCAAAGAGCTGAGGTGTCAAGGGTTGCAGGGGCTCATCCACATGGTACTGATTATATTTGAAATAATTAGTCTATACGAAACTTCAACCAAATAATCTCACTCTTCTTCCTCTAGGACAAAAATTACCTCCTTGAAGTTAGATTGCTATACTAGGAGTGCCCCATGTAGCTCTGTCAGGCCTCTGTATTGGCACTTTTCACATGACATGGTCATTGCCTCTTTGTGTGTTAGGGAAGGGTGTGAGAGTAAAGATGTATGGTACGTGGCTCTAGTAGAGGGGATGGTGTGTAGAAACACTTGATAAATGTTTTTTGAATGAATTGCAAGTAGACTTAGTTTCAGGCTTGGCTTGATGAAGGAACTCAACTTTAACTGGAACATATTTTTATTTTTTTTCCAATTCTTACTCCAGTTTGTTGGTTCGGCCCTGGTCTTAGACACCTTGCTTTTTGTACTATAGAAATGAAACGTGATCTCCATTGTCTCTACAGTTGAGTGTGTGCACCAATAACATGCAAAACATGTGAGTCATTACGAAAAAAAATATATATTTTTTTTGAGACAGTCTCAAGCTGTCACCCTGGGTAGAGTGCTGTGGCATCACAGCTCACACCAACCTCAAACTCTCAGGCTTAAGCTATTCCCTTGCCTCAGCCTCCCAAGTAGCTGGCACTATAGGCACCTGCTACAATGCCTGGCTATTTTTTTGTTGTTGTTGCAGTTGTCATTGTTGTTTTAGCTGGCCGGGGCTGGGTTTGAACCTGCCACCCTCAGTGTATGTGGCCAGCGCCCTTCCAACTGAGCTACATTATGAAAGTTTTGAGGCAGGCTCTGTTACAGTCCATTATTTCGCTTTCAAGAAACACCATCAATAGAGTCCTTTCTGATTCACCCTTGTAAATTTCAACTTTCTAGGTTTATCAGTATTGTTGGGTTTCATTTGTTTTTATCCATGCCAGATTTTATGTTTCTTGATTTTTGTGTATCTCAGAACTTTTGTAATAACCCATTTATGATCCGAAGCATCTGAGCAGAGAGTGAAAAAAATATGGTTACCCAGAGGGAAATCAAAGTGTAGTTATCAAGAAAAGTGAATGGCTTCCAGATGGCAGTAGAAACAGATATCACGAAAGGGAACAGCAATTATTTCTCTTATGAGACTAAGAAATATACCAATGACAATTTTAAGAAGTGTATGAATTGAATCTTGTTTGCTCTTCAGGGCTTGGAGTCATCACCTGGATATTTCTGAGTGACGACCCTTCACCTGCCTTTGCTCCTTGCTTACTTTGACTTCCCACAGTCTCCGGATGGTTGAATTACAGGGTTTGGAGGTTGCTGGCGGTCGGTCACTTTCCACCCTCCCAGAATCCCTTTGCGCTGTGAAAGCAGAAGCCATAGGTGGTCTCTTAATTGGGAATTCCCTGGAGATGTACTTATAGGGACTTGACAATGACTTCCGAATGAAGTCAGACTTCCAGAAAATAGCCTTGCTGCTGAGAGTGACTGTTTTAAAGGAGAAGAGAGGGGAAAGGCATGAGGAGTTGGGGGTAGTGGTATGTGTAGAGTGAAACTGAGAATCACAGAAGGCTATAGATGTAGAGGAAGATCTCCCATGGATTTCAAGTTAACAGGAGAAAAGGAAGTCATCTGTGTTACATCTTGGAAGCCAGAGGCTAAAACTGCTCTTGGCCTTTAGCCATCACAGTGATCTTATAATTGGTATACTTAACAAAAGAGTAAAAAGGCTCAATAGCAGAAAAATAACAAAATCTACTTTAGAAAAACTTAAAGCTTGGTAAAGGAAAAAAGTTAAAGTGATAGACAAGTTATTACACAGAACAGACATGAGCTCACTATCTTCATCTCCCCTGGGCTTTGGGCTATTTTAATTCTCTTACAATTTACAAATTACCTTAACATTTCTAAGGACACAGATGTGTCTTAAATTGATAAGTGGAGTGTCAAGCATCACTTCCAGTAACAGGAAAAGAATCCACAGTCTTTAATTTTTACGTCTAATTGACTTCAGTTCAGGTGTAGTCAACTGCATATTATTTCTTAATTTGACACCTTCCGTTTAAAAGGTCTTATTTTATATGCGTCAAAGTCACAGGTGTGAAATTAGTCACTAGGAAGGCTAACTATTTCAGATTCTTTTGACCTTATGGCTGGAAGGAATTTAATTGTAACCTCATAAAAAGGAAAGGAATTCTGGCCACTAGGGAAGATGATTACATGGTCATTGACAATGTGAACTTGAATGGCTACATTAGCTTTTTAATTATAATTAAACAAGAAGAAACATTCAAGGTTGGAAAGGAGGCATCTGGTGGGGGATAATGACAGGTACTTATGCAAATAGTATCAACACTGACAGAACGAAGAGGCTGGAGCTTCATTGGGCCAGTTCGGAGACTTCAGCCGATAGAAGCGTAAGATCCACAAAAAGTTCAGCGCCTGTCCTTAAAATTACCAGCAAAGTTGCACATTTCTATTTACTAAATCTCATCCTGGAGTGTTTCTTTGTTAGGAAGGTGGCTCTGTTGTCTTTTCCCCCTAGAAATTTTCACGCTAATTTAGTGTTAATTCCCCTAAAAATGAATGGAGGAGAAAGGAAAATAAAATAGCTGAGACCAATACAGTATATCAAAAAGTCTCAGTAACCATATTTTCTTTATATAAGTTATTACTAGTAAAAATAAAGAATTGTTCTTGTTTGTTTTTTATTCCCAGCTCTGGCTTCAACTTCTATAATCTCAGAGCACCCAGGGCTGTTCTTCTAATGCATAGAACATAGTCACTAAGACTAGATAAATAAATTAATGATTGAAGGAATGGATGATTATGGGAACACAATTGTTGTAAAAGAGAAATAAAAGCAACTCAAAATGGAATTAAAGGAAACAACTTCAGTACTAGATCTCAATTCACATACCTTTTATAACACTGAAAATAGATTTATTTCTTGTAATTCTTTAAAGAAAGTCTGTTGAGAACACTTGTGAGAAGATCAGTTTTAGTCAGAGATTACTTAATTAAGGTAAGGATATATAAACAGCTTTTCCCACCCACAGGCACAGTATTGTTGTTTGTCAGAATAATGAAATTAGTTTCTGTTTATAGAAAACCAGATGGTCCTCATTTGAGTTCCTTGTTCTCAACAATGAAAAAGAAGTCCCTATGAAAAATATGTGTTCTAAGGATGTGGAATCACCCTGTTCGATGGTACATTTAGGGGAAAAGAATAGTTATTCCTCACTTCTAATGCTTCCTTCCATGTGGATAGAACTTCTTTACAATAATTTCCTCTGCCTGTCTTTTTACTTCTCTCCAGGGAGCAGGTTTTACTTGATATGTCAATTTGGGAGATGACGCTGAGTCTCACCCTCTTCTCCAGTGCCATCTTGCCCACAAGAAGCTCACATTAGTTGTTCCTCCAGCTAGGTCAGTGGTTATCAAAGTGTGCTCTTGTATCAGCAGCTCCAGCCTCACCTGGGAGATTCGTGTGTGAATTTGTTATAGAAATGAGCCAGAGATGCCCTCTGTCTGGCGCCTGATTGCTTACTCCCTTGCAAGAAGCTCGGAGCAATGAGCTCAAGCTCTGTGGTGCCAAGTTCAATTTTTACACATCCAATTGTCTAAAACATGGCCCAGGTAGGTAGATTCTTAGCTATTTGGAGCCTCTTTGCTTTGCAGATACTGTGAAACTACACCCTGCCATTACTAGCAATAGATAGGAGAAATCCCTATGGGTATAAATAAGACTCTAAGGGCGGTGCCTGTGGCTCAAAGGGGTAGGGCGCCGGTCCCATATGCCAGAGGTGGTGGGTTCAAACCCAACCCTGGCCAAAAAAAAAAAAGACTCTAAACTGCTATTGCCCTTAACCACTTATGCAAATGGTCAACAGTGACAGAACAAAGAGGCTGGAGATTCTTTGAATCAGTTTGGAGACTTCATAGACTTCTCTTGACAAGAAACTCCCTGCTGGCCTGCTGAGGGTACTGTCTGGAAATTGTGATCCTCTCAGATTCCCTCTCTCCCTTGAAAGTTCTTTTTTCCTCCTCTCCTTTTTTCCCTCCAAGACAGAGTCACACTCTGTTGCCCAGGCTAGAGTGCTCTGGTGTTAGTCTAGCTCACAGCCTACCTCCACCTCCTGGGCTCAAGTGATCCTCCTGCCTTCCAAGTAGCTGGTACTACAGATGCCCACCATAACACCCTGCTAATTTTTTCTATTTTTTAGGAAAGATGGGGGTTTTGCTCTTTCTCAGACTGGTCTCAAACTCCTGAGCTCAAGGGATCTTGCCTCCTTGGCCTCCCAGACTGCTAGGATTGCAGGTGTGAACCACCATGCCTGGCCCCCTTCTCTCCTTCTGGATGGTCTCATGCTATGAGGGACTTTTCCCATGGGCAAACCTCTAAATAAAGCTTGCTCTCTCTATGTTACTGCCATCTCATGGTGGTCCCATCATTTTGTTCATCAGTCCCCAACCCTTAGAACTTACTATAGAATTGTAAACTTTCAGGTTCGAGCTCAGACCTACTGTAGAATCAAAAACTCTTGGGTGGTGCCAAGTAATTCATATTTTAAAAAGCTCTTCAGATGATTCTATTGTTTGTTGAAGTTTGAGAACCACTACCTTATACCTTATGCTGTAAACCCACTAGTTTTATAGTGGCAGGACCTCACTGGGAGGCCTACAGTTCTCCAGAATACTTGCTATGATCTGGTAGGTAAGTTGCTATGTTATATATCAGTTGCTGTGTAACAAATTGCCCCTAAAATTTAGTGGTTTCAAACAGTAACCATTTTCAGCCTCACAGTTTCTGTGAGTGGAGAATTTAGACCCCTGGTGCCTGGGTGGTTCTGCTGAGGGTTTTACATGTGGTTATAGTAAAGATGTTGGTTGGGGTTTTAGTTACCAGGGAGATTGACTAGGGTGGGAGAATCTGCTTCCAAGATGTCTCAGTTCTGTGGCTGTTTCAGAAGGCCTCAGTTCCTCATGTGCAGCAAAACAGAAATGGCAACAGGAGATAGAAAGAGGGGAACACCTGGGTTTCTACAGCACCCAGTGTCCCTGTCTATGGATCTATACAGCCCCCTTACGCTCTTGACTTAAGCTAGCTACATGTTAGTTGAAAGTAAAGGTCTTAATAGCATAAAGAATCTGGCTGCAGGGTGGCACCTGTGGCTCAAAGGAGTAGGGTGCCAGCCCCATGTACCACAGGTGATGGGTTCAAACTTGGCCTGGGGCCAAAAACTGCAAAAAATAAAAATAAATAAATCTAGCTGTAAAATAATAGTCTATCATGCCTTTCTTTTTCTGTATCTCAACTATTTATCTAGAAATTTACCTGTGGAATCATAAACTCTTGATTATGTGTTTAAGAGAAGGAATGGCTCTTATATATGAGAATATCTCTTTCACAACTTCCAATGGGCTAGTGGTTTTTGAAGCATCTTTCCTGGAATGCTAGGGTGCCTAGGAACTGTCTTGGGACCTGGAAGGACTCGTACGGTGGGCAGAGGTCCAGACTACCACTGTGACATCAATGGAGCAGCTCTGGCTTATCTACTTTAAATGTTTTTGTTCCATCTATAATTTATCCTCATAGTACCACTGCTGAAGCCTTTGAATTGTGAAGTGGTTGTCTTGCCTTCAGCATCCTAGGTACTTCCTACAGCTGCTCACCTTGCTGGCATCTGGCATCTCACACTCCTTCAATCTTCCTGTCACTTTGCCTGCAGAAGCAGGTCTTGGGAAATGGTGGATAACTGAGAATGCCTGAGTGTACGATTGACCAGTAAGGCCAAAGGCATTACCTCTCTGATGCTATTTGATCTATCTCAGTGAAGGATAACTTACAACCAAGGGAAGAAGCCCCAGTTGTGAAATTTCAGCCATCATCCAAGAGGCAGATATGAGAATGAGATGTGGTTAAGATGGAGATATTTTTCTGGAACTTTTGGAATTTACCAGGTAGGTAATTAACTCTTCTGGGATGTCATGAGGCCTGTTCTGGAGTGAAGGTCATGATTCCATTTCCATATTCAGGAGGCGGGTTGGAGATGACTCGAGGTCTTCAGTTTTTGCTGTGGTTTCTCTTAGACAAAGCACCTGCATTACTCGTACTAACATTTGAGTTTTATGAAAAGTTGTTTTTCAATATGAATGACTGTGCTGAGTGAGGATATGTCTCTGATTTTTTTAAGGAACAGTCTTTGATGTTTAGCTAGTAGTTCTCTTGGCTTGAGACGTGAGAACGTCTTCTCATAAGCCCCACAGGTCTCTAAAGGTAGGTGGCATGTCAAAGTCACAGCATTAGGAAGATGGACATGTGAATTTAGAAAATAAAACAAAACAAAAACTCAAAACAAACTCTGAGGATCCTCCTATAAATTGGTAACATGCTGTGTCTCACTGTGGAGGGCAAACAAAGGTTTAGCACACACGTTGGCTGAGCAGTTCTAACACGCCTTAGTCTTCAAATGGGATAAAACACATTCCTCAGAAACCTCCAGGGGAGGAAGGAGTGTGCTATTTTCCATGCTTCTATAAAGTGTGGGAATTACCTGCATTCCCACGGGTTTTCTTACTGGCCTTAGGAAATGTAATTGCATATAATAGGATTTTGTAGTGAGAACACTCAACTTTGTGTATGTTCACCGTAACCCCTAGATTTTATTATGTGTGACCTAATTAACAGAATATCGAACAGATTTTCAGTTACTGCATGAAAGGAAACTGCTAGTTGAATACTCAAAAGTTTTTTTTATTTTAAACTTTTCAATAAATTTATTTCTATATCAGGATGGACCCTTTAATTCCTACTTTATTCAATGTTATAATCTATTGCTATCTTTTTTTATTAATATTAAATCATAGCTATGTACATTAATGTGATCATGGGGCACCATACAGTTTGACACATTTTCATCACACTGGTTAACATAGCCTTCCTGGCATTTTCTTAGTTATTGTGTTAAGACAATTATATTCTACATATACTAAGTTTCGCATGTACCCTTGTAAGATGCACCACAGGTGTAATCCCACCAATCACCCTCCCTCCGACCCTTACCTCCCCCTCCCTCCCCTCCCTCTCCCCCTTCCCCATATTCTTAGGTTATAATTCTTATTATAGCTTTCATATGAAAGCCAGAAATTAGTTTCATAGTAGGGCTGAGTACATTGGATACTTTTTCTTCTATTCTTGAGATACTTTACTAAGAAGAATATATTCCAGCTCCATCCATGTAAACATGAAAGAGGTAAAGTCTCCATCTTTCTTTAAGGCTGCATAATATTCCATGGTATACATATACCACGGTTTATTAATCCTTTCGTGGATCAATGTGCACTTGGGCTTCTTCCATGACTTAGCAATTATGAATTGGGCTGCAATAAACATTATTGTACAAATATCTTTGTTATAATGTGATTTTTGGTCTTCTGGGTATATAGCTAGTAGAGGAATTATAGGATTTAAAGGCAGATCTAGTTTTAGATCTCTAAGTGTTCTCCAAACATCTTTCCAAAAGGAAGGTATTAATTTGCATTCCCACCAGCAGGGTAGAAGTGTTCCCTTTTCTCCACATCCACGCCAACATCTCTGGTCTTGGGATTTTGTGATATGGGCTAATCTTACTATCTCAAGGTAGTTTTGATTTACATTTCTCTGATGATTAAAGATGATGAGCATTTTTTCATATGTCTGTAGGCCATGCGCCTGTCTTCTTCAGAGAAGTTTCTCTTCAAGTCCCTTGCCCAGCCTGTGATGGGATCATTTGTTCTTTTCTTGCTTGTACATTTGAGTTCTCTGTGGATTCTGGTTATTAAACCTTTGTTGGAGACATAACCTGCAAATATCTTCTCTCATTCTGAGGGCTGTCTGCTTGCTTTACTTACTGTGTTCTTGGCTGTGCAGAAGCTTTTTAGTTTGATCAGGTCCCAGTAGTGTATTTTTGAAGCTGCTTCAATTGCCTGGGGGGGTCCTCCTCATAAAATACTCGCCCAGACCGATTTCTTCAAGGGTTTTCCTTGCACTCTGTTCTAGTATTTCTATAGTTTCATGTCTTAAGTTTAAATCTTTAATCCAGTGAGAGTCTATCTTAGTTAATGGTGAAAGGTCTAGGTTCAATTTCAGTCTTCTACAGGTTGCCAGCCAGTTCACCCAGCACCATTTGTTAAATAGGGAATCTTTTCCCCACTGCATGTTTTTAATTGGCTTGTCAAAGATCAGATAATGGTAAGTAGCTGGATTCATCTCTTGGTTCTCTATTCTGTTCCATACATCTACTTGTATGTTTTTGTGCCAGTACAATGGTGTTTTGATCACTATCAATTTATAGTATAGTCTGAGGTTTGGTAGTGTGATTCCTCCTGCTTTGTTTTTATTTCTGAGTAAGGTTTTGGCTATTTGAGTTTTTTTTCTGATTCCATATAAAACGAAGTATTATTTTTTCAAGATCTTTAAAGCATGACAGTGGAGCTTTAATAGGGATTGCATTAAAATTGTATATTGCCTTGGGTAGTAAGGACATTTTAACAATATTGATTCTTCCCAGCCATGAGCATGGTATGTTTTTCCATTTGTTAACATTTTCAGCTATTTCATTTCTTAGAGTTTCATAGTTCTCTTTATAGAGATCTTTCACGTCCTTTGTTAGATAAACTCCCAAATATTTCATCTTCTTTGGCACTACTGTGAACAGTATAGAGTCCCTAACTGTTTTTTTCAGCTTGACTATTGTTGGTATATATAAAGGCTACTGATTTATGAATGTTGATTTTGTAACCTGAGATGCTGCTGTATTCCTTGATCACTTCTAAGAGTGTTGTAGTAGAATCCCTGGTGTTTTCCAGATATACAATCATATCATCTGCAAAGACCGAAAGTTTGATCTCTTCTGACCCTATATGGATACCCTTGATCACTTTTTCTTCCCTAATTGCAATGGCTAAGACTTCCATTACCATGTTAAAGAGCAGTGGAGACAATGGGCAACCTTGTCTGGTTCCTGATCTGAGTGGAAATGATTTCAGTTTAACTCCATTCAATACGATATTGGCTGTGGGTTTGCTGTAGATGGCCTGTATCAGTTTAAGAAATGTCCCTTCTATACCAATTTTCTTAAGTGTTCTGATCATGAAGGGATGCTGGATATTATCAAAAGCTTTTTCTGCATCAATTGAGAGAATCATATGGTCTTTGTTTTTTAATTTGTTTATGTGCTGAATTATACTTATAGATTTATGTATATTGAACCAGCCTTGAGACCCTGGGATAAAACCAACTTGGTCATGATGTATAATTTGTTTGATATGTTGCTGGATTCTGTTTGTTAGGATCCTGTTGAATATTTTTGTGTCTATATTCATTCGTGATATTGGTCTATAATTTTCTTTTCTTGTTGGGTCTTTTCCTGGTTTAGGGATCAGGGTGATGTTTGCTTCATGGAATGTGTTGAGTAGTCTTCCTTCTTTTTCTACATTTTGGAACAGGTTGAGTATTATAGGTACTAGTTCCTCTGTAAAGGTTTGGTAGAATTCTGATGTGAAGCCATCTGGTCCCGGGCTTTTCTTTTTATGGAGATCTCATATGGTTGATGCTATTTCAGAACTTGATATTGGCCTGTTCAATATTTCCACTTGATTCTGGTTAAGTCTTTGAAGGTGATGTGCTTCCAAGTATTTGTCAGTTTCCTTCAGATTTTCATATTTCTGAGAATAAAGTTTCTTGTAATATTCAGTACGGATTTTCTAAATTTCTGAGGAGTCTGTTGTTATTTTGTCTTTGTTGTTTCTGATTGACGAGATTTGAGATTTTACTCTTTTTTTCCTTGTTAGGTTAGCCAAAGGTTTATCTATTTTATTGACCTTTTCAAAAAATCAACTTTTTGATTTATTGATCTGTTGTATAATTCTTTTTTTAAAAAATTTTATTTAATTCTGCTCTAATTTTGGTTATTTATTTTCTTCTACTGGGTTTGGGGTTGGAATGTTCTTCCTTTTCAAGTTGTTTGAGATGTCCTATTAAGTTGTTAACTTCCTCTCTTTCTGTTCTCTTGAGGAAGGCTTCCAGTGCTATAAATTTCCCTCTTAGGACTGCCTTTGTGGTATCTCAGAGTTTCTGATAATTCGTGTCTTCATTGTCATTTTGTTCCAAAAATTTGGCAATTTTATTCTTGATCTCATCTCTGACCCAGTTATCATTTGGCATAAGGTTATTTAACTTCCATTTTTTTTTATGAGTATGCAGGTTCCTGTTGTTACTGAGTTCAACTTTTATTCCATGGTGGTCCGAGAGGATGCAAGGAATAATTTGTATTCCTTTAAATTTACTGAAGTTAGACTTGTGACCTAAGATGTGATCGATTTTGGAGTATGTTCCTTGGGCTGATGAGAAGTATGTGTATTCAGTTTTGTTGGGATGAAATGTTCTGTAGATGTCTGCTAAATCCAAATGTTGGATGGTTAGGTGTATATCTAAAATTTCTTTGCTCAGCTTCTTATTGGAGGATCTAGCCAACACTGCCAAAGGTGTGTTGAAATCTCTGTGGTGAAATCTCACCACTTGAATAGTCCTCAGGCGACAGGCTCAGTTTAAAAGGTCCAAATCAATTGTCTCAGTCAGCACCTGTCTCAGGTGGGAGAGTTTCAAAGGTCTCTCTGGCAACTGGATCACAGGGGTTCTCTGACAATTCAAAGATGACTTGGTCCAGTGCTCCATGAATTCAGGAGGACCCACCCAGCAAGTAGATTATTCGGGGAAGGTTGATGCCTCCTTCCCCATCTTGCACCACTGTCACACCCAGTCACTGATAGCCCCGCAGGGCTGTGACCCAGTTGTCTTCCGTGAGCACATACTCCAGAGGTTTGCACCTGCCTAAATCACAAGGAAATCTGTATCTGCTCAGCCAGGCCGCTGCTCTTTTCCTCTGTGCAGCAGGGGGTGGTGAGGCCTAACCACCTCGGGCACTTGATGGAGGCTGGTGAGTGTTCACTCAGTTCCAGCCTTGCCCCTGATTGATGTTACTGGCAGGACAGAACAACTTTGTGGGGGTTTGTTTCTTTCCCTTTTAAATTCCTCTGTAGAAGAGGAATTGATCTGATTTCCCAGAACCTGTGCCTCAGGCCCTGTCTTTACTCCTGCAGGTTTGTATTCACAGCACGGTTAGCTGTCAGCTCTAGCCTCCTGTTTTTCTTTGTCTACAGGCTGATGATCCCCTGAGGGCCAGGTGCATCTTAGGCTCAGTAAAGCTGTCCTCTGGGTCAGCCCCGCCCTGGGAATTTCCCGGCTCTGTGCGTGTGTTTTCTATTCCCCACACTCCACCCAGGCCAGTACTGCCTCAGGCAAACCCTTTACTCACAGGGCCTGTGTTTCAGTCCCAGATCTGTTCCACGGTTGCCATCTGAGAAGATGCCCGGCCTCCTCTCTTTGCCAAGGGAGATGGGGGTGTGGCTTTGGGATATCCGGGGGTGGGCCTTATCATTGCCAAAAATGGCTGATGCTCTGCACCTCAGGGCAGTGCCATTCCAGCATGATTCACTCTCAGCTGACCATCATCTCCTCACTCCTGTGCTGCAGAATCAGCACTGACCACCATCAGTCCAGGCCCTCTCCACGCCTCTCGAGAAATCACCCACGAACCTGGACTCCTGGGGCACAGGCCTCCAGACCTCAGAGTGAGAGTGGAGGGGAGTGCTGGGAGCTCAGAATTGCAGGTCAAAACACCAAACTCATTGAGACCAAATAGAGATAAAAGGCTACTAGACACAGAAGCCCATAGATGCACAAACAATGAGAAACACATAGACATACTGACAACAACAACAAAAAACAACTACAATAAAAATAATGATAATTGTAAAATAATTGGAAAAAAAGGTAAAAAACATACAAACAAAATAAACAAAGAAACAAAAAAACCTCTAAACGTCTCATGTAAGCACTCCAGAAATCATAAGGAGGGAAGAAGAGGAAGAGAGAAGGAAAAGCAAAAGTGGTATTCCTGAAAATGTTAAAAAAGAAGAAAGGAAAAAAATATATATAAAAATAATAAAAATTAGCAATAGCTCCTCCAAGAAAATGGTGAGGAAAAAAAGAAAAAAAAATAGAGGGGGAAAAAAGGCACCAACCACAAAAATATTATTCTTGTATATATGTAGAAGTATACATCTATATGTATGATGTAGGGATCGACTTTCCTAGGAATATATTTATAATGCAATATACTTTCTGGACACCAGGTGGCACTTTGAGTGGTTCCCAGGCTTATACCTGATTCACGGTTTATACTGTTACCATGGTAACCATGCTACTTGGCCGATTGCCATTTTGGAGTTTCTGTAAAAGTTTATTACCTAATTGTTGTGCAACCTCAGCTGGTCTGTTCCAGACAGTACTCCTATCCGACCTCACAACTCAGTGCAGGAGTCCACGCTTCACAAATCTTTCCACTCTGCTCCCACGTTCTCCTGTAAACTGGTGACTGTAATCGGCTGTGGGGAGGGTGCTGGTTTTAGCTGGTGCCGGCTCTTGCAGCTGAAGCACATGGAGACCTTATCCTCGTTTTTGTGGCTCAGAGTCTCACTTTTGAATTCGGACTTTTGAATCCAGCCACCCACCAGTTCACTGCACAGCCTGAATGGCTAGCCCACTCCAATGTTCCCCACCAGGAATGGTCCGGTCTATTTAATCACTCCTGTTGTTCTGGGGAAAGGTGTCCACCATTTTGGATAATTCAAAATGTCTGTTTCCTGGGTGGGATCCTTTCCCTTCAATTTCCCATTGGGTTGCTTAGCTCCTTGTGGTTCTGAGTGGCTCCCCTTTTGGGTGCCACACTCGGCTCAGGAATAAATTTTCGTCAATTGGGTTTTGCCAGGAATTGCAAGCTGCTCTCCTCCGTGAGGGAGGGACCCTCCGGCCAGCATGGCCAAGCAGGGAAAATCTCTACAACAGAGTCCGTGGTTTTAAATTACATCTCATATATAGCAATCCACCAATTTGCTGAGTGTCTCTAGCTGTCCGTCCACACCAATATTCTACCCGCGGGAAAGGTCCAGACCCCTCTTCCTCTCACCTGATGACTTGGGAGAGGTAGACTACACGTCCATCCTGTCCACCATCATGCTCCGCCTCCCGAATACTCAAAAGTTTTTTTTTTTGGCTGGGGCTGGGTTTGAACCTGCCACCTCCGGCATATGGGACCGGCGCCCTACTCCTTGAGCCACAGGCGCCGCCCCAAAAGTTTTAAGGATAAATAGAAAAGTGGGTGATTTCATGGCCAGATAAATGTGGAATGTAAAAATCTTGCACTCTTTCTTTTCTTGTTTTGTCTTTTGCTTTTTTATTTTTTGTAGAGACAGAGTCTCACTTTATGGTCCTCGGTAGAGTGCCATGGCCTCACACAGCTCATAGCAACCTCCAACTCCTGGGCTTAAGCGATTCTTTTGCCTCAGCCTCCTGAGTAGCTGGGACTACAGGCGCCCGCCACACCCCCGGCTATTTTTTGGTTGCAGTTTGGCTGGGGCCGGGTTTGAACCCGCCACCCTCGGTATATGGGGCCGGAGCCCTACTCACTGAGCCACAGGTGCCGCCCTTGTCTTTTGCTTTTTGTTTGCTATAGAATCATTTAGGTTGACATTTTGCTGTGGATTTTATTTGCTGGTAATCACTCTCACTCAAGTGGATGATTTATATATAAGTTTCATTTTAATAAAATTTTCTCTTTGATAAAGTTCTCTCATTGATTTATCTTAACTTCATAGGCAAAATTTTGTTCAATTAATAATCATTGTTTTCTTTTTCTCACATTTCCTTGGGTAAGATTCCCTTTCAGAGTTCCTTTTATAGCTTTTTTAATGTCACTGATTTACTAGAGTGTCTGTTATTTGATGTTGTGATTTGATCTTATAAAGTTTGTTTGCCATAATGAGACTTTTATCATCTTTTAAAAAAATTATTCCTCTTTCCCCACCACTGAGTGCAATTTTTATCATACATGGAAGACCATATTTTGACACCTTCTCTCATTAAGATTTGTAAAGATTACAAGAGCTAAGATTGCTTACTGTATAAGGTGTTTGTTATGGTCAGAGATTTGCTTTTTTTATAAAGTCAATGAACATGTCCATTAATCATTTCTCCCTGCCTCTGAGGTGGGAATAGCTACACAGATGAGCCAGAATGGGACATTTGATGAATATCTGCTAAGTGCTGCCATTTCCTTTACTCTTTATCATGAACCGCAATGTGAAGTAGTCATATCCCCAATTCATTCATGAAGGGTTTTAAGTCTGTATCAAGTGGATCACACAAATTTCAAAGGGCTGGGTGTGTTCTTGCATGTTTCTATATAAATTTAAAAAGCTGTTAAAGGGTGTGGTAAGTTTTAGGCAGACTTAGAAGATTTCTGGCAGCCTGATATGCTGGCTGCTGCTCTGTTTCTCAAATGCCTTCTAAATATTGGTGGTACCTTTGATTTGTTCATTTCTCTTTGGAAGGAGGGCTGGAATAAATCCAATTAAGATAATTTTTTCATAAACAATTGCAATTTGTTAGTATTTTCTCACTTAATTTTGCCAGTAGTGGAACATTTGTGGAACTAAAATATTGAGGATTGACTAGGCTTGACTTATTTATAGGCAGATCAACCATTTATTTGTGTAAGTAACAAGTAAATATAGGGAACTGATTGTGCATGAAGTTATTTGTTTGTTATTTGTACCTCTCTGCTGTCATTGAAAGAAAATGTATTCCAATTGGAAAAGCCATGAGATAGGTAAATTTCTTTAGAAAGAAAAGAGATGTAGGGAGATGGGGGTATGGATGAGGGTAATAAGATGAAAGTTGGAGGGTACATGGGGAAAATGGTCTAGACTTGGTGGCTGGGAGTTGTCAGGAATTTTTGAAGGAAGAGCAAGGGTAGACATTTTTAGTCCCTTTTGATAGCTAAAAAAGTTGAGGCTGCTTTAGGATTAAAGTTAAATCTGAATCACACACACACATACACACACAATCTGACAATATGTTTAAAAAGTATTTAAATTTTATTGTATCAAATACAGTATAAGCTGTTTTGTGTTTACGACAAACTCAGTAATAAAATATCCCATTGTGCATGAGACAAGCTGTTCCATGACATGTTCCAAGACATGTATGAATATATGTCTTATTGATGAATTGGAGTTGGGATGATTTTTCAGTTGTGTCAAGTTCTGAGTCTTGCTTTATGGAGGTAGCGGACAAAACATGAAGCTTTGAGAAATGTTTGCAAGGGCTTAAACTCAGGACCATTGCCTTGAGGCTGATGTTTTAATGCCTGTGTCTCGGCCAGAGTACATTAATAGGGGATGCCCACAGGTTTCCTATTAAAAGCATCCAAATTACTCAGGCAGCCCCTAGGACACTATGGCCATACATGAGGAGGTCCCAGTGCTGACAGGAGCAATTGTAGGAGGAAGATTCACATCCTTAATTAAAAAAAAAGAGTTAATATTCTTTTGTGTTATTCATAAGAAATTCAGCTGAATGTTTTAGTTGTTTGGTTTTCATGTTGAGATGTCCTAACTATCAACTAATCAGCTACAAAGGGTCACTGGGTCGGAAAAGAATGACTATAGAGGCTCATATTGGTGCAGTCCCATGTAGCACTGAGGCTTTTTTTTTTTAATTGAAATATAAATTGAAATACAATTTCCCAGCCTGTACCCACAGTGGCTTGTTTCTCAAGTATAATTAAAAAAACCCCATTTATCTGGAATAATTAGCTCTTTGCTATTGACTGTATGACCTGCTCACCAGCAGCCTTGGCATCCCCTGGCAGCTTGTCAGAAATGTGGGGTCTCAGGCCCCACCCAAAACTTGTGATTTCAAATCTACATTTTAACAAGGTCTACAGGTGATTCATACATTTATTACAGTTTGAGAATCACTGCTCCAAGGCAATTTTAGACTCTGAGGTGGATTAAAAAATACGGGGAATGACTTTGCCCTGCCTGAGCTTGCATGTAATGGCAATTAGCTGAAAGCACATGAACTGGCAATTAACGAAAGCATTAAGAGTTCTGTGCCAAGCCAGTGGTACCCACAGAAAAGGCTGTAAATTGCTGGAAGGAAAGAGCAATTGCAGTCAATTAGGTCGACGAGGGAGAATGCAAGCCTGCTGCCTTCTGGTATTCACGTTCTTTTAAGTTGTTGCACCTGCCATGGAGTCCTGCAGCCCTAGGTGGCAGTGTGGTATAGTAAAAACAAGATCGGGACAACTCAGTGAGGTTCCCTTTAGTAGCCCTGTGACCTTGGGAAATCACTTAATAATTCCCTGCATGCCTCAGTTTCCTGAGGAATGAAATAAAATACACTTTCCTCCGAGGATTGTTGTAAGGATTAAAAGCAAAATATATATAATGTCTCACCCATATTATGGTCTCAGTTTCTCCCTTTTCTGTCTTCTTGTTTAATTCATAGTTAACCTAATTTATAGTTACAACGAAGAAAACCGTACTGTTTATGATGCTTAAAAAATATTCCCATGTTTTATCAAAGCAAAGAAGTGTGAAAGAAGTTCTCAATAGTGGCTAGCTTCTCAGAAAACTCAATTCCCAGGAAGCGGGGCTGGCAAGCAGCTTCCCCATTCTGTGCTCAGGTAGGGGAGGGCTAGCCAAGTGCTCCTGGTGGTCTATAGAAATTCAGGATGTGGCTTCACTTCTCGCAGTGATAAGCCGACCTCATGGCTCCATGGTAGTGGGGAGAACCTTGATAGGCTAAAGTCTAAAAAGTTTTAGCTGCACATTCAAAATCCTGGTGCCCAGAAATCTACCCCAGACCAACAAAGTGGGCTTTCTGGTGTCAAAAAGGTATTTAGGAAAGCACCTCATGTGATTTTAATATGTAGCCAAGGTTGAGAACCATTATAACATATGCATTATAGAATTAATACCACTACATTCCATGCATTACAGGCTTTGTCCTTACATGCAAGCAAATTAAAAATTTCCACTTCAATGGTCGTCACTTCCTTGTCAACAAACTCACGTGGTTCTTGGGGCTTCTGAGAAAATTTTAAGGTTAATATGTTTTAGAATGTGACAATTAAAAAAATAGCTAAAGTTTATGTATTCCAATGTTAAAATCTTTTTTTCTTTCCCAGCTTTAAGTGGGATCCTTGGTTCCTCATTGATATTATTCTATATCTTCTATAACATTTGGAATACTTGGTAATGTAGAGTTTGTATTATGCTGAAATATTTGCTAGCATTTCTAGTTTCTCTTTTCTGCCTTTGTGACAGGGAAATCACATATTCTCAATCATTGTTGGGGTAGAGATTGATTTATTTTCTTGATATTTATATGTTTCCTAAATTTTTGTGAACATTGCTTGGATATTTTCAACAAAATTCATCAGTAAAGACACTTAAGATTCATCAAATGTAATTTGGGGAGGTTAAAACACAGTTTAGTGTCAGGATGACTTCAAACTCCTTCTATAACCTAAAGTTTGAGAAGCAATAAACATGTTGGAATTCATATAACTTCCTCCCAGGGCTAAAGTGAAGATTAAACCAATTAACTCTTAGAAGTGTTATAAATAGCATGTGATGACTAGCAAACTCTTAGTAGGCATTAGGAAGCAGTGTGAGAGTGTAACCAACATGTTGGGAAATGAGGGCACAGTTTCATTGGCTATAATATAAAAAGTCTTTACATTTTTATCTCCATGAAATTTTGAGACTGTTACAGAATAAAATAATAGCATACCTGACAATTTACATTGGAGATAGAGTGTGTGGCAGTTCTGACACATTCTGAAAGTTCTATGTTTGTTCCCTGGTGGAAGCTGTGTATGTGGAAATAGCATGGGCAGTACTGTCAGTATTATAAGTAACCAAGACAGTTTATTTTATTTTATATTATTTTATTTATTTTTTACTTTTTAAAAATTTTTCTCACTCTGTTGCTCAGGCTAGAGTGCAATGGCATTGGCAGAGCTCACTGCAGCCTCAAACTCCTGAGCTCAAGTGATCCTCCTGCCTCAGCCTCTCAAGTACGTGGAACTATAGGCACGCCTGACTAATTTTTCTATTTTTTGTAGCAACGAGTCTTGCTCTTGCTCAGACTGTTCTAGAAATCCTAATATAAAGTGATCCTCCTGCCTCAGTCTCCCCCAGGTCCAACACCTTGGATTACAGGTGTGAACCAGCATACCCAGCCTTTGTTTTTATTTATCTATTTTTTTATTCTGTAGAACTTTATGAAGACAACAGAAAAGTCTGTTGCAATAATGGAGTCTTAGAGACTGAGAACTATAGTCATTTTTGACATATTACTGTCTTACAAGATTTTCTCTACAACTAATTCATCAATATATTTTATCAATTTTATTTTCAAAATACACCTTGAATCTGTACATTTTGTTTTACTAACTGCTACAGTCCTGGTTCTACCTCTAATTCTCTTATAATCTGAGACTAGCAGTATTTATCCCCCTGTTTCTACTATGTATCAACCAGAAAAGTAGTCTTTTAAATTACAAATTGCACGGTTCTGTGCTTCAATGCTTACCTTTCGCATCTCTTTGGGGTGCTAATTATCTGTCCCCTACTGTGTGTAGGAGGATTTCAGTGACAGAACTTGGTTTTCCTTCTGGTAAGCCAGCAGTAAATGATTGCAATGAAAGCTATTAGACAATGTGTCAAAATGATCATAATTCTTTGAATGTGTTGGATGTCTTACAGAGGGTAATTTTTTTCTCTGTATTATTTTCTTGTTTGCACCGAAATCTGAGCTATTTAATAAATACCATAAATGATACATAGGAAAAGTGCAGAGACCATAGTACACGTTTTCAGATAGTCAGTATTTTAATTTTAACTTTAGAGAAATAGGCCACACACAGAGGAATAGTTAATGTATTTATATAGTTTTAAAAAAACAAAATGAACAATAATGAAGCAAAATAACAATTTTGGATACGCTTGTAACTCCCTCCATAATCTTATCCTCTTCTTCCCTCCAGAAGGAAACTATAGTTCAGAATTTTGTGTTTAATATGGGTGTGCTTTTTAATGAGTACATATTTTTTCTTTTTTTACTTAAAATATTTTTTTAATTGAGAAATAAAATTATTCTGCACGACATGACACTTTAAAAGATGTATATATTGTATACTGGCTGGATTAAACTAATTAACATATGTATTACCTCTCATGTTTATTATGTCCTATTGGTTGTTCAGGTGTGTGCTGTTTTATTTCTACATATACTTAACCGCTGTCTTAGTAATTTTTGAGAATACAATACATTGTTATTAACTATGGCCACCATGTTATACAAGAGAACTCTTGACCTTCCTACTCCTGTCTAACTGAAATTTTGTGTCCTTTCACCAACATTGGTCCAATCTCACCCACCCTCTACTCTGTGTGTGCTGTTTTATTTCTACATATACTTAACCGCTGTCTTAGTAATTTTTGAGAATACAATACATTGTTATTAACTATGACTACCATGTTATACAAGAGAACTCTTGACCTTCCTACTCCTGTCTAACTGAAATTTTGTGTCCTTTGACCAATATTGGTCCAAGCTCACCCACCCTCTACTCCAGCGCCTGGTCACCACCATTCTACACTCTGCTTCTGTGAGCTCAACTTTTTTAAGTTCCACAAATAAGAGAGAACATACAGTATTTGTTTTTCTGTGCCTGGCACAGTTCACTTAATGTCCTTTAAATAATTCATGCTTCAAATGACAAAATTTCCTTATTTTTAAGACAATAGTATTCCATTGTGTAAATATACAACACATTTTCTTTATCTGTTCATCCATTGATGGCCACTTATGTTGCTCCCTGTCTTGGACATTAAGATACTGATGCAAAGAACATTGAGGAGCAAGTATTTCCTTTTTATGCTGATTTTATTTCCTTTGGATATATACCCTGTAGATGAAACAGTAGTTCAATTTTTAGTGTTTTGAGGAACTTCCATACTGTTTTCCACAATGACTGTATTAATTTACATTACTATGGACAGTGTGCCAGGGTACTTGTTTCTCCACATCCTCACCAACACTTATCTTTTGAATAATAGCCATCCTAACAAGTGTCAGATGACATTTCATTATGGTTTTAATTTGTATTACCCCAATGATTAGTGTGTTGAACATGTTTTCAACCTGTTGAAATACCTGTTGACCATCAGGGTATCTTTTTTGAGTAATGTGTATTCAAGTCCTTTCCCCATTTTTTGATTGGGTTATTTGTTTTCTTGTGATTGAGTTGTTTGAGTTTCTTACATATTTTGGATATTAACCCCTTATCAGATGTATAGTTTGCAAATATTTTCTCCCATTCCAGAGATTGATTCTTTACTCCATTGATTGCTTACTCTGTTGATTGCTATACAGAAGCTTTTTAGATTGACATAATCCCATTTGTCTGTTTTCGCTTTTCTTGCCTGTACTTTTTGTGTTTTGTTTTTCTTTTTATATGTTTGGCATTTCTATAGTGTCTAGTTTCCCTGCTGTACTGTAACACTTCTTTTCTCAAAAAAATAAATTCAATTCCTTTTAGCAAACGTGTTGCTTTGTTAGTCTTATTTTGTAGTTTGTTTCTTCTTTTGACTTCTGCCTTGGTTCTTGTGTGTTTTATTAATTTTCATTATGAATTCATGTTCCTTGGAATATTTTCTCTAGGAATTTTTTTTTTTTTAAAGTGTAGGTTTAACATGTCTTCCCTCCTATAGTAAGTACTGTTTGTTTCTTCAAGGTCCTAGAGGATACACTAACTTGAGTTCATTTTCAATTTAAAGTTTACCTTGGGTGTTTTGAACTAAACAGAAATATAACTTCTGGTTCTAAATGCATGTGAATGAGGGCTCCAAGCAGAGCCTCTCTTCACTCAAAGGTAAGGCAGAGATAAACAAGAATTATACCATCTCACTTTGTGTATGAGGGCTTTTCTTTAGTTCACTTTGATATTGCTCTCTTCACTTGGTTGTCTCTGAGCTAAAATTCTGTATTCCAAAAGCCCCAGGATTTGCCTTCTTTCCTCCATAGTCAGGGGACCCATTAAAACTCAGGATTAAAACCACCAGAGATTGGTATATATCCTCAGAGCAATGCCTGCCCCAGAGTTTTTCAACTTCTTCGGAAACACATTTTCTACTTTTTTAATGGCATATGCAAGTTTCCCTTAGTTTGCCACTAGTTGAGTCATGAAGTTAAAATGCTAAACAAAGATTTAAAAAATGGTTTTTAGGTAGTTTGTATTAAAAGGAATATTTGGACATCTAGCCTGAGATATTTTTGGAAATAGCATGTTTCTTCTCTCTCTATAGATTTTTATTTATTTATTTAATTAATTAATTAAATCATAGCTGTGTACATTATTTCATAGAAATATTCCTTTAAAATTAAATAATACATGTGGTAGCTAATACTTATTTTATTATTCTTAAGAATTGTGCTATGTGTTTTACATGTTATCTAATTTAATGTATATAACAATCTACCTTGGTATGTAAAATTTCATTGTAGTGATAAGAAAGTTGAAGGCAAGAAAAATTAATAAATTACCCTATTTATACTGCCAGACTACTTTGGAGCCACTCTTCAACCCAGGGTGATCTAGGACTCCGATGTAGCCTTGGTTCTTCTTTCCTTCTACTTTTTATAATATAGAAAATTTGAAGCAATAATACAATGAACTTATGCCTATAATATTAAACTGTTTGAAACATTTTGCCATATTTGCTTTTTCTCTGTAACACACATAGAGAAAATGCAAATATGGCAAAATGCAAATATGGAAAATGCAAATAGGGTAAATGTATATATATATATACACACACATACATATTTATTTTTTGCTGTGCTGTTTGAAGATGAATTTTAGATGTTGTGATACTTTACACCCAATACCGAGACTTCTTTCACAATGTGAGTTTATAGCTATGGTCAAAGTGGTCCCTTCAGAGATATTTTATTGCTTTCCTGATAATGGGGGAAATTCTTTGCTTCAGAGAAGGGAATATTTTATCTTTGGAATTCAAGCTTTAGCAAAGAGCCTGGTATATAGCGAATGAATCAATGAATGGTTTGTTAAAAGAGAACTTAGGTTAACAGGAGAGGAAATGAAAGTTATCTACGATAAGTACTTCTTCCAATTTAGATGGCAAGAAAAAGAGATACATTGAAGAAGCCAGTGATCCTTCTCTGAGAATTATAGTGGAGCATTTCCTCTGACAAGCAATGCAGGGAAAACATCCATGTACATCTATGTATAAGCAATATTTTTTCCCAATTAGATGGTGACCCTCTCAGGGTAAGAACTTTGTCTTCTGTGTATCTAACCAATTATGTGGTTCCTAGTACAATTGAATGAGTGAATGGATGAATCCATTTCAGTGAACCGTTTATAGTAAACATAATTTACATTTACTATTGCTACAAAGCCAGTTCTACTCATATTTTTATTGTTACTAAAACTGTTACCATTACTGCCACAGAGATCTCTATGAGGAAGATAGAGACAAGCAAGGAATATTATTCCCATTATATATATACATATTTCTTTAAAAATTTCACAATATCATGAGGTTAAAATATTTAGGCTACATGGATTGCTTTTGTACTGTTTGAGTCAGAGTTATAAGTGTGCCCATCACTGGGATAGTATACATTATACCTGTCAGGTGTGAATTTATCTCTCCCTTCCTGCCCCCTCCCACCTGTTTTCTTCCCATTGAGTTTTACTACCATATGGGCACATGGGTGTTGAGTGATGAGTTCCAATTTAATAGTGAGTATATGTGGTCTTTGTATTTCCATTCCTGAGATACTTCACTTAGAAGAATGGTCTCCAGTTCCATCCAGATTGTTACAACAGTACTAGTCATCATATTTTTTTTATGACTGAATAATACTCCATGGTATACATATACCACATTTTATTAATCCATGCATGTATTTATTGGTACTTGGGTTGATTATAGACCTTTGTAAGTGTGAATTGTGCTGCAATAAACATTTGAGTGCCCATGTCTTTTTGATAAAATGACTTTTTTTCTTTTGGATAAATACTCAATAGCAGGATTTCTGGGTCAAATGGTAGGTCTACTTTTAATTCCCTGAGGTATCTCCATATTACTTTCCATAGAAGTTGTACTAGTTTGCAGTCCCACCAACAGTGTATAAGTGTTCCTTTCTCTCCACATCCATGCCAACATTTGTTGTTTTGGGACTTTTATTTTTCTTTCAGACAGTGTCTCACTTTGTCACCCTGGGTAGAGTACCGCTCACAGCAACCTCACACTCTTGGGCTTAAGCGATTCTTTTACCTCAGCCTTCCAAATAGCTGGGACTACAGGTGCTCACCACAACGCCGGCTATTTTTATTTATTTATTTATTTATTTTTTTATATATCATCTGAAATATTCTCATCAAACTGTTCAACCTAGCCTTCATGGCATTTTCTTAGTTACTGTATGTAGGCATTTGTATTCTGCATTTAGTAAGTTTCGCCTGTACCCATTCTAAGATGCACCGTAGGTGTGGACCCACCCATTACCCTCCCTCCACCAAAACCTCCCCACTCCCTTCCCCTTCCTTGGCCTTTTCCCCATAGTCTTGTGCTATAGTTGGGTTATAGCCTTCATGTGAAAGCTATAATTTAGCTTCATAGTAGAGCTGAGTACATTGGATACTTTTTCTTCCACTCCTGAGATACTTTGCTAAGAAGAATATGTTCCAGCTCCATCCATGTAAAAATGAAACAGGTAAAGTCTCCATCTTTCTTTAAGGCTGCGTAATATTCCATGGTATACATGTACCACAATTTGCTAGTCCATTCGTGGGTCGATGGACACTTGGGCTTCTTCCATGACTTAGCAATTATGAATTGGGCTGCAATAAACATTCTGGTACAGATGTCTTTATTATATTGTGACTTTTTGTCTTCTGCCGGCTATTATTTTTGTTGTTGTAGTTGTCTTTGTTGTTTAGCAGGCCTGGGTCAGGTTTGAACCCACCATCTCTGGTGTGTATGTGGCTGGTAACCTAACACTGAGCTACAGGCACCAAGCCTGTTTTGGGACATTTTGGTAAAAGTCATTCTCACTGGACTTAGGTGATACTTCATTGTGGTTTTGATTTGCATTTCCCTGATGCTTACAGACATTGAACTTTTTAAAAATATAATTACTGGCCATTAATCTGTTTTCTTTTAAAAAGCTTCTGCTTATGTCTTTTGCCCATTTTTTATGGGGCTGTTTGATTTTTTTCTTGATGATTTGCTTGAGTTCTTTATAGATTTTGTTTATTAGCCCTTTATTAGATGTATAAATGCAAGTATTTTCTCTCATTCTATAGGTTGTTTATTTACTCTATTGATTGTTTCCTTGGCTGAGAAAAGCTTTTAAATTTAATCAAGTCCCATTTGTTAATTATTGTTGTTGCTGTGATTGCCTAGGGGGTCTCCTTCATAAATTCTTTGCCTAGGCCAATCACTATAAGAGTTTTACCAACATTTTCTTCTAGAATTCTTTTTTTTCATGTATACATTAATGCATTTATGGGGTACAATGTGCTAATTTTAGACTTTTTTGGAATGCTTACATCAAACTAGTTAATATAGCTTATAGTTTCACGCCTTAGGTTAAAGTCTGTGATGCACCATAAATTAATTTTTGTGAGTGGTAAGAAGTGCTAATCCTGTTTTAATCTTCCATATGTGGCTCTCCAATTTTCCCAGCATCTTGTATTGACTAGGGATTCTTTTCCCTAGTGTATGTTATTATCGTTCCCATTTTATAGCTAAGATAGGTTTGAAGTGAGTTAGTCCAGTTTTTAAATATAGACATTCCATCTGCAAGTCCAGGGCCATCCCTTTTGATCCAGTATTTTAGTTTAGCTCTCACTCTGAGCCTGGCACTGTTGTGCAGGTTAAAGTAGCCAAGAAACTGAGAGTGGAATGGGATTTTTGCAGAACTGCTGACTTCACTGACATCCTGAGAAGAACATGACTGATATTAGCTACTTTTATTAATAAAACTCAATCTATTATAAATAATTGTGCACATGTTAAATCGAGTATTTAAACATATTTTTCAATGTAATTGTACTTAGGTATTTGTAAGTGTCACTTATGGAGTATAAGTATCATTTATGACAGGTATTTTATATGGAGATCTCTCTCTTTCTCTCTCTCTTTGTGTATTCTGCAGTGGCTACCTCTGCACCCATGGGTAGTAGGAAAGCAGGAGACAAAGAAGTTAGTGGACTAGGAAGGCTTGAGTCTTTCCTCAAGCTGAAGGAAGGGCTGTGTGGGGCTGAAGATAGCAGATGAAGGGTAAGGAGCAGCTAAGCAATTACCTTCAATGCTGGATGGATCCGGTTCTGAGTTTGGGGCCATTGGGTGATTGACATTGAGCTGATTGTCCCAGCATATAGAAATTGGGGATATTTGTATACTTTTTGCCTCAGCAAACCAGCTACCAGGGTCTTGCTCATGTCGAGGCACATAAAACATTTGCTGGATATAGCACATGACACGGCAGAGGAGCCAGAAAGCACTGGGTTGACTGGCTTTCGCAGAATGCTTTTGTTTGATTCCTGAATCCATTCTTGTTTGTATTATCTTTTCTTTCCAAGGGCTTCCTGCACATGTGCCAACTGCTATTGGATTGTTCCAGCCTCTGAATTGATTTTTAAGAAAAGAACATTGCTAATTTCAGAATTAATCTCTGGTGTGACTAATAGTTGTTTACCGGTGGTGATCTGGTACATTGGTTCAATATATTCTCTTGAAGATAGAGGGTTTGCCTGGTTATAAGTCTTTGCATTCATTTTTGAACAAGTAAAATCTTTTATCTCTCTGATATTCAGTAACATTTTATCTGATATTTACTTTCCTTCTTACCATTATCTTATTACCATTATCATCACCATCCACACATCTATTTTTTTTTTTTATTGTTTTGGGATTTATTGAGGGTACAAAGAATTAGGTTACACTGATTGAATTTGTTAGATAAAGTCTTTCTTAAAATAGTGTCCCTCCCTTAAGGGGTGTGCCACACACTGTGGCCCCCCCATTGCCTTCCCTCTCCCCTCTCCCCACTCTCTCATTCCCCTACCCCCTCTGCTTGTATTAGATTATCCACTGCCTCCATATTAGAATTGAGTACATTAGATTCTTGCTTCTCCATTCTTTTTTTTTTTTTGAGACAGAGCCTCAGGCTGTTGCCCTGGGTAGAGTGCTGTGGCATCACAGCTCACAGCAACCTCCAACTCCTGGGCTTAAGCAATTCTCTTACCCCAGCCTCCCAAGTAGCTGGGACTACAGGTGCCTGTGCCACACAGCTAGGCTATTTTTCGATTGTAGTTGTCATTGTTGTTTAGCAGACCCAGGCTGGATTCGAACCTGCCAGCTCTGGTGTATGTGGCTGGCGCCTTAGCCGCTTGAGCTATAGGTGCCGAGCCTTGCTTCTCCATTCTTGTGATGCTTTACTAAGAAAAATGTGTTCCACATCCATCCAGCTTAATACAAAAGATGTAAAGTCTCCATCTTTTTAAATGGCTGAATAGTGTTCCATGGTATACATATACCCAGTTCCTGGGTTGGTGGGCATTTAGACTGCTTCCAAATTTTGGTAATTGTAAATTGAGCTGTGATAAATGTCTAGTGCAAATGTCCTTATGATAAAAGGATTTTTTTCTTCTGGGTAGATGCCTAGTAATGAGATTGAAGGATCAAATGGGAGGTCTAATTTGAGTTCTTTGAGGATTCTCCACACTTCCTTCCAAAAAGGTTGAATTAGTTTGTAGTCCCACCAGCAGTGTAAAAGTTTTTTCTTCTCTCCACATCCACATCAACATCTGCAGCTTTGAGACTTTGTGATATAGGCCATTTTCACTGGGGTTAGTTGGTATCTCAGGGTAGTTTTGATTTGCATTTCTCTGATGATTAGGGACAAAGAGCATTCTTGTCTTATGTTTGTTAGCCATTCGTCTGTCTATCTTCTTTAGAGAAGGTTCTATTTATGTCGCTTGCTCAGTGATATATGGGATTGTTGAGTCTTTTTTATGTTAATTAATTTGAGTTCTCAATAGATCCTAGTGATCAAGCTTTTGTCTGATTCATAATATGCAAATATCTTTTCTCATTCTGAAGGTTGTCTGTTTGCTTTGGTTGTTGTTTCCAATCCACACATCTGTTACACAATGGGAACAGAATGCACTTTAAGTATCAAGCACCGAGTGTCTAAACATGACACAACTAGTAAAAATCAACTACAAATCGACACTTTCCTTTTATGTTTAATCTTTTGTAATATGTATATTTATATAACTTCAGATTCTGTGAATTATAAAATGTTTTCCTGGCAAAAATATTGTGAATAGTATAAAAGCGATCTTTAAAAGTAATGTGGTAATGTGTATAATACTTTGTATCCCAGGCTTCAAACTTGTTAGGTGAATGTATAATAAAATATGGTTATTGCAAAAATTACATTCTTAATGGTGTCCTTAGGCTCAAATTCAGACCTTAAATGTATTAACATAGAAATGACACAGGTACTCTAGGTACTGTGCAAACAAACTAAATAGTAAAATATCGTCATAAAAGAGTAAGGAAATAAGAAGAATTGAGAAATGTTTATTTTGATTGTGTTTATGTAGGACATTTGGACTCTAAGGAAAGTAGAGTAATTGTATGCTCTTTGTAGAATGGATTAAGTGGCCACCTAGTGAAATGTGGCTTCTTGAGACCTCAGGTTACCATTTATTATTAATAGAGCCAGATCAGAAAATATGCCCATCTATCTGCTATGTTTTATAACCATCCATCCTGTGAAAAGTCATTAGGATGGAAGGTGAACTCAGACCAAGCAAAACCCTAATTCTCATTGAGCACAGGGGAGCGACAAGAGGAGAGCGGGGAGTAATAAACAAATTACTGTTACCTAGTTTTTGAAAGTTTCAGGCATCAGTTGGGAGCTAAAAGTTTTGAGAATATGGATTTTAATAGAGGAGAGCTTCTAATGACTCTGTTTTACTGGTTTCTGAAACATTTGTAGACTATTTCCCCACCCTGAGGAATGTTCCCCATAGAGTCAAATATTTGCTCTGCCGCTTGGTAGCTCTGTGACTTTGGATGATTCTATCAACCCCAGATTTCTTATCTAAAATATGGGGCTACTGATATCTATCTTAGAGTTATTTTGACAGTTAATACACATGAAAAGTCTGCCACAGTGTCTGATATAAGCCAGGCACATAAATACTGGTGTCTTGGTCCATTTTGTGCTGCTATCGCAGAATACCAGACACTGAGTAATTTATAAAGAAAAGAAATTTATTTCTCAGAGTTCTGGAGCCTGAGAAGTCTAAGATTTAGGGGCTGGCATCTGGCGAGGGCTTTCTTGCTCCGTCATTACATGGTAAAACCATCACATGGGTGAGAGAGGACAAGAGGGAACCAGACCTGGTTTTAAAACAAACCTGTTCTGAGGACAATGAAACTACTCCTTGACAATAATGTTAGTTCATTCATGAGGGTAAATTCCTTGGTGATTTAAGTTTCTAACCGTGAACTTTGGGGGATACATTCCAACCAGGGCCAATGTAATTATGTGTTAAAATCGAATCTCCTTTGTGTATTTGTCTCTTTGTTATGAGCATCCTCCTGTCAAAATCACAGCCCTGATGAGTACACAGCTGAGAGAACAGGAGGTGTCTGGCAGAAGAAGCTTGTGGCAGCCATTCCTCTTGTCATTTCCCTCCAGCTCCCTGGGAGCTGTTCTCTGGGTGAAGCTGCCAGTGGAATCCCAGGGTGACGGCAACAGGGTTGCTCTGGGTAGGGCTTCTGATGCTGGCAGCATGCAGGCTTTGGTTACTATCTGAATCACAAGCACGCTGCTTCCACATGGAAAGGGGTCTGTGCCCCCCACTCCCAGATTCACACTCAGTCTGAATCTCCCTCTTCCAATGTGTCACGCAGGTAGCACTGCTCATATCTCTAAGAAGCTGAGTCTTGGCTTCTGCCTGTCTGACCCTCTCCGCAGGGTGCAATCTTCAGGCTCTAGCAGGAAACATGCACCTTTCTGTCTCCCACAATCATTTTCTCCTCCATGTACCTGAGGGAAACTTCATCCTCACAGATCCTGCCCCCAGGACATGGGGTCATGAGAAAAGATACTCTTAGGTCCCCTGCCTGCAACAGTTTGAAACTCAGGATGGAAGCAACCTACACGCGCAGGTCTCTGTGAGCAGCAGGGCCTTATTCTCAATTCTAACACCTTGTTTTCTCAGTGTCTCTCCTTGAATGAGAATGACTTGTTTATTTTCCATTTCTGCAGCTAGATTTCTGCACCCTGAGGGCAAGCAGCATGTCATTTTGATTCCTCTACTATTATATTCCTAATGCCAAGCATAATCTCTGATAAATAGACATTGGATTAACAAGGGGGCCGAAGTGTGCCTCATCTGGGCAATTTACTTCAGTGTTGTCACTTCCTTTTTCAATCCAGAGAAGCTGTGCTCTCTGTGGAGCTGGGCTCTTGTCACACATGCCCCAGCTCTGCCCCAGGCTGATTAACCTCCTCGCACCTGTGCTCCCACTTCCACCTGTAAATGTCACACATACATTGAGCTCTGCAGAAATGTGTGGGCACTGAAGCCGAGCTGCACAGACTGTGAAGTGCTGCTCGGGGTGTCCCCCCGAGGTGGTCTTCTGTTCAGATGGACGCCGTAGCTAGAGAGGCTACAATGGCCCCTCTTGTCTTGGCAAGGAAACGGAGTAAGCTTTTTCCTAGGTCAATTCTGGTTGTCATCTCCATGTTTGTATTAAAAGGTTAATTACTTTACACCTACACATCTCCAGCCTGACTTCTCCAAGGAGGAAAAACAGCTGCAACCAGAGCCGCATTTCTACTCTAATATCATTTCCTGCATCAAATAAACCGAATCTCTTTATTTGAGGCCAAATGTACATCCCCATTTGAGAGGTGGTTGTTGTTGGCAGTGAGTAGTGGCTGGCTGGATAACTGCTTGCTCTGAAACCCTTCAAGACACTGCTTGGTCTGTCTATTTATTGTGGGCTGGTGGAGAACGATTTCTTATTTTCTAAGGGCAGTGTTTAATGAGCACCGGGTGGCTTTTTGATGTTGCCCTCCCACAGATTGTGGTTGAGGCAGTGCTAGGAATCATACATTTTCATTTGTGGAAGTATTTTGTATTGAACCCTGTCAAAAATAACACTGCCTTTGGGACAGAGAAAATCCAATTTGATAGCAATGTTTCTGCCTTTTTTTTTTTTCTTTCCTCTTAGATACATTCTATCAGTTAGGGTATAGTGTTTGGACCTCAGCTACTTTTCACTGGGAAAGTAATTTGGGATAGAGCCTTGTGCTGTTATTAGAAATGACTTGCATATGTTTATTACCAGTTCTCTCCCCAAATAACCCAGATTAATACTCATAAAGGGTGGAGAGAGGAAAGGAGGAGTGTAATTAGTCCATATGCTTTCCTTGGGAATGCTCCATATGCATAAGGTACTCAGAAATGCTAATTGCATGAGGACAGTTTTCCTCCTCTCCCATAAGACATCCTGTGAGAAAGAGAAAGAAGGATTTTGGGACTGATAGTGGGAGGCTTCTAGGACCTGAAATTATTAGTCTTTAAATTGGTGACAAATGTTGGGCTGGGATTGATTTTCCAGACAGACAGGATCTCATTCTGAGTTTGCAAACAGTCACTCGTATGATTTGCTCATCAATTTATTCAACATCTACTATTTTTCAGGCAGGGCTATAGATAATAAGACCTGGATCTTATGCTTAACATCTTATATTGTCCTGGGGGGTAGATACACGTAAATGAACAAGTCAATAAAGCATGGGAAGGGCTGAAATTCAGTTATGCACAGATACAATGTCAGTTTAGGGCAGAGTTTGTAATCCTTTCCCCAATTATCATCTCCTAATGGAGACTTTATAGACATTTTTAGATTCTCTCTTTAATTTATTAATTTCTCTCTTTAATTATTAATAGTACTGGATATCTGTTTATATACTGAATGTATTTGTGTTTTATATAAAAAACAGTAAGTTATTTTTGCCTCTTAAAGCCTTGGAGGCTATTATGGGCTAAATATTTGTCAAAATTCATATGTTGATATCCTAGAACTGGATGTGATGGTGTTAGGAGGTGGGGCCTTTGGGAGGTATTAGGTCACTGGGTGAGGCTGTTGTGAATGGGACTAGAGCTTTTTTAAGAGGCCAGAGAATAGCCGGGTGTGGTGGCTCATGCCTGTAATCCTAGAACTTTGGGAGGCTAAGGAGGGTGGATTGCCTGATCTCAAAGATTTGAGACCAGCCTAAGTAAGAGGGAGATCCCATCTCTAAAAATAGCTGGGCGCCTGTAGTCCTAGGTACTCAGGAGGCTGAGGCAAAAGACCCGCTTGAGCCCAAGAGTTTGGGGTTGCTGTGAGCTACGACACCACTCTATTGAGGGCGATAAAGTGAGACTCTGTCTCAAAAAAAAACAAACAAAAGCCCCGACAAATAAACAAACAAACAAAAAAGCCAAAGAACCAGTGGCTTGCTTTCTGCCATGTGAAGATACAAAGAGAAGCTGGCTATCTGCAGCCTGGAGGAGGACCATCACCAGACTGCGCTGGCACCCTGATCTAACCTTCAAAATTGTAAAAAATAAATCTTTATTTTTTAAGCCACTTAGTCTATGGTAATTTACTACAACTGCCTCGTATACCAATGCGTTGAGAATACAGGCGTAAGAGTGCAGCAGCATCTTCAAAGAACTCTGTGGTGGTTAGTCTCTGTAACTCAGAAAAAAAGTAGTAATTACAGCCATTAAAATGAGTTTTCTGAGTTCAGTAGGGGTAATAAGAGTTTAGGAAGTCTATATAGAAGTTATTGGGGATAATGGGAATCTAATGAGGATAATGAGCTCAGATGGCCAGGTGGTTAAGATGGGACAAAATGGACATGGTTATTATAATGAATAGCAGAGCTAAAATAGTAGTCAGTTTAGTACAGATATTTTTGGTGTTGACTGATTAGTCATGGTGTCTCTAGGACTAAAACTGATGAGCAGTCTACTAAAATGTTATTTGATTTGAATAAATGGCAGAAGTCTAGGTCTTATGAGCAGTAGAGTGACTTTACTCACTACAAAAGACAGTTGTAATGTCAATTTCTTTCCAGTGAGGTAGTTCACAGGTCTAAAGCCCCTTAAGTTAAGAGGAGACTGGGTCCCTTTGAGAAAGAATCCTACTACTCTATAAAAATTATATTGTAAATCTTTCTCCTTATTTTCTTTGAAAGCACCTGTGGTTACTTACCTGGGTGTCTGTGCATTGGGGAAGGAGGACTAATTAGACTTTTTGGCTCTTAAATGACATTAATTGTCAGTTAAGACATCGAACATCAAAACATCTTGATGATCTACTTATACAATTAAGGCCTTAAGGAGATGAGAAAATTAATGGAATCTGGGTTCTGTACATCTCAAAGTGGCTCAGTAGGTCCCCAAAGCAATCCAAATTTGATTTCTTGAAGGCTGAATTTTTAGTTGGAGGAGACATACTTAGCCACTGGAAGAATCCCACCCTGATTCCTTTACCAATGGAGGGAGATCTGGTAGGACAGCCACTAGGATGGCTGTCTCCAAGAATCACCAACTAAAAGCTATGTTGCATTTCTGGAAGGATATCAAAGATCTGTGACACTACCAGGGACTTGAAGGATGTGGGGATGATGATTCCTACCACATCCTGATTCAATTCACCTGTTTGGCCTTTTAGAAGATAGATGGATCTTAGAGAATGATAGTTAGTGGTATGTTTTGTGAACTTGATCAAGGAATGCATGCAATGCCCCACCTCAGTCTCCCTAAGTGCTAGGATTATAGGTATGAATTGATGCGCCTGGCCTTCAACTGGTATGACAGATCTGGTTCATTTACTAGAGAAAATCAATCCCCCGTGGAACTTGTATACAACTTGGTAGTTTTAGTCCCTACTTACTCACCCAAACACTAACCTAGATCATACTATGCAAGTGTTCTGTAAATTTGATTAAAGCCCATAACTCATTGACTTAGGTACAGAAGCTTATTCTAGGTAATCTAGGTACAACTGATGTAGTCACTTGAAATACTGTAAGAGCAGAGCTTAAGGATCCTTGATGAAGAAAAACGTTTCACCTGAAGACAGCAGCATCCGTTCATTCCTGAGTGCTCCAGCCTGGTCTTCCTGACAGCCTGCCCTACAGGTTTCAGACTTGCCCATTCAGGCCTTGCAATCCCATAAACCAATTCTTTGCCTGCGATCTCTTTACATCTATATATCCTACTAGTTCTATTTCTCTGAATGAACTCTGATGGATACAATGATTAATGTGGCAAATTTCTTTTTCTCTATATTTATTAATAACATCATTAGAAACCATTTGCTTTTAGTAGGCAAAGCCAGTGACACTCCTCAGTGTGCTACCCCAGGGTTAAAATTCTCCAATTCTGTTATAATCTTTTCCATGGGGGCCTGGATCACCTCTTTATTCCATAAGATATTATGCTGTACCACTACTTTGATGATATTGTGCTAATTGAACTACTGAGCAGAAAGTAGCAACTACTCTAGATATTTTGGGAAGATATATGTAAAACAGAGGGTAGGAAATACCTGTCTCCAAAATTTAGAAGCCTTTCACCTTGTGAAATTTCTAGACAATCTCATAGTATCTTGACATATCCTTTCCAAATTGAAGGATAAAGTTGCCTCATGTGAATACTCCTACAAAAAAGATAGTGGCCACAGGCGTCCTCAAACTGCGGCCCGCGGGCCACATGAAGCGGTGTGAATTGTATTTGTTCCTGTTTTGTTTTTTACTTCAAAATAAGATATGTGCAGTGTGCATAGGAATTTGTTCATGTTTTTTGTTTTAAACTATAGTCCGGCCCTCCAACGGTCTGAAGGACAGTGAATTGGCCCCCTGTTTAAAAAGTTTGAGGACGCCTGGTAGAACCTAATGAGTCTCTCTGGATTTGGGAGGTGATATGTTCCTCATTATGGCAGCTACTCAGACCCATAGATCAAATAACTGCAAAAGATGTCAGTTTTGAAGTATCCCAGAGCAAGAGAAACTACAGCTAGTTGAACCTGCCATAAAAACTATTCTGCCACTAAGCTGTGTAACCCAAAGATCCATTTGATGGTGCTTCAAATGATAAAAATGCTCTATGGAGGATTTTGCCAAAATTCCACGAATGAATCATAACACAACCTTTAGAATTGGGTAGCAAAATGATGTCACCTTCTGAAGATAAACATTTTTTTGAGAAAAATTTTGGCTTGCTATCGGGCCCTATAACAATGGGCACAAATAACCATATTAATCAAGGTCATATGTTTGTTACATGATTCAATTAACAATATAGGGTCTGCTTAGCAGCATTCCATCATCAGGTATGTGTGGTTTATATGAGGCTAGGCTTGAGAGGATCTTGAGATTTCAGATAAGCTACAGAGCAAATAAGTTGCCGAGGCAAGTGGTCCAGTCGTCTCTGGTTGATACTCTTGCAACGTTGCCTTCTCCTTCTCAGTCTGAACCTGTGTCTTCAGGGGACATTCCCCCATTGTCTGGTGACTAAAGAAGAAAAAAACAAGGACTACTTTACAGGTGATTCTAACCAATATGCTGGGCTCACCTAAATGTATATGGACATAGCACTAGAACCCTTGAAGAACGGTGGTGAAGAGAGATCCCTTCAGCAGGTAGAACTTTGAGCACTACTCCTTTCTTTCTTTCTTTTTTCTTTTCTTTTCTTTTCTTTTTTTTTTTTATCATTTATCCTGGAAGGAGAAAGAGTCAGAGGTAGGTAGAAATCTAGCTTTTTTTCATGGTAAATGGATAACAGTTTGGCTTGGTGGTCAGATGGAAGGAACATGATTGGAAAATGGTAACAGGAGGTCTGGGAAGAAGTGTCTGACTAAATCTTTTCAAAAGGGCACGGGATTTCAATATACGTTTACATGTATTCCAGAGTTGCTTTATGTACTCATCAGCTGATGGGCATTTAGGTTGATTCCCTATCCTTGCAATTGTGAATTGTGCTGTGATAAATATATAAATGTAGGTGTCCTTTTGATATAGTGACTTCTTTTCCTTTGGGTAATGAGGTTGCTGAATTGAATGGTGGATCTACTTTTAGGTCTTTAAGGAATTTATATACAATTTACTATAGAGGTTGAATAGAGCAATTTACATTGCCACCAACAGTGTATATGGTATACAAGCATTCCCTTTTTTACCACATCTATACCAATATCTATTGTTTTTTATCTTTTTAAAAATGACCATTCTGATGGGTAAGGATGTATCTTATTGTGGTTTTAATTTGCATTTCTCTGGTGATTAGAGATGTTGAACATTTTTTCATTATGTTGTTGGCCATTGGTATATCTTCTTTTGAAAAGAATTTGTTAATGTCTTTTGGCCACTTCTTAATGGGGTGACCTTTTTTTTTGAGAGAGAGTCTCACTCTGGTGTCATCAGTAGAGTTCCCTGGCATCATAGCAACCTTAAACTCTTGGGCTCGGCTCGAGAGATCCTCTTACCTCAGTCTCCCAAGTAGCTGGGACTACAGGTATACCCAATGATGTCTGGCTAGTTTTTCTATTTTTAGTAGAGATGTGGTCTCACTCTTGCTCAGGCTGCTCTCAAACTCCTCAGCTGAAGAAATCTATCCACGTTAGCCTCCCAGAATGCTAGAATTATAGACATGATCCACCATGCCTGGATAATGAGGTGATTTTTTTTTTCTTTTTGATTTGTTTGAATTCCTTATAGATTCTGGATATGAATTCTTTGTTGGATGTATAGTTTGCAAATTTTTCTCCCATTCTCTACATTGTCTATTAACTCAGCTGATTATTTTCTTTGCTGTGCAGAAACTTTTAGTTGTATTGTTGATTATTTTGTTTGTTGAGCTGAAACCTTTTAGTTTAATTCCCATTTATTTATCTTGTTGCTACATGTGGATTTGGTGTCTTAGTCATAATTTTTTTGTCTAGTGCTAGGCCAATGTCTATAAGAGATTTTCTGACATTTTCTTATAGAATTTTTATGGTGTCAAGTCTTACATTTAAGTCTTTAATCCATCTTGAGTTAAATTTTCTGAATGGTGAGAGAAAGAGAGAGATCCAGTTTCATTCTTCTGAATATGGCTATCCAATTTTCACAGCACCATTTACAGTAAAGGGCTTTCTTTTTTCAGTGTATGCTTTTCTCTGCTTTGTTGAAGATCAGTTTGTTGTAGCTGTATGGTTTTATTTCTGTGTTCTGTATTCTGTTCTGTTGGTTTATGGGTCTACTTTTATACCAGTACCGTGCTGTTTTGGTTACTATGGCCTTGTAGTATAATTTGAAGTCAGATGATGTGATACCCCCAGATTTTTTTCTTTTTGCTTAAAATTGCTTTGGCTACTCAGCCAGGCTCTTTCTTGTTTCTGTATGAAATTCAGAATTTTTCTTCTCTAAATCTGTCAACAATAACATTGCCATTTTGATGCAAATTGCATTGCATCTGTAAATCACTTTGGGCATTATGGACTTTTTTTTTTTTGTAGAGACAGAGTCTTGTTTTATGGCCCTCGGTAGAGTGCCGTGGCCTCACACAGCTCACAGCAACCTCCAACTCCTGGGCTTAAGCGATTCTCTTGGCTCACATTATGGACATTTTAACAATATTGACTCTTCCAATCTATGAGCATGAGATATTTTTCCATTTGTTTGTTTCATCAGTATTTTATAATTCTTATACAGATCTTTTACCTCCTTACTTGAGGATATTTCAAGGTATCTTATTTTCTTTGCAGCTCTTATAAATGGTATTGAGGTCTTTATTTGACTCTCAGCTTGACTGTTATTATTATACAGAAACACTATTGATGGGTGTACATTGCTTTTGTAACCTGAGACTTCACTAAATTTAATTATCAATTCTAGAAGTGTTTTGGTAGAGTCTTTAGAAGTTTCTAGATGTAAGAAACTTCACCCTAGAGCACAGATCATTAGGGTTCCCATATCCCTACCTGGCCTAGTGGTGGGATGATAATGGCTTCAGAGTGGGGCTCAGAGGATTGGGGGAAGGACTTCCAGTAAGTTCTGGATGCTTCTACTCAACATGATGCAGTGACGGGTTGACTATCCCTCCCCAAATGCTTGGGATCAGAAGTAGTTCAGGTCACAGATTTTGGAATATTTGCAGATACTTACTGGTTCATCATCTCTAATCTAAAATTCAAAATTTAAAAGTTGAGTGGATTTTTGAATGTCTTTTTGGTGCTTAAAAACTAACACCAGTGAGAATATCCTACATCATAAGGTCCCAAAGCTTCAGATGCTAGAATGGGGACGGAGAGAGTGGTACACTGATGCTCTGTTAGTGGGATTGCGAACTAGTACAGTCTTTTTGGAAAGAAGTATGAAAAATCCTCAAAGATCTAGAACTAGACCTCTCATTTGACTCTGCAATCCCATTACAAGGTATCTACCCAAAAGTCCTGGATGGACTTAGAGAATATTTTCCTAAGTAAAGTATTTCAAGAATGGAAAAGCAAACATCCTATGTACTCAGTACTAATCTGAAAATAGTAGACTAACAACTACAGGCCCACATGAAAGAAAAATGCAATTAAATACAAGAAGGGGGGAGTAGCTTGATCAGTTCCCACCTATAGGATACAGTGTAGGGGTATTGGCACACTTCCTGGATGAAGGATTCAACTACAACTCAAACTTTGGACTTTACCTTAGAAACTCAAATAATGTAACTTACTCATATGTACCCTCATATAAACCCATAATAAAAATAATGCTAAAAAAGGAAAGTGTATTAAAAGAGGTATATGCAGATGTTAAGTTGGAAGTGGCAAAAAGTCTTAGATTGTACTATTGTCTTGATTATTCTATTGTCAATTTAGAAACTACATTTCCCTAGAATTCCTAAGTGGATAAAGGATAAACTTGCTCAAGATTTAGGAGGTTGTTTTTTTTTTTGGGTGGGGGGAGTGCTAATAGAGCTACACACAAACACTTCTCCCCTGCCCAAGATGAAGACAAAGGATCTGTCTAAACTCACTCCCCCAGAAGTTCACGCCAAAGACCTTAACCTGACAGGTAACCTGTGGAATGTGTCCACTCCCCATGGTCCTATATAAAAGTGGTCTCTAACGGCCCCCAGGGCAGATGCCATCTTTGTACTGCAGCTGGGTCACCCTTCCCTTTCAATAAACCTGGCATGCACATCTCCTTAGCCTCCTGTCTCTGGGTGCCACTGTTTACACTTTTCAGGAGGCACAGTGAATCAGTGGCTATGATTTTTGGAAGGTTGTAGGGCTCAGATACTATAAGAGTCAGGTGTGCAGTTGTCTAGTGGGTCTCAGCTGGTCCATGCTCTCTTCTACTCCAAGTCTAGCTCATCTTTGTAACTGCTAGCACTGCTGACCAACAGTAAAACCAGGCCTTTTGCTATATGTTTGGCTGTGAACTTACCCAGGTGTTAGCTACACAGAAACAACAAATTCTCATAGATCTTTCCATGTGCTCCTTTTTTGTGGTTCTGCTTTGGCAGCTAAATATGGTTGGCCTTTTGCATTTACTTGCAAGCTCCAAATTATCCACCCAGGCCAGCGAGATGAGCTGATTGGGAAATCTCTTATTCTGGCTTGCAAATTCCTCTCAAAGAACTTTACTTCTTCAGCATCTCCTCCCTAAGCATAAATACTAATTTCTATAATAAATTCCTTATTTACATGTTAGGCATTCATTGATTCCTGAATGATCTTACTCCAGGACATTGGCATTGCAATTATTTTTTTCTGCATTGTAAATTATCTTCTCTTTATCAGATCATTTGCACCAGGTAAATAAAGTATCATTTTTTTTTCAATTTAAACATCCCACATCTCTTTATTTCACGTTCTTTTTCAGCTACAACCATTTATTTGCTTCCAGTTATAGCAAAACTCCTTAAGATGTTTTTCTTTTTTTTTTTTTTTGTAGAGACAGAGTCTCACTTTATGGCCCTCGGTAGAGTGCCGTGGCCTCACACAGCTCACAGCAACCTCCAACTCCTGGGCTTAAGCGATTCTCTTGCCTCAGCCTCCCGAGTAGCTGGGACTACAGGCGCCCGCCACAACGCCCGGCTATTTTTTGGTTGCGGTTTGGCCGGGGCCGGGTTTGAACCCGCCACCCTCGGTATATGGGGCCGGCGCCTTACCAACTGAGCCACAGGCGCCGCCCCTTAAGATGTTTTTCTATCATCAACATGTCCAATTCTTATCTTTCTTTGTCCTCTTTTGAATCCATTTCAGTCATGTTTCTCCCTATCACCTTCCACTGAAACTGTTCATGTCAATTTCCCCAATGACTTCCCCATTGTTAATTTCAATAGGCATTTCTAATTTCACTTCACTTATCAGTTGATAATTCATTCCTTCTTGCAACCTTTTCTTCATGTGGCCAAGAGCCCATGCTCCTCACTCTTTCTTTTCCTCTTTCTTTCTCATAGCAACCATTTCTTCTCAGTCTCTTCTTCAGTTTATTCCCTATCTTTCCAAACTTTCATTGTAGAGTGTCCCAGGCTTCAGCTGTTGAACTTTTCTTTTTTTACTCTCACTTCTTAAGTAAGTTCATCTAGGCATGATCTTATTTACTTTCCACCTGCTGATGTGTACAAAATTTAATCCTCCAGCTCAGACCTCAGCCCTGGCTTCCAAAATCCTTTATCTAAAATCCCACTTGACATCTTCATTTGTATGTCTAACAAGAACTTGAACTAACATGTCCAAAAACAAATTACTAATTTGCTCTCCAATTTACACACCTGTTCCTTCCTGCTTAAGTAAGTTGTGACTTTTAGATGCATAGACCAAAAATAACGGAGACATCCTTGTGTTTGCTCATATTTAATCTCTATTGTGTCAGTAGATTCTGTTGACTCTACCTTAAAAATACATACAGAATCCTGTGCGTAGAAATATAATGAGGCAGATATTTCAAAGGCCTTGGGAATAGCCCCAGGCCTCAGCAGCACCCACCTTTCCACTGCTCAGGACACCTACCGTGGTGGGGGTGGGTGGGTGGGGTTGAAATGTCTGTGAGAATAGACAGAAAATTAGTTTGGGAACATCTGAGTAAAATTCAGCAGCTTAGCAGCAATAGGATGTCAGCAGAGTTAGAAGGCTATTAAAAATTACCCATGAGCCATGATCTAGCCTGAAGGCTATAACACTAACTATTCTTCTCTCACTCCCTAAGGCAACTTTGTTTGTTACCTACTTAGTTCCGCCCTTGAGAATTGTTCTAGGATTTAGTGCCTTCACCTGATGACCTTTTGCATAATCAAAAGACCAGCCACATGATTGAGTCATGGGACTATTAATGCTTTACTTCTTCATTCTCTAAACACAGCCCTAAAATCCTAAATAAAAATCTCTTGAGAATTTGAATCAGCATGGCACCTATGGGCCTAGCTACAGGCTGACATGGTGTCCAGCTCTCTGGGTCTCAGCAGACCTTTTCGCAAAAATTCTGCGTGTTGATTCAGCCAGGGTATCCTTTCTCTCTCTGCCTCTGGACTTGGGTGGTCAGGAAAGTCTCCTCTTGGGGTAATTCTCAGTCCTGGGTATTGTGGCTCCTTCCTGCACTACAGCAAATCCAGTCTTTTCTGACTACTGTTGCTGTACAGGTCTAAACTGCAGTCATATTTTGCCTAGACGTTTGCCATCAGTTCTTAATTATTTTTCCTGGTTATATACTTTCTTCTTTCCTACTGTTTTCTCTGGTAGCAGCCAGAGAGAGCCTGTTAAAATGTGAGTTTGAACATGCCATCCTTCTGCTCCAGATTTTCCAATGGCTTCTCATCTTATTCAGAGTAAGGGCTAAACAAAGTCCTGTGATCACCCTAATTTTTTAATCCATGCTGGTAACACTGGCCTCTATGCTCTATGTCATTTCTTGAATACCCTAAGCATGCTTTAGCCTTGGAGACTCCATATTTATGTCCCTTTTTGAAATCCCTTTCCCAGATTTGAATACAGTTCACTGCTAGACCTATAAGTCTGTGCTCAAATGTCACCATATCAGTGAGGACTCAATCACCTTACTTAAGGAGTACCCTCATTCCTCCCTGAAGCTTGCTAAATCCTTTCTTCTCACTGCAGGTTCTTCCATAGAATACACATATATGTGTATAATATATGTATTTGTATAATTATATATATTCTGTTATAGTATTATAAATAACACATTCAATATTATACATTACAGCCATTATTTTTCTTTTTCAGGTTAATTTAAAGGTACATATGATTAGGTTACATTGTTTGTCTTTGTTAGAAAACTCTGGGTTATATTTGAGTCCTTCACTCAGGAGGTGTGTCATACACCTCTATGTTGTACCCATTGGATGAGAGCTCACTGAGCTTCTAACCTCTTTTCCATCCTTGTTGAATTTAACTGAGTTTTTCCTCATGTGTGGGCCTGTAGTTTTTCTTTTTATTTTTTTAATTATTTTTTATAACTTTTAAAAATCATAACTTTGTACACTGATGCATTTATGGGGTTCAGGGTACTGCTTCAATATACAATGTGGGCCTGTAGTTTTTCATCTACTAGTTTCAAATTAGTATTGAGTACATGTGATGCCTGTTTTTCTATTCTTGAGACATTTTACTAAGAAGAATGCTCTCCAAGTCCATCCAGATAAATATATAAGATGTAAACTCTGTCTTTCTAACAGCTGAATAGTATTCCATGGTATACATATATCACAGATTATTAATCCATTCATAGGATGATGGGTACTTGGGTTGTTTCTATGTCTTTGCAATTGTGAATTGAGTTGTTCTAAGCATTCGAGTGCAAATGTCCTTATGATAAAATGATTCTTTTTTTTCTGGGTAGATACCTAGAAAAGGGATTGAGGGATCAAATAGAAGATCTAATTTTAGCTCTTTAATGATTTTCCATACTTATTTCCAAAAAGGCTGTATTAGTTAGTTTGTAATCCCACCAAAAGCGCATAAATGTTCCCTACTCTCTGCGTGCACACCACCGACTGTAGCTTTGAGACTGTGATGTGGGCTCTTCTCATTGGGCTTAGATGATATCTCAAGGTGATTTTGATTTGCATTTCTCTGATGCTTAGGGACAATGAGCATTTTTTCATGTGTTTGTTGTATAGCCATTATTTTTTAATCACAGAACATGGGAGCACTAAAAAGTATCCCCTGAGAATCTCCAGCATTCCACACATACTCCTCTCTGGCTCACTTGTACAATAGCTATTTCCTTGATATTCATATTCAGGAACAGTCACTCCAATATGGTAACTACTTTTTATTAATTCCCTGCTGATTCACTGGCAATCGGACAGTCATTTGTCATTTTTTAAAAATTTGCATTTTTCTCCTAAAATGTGGGTTCTTCCTCCTAGAATATAAGCAATCCCCCCAGCACATTTTTTTAATAGACTTTATTTTTTAGAGCAATTTTAGGTTCACAGAAAAATTGAGCAGAAAGTACAGAGTTCCTTTATACTCTTTCCCCTAGACACACACAGCCTCCCTCACTATCCATATCTGGCACCAGAGTGGTACATTTGTTACAACTGATGAACCTACATTGATATGTCAGAATCATCCCAAATAAGTGAACCTACATTGACATGTCAGAATCACCCGAAATCTACATTTATATGAGGTTTCACTCTTGGTGTTGTGCATTCCATGGGTTTGGACAAATGTATAATGACATGTATCCATCACTGTGGTATCATATGGAATTTAATTTCACTACTCTAAAAATTCTCTGTGCTTTGCCCATTCATCCTGCCCTCCCCCTCTAACCCTGGCAAACATTTATTATTATTATTATTATTGTTTTTAAATTTTTGAGTTGGGAATGTATTTTTAAATAGATTTTATTTTTTAGAGTAGTTTTACATTCACAGCAAAGTGGAGCAGAACATATAGAGATTTCCCATATTCTTCTTATCAAGGATATTTTCACTGTCTCCATAGTTTTGCCTTTTCCAGAATGCTGTACAGTTGGAATGGTACACTATGTAACCTTTTCAGATTGGCTTCCTTCACTTAGTAATATGTATGTAAGGCTCCTCCATGTCTTTTCACGAATTGATAGCTCATTTATTTTTATCACTGAATAATAGTCTGTTGTCTGGACATACCACAATCTCTCTATCCATTCACCTATTAAAGATGCAGTTTTGTTCAACATTAGAATACTATTTTCTAAAACACTTCCTGGAACATAGTAGGAGTTCAGTACTTGTTTTTATCCTTACCATGTAATTATTCTCTCTCTGAATGGTGTCAGTCACCATCCAGTTGCCCAATCTGATAGTAAACTGAAACCAAATTTCCAGGAATTTGAGGTTCTTCATCTGCCCTTTCACACTCACCCTTTGAAATCTGCCTCTTGCCTAGCTGTTGAATTCATTCTTTTCTCTACATCTCCCTTGTCATTAATCTGACTCAGACTTCATTAATTTCTCCCAAATTAACATATTATCTTCCTGACTAATCTTTCCAACTCTGGTGCATAATCTCTGTTCCTGAAACACATACCTCATTATGTTGATCTCTTACTCAAAATACTCAGCAGATTAAAGTTTAAATTTATTTATATGCATTCACATTTTCCAAGATCTGACACTTACAATATGTACAGCCTCCTGTTCATCCTCTCTTTTTATAACGTCCACCTCCTCATTTGGGTACTCCGACAGCTCTGAATTATTTGGAGTATGCAAAGGAAGGTGTGGCAGCTTGTCAAAATCAGAAGTGTTCATGACAGTCCTAAATTGTTCTGTGCTCTATTGTCATTTTCTGCTGCTTTGTTCTAGATATGTTTGAAATAATGAATTAATTTCATTATCAATTCTATATTTAGAAGATGAATTTGACATGAATCAAAGAGAAAACTATATAGCTTTTGAAATCTGAGGTTGATGGTGCTGGCTTCTGTATTTCTGCAGACTGTAGCTGGGTACCGTTTCATTAGGTCACAGGCTAGAAAATAAAATTCCTCAGCTCATGCAAGCTTTGTGGCTAATACCTATACAAGCCCTCCAGATTCTGTAGTGAATAGCAAAGAACACTTAAAAACTTTGCTTTAAAATGTTTGTATTGCTCACCTTCCATTATTATAAAAATCACCATCTTGATGTCAGATTCTTATTTTTGTTTAAGTGAAACACTAAGAAACTTTTTCAAAAAATAGGTGAAAGCAGAATTCCTGCTGTGAAAAGAAGAGTGTTTTTTTTTACATTCTATGAACTTGCGACTTGCTTTGAACATTGCATACATACATGCACATGCACACATCCACTTATCATTAAATGTGAGAAGGCCTGGAATAATGTCAAGATCCAAGTGTATGAGGTAATGCAGAGTGAAGGGAAGAATATCAGCCTACTTCTGAACAGGCAGTGTAATCTTTTCATTTTATTTTATTTTTGTAATAGCTGCATACTGTAGTAACTAAAGGATCTACTTCAATGAGATACAGCTGAGCTTTGGGAAATTTTATCAGCCATTTGATTTCATTCTGTCCTTAACTCACAGCATTGGGCTTTGATATTGAAATAGGAATAGAACATTGAATCAGATATGTTTTTTTTTTTTCCTTGTACTTGCCATTTCAAAGAATTTTACTATTATTATTGCATCCCCAAGAAGCAGGTAGGATTAATATCCTTCTGAAGTGCTTTGTTTTTTTGTTGTTGGGGAACAAGAAATCCCAACATGATCAATGACTCTGAGGTTAGGACAGAGCAAATCAGGACCAGAATGGTGTTTAAAATTCAGATTTATTGATTTCCAGGATTATAGTCACTCAACTGATCTATTTTCTCCTTCAATTTTCTGAAATATTACATTTTGTAATAATAACCACTGTATGGTTGAAGTTAAAGTAGAGTAAGGTTATTTTACCAAGAGTCAAGAATTTTGAATTCCAATACCTGTTACAAGTCTTAATTTCAGTTAACACTAATATTTCTGGAATTTGTATTTGTATTATCTGTTAAAGAAATTGTGGTGGGTGCCTGTAGTCCCAGCTAATTGGGAGGCTGAGGCAAGAGAATTGCCTGAGCCCAAGAGTTTGAGGTTGCTGTGAGCTGTGACACGACAGCACTCTACTGAGGGTGCATAGTGAGACTCTGTCTCAAAAAAAAAAAAAAATTAATTTGAGTGAAGTTAGGAGACTGCTCTAGACTTACAGTTTTTCAATCAGTGTTTCTTATTCAGAAGTAAAGGCTCATGGTCCAGACACGGCACCTTTTAAAGACATGAAATTGGTAGGATGTCGATGTTCATATTCCGCTTAACAGACTTGTTATTTAAGTAGATAAAACAGCGAAACTCCTTTACCAAGGAGACACCAGGGTGCTATCTGGAGTGCCTTTGTTCAGTACTATAGCAAGTCACCTCCATTCCTCATTTCCTCTTTCATGAATTTGTTGGGGGGAATTATTTTAGTTTATTCATATTATTAAATAACTACTGTGAAGTTTTATAATTTCATAAATATTTAACTTTGTTATTTTTATTGCCTTATTGCTGTACAAAATTATTTTTATTATATTTTTATTTATTTTTTTGTGGTTTTTGGCCGGGGCTGAGTTTGAACCTGCCACCTCCAGCATATGGGACCGGCGCCCTACTCCTTGAGCCACAGGCGCCACCCTGCTGTACAAAATTAAGTAAATAATTTTAGGATGTAACTATAAATTCCAAATGAAAATATTGCCTTTGACAACACAGGCAAAACAACAGCATTACTCATATTAGCTAATTTACCAAACATTTACATATATCAACTCATTGAATTCTTACAACAGTTGTCTGAGGTAGTTCCTACGATAACCTCCTCTTCCCTGGTGAGGAAATAGAAGTACACTTTAGTAACCTGTCTATGGTCACTCAAGTAGTTATGGCTAGAGCTTGGATTTAAAAGACTGGTTCCAAAATCCATGTTATTGACCACTAGACTAAACGATTGAGCCATCTGTCCAAATACCCTCAACATTCTAAGCCATGGTGATATGGGCATATAACCTATAAAAGGGAATAGAAATACGGGGTATAGGCACGTGCTTTAGAAGCTTATATAAATATGCAAGGAAATTATACTTACAGTAAATTATGTTTCATAGTGAGAAATTTTAAAGAATTTTGTGTCCATCTTTGTTTGCTTGACACAAATTGAAATACCAAGAACTGTGAAGTCAGTATCTAGCTCCTATTTCTTTCAGGAGTCAATTGCTTTACACGTATCAAATTCCAATCAAACAGAAAAGCAGCATCTGCATTGGATAGCTGTCCTCCTCTGTGAAAAGGAAAGAACTGGGATCAGCCTCACTAGTGCTCTACATGGGGCCTTTCGTGATTCTCTTCTGAGCTAGCTAGCCCTCCCATCGCCATTCACACATCCTGCTGCCTCAGCCCTTCGTTCGTATGGTTCTGTCATTGTCTGGGAGCCTGTCTATCGTCTTCAGTGGTCTGAGAGAGAAGCAGGGATTCGCAGGGATTTTGTCTCATTTATCTTTGCAGACTTGTGCCCAGCAGATGCTTTGTACATAATAGACATCCAGTAAATGTTTACTAAAGTAAAATAAAGATGTGTTGAAAATAGTTTAGGAACTTTGGAGAGACAACGCTATTTTTTTTCTCTTATTTTACTCATTTCTGGTTTTTAATACATCTACTGAGAACCTGCTTTATACAGAATGTATTTGTCATTTATTTTATCTATATATAGTGGATATTTACCATGTATTGTTTGTTCATTGAATTGCTTTGGACTAGGTCCTTCAAATGTATTAGAAAATTGGAACTATTTTCAGCATTAGTTCATGCAGTCCAGGCAGGCTAAGTTTGGTAACAAACCTCTAAATGTCAGTGCTTTACCACATGCAGGTTCATTCCTCAGTCATGCAAAATGTACCACAGTGCTGGTGACTCTCCAGGGCAGCTCCTTTCCAAACAGTGACTCCAACATCCAGGCTCCAGGCATCTTGTAGCTCTGCCATCTAAAACAGGAGGGTTCCAGGTCGCCATGGCAGGAAAAGAGAGAACTGTGCTCCAAGTGCTTTGGTCTGGAAATGACACGCTTTACTTCTGTTCACAGCCCTTTGGCAAGAACTTGTCACTTGGCTCTGCCTGCTGCAAGGGGGCAGGGGAATGTCAGAGAAAATAGTAGTAAATGCCTCCTCTGCCTGGAGGTAGAGGGAGCAAAGTAAGGTGCAATGACCAATATTTACATTTAGTTTTCGATCTGGTGTGTATGTGTTTAAATAGAAGTGAATTAATTTTTAAAAGTAGGTAATACATTATGTCAAAGAGATTCTTGACTTAAAAATCAGGAAATGCCCCCTCACTTTTCTATTGGTGGGATACAAAGAACAAAATTTTTCTTTACATGAGTTAGGAAATGAAAGAGACAAAGACAAAGAGAATTTTTCAGCCCCAAACCTTTTCTTTAAATTAAAGATAATATTAAGAGATCAACTGATAGTACCCTTACTGTTTCTTAGCTCCCTGATGAAGTTTTTTTTTTTTTTCAGGCAGAGATATCTGAACTTTCCCCTCCTATTTTCAAAATCTTGGGAGAATTCAGCAAAAAGAGGCTTATCCATGGATAAGTGCTCTCAAAATTACTTGGTCACTGACTCTCTTATGAGGTGACCTGCCATCCTTTTTTGTACCTGAGAAAATTGTTGGTAAAAATGACTGATGGCAGCTTTAATTTTCTCATCTGGAATGCTGGGATGAGCTTACTTGACTTTTGAATAGAAATATTAAAATAGAAAGCACACGAAAAGCTCTTGTGACAGAGCATAAAATTTAAAGACAAAAGAATTGCTAAGCTGTAATTCTTTTTGTTTGTTGTCTCTTACATCTATTATCTGATGGATTGGGAATGACCTAAGCCTTGCTATATTAAGATTTTCTAGACACAAATTTCTAATTTGCATGTTCATGGTTAAAGGGAGTATTATAACATAGCCAATGGCCAAGAAAGCAACCTCAGCTCGTTTCTTCAAGACTGTCAGAGTTTCTAGGATGACATCATAGGGAAGAACAAAAAAGTTCTCACCTAGTCATTTAATTTCCTAGAGCACATGGCTGAATTACGTTCCGCAGGTCTCAGCATCTCAGTGGGATCATGTTAATGAAATGTGAGCAGTAATGGCATTAAAAGAGGTTGTGCCTTTTCCATCCCCCTTTCTGCCATCAGTACACAATAAATTAAGGAACTGGGGAATGGAAATATGCAATAAACGAAGGAGTTTGTGACTGGAAGCATGCAATAAATAAGGGAGTTGGTAAACGGATCCTTGAGTCACCTTGTGGAGGAGCCTCAGGCAGCAGAATCCTCCTGGCCTGCTTCATAGTCTGACATCAATGAGAAATAACCTCTGCTGTATTAAGGCACTGATTCAAGGTTTTGTTTTGCTTTTTTTCTATCACAGTATAGTACTGCCTAACCTGCCTACTACAGACATGATATATGCAAATAGAACATGCGGATGCCAAACAGCCATGAGGTGTAAGGGGCCTCACAATCTCCTTTGCTGGAGGCAAACGCTATTATTAATTTCTTATGTATCTTGTAGAGATACATTACACAATAACAACAACAACAACAAAAACAGAAGGAGAGAATGTGCATGTGTGAAAATATAAACTTTTGAGGATATTTGCTGTATCACTGTAATAGGGAAAAGATGAAAATAAAATGATCATCATATTGAGAGTGATAAAATTATGATTCATTTATACAACAGAGTAAATCAGCCTTGTATATATACAGCAGTACCCCTTATCCACAGCTTTGCTTTTCATGGTTTGTTACCTACGACAACCATGGTCTGAAAATATTAAATGGAAAATTCCAGATACAAAAATCTTTAAGTTTTAAACCATGCAGTGTAATGAGTAGCATGATGAAATCCCTCCCTGTCCTGTCTGGGATATGAATTGTTCCTTTGTCCAGCAGAGCCACAGGTAGGTAATACCCTCCCATTAAGCACTTAGGACTCTTCTCAGCAATCAGCGCAGCTGTCTTGATTTCACAATGTTTGTGTTCAAGTAACGCTTATTTTACTTAATGGCCGCAAAGTGGAAAAGCAGATGTGTAGAGAAGCTATGAGTGCTTCCTTTGAGTGAAAAGGTGAAAGTTGTAAACTTAAAGAAAAAAAATGTGATATGCTGACATTGCTAAGGTTAACAGTTAGAAAGACTGTTTATCCATGAAATTCTGAAGAGAGAAAAATAAAGAATTCTTAGAAGTATAGTGCTTGGAGAAATCGTGTATGTATATTCACTTTTAATAAACATTTTTGGAGGAAGACAAGATAGCTGACTAGAGATTGCTAGCATAGACCTCTTCCTTGAAGAGCCAAGATACATGCACACTTTAAATAAATCTGGGGGAAAAAAGTGCTTGAATGCAGCAGAGAGACAAGGGAAGACACTAAAGATGAAGAAAAGGGAAGGAAGGCTGGCACTGATGTTACAGAATTTCTTTTTCAATAGGTCCTTGGTCTCGGGGATTCCAAGAATGAATCCATTCACTATAGATCAGTAGTCAGACAGGATTTATTTTACAGAAGAGAATACAGAGAAAGCACTAGAGCTTTTAGCAGAGGGAAAAACTCAAGTCAGAAAAAATCTCCCCCTGGGTCCTTTGTCTAGGGGTGTATATATATAGCCTGACAAATGAATGGATATAATCCCTTGTGCTCAGAACAAAATGTCAGTGCTTTCCAGGCCTGGGAAACTTACATGAAATTGACCGGGTCTGGGAAATGGGGGGTTCCCTGTTCAATTGCAAGTGCATAGGGAGGGAGACCCTAACAGTATTTCCGGAGCTGGCAACCTGGAGGTGTCCCCCCAGCAGTTGTCTGACTCCTCTGCCTACCCTTCAACTCGGTGGCTCCTCTGTCTGCCACCACACCCCCCCCCCACGGGGGTGACACAGAAGGTGAGGCAGGTCCTCCTGTCATCTCTGCCAGCCACCAGGGCTGCCACCGCCCTGTATCCCTGAGAGCCTTGAGGGGCCCCGAGACTCAGATACAGTGACAGGCCCTTGGGGCTCCAGATTCCCACTCAGACCTTTATGATTTTGAGCTACAGAAGAGCTTGTCCAGTCTCCATAGGGAGCTGCATGGAGATCTCAGAGAGGCACTGTTGAACTCCAGTGGAGCTGCACAGGCTTTCAAGCCCTGGGCACTTGTAGCACAGAACCATCCTGGGAGCCCCACATTCGGAGGCTGCCATGCCTGGGAAGGAGTCAGGAACCCAGGTGCTCTGGCTTCCCCCATTGACAGATCTGTTGCTGCATCTGCCGGTCAGTGCAGGACCAAGGGGTATTCAGACCACAGCGCCATGCCTGCCTGGCCATCCCATGGAAAGCAGCGTACCTCTTCGTTGGCTCTGCTGGCAACACCTTCCTCAGTATCCTGAGACCAGCCCACCCTTCCCTACCACCATCAATTCTTGAACTCAGGGAACCTTCAGAGTAGTCACTGGCCTGATCTCCTTCCCCCAGGACCTGGTCATGTCATTCAGGGAAAGAGGGGATTTGTGAACTGATCTTGAGTAAGGAGGGAGCCAGCGCCAGCAGAACTGGAGAGCAGAGTGTCACCTGGGTTTGTGCTGCTACGCACTAGTGGGGCCCCTCCCTTCACAGAAACAGCCCGGGAAAGATGTGGCTTCACAGCCTCAGTTTTTGTTCCAGGGGGAGAGGCTCGCAGCCCCAGGGTGGCTTCACGACCTGAAGGCAGACTGCTTGAGACTGGCCGGGCTGATCTGCTGGAGGGAGATCGCCAGGGTCAGGGGAGGTGAGCTGAGTCTGCCCCATTACTGCCTGCTGGCTGTGGATTCCGGACCCCCTCCCAGGGTTTCTTGCACAGTAGAGGCACCGTACCTGTACACAGCTTGGCTGAACCGGCCCTGCCTGGCTTTGCCCCACATCCACCTCCGCAGTGGCAGAACACAGGACAGGGATCCTGGGAGTTCTAAGTCCCATCATCTCCTGAGTCATCTAAGTACTTAACCAATTAAGGCTAAGTGTGTGTGTGGTTGACCTGGTTCTGTTACTGGGCTGAGCTAGAAAGTTGAACAGAGGCAAGGTGATAACCAAAAGCAAAAGTGAGTGGAAACTGAAAATAAAACTGGAGCAGCACAGGCAGTGTGGATAGAAAGCAAAAGTAACTTACACAAGTTTCAGGGTAATACAGAGATTTTTATTCAGAAAGAACAAAGAGGAAGTTTAGAGCACTTCCAAAGAAAGCTGGAAGTGGGTCCCTCTCATGAACGAGCAGAGGCGATACAGACAGAGATGCAAAGGTCTCCAGACCTATAAATACTCTGTTTGAAATTGGCTGCAAGTCTTTCATTGGCTTCTCTGACCTCCGGGCAGTATTGCCCTTTCCTATTGGTCATTGATGGTCTCTTTCTTTTGGTCATTGGTTACTTAGGTTACTTCTAACTCCTTTCTCCTGGGCCCTCCAGACTTCCTGGTTCAGAAGCCAGCCCCTTTCTTAAAGTACCTTCTCGCTAAGTATAAATCCCACAAACACTACCACAACTAGCTTTATTTTCTGCAAGCACAACCTACTGGCAGGGAGGTCGCTTTGTGTAGCTCATTACAGCATTTGTACCCTTTGGCTGACTAATGCACAAGAGCCACCTACTGGCCGGGAGCAAGCTGGACATCTCAATGTAAGTCATACTATTGGAAGTGTACCGCTGGGGAGTGGGGTAAGCTTCCAGAGACTTCCATTTCCTCTTCTTGGCAGGAGGAAGGCAGCACACCCATATGCCTAGTCACTGTCACTACACTTACTAATAATAGTATTTGAGAAAACCACCACATTAAAGCTATCCACACAAAGGAATTCATTCAGAGTCTTTGCTCCCTGAAAGTGTCCATAAGCAAAGCCAAAGGCCCCTACCCAACATATGCTACAATCACACTTTTTTCTCGGGGTGGTGGTGGAAGGAAGTCTCTTCTAAACATCAGTAAATTGAAAAATAAGAAGTTATTGCTTTTCCAGATGAGAGGGCGTTAACATAAGAACTCTGGCAGTATGAAAAAACCCCAGGATATTAAGGAATCCCCAAAGGGATCATACCAGCTCTTCAGCAATGGATCCCAACCAAAATGACAGATAAAGAATTCAAAGTATGGATTGTAAGAAAGCACAATGGAATCTAAAAGAAAGTTGAAAATTAATACAAATAAACCAGAAAAATGATTCAGTACATGAATGAAAAATTTACTAAAGAGATAGATGTCTTAAGAAAAAAATAAACGAGACTTTAGGAAATGAAAAATTCACTTACAAATTTATAAAATACAGGGTAGCTTGAGCTCAGAAGTTTGAGGTTGGTGTGAGGTGTAATGACACCACTGCATTCTAGCTCAAGCAATGGGACAAGACCCCATCTTAACAAAACAAAACAAAAAACCAAGCCCCCATGTCTCATTCAAGTCCCAAATGTGGCACCCCTTCCCAATTCCAGTGGCCACAGCCCGCACCATACTTGCTTCTCAGTTCTTGATGTGGGAGCTTGACCTCCACTCATGTCACGATTCTGTAAGCAATAGCCAGAGTTTCCTTAATGCTTAGGATTGGGTCCCCTGGGTCCTCAGACAGTACACAGTCTTAAGAGATTGGATAAAAAATGGCATCTTTCAGATAGGCTCTAGGACCCAAGATGAACTCCTTCCCTGGACACGTTTTTTTCTTATAGTCTCCTGGTAGTTCCTTAAATTAGATTTGGGTATTGTGAAGGTGGAGTTGCTCTTCCATGGCCTGGATTGTATGACTGCAGTCCAGGTGAAGTGGACCACTTACCCTCTCCCCATGTTACTCCTGGCTCCTGGCTTGACCCAGACATGCAGATTGCCTCCTTTCCTGCTCCTTCCCAGTTTTTGGTATTTCCTATAGGTTCTCTGTTGAATTCTGGTGCTCTTTCTTGGGTAATGTGTTATTTATTTATTTATTACTTTTTTGAGACCAAGTCCCACTCTGTCACCCTGTGTAGAGTGCTGTGACATCATAGCTCACACCAACCTCAAACTCTTGAGCTCAAGAGATCCTCTTACCTCAGCCTCCAGAGTAGCTAGGACTACAGGTATGAACAACCACGTCTGGCTAGTTTTGTTCTATTTTTAGTAGAGATGGGGTCTTGCTCTTACTCAGGCTAATCTCAAATTCCTGAGCTCAAGAAATCCACCTGCCTTGGCTTCCCAGAGTGCTAGGATTATAGTCATGAGCCACGGCGCCCAGCATGGATAATGTACTTAAAGTGTCATTGTCTGTGTACTATTTTGGTTCTTCTATGTGGATGAGGGACATCTGAAATGCTTCTAGTGAACTGTCATAGAAAAAAATCCATGATACTTTTTAAAATGTCCTTGTTTTTCTTTTTCTTCATCCTTATTTTCCACTAAGAGGTTATGAAACATGTCTAATGTGTTTTCTTCTATTTTATTTTGGTTTCCATTTTATGGTTAAACCTTCGTGTCATCTGGGATTTATTATGTTGTAAAAGCAGTAAGATAATTCAACTGTAGTTTTCCTCATGCCGGTCAATTGTCTCAACATTAGTTAGTGAATAATTCATTTTTCCCATTCCTATAAGATTTCACATATTTAACTTGCTGAATTTTCATATGCACTGTGTTTATTTTTGAACACTCCATAGATCTGTTTTTTTACATTTTATTATTATATATTTTTATTTGCCATAGATTTAAATATGTTTCAATATCTTATTGTAGATACCTTATTATTTAGAATTTTCTTGGATCTGATTTCTCTTTTATTTTTCTATATAGGCTTTAAAAATGAGCTTGAGAACTTATTAATAAAGAAGGCTATTTTTATTTTCCTAGAGGTCATATATATACATTTATAAATTAACATAGGGAGAATTTACGTTTTTCACCCTATTTTTTTTTTTTTGCTGGTTTTATATACAATTTGAAATATTTTCATCAAACTGATTAACATAGCCTTCACAGCATGTTCTTAGTTCTTGTGTTAAGACATTTATATTCTACATTTAGTAAATTTCACATGTACCCTTGTAAGTTGCACTGTAGATGTGGTCCCAACAATTATCCTCCTTCCACCCATCCTCCCCCCTCCCCTCCTCTCACTTTCCCATTTCCCCATATTCTTGGCCATAATTGAGTTATAGCTTTCATATAAAAGCTATAAATTGGTTTCACAGTAGGGCTGAGTACATTGGATACTTTTTCTTCCATTCTTGAGATCCTTTCTAAGAAGAATATGTTCCAGCTCCATCCAGGTAAACATGAAAGAGGCAAAGTCTCCATTTTTCTTTAAGGCTGCATAATATTCCATGGTGTACATATACCACAATTTATTAATCCATTTATGGTTCGATGGACACTTGGGCTTCTTCCATGACTTAGCAATTATGAATTGGGCTGCAGTAAGCATTCTAGTACAAATATCTTTGTTATAATGTGATTTTTGGTCTTCTGTATACATAGCTAGTAGAGGAATTGTAGGATCGAATGGCAGGTCTATTTTTAGATCCCTAAGTATTCTCCAAACATCTTTCCAAAAAAATGTATTAGTTTGCATTCCTACAAGCAGTGTAGTAGTGTCCCTTTTTCTCCACATCCATGCCAACATCTTTGGTTTTGGGATTATGTGATGTGTTTTTACCCTATTTTTAATTTGTTTGGGTTTTCCCTTTAGCTTCTTTAGTTGTATTTAAAAGTTTTTTTTTTTAGTCTAAATTTCAGTTAAAACTTATAAGCCATTTTATCTTTTATCCTTGTTTTCTTTCTTTTATTTATGGTTTCTAATTGCCTGATATTTTTACATAAATAGGCTGCTCATTTTTCAGTATAAACTTTGTTCCCAGTAACATTACAATAATTACAATTAATTACAATTAAGAGGCTTTGAGTATGGTGGCTAAAATCTCACAGGCCAGTCCCAGATGATCTGGTTTCCAATCCCAGTACTGACACGTGCTGGCTTTTAAAGATAATTCATGAAAAATGTTTAGAGTGGTAAGAATAGTGCTCAGTTAATTTAACCACTATTCTTAATCGAAGAATAGTATAGAAGTTTTCTTTCAGGAACAGAATTTTTTATTTTTGTACTTGGGAAAAGCTAAAATAGAATCTTCTATTTCTGTTAATATAAAAATGAATAAGATACATTTTCTTCCCTTGAGAGAGACTATTTTCTTATTTACCAACTCATTTGAGTCTCCAAATCTTTTTTGCTAGATGAATAATTATACTAATTTCATAAATGTGGAGTCTACTACTCAGAGAGCTTAAGGACAAAATTTAAATGTAGGTTTCCCTACTCTATAGCTAAAAATCAAGCTTTCAACGCACTAGTACAGTAAAAGAAAACCCCAGGGATGTATTTATTCAAAATACATGTTCTTTTAACCAAAAAATTTACTCTTACACGTCTACATTCATGGACTAATGAAATATTTTTCTGTAACACACTTCAACATAAAATATATAAATTGTACTTTACACTTAAGTGCAGTTAATGGGAAGGTCTTAGTTATAACTTCAAGGAAAAAAAAAGAACAAAAATAGGACTGCTGATTTTGATCTTTTAATTTTGAATTTTCTTTTGTATCTTTCCTTGGTCCATCCCTATTACTGTGTTTATAATTCTGGGCCACAGAATACCTGGCCTGTATTACTACCCCAGCCTGTAAAATGGTCTCTTGGACTTCAGTCTTGTCCTTCTGAAAACCATTGTTCATTCTGCTACGAGAGCAATATATTGCAAATTTGATCACACTTTTTCCATTGACAGGAGTTAGAGCTCATTAGGGTGGCTTCGTGTCCTTCCTTGGTTAAACCTAGGTTTCTCTCTGGCCTGAAATCTTGCTAGAATCCTCAGGAACAGTGATTTTCAACTGGCGTGTCCCACGTACACTGGTGTGTCATGAGAGGATCTGAGCTATGCAGGAAGAACTTTTAAAGGTCATTAATTAAATTATTTTAAAAGACGTTCAAAGCTATTTCTATTTTGATCAACAAAATTTAAATGTGCCACGGAAGTTTAACTATAGGTTCAAGCGTGCAGTGAGATAAACAAGGTTGAAAACACTGCTCTAGAAATACCAAATTCTCGAAGCGCCTTTCACGTTTGTGAAGTTGGTTTTCTCACATTCATACCGTTTTCCTTCTCCCAGCTTTTTCTCGGACATGCGCACTGTCTTTCCATTGTCGACCCTCTGCTTGTTTGGGTGCTGCTCTGCAGTAACCCCACCTTACGCTCCCTGTGCATTCCTCTCTCACAGACAAGTGTTTGTGCTCTTGTGCCTGCTGTACCCTGAACACTGTGACCACACATAATTTGTCTTAATATCCCCAGTACCTAGCATTGTACCTCACATACAGGAGGTTTTGCAAGGATATTTGTTCTGAGAAAGATTAAACAGATGCCCTCCCCCAACCCCTGCCTTCTTTTAAAAAAAAAAATCTTTTAGAAAAGCATTTTTTTTTTTTTTTTAGAAAATCTTGAGAAGATTAGGCTAAACAACGGGAGTCCTAGCTTTTAATCTTGGTTTTGTATTTAACTCACTCTGGAACACTGAGCCTATCTGTTCGGGTTTGTTGGTACTTAAGTCTCCACATAGGTATTTGGTCTATATCAGCTCAGTATTGGGGTAAAATTAGACCTCTTCATGCTCAGCTTCTGGAAACACAACCCTGCCTCACCGCAGAGCAGACTCATCCTTACCTTTTATAATACCCTCCTTTAATGTTGTTTCCTTGGGGATTTCCATTATTATTTTTGAGCAACTGAATTATATAGAAGGTGTGGTAGACTTATATGTGAAAATGTGTATATTATGTACTATAAATTTGAAACTGATACTTAAGTCACATTTGTATGAATTCCTCTTGTATTAGCTCTGTGGCTACCCTGCTCCTTTCCCAGATGTTGAGGTTAAAGCACCAGCTGGTAGTTTTGTAATGTGACTCCTTTAGCTAAATAATGTTGAAGAGGTATGCCAGCAGGGCGATATCTCTCGCAGTATAGGATTGCTTTGCTGCTTTTTGGATATTTTGTGGCCTCTGAGGCCAAACCACCTTGGAGAAGCCAAAGCATCCCTTCTACTCAAGTAGTGAGAGGACCAGAGAGAGAGGGGACTACTTGAATATCCTGTCTCAGGCCAGCCAGGAGAGAATAAAGTGAGTAGGATTGGAGTGAGTAATTGGAACAGGAAGGAGTGCATGGAGCAGTCTGGAGGAAGGAGTTTTTTCTTTTCTTTTTTGCAATATATATATATATTTTTTTTTTAACTCTTTTTTAAAAATTTTAAATTAATATGAGGGTACAAATTTTTAGTTTACATTATTCTCACTTCCAAGGTAAAGTTCAAGTTGTAGTAGAGACCTTCACTCAGGGGAAGTGCTGAACACCCTTACATTGTGTACATTAAGTGAGAGCCCCCCAATTGCCCTCCCCGTCCCCTTCCTTCTTTTTCCTCTCCTCTCACCCTTGCTAGAGGATATTTGTGTTTTATTGTTTATGTGGGCATGTAATTGTTTATATATTGGTTTCATGTTAGTATTGAGTACATTGGATATCTTTTTCCATTTTTGAGATACATTACTAAGAAGAATGTGTTTCAACTCCATCCAGGTAAACATAAAACATAAAAACATAAACTTTCCGGGCGGCGCCTGTGGCTCAGTCGGGAAGGCTGAGCCACATATACGGCCCCATATACCGAGGGTGACGGGTTCAAACCCGGCCCCGGCTAAACTGCAACCAAAAAATAGCCAGGCGTTGTGGCGGGTGCCTGTAGTCCCAGCTACTTGGGAGGCTGAGGCAAGAGAATCGCTTAAGCCCAGGAGTTGGAGGTTGCTGTGAGCTGTGTGAGGCCATGGCACTCTACCAAGGGCCATAAAGTGAGACTCTGTCTCTACAAAAAAAATTAAAAAAAAAAACATAAACTTTCCATCTTTGCTTATGGCTGCATAGTACTGAGAGAGTCTCTTGTGATCCAGGGGAAGCTTGTGGGCTTCAAGAGCCAAGAATGAAGCCTCATGCCATAAGTGGGTCTTAGGACTGTGAATTCTTTGCAGGAAACCTCTTAGATCTCTGGTTCCCATGTGGGTTTCTGTATTGCTTGAATCTGCAGTAAATAACCTACTGAGTACTTTTAAATAAATTCTGTACATGTGCTTTATGGTCTAAATAGGAGGTAGATTCCCTTTTCTTGCCCTTCTCCAGCTGATGTCTAGATTCCTCAGAATGAAAGGCAGGATGGCAGAAAGACCTCCATGGGACCCCATTTAGATCATTGTAGACAGATCATTTTGGCTGTGGACTGTGCTGCTACTCCTCCACAATCTGACGTTTAGTGCTCAGGTGACACAGTGGGAACCAGCAGAAGAGTAACAACCACAGCAGGGTTTTGAATGTCAAGAAATTTTCCTTCCCTTCTCTTCATCTTCCTCTGTTTTATGTTAAGCATTTGCAGTTGCTTCAGGCTGAAATTGTTATTTCATCAAATTATTATACAGTGCTATAAAATATGTAACAATATATTGCCATGCCAAAGCTATTTTATTGTTATAGAAGTTAGAAATACATAAAGAAAAAAAACAATAAAAGAGATAAAATCCTCTGTAACATTTCAATTCCAATTCCTTAGTTTTTACACGAGATGATGGAACATTGAGGCTAATTATTTTTTCATTTCAATTTAAAGTATAATTTTCCTAGGACAGTGTATTTTATTCCTTGATTAAGGAATCTATAGTGATTACTGTAACCTAGTGCTGCAAAAAGGCTGTGACGAGAAGTCTGAACAGAGATTTGGGGAAAACAGAGTACTTTTTACTAACGGCCTACTGCTGGTCTCCACATCAGTACCATTTAGGGTTTGACTGGAAGTGGAAGGGGAGTGTTTGAGGGTCTTAATTCAGTCCTTTTATGATTACTTTGAACCTACAAATAACTCCTACCCTCTCCCTACTGCTATGGTTCTGTTATTACTCTAATTTTCTTCCTTTTCCTTATTTTTCTTTCCATTTTTCATTTTTCTCTCTTTTTGGGGGGATATGTTTTAAACTCCTGCATTACTTTAAAGCAAACACCTTCATAACTAATAACTACTACCCACGCCTAGTGATAGAACTTTCCCAGCCATCCAAAAACCCCTTGGTAAGGCATAAACAGTTCCATCAGAATAATTATGATTCTGACCTTTATAGTAATAACATTGAATTTTCTTTTTTTCAGTCTTGTCACCAAAGTGCACCTGTTAATACATTATATCTTAGTCTTTCCATTAAAAAATTGATGTCTTTAGATTCCCTATTAATCCACAGGTTATTTTTTAAATTTTAATTTTTATCTTTTACATATACATGTGTTAATTAGGTTTCCACTTTTTTCCTTCACAAAATTAAAAAGACTTAAAATTTAATAACAGTAACAATGTTTAAGATAAGTATTAGAAACAAAAACCTTGTAAAGAATGAATGAACATAAATACATTCAGAAAAGGAATCAGAAATTGCTACATCGAAATATTAAGCAATAATAATAATATTGCAAAGAAAGTAACATTCACATTGTCAAATAAGAGTATGTCTATTATAGAATGCTTTGACTCTGAGATTCAGTATGGAGTCATCAGTTAACTTCTTATTATTTTTTTAAGTATCAAAAATAGATAAATAATATTTATAAATAAAAATAAAAGATAATTTCAAAAAACAGACTATGCTAAATCTTATAGACAATAGAAAAAGAATAAATACCTCAAAATCATTCTCCTTGATCTGGGTGACACCCGATATTAAAGTTGGAGAAAATATATTATTATAAAGGAGAAATTATAAACATACGTCACTTATAAATGAGGATACAATATCCTAAACAACATATCAAGATGTTGAGTTAAAAATTAATGTTTAAGTAATATACTTTTGTCAAAATTGAAACCAATTTATGTGAAAATTAGTCACTATTTTCTTTTCTTTTCTTGTTCCTTTTTTTTTCTTCTTTTCCTTTCCCTCAGCCCTTCCTTCCTTCTCTATCTGCTCTCCCCTTCCTCCATGCCCCACCATGTCATTAATTGTCTTCGAATCAAAATTGAGTATATAGGATTTATACTTCTCCAACTCCTGTGATTCTTCACTAAGAATAATTTGTTCTACCTCCATCCAGGTTAGTATAAATGCTGAAAAATCTCCATTTTTTATGGCTGAGTAATATTCCATTGTATACATATACCACAGCTTACTCATCCATTGCTGGGTTGAAGAACATTTAGGTTGTTTCCACATTTTGGCAATTGTAAATTGGGCTGCGATAAACAGCCTACTACAGGTGTCTTTATAATAAAAGTTTTTTTTTTTTCCTTCTGGATAGATGCCCAGTAATGGGATTGCAGGATAAAATGGGAGGTCTAGGTTGAGTTCTTTGAGGTTTCTCCACTTCCTTCCAAAAAGGTTGTATTAGTTTATTTAGTTTATTAGCAGTCCCATCAGCAGTGTAAAAGTGTTTCCTTCTCTTCACAACCATGCCAGGATCTGCAGTTTTGAGATTTTCTGATATAGGCCATTCTTGCTGGAGTTAGGTGATACCTCAGGGTGGTTTTAATCTGCATTTCTCTAATAATTAGGGATGCTGAGCATTTTTTCATATGATTGCTGGCCATTCATCTGTCATCTTTGGAGAAGGTTCTAGTCATCTCTCTTCCCCATTGATGTATGGGATTGTTGGTTTTTTTCTTGTGAATTAATTGAAGTTCTGTATAGATCCTGGTTATTGTTTGTCTGATTCAAAATATGCAAATATCCTTTCCTATTGGGTAGGTTGTCTATTTGCTTTGGTTGTTGTCACCTTGGCTGTACAGAAGCTTGTCACCTTGGCTGTACAAACATTGATTCAAGATGGATGAAGGACTTAAATTTAAGGCATGAAACAATAAAAATCCTCAAAGAAAGAATAGGAAAAACACTGGACGATATCGGCCTGGGGAAAGATTTTATGAGGAAGTCTGCCATGGTAATTGCAACAACAGCAATAATAAACAAATGGGATTTAACCCACAGGTTTTTCCCTCCATCTTAATCTTATCCCTTTCTTTTCCTTACAAGTTATTTGTTCAAAGACTCAGATAATCTAAACCAGGTGTCCTCAAACTTTTTAAACAGGGGGCCAATTCACTGTCCCTCAGACCATCGGAGGGCCGAACTATAGTTTAAAAAAAAACTATGAACAAATTCCTATGCACACTGCACATATCTTATTTTGAAGTAAAAAACAAAATGGGAACAAGTACAATTCACACCACTTCATGTGGCCCGTGGGCCACAGTTTGAGGATGCCTGATCTAAACTGTCAAATTTCTTAGTGTTTGGATTTCACTAACTTTTGTGGTTTTAGCTAACTTCTCTTGTTCTCTCTTCTCTATTTCCTAAAAAATGGCAACAGAATTTGGAGGACTCAGATTCATTCTGGCAGACAGCAGAAGGCACATAATGTTCTGACTGTTTCTGTTTTTGTTAGCAGACATTAAAGCTCAACATATAGATCCATCAATTCATTGAATGGTGGGCAGCTGTAAATAGTAATATACTATCATTGAAAATAATTATCATCTGACAATTTTAAGTAAAAAGACAATTTCATCATCTATTTTTTGTTACCCAATGGCATAGTCATATAGGAAAAAGAGAGTAAATGCTTGATCCTTTCTCTTTACCATCTTTTAAAGGTAATCATCGATTATTTTTAAATAATTAATTAAATAATATGAATTAGTAGATTTACATGTATTTGTTGATTATTTTCCTTACTGATGCTAAATTATCCCATCTTTGGGATGAACTCAAAGAACCCTCATAAAGCTGGCTTATTCTATTGCTGTGTTTCTAAGTAGTCTTGGCTTCTTTTGACAAATTATTTTGGGCTCATCTTATTCATAGCATGCTCCAGACTTGGAATCAGCCATTTCTCTGAGAAGCTCTTCCTTCTATTAAAAAATTTACAAATCATGATCAAGTAGGCTTTATACCATGGAGGCAAGGTTGGTTTAACATATGCAAATCCGTAAATATAATTCACCACATAAATAGAAGCAAAAATAAAGACTATATGATCCTCTCATCATAGATAGGAAAATTTATAGCAGAAAAAGAATTTGATAAAGTTCAGCATCCTTTTCTAACAAGAATGCTTAAGAAAATAGACATAGATGGCACATTTCTTAAACTGATTGAAAACATCTATGACAAAGCTGAAAGCATTCCCACTTAGAACTGGAACCAGATAAAGATGTCTACTATCATCACTACTATTCAACATAGTTCTGGAAGTTTTAGACAATGCATAAGACAAGAGAAGGAAATAAAGGGCACTGAAATAGGGGAACAGGAGGCCAGATCTTGCTCTTTGCTCATGATATGATGTTGTACTTAGAAAACCCCAGAGATTCAACCACAAGACTACTGAAAATGCTCAAGAAATACAGTAATGTCTCAGGGTATAAAGTCAATGTCCACAAATTAGTAGCCTTTGTATGTACCAATAACAGCCAAGTTAAGAAGCAAATCAAAGACATAATACACCTCATAGTAGCTTCAAGAAAATGAAATACCTGGGAATATATCTAATGAAGGTGGTAAAGGATCTCTGCAAGGAGAATTATGAAGCCCTAAGAAAATATATAGTAGAAAACATTAACAAATGGAAGAATATACCATGCTCTTGGCTGGGGAGAATCAAAATTGTTAAAATGTCTATTATACCCAAAGCAATCTACAGATATAATGCAATCCTCATTAAAATACCAACATCATACTTTGATGAAATGGAAAACATAGCTCTTTATTTTGTATGGAATCAGAAAAGAACACATATGACCGAGACTATTCTTAGTAATAAAAACAAAACTATAGGCATAACTCTACCAGACTTCAGGTTATATTACAATTCCACAGTGACCAAAATAGCATTGTATTGGCAGAAAAATAGAGACACAGGCATACGGAACAGAATAGAAAACCGAGAGATGAAGCCAGCATCTTATTGCCATCTGATCTTCGATAAATCAAACAGAAGTATACACTAGTGAAAAGAATCCCTATTCAATAAATGGTGCTGGGAGAACTGGATAACCACATGTAAAAGACTAAAACTGTATCTGTATCTTTCACCACTTATAAATTAAAGATTAAAGATTTAAATCTAAGACATGAAATGATAAAAATTCTAGAAGAAAGTGTGGGGAAAACTCTTGATGATATTGGCCTGGGGTAAGTTTTTATGAAGATTCCATTGGAAATCTCAATAAGAACAAAGACAAATAATTGGTAATTAATTAAGCTAAAAAGCTCTCAGACAGCTAAGGGCAAAACAATTAAAGCAAATACACAGCCTTCAGAATGGGAAGAGATATTTGCATGTTATGAATCTGACAAATGGTTGATAACTAGAAAATATACAGAATTCAAATTAATCAACAAAAAGAAAGCAAACAATTTTATTCATCACTGGGCAAGAAACATGAACTTTTCTGAAGAAGACAGATGAATGGCTGACAAACACATGAAAAAAATGCTCGTTGTCTGTAATCATCAAAGAAATGCAAATCAAAACCATCCTGAGATATTACCTAAGCCCGGGGAGAATAACCCACATCACAAAATCCAAAAACTGTAGATGGTGCTGTGGATGTGGAGAGAAGGGAACACTTTTAAACTGTTGCTGGGATTGCAAACTTTGCAGCATCTTTGGAAAGAAGTATGGAGAATCTTCAAAGAACCAAAAATAGGAGATGACCACATTAAGAAGTCTCATGTTATCAGCCGAGTAACAGCTTCCTTGCATCTGGGCACCGTGAGTCTGGGGATATAGGACTCCAGGCATCTCTGGCTGGTGGGATCTGCCTATCATCACCCCTGAGAGGATACAGGGAGTCACCGACAGACTTCTGGACCCAAAGAGGAGGACTAAAACAGTGGAAAACCGGCAAGTGGTCGCGTGTGTTCAATCCGTCTAAACCCGCCCGCAACTGCACGAGAACTTAAAGAGCAAGAGGAAGTGAAAGGAAAATCAGGACAAGGAAACAGATAAAAGAAATCACCCATGAGGAAGAATCAGCAGAAAACTCCAGGCACCATGAAGAACCAGTCCACAACAACCCCGCCAAGGGACCATGAGGTAGCTACTGCAGAGGATTCCACTTATACAGAAATGTTAGGAATGACAGAAAGGGAATTTAGAATATACATGTTGAAAACAATGAAAGAAATGATGGAAACAATGAAGGAAACTGCTAATAACGTGGAAAATAACCAAAAGGAAATCCAAAAACAGAATCAAATCAGAGATGAACGATATGAAGAATATAAAAAGGATATAGCAGAGCTGAAGGAAATGAAACAGTCAATCAGGGAACTTAAAGATGCAATGGAAAGTATCAGCAACAGGTTAGACCATGCAGAAGAAAGAATTTCAGAGGCAGAAGACAAAGTTTTTGAGATAACTCAGATAGTAAAAGAGGCAGAAAAGAAGAGAGAGAAAGCAGAACGTTCACTGTCAGAATTATGGGACTTTATGAAGCGTTCCAACATACGAGTTATAGTAATTCCAGAAGGGGAAGAAGAATGCCCCAGAGGAATGGAAGCCATACTAGAGAATATTATAAAAGAAAATTTCCCAAATATCACCAAAGATTCTGACACACTGCTTTCAAAGGGCTATCGGACCCCAGGTCTCCTCAACTCTAACGGAGCTTCTCCAAGACACATTGTGATGAACCTGTCCAAAGTCAAGACAAAAGAAAAGATTCTGCAAGCTGCCAGGAGTAAGCGCCAGTTGACCTACAGGGGCAAATCCATCAGAGTGACCGCAGACTTCTCTAATGAAACTTTCCAAGCAAGAAGACAATGGGCATCTACCTTTAATCTACTTAAACAGAACAATTTCCAACCCAGAATTCTGTACCCTGCTAAGCTAAGCTTCAAAATTGATGGAGAAATCAAATCATTTACAGATATACAAACATTGAGGAAATTTGCCACAACAAGACCAGCTCTACAGGAAATACTTCAACCTGTTCTGCACACTGACCACCACAATGGATCAGCAGCAAAGTAAGAACTCAGAAATTAAAGGACAGAACCAAACCTCCACACTGATGCAAAAGATAAAACTAAGCAATGGACTTTCACAAAATAAGACGAATAGAATACTACCACACTTATCAATTATCTCAATAAATGTTAATGGCTTGAATTCCCCACTGAAGAGACATAGATTGGTTGACTGGATTAAAAAACACAAGCCATCCATTTGCTGTCAGCAAGAAACACACCTGGCTTCAAAAGACAAATTAAAACTCCGAGTCAAGGGTTGGAAGACGATTTTCTGGGCAAATGGAATTCAGAAGAAAAGAGGAGTTGCAATCTTATTTTCAGATACATGTGGATTTAAAGCAACTAAAGTCAAAAAAGACAAAGATGGTCACTTTATATTGGTCAAGGGAAAAATACAACAAGAAGACATTTCGATTCTAAATATCTATGCACCCAATTTAAATGCTCCCAGATTCTTGAAACAGACCTTACTCAGTCTGAGCAATATGATATGTGATAATACTATAATAACAGGGGACTTTAACACTCCTCTTACAGAGCTGGACAGATCCTCTAAACAGAAATTAAACAAGGATATAAGAGACTTAAATGAGACCCTAGAACAACTGTGCTTGATAGACACATATAGAACACTCCATCCTAAAGATAAAGAATATACATTCTTCTCACCACCCCATGGAACATTCTCCAAAATTGATCATATCCTGGGACACAAAACAAATATCAATAGAATCAAAAGAATTGAAATTTTACCCTGTATCTTCTCAGACCATAAGGCACTAAAGGTGGAACTCAACTCTAACAAAAATGCTCGACCCCACCCAAAGGCATGGAAACTAAACAATATTCTGTTGAATAACAGATGGGTGAAGGAAGAAATAAAACAGGAAATCATTAACTTCCTTGAGCATAACAACAATGAAGACACAAGCTACCAAAACCTGTGGGATACTGCAAAAGCAGTTTTGAGAGGAAAATTCATCGCTTTAGATGCCTACATTTAAAAAACAGAAAGAGAGCACATCAACAATCTCACAAGAGATCTTATGGAATTGGAAAAAGAAGAACAATCTAAGCCTAAACTCAGTAGAAGAAAAGAAATATCCAAAATCAAATCAGAGATCAATGAAATTGAAAACAAAAGAATCATTCAGAAAATTAATGAAACAAGGAGTTGGTTTTTTGAAAAAATAAATAAAATAGATAAACCATTGGCCAGACTAACGAGGAATAGAAAAGTAAAATCTCTAGTAACCTCAATCAGAAATGATAAAGGGGTAATAACAACTGATCCCACAGAGATAGAAGAGATCATTTGTGAATACTACAGGAAACCCTATGCCCAGAAATTTGACAATGTGAAAGAAATGGATCAATATTTGGAATCACACCCTCTCCCTAGACTCAGCCAGGAAGAAATAGAGCTCCTGAACAGACCAATTTCAAGCACTGAGATCAAAGAAACAATAAAAAATCTTCCGACCAAAAAATGCCCTGGTCCAGATGGCTTCACTCCAGAATTCTATCAAACCTTCAAGGAAGAGCTTATTCCTTTACTGCAGAAATTATTCCAAAAAATTGAGGAAGAAGGAATCTTCCCCAACACATTCTATGAAGCAAACATCACCCTGATACCAAAACCAGGAAAAGACCCAAACAAAAAGGAGAATTTCAGACCAATCTCACTCATGAACATAGACCCAAAAATTCTCAACAAAATCCTAGCCAATAGATTACAGCTTATCATCAAAAAAGTCATTCATCATGATCAAGTAGGCTTCATCCCAGGGATGCAAGGCTGGTTTAACATATGCAAGTCTATAAACGTTATCCACCATATTAACAGAGGCAAAAATAAAGATCACATGATCCTCTCAATAGATGCAGAAAAAGCATTTGATAAAATCCAGCATCCTTTTCTAATTAGAACACTGAAGAGTATAGGCATAGGTGGCACATTTCTAAAACTGATTGAAGCTATCTATGACAAACCCACAGCCAATATTTTACTGAATGGAGTAAAACTGAAAGCTTTTCCTCTTAGAACTGGAACCAGACAAGGTTGTCCTCTGTCACCTTTACTATTCAACGTAGTGCTGGAAGTTCTAGCCAATATAATTAGGCAAGACAAGGAAATAAAGGGAATCCAAATGGGAGCAGAGGAGGTCAAACTCTCCCTCTTTGTTGACGACATGATCTTATACTTAGAGAACCCCAAAGACTCAACCACAAGACTCCTAGAAGTCATCAAAAAATACAGTAATGTTTCAGGATATAAAATCAATGTCCAAAAGTCAGTAGCCTTTGTGTACACCAATAACAGTCAAGATGAGAAGCTAATTAAGGACACAACTCCCTTCACCATAGTCTCAAAGAAAATGAAATACCTAGGAATATACCTAACGAAGGAGGTGAAGGACCTATATAAGGAAAACTATGAAATCCTCAGAAAGGAAATAGCAGAGGATATTAACAAATGGAAGAACATACCATGCTCATGGCTTGGAGGAATCAACATTGTTAAAATGTCTATACTTCCCAAAGCAATCTACCTATTCAATTCCATTCCTATCAAAATACCAACATCGTACTTTCAAGATTTGGAAAAAATGATTCTGCGTTTTGTATGGAACCGGAAAAAACCCCGTATAGCTAAGGCAGTTCTCTGTAACAAAAATAAAGCTGGGGGCATCAGCATACCAGTTTTTAGTCTGTACTACAAAGCCATAGTGCTCAAGACAGCATGGTACTGGCACAAAAACAGAGACATAGACACTTGGAATCGAATTGAAAACCAAGAAATGAAACTAACATTTTACAACCACCTAATCTTTGATAAACCAAATAAGAACATACCTTGGGGGAAAGACTCCCTATTCGATAAATGGTGTTGGGAGAACTGGATGTCTATATGTAAAAGACTGAAACTGGACCCACACCTTTCCCCACTCACAAAAATTGATTCAAGATGGATAAAGGACTTAAACTTAAGGCATGAAACAATAAAAATCCTCCAAGAAAGCATAGGAAAAACACTGGAAATATTGGCCTGGGGAAAGACTTCATGAAGAAGACTGCCGTGGCAATTGCAACAACAACAAAAATAAACAAATTGGACTTCATTAAACTGAAAAGCTTCTGTACAGCTAAGGAGACAATAACCAAAGCAAAGAGACAACCTACACAATGGGAAAGGATATTTGCATATTTTCAATCAGACAAAAGCTTGATAACTAGGATCTATAGAGAACTCAAATTAATCCACATGAAAAAAGCCAACAATCCCTTATATCAATGGGCAAGAGACATGAATAGAACTTTCTCTAAAGACGACAGACGAATGGCTAACAAACACATGAAAAAATGTTCATCATCTCTATATATTAGAGAAATGCAAATCAAAACAACCCTGAGATATCATCTAACCCCAGTGAGAATGGCCCACATCACAAAATCTCAAAACTGCCCATGCTGGCGTGGATGTGGAGAGAAGGGAACACTTTTATACTGCTGGTGGGACTGCAAACTAGTACAACCTTTCTGGAAGGAAGTATGGAGAAACCTCAAAGCACTCAAGGTAGACCTCCCATTTGATCCTGCAATCCCATTACTGGGCATCTACCCAGAAGGAAAAAAATCCTTTGATCATAAGGACACTTGTACTAGACTGTTTATTGCAGCTCAATTTACAATCGCCAAAATGTGGAAACAGCTTAAATGCCCATTAGCCCAGGAATGGATTAACAAGCTGTGGTATATGTATACCATGGAATACTATTCAGCCATTAAAAAAAATGGAGACTTTACATCCTTCGTATTAACCTGGATGGACGTGGAAGACATTATTCTTAGTAAAGCATCACATGAATGGAAAAGCATGAATCCTATGTACTCAATTTTGATATGAGGACAATTAATGACAATTATGGTTATGAGGGGGGAAACAGAAAGAGGGAAGGAGGGAGGTGGGTGGGGCCTTGGTGTGTGTCACACTTTATGGGGGCAAGACATGATTGCAAGAGGGACTTTACCTAACAATTGCAATCAGTGTAACTTGGCTTATTGTACCCTCAATGAATCCCCAATAAAAAAAAAAAAAAAGAACCAAAAATAGACCTTTCAGTTGATTCTGTAATCCCATTACTAGATATCTACCCAGAAGAAAAAAAAATCATTTTATCATAAGGACATTTCTCATTAAATTATATATCAAAGCTCAATTTATAATCACCAAGATGTTAGATTAGATATCAAAGCTCAATTTATAATCGCCAAGATGTGTAATCAATTCTAGTGCTCATCATCCTATGAATGGATTAATAAACTGTGGTATATGTATACCATAGAATACTATTCAGCCACAAAAGATGGAGACTTTACATCTTTTGTATGAACTTGGATAGAGTTGGAGAATATTCTTTTTAGTAAAGTATCACAAGAATGAAAAGCAAGTATCCAGTGTATTCAATACTAATATGAAGCCAGTAGATGAACTAATACACTCCTACGCAAGAGAAAAATCTCAATTTATTTCAAGTTGGATAGAGGGGGAAGGAGGGAGGGAGTAAGGGACCAAGGAGGGGGAGTGGTGTGCTCTCACCTAATGTACAAAATGTAAGGGTATATGACACATCCTGGGTGAGAGACACAACTACAACAGGGACCTTAACTAACAAATGCAGACAGTATAACCTGATCATTTGTACCTTATTAATCTTACATTTAAAAAGCTCTTTTTTTTTTAATAGAAAAAGGCAATTCAGAATTACAATCTTGTTTCTAATAATGCCATTCTAACATCACAGTGCTTCTTCGTTGGTTGTTTTTGAATGGTGTTATAGACTAAATATTTGTGTCCTCACGAAAATATGTATGTTGAAATTCTACCCCTCAAGATGATGGTAGTAGGAGGTAGGGCTTTGGGGAGGTGATTTGGGGACTCTCCGGGGTCTCTATTTCTAAGGACTGATTCACAGGATTAGGTCCTTAGAAATAGAGACTCTGGAAAGTCCCTAAATCACCTCCCAAAAGCCCTACCTCCTACAGCCTTTAGATCCTCCGTTCTACTTGTTATTGCTATGAGATCAACTTTTTTTTAGCTTCCAAATATGAGTTAGAGTATGGACTATTTATGTTCGTGGCTTATTTCACTTAAGTTGATGTCCTTCAATTACATCCTTGTTTCTATCTTTATCTATTGAATGATTCACAGGATTAGTGTCCTTAGAAATAGAGACCCCCAGAGAGTCCCTTGCCCTTTCATCTTGTGTGGACACAGTGAGATCATGGCCTTCTATGAATCAGGAAGCAGACACTCATCAGACACACACTCTTTCTTGATTTCAGGCTTCTCAACCTCCAGAACTATGAGAAAGAAATTTCTTCATTTATAGGCCACCTAGTTCATAGTACTTTGTTACAGCAGCCTGAATGAACTGAGACAAGCTGTGTTCTAAAACTCCTCTGTTTCTTGCCTTTACTTTCATCTGGACGTTGACTTTCCTTCATGCATTTTTTATTTTATTAAAAAATGGAAATATAAATTTATACACATTTATTGGATATATGATGATGTTTCCTTATATATTATTTGTAGTAATTAGATCAGAGTAATTAATATATCCATCATGTCAAACATTTTTCATTTTTTTCCACGAGGAACATTCAATATCCATTTTATCTATTTGGAACTATATAACATATTATTGTTAACTATAGTCATCCTACAGTGGTGTAGAACTGTGGTCCCAACTCCTGGGCTATGGACTGGTGCCAGTTTGTGGCCTGTTAGGAACAGTGAAAGGTGGTGGGTGAGTGAGGGACGTTCATCTGTATTTATAAACACCCCCCTTCGCTTGCATTACCCACTGAGTTCTGCAGCTTGTCAGATATCTTGCTCACCCCATTCCTGGCCTGTGGAAAAATTGTCAGATTGTCTTCCATGAAACCTGTCCCTGGTGTCAAAAATGTTGGGGATCGCTGCTTTAACAAATCACTTCCTAATCCTACTCTTTCCCCTGCCCTTCCCAGCCTTTAGTATCCTCCGTTCTACTTGTTATTGCTATGAGATCAACCTTTTTTTTTAACTTCCAAATATGAGTAAGAACATGGAGTATTTATGTTCCTGGCTTATTTCACTCAAGTTAATGTCCTCCAATTACATCCTTGTTTCTGCGAACAACAAGATTTCACTCTTTTTTAATAGGTGAACTGTATTCCATGGTGTATATATGTTATACCACATTTCCTTTATTCATTCCATCTGTTGTTGGACACCTGAGTTGATTCTATAAATTGGCTAGTCTAAATAGTGCTGCAAAAAAACAAGTGCGTGCAGATTGTCTTTGATATACTGATTTCTTTTTCTTCAGATTAATGCTCAGTAGTGGGATTGCTACATCATATGGTAGTTCTATCTGTAAGTTGTTGAGACCTCTGTACTGTTCTCTATAGTAGCCATACTAGTTTTGAGTTTACATTATCACTGACAGTGTTTAAAAGTTCCCTTTTCTCTGCATCCTCACTAGCATTTGTTATTTTTTTCCTTTTCATATTAACAGCCATCCTAACTGGGGTAAGATGATATTCATTGTGGTTTTGATCTGCATTTCCCTGATGATTAGTGATGTTGAGCATTCTTTCATGTATTTATTAGCCATTTGTGTGTCTTCTTTTGAGAAATTTTTGTTCATTTGCCTATTTTTCAGTTGGATTATTTGTTTATTTTTGCTGTTGAGATATCTGAGTTCCTTGTGTATTCTGGATATTAATCCTTGTCAGATGAATACTTTGCAAATACTTTCTACCATTCTAATTTTTTTTCACTCTGTTGATTGTTTCCTTTGCTGTCTATGATCTTTTTAGTGTGGTATAATCTCATTTGCTTATTTTTTTCTTCTGTTCCCTGTGCTTGTGAGGTCTTATTCAGAAAAATCTCTCCCGTACCAATATCCTGAAGCACTTCCCTGGTTTTCTTCTAGGAGGTTTATAGTTTCAGGTCTTTAATCCATTTTTAGTTAATTCTTCTGAATATGGATATCCAGTTTCCCCAGCATCACCCAGTGACTGTTCTTGGTCTTTTTTTTTGTCAAAAATCAGTTAGCTGTAGAAACACAGATTAATTTCTGGATTCTCTATACTGTTCCTTTTATCTCTGTTTCTGTTTTTATGCCAATACCATGCTGTTTTGGCTACCATAGTTTTGTAGTATATTTTGAAGTCTGGTAGTGTGGTGCCTCTAGATTTTTTTCTTTTTGCTCAGGGTTTCTTTAGCTTTTCAGGATTTTTTTGTGATTTCATACAAATGTTAGGATTCTTTTTTCTCTTTCTAGGAAGAGTATAATTGGTACTTTAAAAGAGATTGCATTGAATCTTTAGACTGCTTTAGATAGTGTGATCATATTAATAATATTAATTCTTCCAATCCATAAGCTTGGATGTCTTTTCATTTGTTTCCTCTTCCATCAGTCAATCTTTCTTGCAATTTTTCACATAGATATCTTTCACCTCCTTGGTTAGATTTGTTCCTAAGTATTTTATTTATTTTTATTTTGTTGGTAGCCATTGTAAATTGTTTTCTTAATTTCTTTTTCAGCTAGTTCATTATTCATGTGTAGACATGCTACTCTTTTTCTGTATGTTGATTTTGTATCCTGAAACTTTACTGAATTCATCTATAAGTTCTAAGCGTTTTTTGGTAGAGTCTTTAGGCTTTTCTACATGTAAGATCATGTCTTCTCATTCACTTCGATCCAACATCTACGAATTTTTTTTCTTCTACTAATTTCAGTTTCTTTAGGTCCTGACTGATCTTCATTTTGGACTTCTCTAGCTCCTTCAGTTTTTAAGGTAGTTTCCTTTTACTCTCCCACTGTTGGACTGGGCAAAATGTATCCCAGTGTTAAGCGCTGTTTTCAAATGTTCTTGTTATAATTTCTAGTGAGCATATGTTGGCTATTATTATTGTGTCTCTTGAGTTCAAAACCATCAGACATCTTATTATTTCTCTTTGCTTTTTTCCTGCACAAATACTGATACCATGTAGATCTTGTGATGTTTGGTGATTTATGTCCACTTCTTTTGTTCTTTAGAGTTTGTGGGGATACCCTGTCACACAGTGTGTTACAAATTCTGTTCATGTATTTTTATTTGCTATCTAGTAACTTTATGTAAATGCGCAAAAAGATTAAAAAACATCAATGTGGCCACCCTCTTCCCAGATTTTTATTTTTCCCTGATGTTGTGAGAATACAAAGACAAATGGTCCTGTTAAAATTTCTTCTTTACTTCTTTACAAATAGTCCTGTTAAAATTTCTTCGTTAGATATTTTATGTGAGTTCACTAGTTTTATGACTATAATTCATGTTAAAATGATGTGTAATCACAGCATAAATGATAATACTGTCACTTGAAAATACGATTTGTAAAATTCAGCTGTATTACTGTTATATGTCATCCTTTATTTATTTATTTTTTTTTCAGTTTTCTTTTCTATCATCTCTCTTGCTTTCTATTGTCCTACTACTTTCAAGATGTTATATACATCTTTTAATACTGTGTACCTTTCCTGGAACCAGCTTGTAAAGAATTATTAATGTCCTTCTGGTACTTCTGCCTGACTCAGCACAAACCTGTCTTTATATAGACATATGAGATGCCTCATGGTATAAAAAAAGTGACTTTATTTGATTAAGTCTTGTCAAAAATAACCAAACACAATTACTTTGAACTATAAACACAAACATCAGTTTGTTCTTTCTCTCCCACTTTAAATTTTCAGTTTAGTCTTTAAATTTTGGAGCCAGGTAGGAGAAATATGGGATAACTGTCTCTTAGCTCCTGTAAATAACCTGACAGAGAGACTTGTTGCTTAGCTAATGCCTAATGTGTTCATTTGGAATACTCTGATGTTCAGTTTTATTAGGCATTTACAAAACAAAGCTTGTGTTCCCCCCTGCACTGTAATTAGAGTAATTAGAGTTTATGTGTGAAGTATCATATATCTATTGTGTGGAGGCTTTTCAGGATAACAAGGATACTGAATTACCTTACTAAGATTGTTTGTTTCAACAATTAGTTTATGTAGAGTGTTTAATAATACCTCACACTGGAAAATTGAAGTTGCTATCAAAATAGCATTGAGTGATTTGGAACAAGAATATGCTTTTGCTTATACTCTGCCTGCAACATGGGATAACTGGATATAATGTTTATATATGAAATGAAAAACAGACCAGATCAAGATTATGGGATGATTTTTTTTTTCCTGAGAGGCTAACAAGAATAAGTGTCATGCCATACTAGCCCAGGGAACAAAACTGTAAATATGGAGAGAAGAAACAGGTTTCCAAGTTTATATTGCTGCTATCTTATGGGGATTAGCTTCTGTTGTTACCATAATGTGTTATGTTGAAAGGGGCAGGGTTGTGTTGAAGAGTCCCTGAGAGATTACCCAAAGGACTCAGTAGCAGCATATGTTGGAGCAGCCTCACAAGTGAAAATAAACTCACGGCATGTGGTTATCTGCCTGGGAGTTCTTGCTTGTTCACTACACAGTTCATCTGAATGGAGAGCAAAAGTGTTTCTTTTTCAAATAACAAAATGCAAAATGGCAAGTGTTATATTTTCTTCAGACCAGCTTTCTGTCCAGTTTTCTAAACCTGATTTAAAAGTGGAGTTTGTAGCTGGTAGCCAGGAGCTGTCTTGTCCTTTTAGAGTGTCACATTTTTCAAATGTAGTTGAACTTCATCTGAAGTGGCTCCTGTTACTTTAGACCAAGTTTTAATTGATATGCTTAGTCTATTTTCTCTTTACTTTGAAGCACCTCTATTGATCACAAGTTAAATTGGCCCAAGTTGCTATGCACAACATACTGTCAGCTCTGTTAACACACTTCTTTCTTTTTCCACTCCTCTTTTCCTTTCCTTTTCCCACTCCTTACTTAATCACCGTTTAAGTAAGTGCACAGAAAAGTAGAGTTCCTATGTAGATTTCCTGCATATGTGAATTTCAGAGAGACAAGTACTTTGCCAGGACGTAGATGTAATTCAGGTGAGTGGGTAGATGATCTTGCAGAGCAGTTAGTGCTATGTGTTGTATGGAGAAGGGAGGCGTTTCCTGTATCTGTTCATTCTGTCTGATGTGGAAGAGATGTGGCTAAACATACAAAGAAGTTTTTATCTGTTTCTAGAAAACATTAAGCCCTAATTATTTTAACCATTTCCCATGACAAATATCTACCCAAAACTACCTTTCTTAGAATTTACTTTGTTCTTTGGCTTTGTTCAGTAGTAGAGGTAGCTGCATAACATCTATATTTTTTTCCCCTATGGGAAATGCTTTTCATTAAATGTAGACAGAATTAGTTATCTTTAAACTTTAAACTTCCACTTGAAAGATTATGACTTAACCTGGTGCTCTGCTCCATCTTTTGGAAATACCTTAGGCACGAATTATTTCTAACTAGTATGTTTCCTCTGAATTACTGACCACTTTAAAAGAGTTAAAATTGTTTCATTAGAGAGGCGGAGCAAGATGGCAGCTGAGTAACAGCTTTCTTGCATCTGGGCGCCATGAGTCTGGGGAGATAGAACTCCAGGCATCTCTGGCTGGTGGGATCTGCCTATAATCACCCCTGTGTGGATACAGGGAGTCAGCGAGAGACTTCTGGACCCCAAGAGGAGGACTAAAACAGTGGAAAACCGGCAAGTGGTGCGTGTGTTCAATCGGTCTAAACCCACCCGCAACTGTAAGTTCAGTAGCAGCGAGACTGCAAACCTGAAAGGCCTTACCTGTGAACTGTTTTGGTGTCTTTGGACTTGGCACTCAGTTGAACTGCATTGGGGACAGCCTGAGCGGGATTGCGGAGAACTTTGGCCGTTGTTTAGGGCCCCAGTCTGAGTCACTGAGCCAGACAGAGCTAATGGTGTTTGGCGGTGGGTCACAGGGAGCCACTGTGAGCAATCTGCCCCGGCAAGCTCCGCCCTCAGGGTCGCAGAGCTAGAATCGGGTGGGAGCTGGTAACCCAGCGACCAAGTAGCCTAAGGGCGGGGTCTGAGCCACCTTGCAGCCCTAACCCTCAGGGGCAGAGGGAGACCAGTTTTGGCACATTGGGTAAGTGGATAGCCACTTCAGCAGTGATTCCAGTGACAAGCACTTCCCTGGGAAAGCTTCTGCTCAGCAAGTGAACAAGTTCAAAGTGCCTTTTAAGTGGGCTGAAGAGAGATTTAGGGTGTCTACCTGCTGGGGTTTGAGAAATCAGCACCTTCCAGTCATATCAGAACTGTGATTAACATCTCATACCCCAGAAGACCACGTGTTGCCCAGACAATATTCAATAACATATACATACTGCTTTGTTTTGGGTTGTGTTTTTTTTTTTTTGTTTATTTTGATGTTGTTGATGTTGTTTTGTTTTATAAGTTCAACCTTTTCCATACAGATCCTTTCTTTTTCTCAATTTTTCTAGTTTAATTATAATTTCCCATTGCTGTCTTTTTCAGTAATTAGAACTTCATTTTTGCTAGTGTTTCTACCGCTATTATTTGGTTTTTCGCCCAATTTTATCCCATAAAGTTTTCTGTTTGCTTGTTTTGGTTTCACTTATAGCATTTTTGTCTTTCCTCTCTACTTGGTGGAGGTGGGATACTGTGTCTGATCAGGTTAGCAAAGAGCTGCTGACCTCAAGGGAACCATCCAACTGGGCACCCCCAGAAGGTGGGTTTTTTTTAAGGTTTTGTCAAAGTACCCTACTGTACACCTATATTGTTCTGTCTCCCTCTTTATGTGCCTCTCTTCTTTTTGTTAATATTCCTTTTACCCACCCCCTCTCCTTTCTCTATTTTTCTTATCACTTGATCCTCCTTTCTTTCATCCCTTTTTTGCTCTCCAACCTTCTCACCCCTCTGGTCCTGTAACCCTTAGTCCACAGGCACGAGAACTTAAAGAGCAAGAGGAAGTGAAAGGAAAATTAGGGCAAGGAAACAGATAAAAGAAACCACTCATGAGGAAGAATCAGCAGAAAACTCCAGGCAACATGAAGAACCAGTCCAGAACAACCCCGCCAAGAGACCATGAGGTAGCTACTGCAGATGATTCCACCTATGAAGCAATGTTAGGAATGACAGAAAGGGAATTTAGAATACACATGTTGAAAACAAGGAAAGAAATGATGGAAACAATGAAGGAAACTGCTAATAAAGTGGAAAATAACCAAAAGGAAATCCAAAAACAGAATCAAATAAGAGATGAACGATGTGAAGAATATAAAAAGGATGTAGCAGAGCTGAAGGAACTGAAGCAGTCAATTAGGGAACTTAAAGATGCAATGGAAAGTATCAGCAACAGGTTAGACCATGCAGAAGAAAGAATTTCAGAGGTAGAAGACAAAGTTCTTGAGATAACTCAGATAGTAAAAGAGGCAGAAAAGAAGAGAGAGAAAGCAGAACGTTCACTGTCAGAATTATGGGACCTTATGAAGCGTTCCAACATACGAGTTATAGGAATTCCAGAAGGGGAAGAAGAATGCCCCAGAGGAATGGAAGCCATACTAGAGAATATTATAAAAGAAAATTTCCCAAATATCACCAAAGATTCTGACACACTGCTTTCAAAGGGCTATCGGACCCCAGGTCTCCTCAACTCTAACGGAGCTTCTCCAAGACACATTGTGATGAACCTGTCCAAAGTCAAGACAAAAGAAAAGATTCTGCAAGCTGCCAGGAGTAAGCGCCAGTTGACCTACAGGGGCAAATCCATCAGAGTGACCGCAGACTTCTCTAATGAAACTTTCCAAGCAAGAAGACAATGTTCATATACCTTTCATCTACTTAAACAGAACAATTTCCAGCCCAGAATGCTGTACCCTGCTAAGCTAAGCTTCAAAAGTGATAGAGAAATCAAATGATTTACGGATATACAAACATTGAGGAAATTCGCCACAACAAGACCAGCTCTACAGGAAATACTTCAACCTGTTCTGCACAATGACCACCACAATGGATCAGCAGCAAAGTAAGAACTCAGAAATTAAAGGACAGAACCAAACCTCCACACTGATGCAAAAGATAAAACTAAGCAATGGACTCTCACAAAATAAGATGAATAGAATACTACCACACTTATCAATTATCTCAATAAATGTTAATGGCTTGAATTCCCCACTAAGAGACATAGATTGGCTGACTGGATTAAAAAGCACAAGCCATCTATTTGCTGTCTGCAAGAAACACACCTGGCTTCAAAAGACAAATTAAAGCTCCGAGTCAAGGGTTGGAAGACAATTTTTCAGGCAAATGGAATTCAGAAGAAAAGAGGAGTTGCAATCTTATTTTAGAGATACATGTGGATTTAAAGCAACTAAAGTCAAAAAAGACAAAGATGGTCACTTTATATTGGTCAAGGGAAAACTACAACAAGAAGACATTTCAATTCTAAATATCTATGCACCCAATTTAAATGCTCCCAGATTCTTGAAACAGACCTTACTCAGTCTGAGCAATATGATATCTGATAATACCATAATAACAGGGGACTTTAACAGTCCTCTTACAGAGCTGGACAGATCCTCTAAACAGAAATTAAAGATATAAGAGATTTAAATGAGACCATAGAACAACTGTGCTTGACAGACGCATATAGAACACTCCATCCCAAAGATAAAGAATATACATTCTTCTCATCACCCCATGGAACATTCTCCAAAATTGATCATATCCTGGGACACAAAACAAATATCAACAGAATCAAAAGAATTGAAATTTTACCCTGTATCTTCTCAGACCATAAGGTACTAAAGGTGGAACTCAACTCTAACAAAAATGCTCGACCCCACCCGAAGGCATGGAAATTAAACAATCTTCTGTTGAATAACAGATGGGTGAAGGAAGAAATAAAACAGGAAATCATTAACTTCCTTGAGCATAACAACAATGAAGACACAAGCTACCAAAACCTGTGGGATACTGCAAAAGCAGTTTTGAGAGGAAAATTCATCGATTTAGATGCCTACATTCGAAAAACAGAAAGAGAGCACATCAACAATCTCACAAGAGATCTTATGGAATTGGAAAAAGAAGAACAATCTAAGCCTAAACTCAGTAGAAGAAAAGAAATATCCAAAATCAAATCAGAGATCAATGAAATTGAAAACAAAAGAATCATTCAGAAAATTAATGAAACAAGGTTTTTTGGAAAAATAAATAAAACAGATAGACCATTGGCCAGACTAACAAGGAATAGAAAAGTAAAATCTCTAGTAACCTCAATCAGAAATGATAAAGGGGTAATATCAACTGATCCCACAGAGATAGAAGAGATCATCTCTGAATACTACCAGAAACTCTATGCCCAGAAATTTGACAATGTGAAGGAAATGGATAAATATTTGTAATCACACCCTCTCCCTAGACTTAGTCAGGAAGAATAGAGCTCCTGAACAGACCAATTTCAAGCACCGAGATCAAAGAAACAATAGAAAAATCTTCCAACCAAAAAATGCCCTGGTCCAGATGGCTTCACACCAGAATTCTATGAAACCTTCAAGGAAGACCTTATTCCTGTACTGCAGAAATTATTCCAAGAAATTGAGGAAGAAGGAATCTTCCCCAACACATTCTATGAAGCAAACATAACCTTGATACGAAAACCAGGAAAAGACCCAAACAAAAAGGAGAATTCGAGACCAATCTCACTCATGAATATAGATGCAAAAATCCTCAACAAAATCCTAGCCAATAGATTACAGCTTATCATCAAAAAAGTCATTCATCATGATCAAGTAGGTTTCATCCCAGGGATGCAAGGCTGGTTTAACATACGCAAGTCTATAAACGTTATCCACCATATTAACAGAGGCAAAAATAAAGATCACATGATCTTCTCAATTGATGCAGAAAAAGCATTTGATAAAATCCAGCATCCTTTTCTAATTAGAACACTGAAGTGTATAGGCATAGGTGGCACATTTCTAAAACTGATTGAAGCTATCTATGACAAACCCACAGCCAATATTTTACTGAATGGAGTAAAACTGAAAGCTTTTCCTCTTAGAACTGGAACCAGACAAGGTTGTCCTCTGTCACCTTTACTATTCAACGTAGTGCTGGAAGTTCTAGCCAATACAATTAGGCAAGACAAGGAAATAAAGGGAATCCAAATGGGAGCAGAGGAGGTCAAACTCTCCCTCTTTGCTGACGACATGATCTTATACTTAGAGAACCCCAAAGACTCAACCACAAGACTCCTAGAAGTCATCAAAAAATACAGTAATGTTTCAGGATATAAAATCAATGTCTACACGTCAGTAGCCTTTGTATACACCAATAACAGTCAAGATGAGAAGCTAATTAAGGACACAACTCCCTTCAGCATAGTCTCAAAGAAAATGAAATACCTAGGAATATACCTAACGAAGGAGGTGAAGGACCTCTATAAGGAAAACTACGAAATCCTCAGAAAGGAAATAGCAGAGGATATTAACAAATGGAAGAACATACCATGCTCATGGCTTGGAAGAATCAACATTGTTAAAATGTCTATACTTCCCAAAGCAATCTACCTATTCGATGCCATTCCTATCAAAATACCAACATCGTACTTTCAAGATTTGGAAAAAATTATTTTGCGTTTTGTATGGACCAGAAAAATCCCCATATAGCTAAGGCAGTTCTCTGTAACAAAAATAAAGCTGGGGGCATCAGCATACCAGATTTTAGTCTGTACTACAAAGCCATAGTGCTCAAGACAGCATGGTACTGGCAGAAAAACAGAGACATAGACACTTGGAATCGAGTTGAAAACCAAGAAATTAAACTAACATCTTACAACCACCTAATCTTTGATAAACCAAACAAGAACATACCTTGGGGGAAAGACTCCCTATTCAATAAATGGTGTTGGGAGAACTGGATGTCTACATGTAAAAGACTGAAACTGGACCCACACCTTTCCCCACTCCCAAAAATTGATTCAAGATGGATAAAGGACTTAAACTTAAGGCATGAAACAATAAAAATCCTCCAAGAAAGCATAGGAAAAACACTGGAAGATATTGGCCTGGGGAAAGACTTCATGAAGAAGACTGCCATGGCAATTGCAACAACAACAACAATAAACAAATGGGACTTCATTAAACTGAAAAGCTTCTGTACAGCTAAGGAGACAATAACCAAAGCAAAGAGACAACCTACACAATGGGAAAGGATATTTGCATCTTTTCAATCAGACAAAAGCTTGATAACTAGGATCTATAGAGAACTCAAATTAATCCACATGAAAAAAGTCAACAATCCCTTATATCAATGGGTAAGAGACATGAATAGAACTTTCTCTAAAGATGACAGACAAATGGCTAACAAACACATGAAAAAATGTTCATCATCTCTATATATTAGAGAAATGCAAATCAAAACAACCCTGAAATACCATCTAACCCTAGTGAGAATGGCCCACATCTCAAAATCTCAAAACTGCAGATGCTGGCGTGGATGTGGAGAGAAGGGAACACTTACACTGCTGGTGGGACTGCAAATTAGTACAACCTTTTTGGAAGGAAGTATGGAGAAACCTCAAAGCACTCAAGCTAGACCTCCCATTTGATCCTGCATTCCCATTACTGGGCATCTACCCAGAAGGAAAAAAATCCTTTTATCATAAGGACACTTATACTAGACTGTTTTTTGCAGCTCAATTTACAATCGCCAAAATTTGGAAACAGCCTAAATGCCCACCAACCCAGGAATGGATTAACAAGCTGTGGTATATGTATACCATGGAATACTATTCAGCCATTAAAAAAAATGGAGACTTTACATCCTTCGTATTAACCTGGATGGAAGTGGAAGACATTATTCTTAGTAAAGCATCACAAGAATGGAGAAGCATGAATCCTATGTACTTGATTTTGATTTGAGGACAATTAATGACAATTAAGGTTATGGGGGGGGAAAGCAGAAAGTGGGATGGAGAGAGGGAGTGGGGCCTTGGTGTGTGTCACACTTTATGGGGGCAAGACATGATTGCAAGAGGGACTTTACCTAACAATTGCAATCAGTGTAACCTGGCTTATTGTACCCTCAATGAATCCCCAACAATAAAAAAAAAAAAAAAAAATTGTTTCATTAAGTTCATTCAATCTTCATGGCATTATCAGTAAAAGACCAAATTGGAGAGGCTGATATCATTAAAACATTTGACTTCTAAAATTCTAGGTTTCTGTTATGACTATGATCAGTTTTTTTTTTTTTTTGAGAAAATGAACATGATCGTGTTTATGGTATATAGCTTTGCTAAGTATGAGTTTTTTTTTTTTTTTTTTTTTGTGGTTTTTGGCCGGGGCTGGGTTTTGAACCCGCCACCTCCGGCATATGGGACCAGCGCCCTACTCCTTGAGCCACAGGCACTGCCCGCTAAGTATGAGATTTATAGCTATATTGGAGACAGTTCTTCTTCACTGATTTAAACTGGAAGTGCTATCAAAAACACATACTACACATTCCATTTCAGGAGATTAAAAATTGCAGGTATCATTTCCTCATTTCCTAGGCATTTGTTAGTAGTCACACAAAATAGGCAACTTGGGTTGTCAACTGAATTGTAATAGTAGGGTGGCTCCTGGATGATGTCACAAATAACATTTATTTTCAAAATTGCTGAGCAAAACCCGAAACAAAACAAACAATAGCTGTTAGTCATCTCGAGTCTCTTTTAACACATGTCTCAAGGTAAATTTTAGGTAGCCTGAAGTTGGCAGATCAGGAGCAAGCCATCCCTGGGACCAAGTTTCATTAGAACTCATGTCTCTGATGAGGAAAAGTGTGGCAGGGACATTGAGTTGTTAAAGGAAATATTTGGGCCTCTCTAGAACCTTTCTTCTTGCATGTTGTAGAGCTGCTGAGAAGTGGTTGCTTAGTTAGAAATAACATTTTCCAGGATCTCCTTGCAATTAGATGCAGCCACTGATTGAGTTTTCACAGGAATGTTATCCGAAGTGATGCACATAACTTTCAGGTTGACTCATCAAAGCCTTCGTCTACTCTTCCCCAGACTCTTCTTTCTCTCCAGTTAGTTGGTATGGAGGTGACTCCAGGATAAATTTATAGGCTTTGTAATGAAGATAAAGGAATTTATTTAATCCTGGGTTCCTATGGCTTCATTGAGGGCTACCCTCCTGTTCTGTTCAGCAGTATTAGGTGAGCAATGCTTCAATGAAGAACTTTTCATTAGTTTGGTCTTAGACATATTTGGTTGTATTTACTATAGCAGCTATGGGTTCTCTAGTAAGGCATGTAAATTCATCTAAGAATATATGTCAGATGTAATAACTGAAAAAAGGCAGTGGGAAGATTGATAAAGAGGAGAAATGTTATTTGGAGTCCTAAGTTGGTGAAGATATGACAAGGAAGGAGGGTACATTTAATCCATTTCATTTTTGAGCTAGGAAAAACCATTGCAAACTAGTTGTGGAGTTGGGGCCAAGGATTCAAACATACTTATTCATTCCTTCCTTCCTTCCTTCATTCATTCACTCTTTCATTCCACATACTATGTGCAAATTCTGTCCTAGGTGTTGGAGATAACTCAGTAAAAAAAAGAGACCCCAAATTTTCAGACTATCCTTTTCTAAGCCTTAATAGCTCTACTTACTAATTCTTGCTTGTTTTTGGTTAATAAAATCATAATAACATCTTTAGTTGGAGTTGTGATATAAACAAGTAAAATTTCACTGTTGTTTGCTCTTGTAAATTTAGTTTTTTATTAATGTTAAGTGGATTTAGTTAGGGTCCTTTCTGAATAGGAAGAAAAATACTGTACGTGGATTTCTTTGGTCCTTTCTCCCAACTCTGGTTTGGTTCTGACAGCTGAACAAATGGGAATATGTATGAGGCTATAAAATAACTTCTGTTAAAATGTGCAAGATTCAACATTTAAAAGGAATTGCATTTCAATACAAGATAAAAATTTCCAGATTACTTTGAGAATTGGGGCTGTTACTGTCAGTTCTAGTGAAAAAATTCCAACATGCTAAATTACCTGACAAGTTGTGGTGTTTTATGTGCTATATTGATATTAGAGTATTTGTTTTGCTTCAATGGGTACTTAATTATTTGTTTCTTCTTGACAGTGTGCCAGCATTAATTCACAGCATTATGAAGCTACTTTAAACATCCTCTTAAGAGCAAGGGCTGGTTTCTGTAAACCTTGTGCATCATCTGAATGTTTTGTGGTTAGTGTTAATGCATTACATTAGGGTCATGAGTTACCTTTAAAAAAAGAGAAAGTATAGGTTTCCCATCCTAACGGAGATCAGTGTGAATTCACGGAGACAAGTTTCTCAGGTGATGTGTGTCCAAACACAGACACATTTCTTTCCCATTAGCAATTAGCATTTATTTTCTATGCAAAGCAAAAGTTTAAGCCAAAGGCCTTTTTTTTTTTTTAAACATGGAAGGTGCAGAATGCATTTATCCAAAGGTTTTATAAATCCTTTGTTTTTAAAAAGATTCTAGTAGTAGTAGCCAATGGGATAAGTGTGAGTAAATATAGTATTTATATGTTATCTAAATATAACAATTATAAGCTTCCTAATAAGCACAAAATCACAGAATATTAAATGATAATGTTTTTTATTTAGTACTAAAATGCCAAAATCAAAATTTTTTGTTTTGTTTTGCCTGGAAAGTAATTGAGCATATCAGAAAGTTAAAATAATTTTCTTTTGATAGTCATGAGTATACTTTTTGCCCTAAAGAAAATGTTATTCTAGGAATAGTGAAAATTTGCTTATATAGCTACTACCCCTTCTAGTGATGTGATCCCTTACTGTGTAAATGGTGTTTTTTAATATCAAAATGACACTGATGGGTCAGATTTCATGGTCAGAAATTAGAAAGTCTAAATGAAGTTCCATTCTTTCATATAATTGTGTTAGCACTTTTGTAAGGTAATAGTGGTCTTGCTAATTCATTTTTTGATGAATCCTTAAAATGCATTTAAATGTGATTCTCATACTGATGTTCTTCTTTTCTAGGGGTCTCAGTAGAGGCTGGTATTGTGGAAAAATATCTGTGTGAATATATCATCCTGTGATTTTCTAAAGTGGGTATTCAAGAGACACTTATAGAAAGGAAAGAAAAGGAAAGAATACGTTCTCTTACATTCATATGAGGCATGAGTGGTTTTATCTTTTTCCTGTTATAAGGGCAGCAGAGACGAGTTGGTTATAGGTCAAAGAGAATAAAAGAGAAAAATGTTCCAAAATTGATATTAACATTTCGTCTTTTGCGTTCCTTAGAGGTGCTAGCATTTTTTGATAGTAACACTAGTCTTGCCAACAATTATGTGTGGAACTGTACCAATGATTCCTCACGTGTGCCCCATTTTTCTACCTTGTTCACTTTGTGAGGTCAGGTTAGAAAAAAATACTGACAATATCTATACCTAGCTCTTGCTGTTTGGAGGAAGTGTTTTTATATCAGTTCTGTAGCTTTATATGATTGAAAAAGAACATCTTCTGAAAACAGGGGGTCTGTTCAGGAATCTAGGATCTGTATTTGGCAATGATGGCTGACCAGTGCCATTGGTAGGCAGGAGAAGAAAAGGAAAAACAAATATATAGGTAGCATATTCAAATCATATTCAAACCTCAAATTCATGATATTAACTTAGATGAGATTTTTTAGGTTCATTTTAAGAGTTCTCATAGGGAAATAAAAAGTTAAATAATATAGTATTAAAACACTAAAATGTAGTATTAAGACAAAACTAATACATAGTTCAGACAAAATATTTGTCTTTTAGTAAGACCAGTTATATTTTGCTTAGCGTGAATGTACACAATTTTTAAAACGTTTATACAAAAGTTGGTGACTTTTTCTATTTCCCACTGGTACTCTGGAGAATAAAACCAATTGTATCTTGTAGTATTATGTAGAAATTAGCAAATAGAATTTACTGAATGGAATAAGTAGTTCTATTTTTTTTAAGATTTTTACAAAATGTATTTATTTACATATTTCTTATTACCTGCCTTTACACTTTGTCTTTTGTGACTGAAATATTTATTTTTAATATATTTCTTACAGTGTGACAGTCTCCACAAATAAATCTCATCTTGCTTCTAAACTCTAGCTGAATTCTAAACATAAAGTTCTTTGTTTAGGTACTTTGATTGTCAGAGCTGAACTCTGGTATCTATACTGTAGTGATACAGATGTGAAGACATTTAGTGATTATATGTATTTGTTTGGTTTTGGAATATGTAGTTCTTTATGATAAATTTTGGTGGAATTCTTTATGTATTCTTTCATTTTCAGATATTGTTAAGAAAAGAAGCAAAACCAATGAGCACAGTGTAAAAAATAACTATTTGAGTCACTTCTTATGCTATTCTACCTGGCAGTCATCATAGGACTCTTCTCAGAAGAACTAATAATATACTTGAATTGACTGTGACATGTCATATATATGTATATAATACATACATATATACCTACACAAACTGAGTTTTTCATTTATTAAAGAAAATAAGAATGTGATATTGTTCTCAACATAAAGCATTCTATAATATGTTTTATATTAATAAGCAATAATCTTTGTAGATTCTGAATATTTTCCCTTTATCAGCTGTATAAATAGTTTGCAATTTTGTTTTCCCCATTCTGTAGTTGTCTGTTTACTCTGTTGATTGTTTCCTTTACCTGTGTGGAAAGTTTTTAATTTAATTAAGCCCCGCTTATCTATTTTCATTATTGCTATATTTTTTCTTGGGGTCTTACTCATAAATTCTTTGCCCAGGCCAATGTCTAGAAAGGTTTTTCCTGTTTTCTTCTAGAATTTTTTTTTTTTGAGAGTACGTGCCAAGACTTTATTTTGAAATTCTGTTCCAGATGCCACTCCACAGTATACAGCACGTCTTCCTTCATACTTGAAGGGAAAAATCCTTAAGAGTTCACCATATTTGGGTGTTGTTATTTTTAGCATAAGCTTTTGTTCTTCTATAAGAAGTATCTCTCTGGATCCAAATCACAGAAATGTCAATGAATGTTACTTCCATTATATAATAATTTAAAAGTCGCCTATAAATTGAAATTTGACATGATGCACTGATTATTTAGAATCATTCTTCACCAGTCCCATGTGCTTGTAGTTGATTCAAGAATGCTTGGTGTAAGTGGACTGTAAGACTTGAAATAATCCATGACAGTAACTTTCATACTGGGATCATAAAATTATATTTCTGGGGTACTCTTTTAAAAAGTCTGTTTTTAATTTCTATCTTCAAGAACTACTTTCTTCTTGTTATTCTGACTACTGACCTTTTTCCATTTATCCTTAGCTTTTTCCAAGAAATATTTTGGAGTCATACTAATGCTCTCCATTTCCAATGGCTTCTTAATCATCTTTTTCTTTTCTTTGCTTAGTAGTTTTTGGAAGCCTTTTATGTATTCTGGTACAGGACACCCAGCCTGTTGTATAACACTGGCAACACTTCTTAATAATGGTTTATCATCTTCAGTGAAAAATGTAATAGCTTTTCCCTTATGCCCGGCTCTTCCAGTTTGACCTATCCTGTGGATATATTCCACTGAGTTGGTTTGGGAAGTCATAGTTGATCACCAAGTTCACCTTTTATATCAACCCCTCTTGCTAGCAAAGCTATACAAATAAGAACCCAGATTTTTCCTGCTCTGAAGCTGTGGACTGTGTTATCTCTGTTGCTGTGTTCTCTCTGCATGAATAACATCCACATTAATACCTTCATATATGAGCTCATGAAAAAGTTCTTTGGCTCTTTTAATGGACTGAACAAAAACAAGAACAGGTGGATTGAAACCCTTTTTAACAAGTTCTCTCATGGCCAGAAGTTTTCCAGTCTCAGACCCAACAAAGAGAAGCTCTGGCTCTACAATTTCTACTGCAGAATTTCTTGCTCCAATGGATACAGTAATGACATTGTCCAGGTTGAGTTTGCATCACTGTTCAACATCACAGGCAAAAGTTGCACTGAACATAGCTCTTCTGACCTTGTGAGATGTGCAGGCCAGAAAAATGGAAGCCAGCTGGTCTCTAACCCCAATTTTGCCATCTTCAAATAGTTTGTCTGACTCATCTACTACCAGCCATTCAACACTTATTAGGTCTATTCCTGGTGGATCTTACTTTAATAAATAAATCAGTCGATTTGGAGTAGTTACAAGAATATCAAACTTTTTAGATGATTTAGGTCCAAATTTCTTGGCTGCAACTGCCGCTTTGTGGATGATGTGTATCCTGAATCCTGTCCCCTCAGAGATTTTTATTAACTCTCAGTGAATCTGGCTGGCAAGTTCTCATGTTGGTGATATAATCAGGGCTCTGAAACCTTTATTTGCAGGTTGTTTTAGCTGCATTAAAATAGGAATACTAAAAGCCAAAGTTTTTCCAGTAGGAGCAGAAGCCAGAAGTTTCTGACCATGCAACATAACTGGAATAGCTTGCATTTGGATTGGGGTAGGCATTTGGAAGCCTGAATCTAGAATATTTTGAAGCAGCCTAGAATTAATTTTATATTCCTGATCAAGTTGCTGAAATGTAGTAATTGGGTCAGGAAGATCAGTTCATTGGATTTGAATTTTGTGCTTATTCCGGAAGAAGTTTATCTTTTCCTCTCTGAGATGCTCCAATTTTTCTGATGTTAGTTTATTTTCTCCTTTCACTTTTTTTTATCTTCAATCTTTGCATCCACAGATGACATCCACTGTATAGTAGTACCTTCTTCTTCAGAAATAATTTCTGAAGTTATCTTCTTCTTCTTCTTCCTGTTTTGCTCCCTCTTCCTTTCAGTTAGGTTCTCTTCTTTTTTTCTCTTCATTTTGGAGCTCCTGACATGTTTGTGATGCTCTACACTCACCTGGGAAAGACTTCTTGTTTCCAAAAAAGTCCAATCCCTGCAGCACCTCTGAAGAATCAAAGTCATACTTCCTTTTTCCTATCTGGAATCTGGCTGCAACTGCCGAGAAGCATCTCACGTCAAATTTAGCCCCGGTTCCGAGCCGACAAAAGAGATCATGGATGTTCATCTTTTACCCAGAAGGCCCCCTTTCTTCTAGAATTTTTATGGTTTCAAGCTTTACCTGAAATAATTTGTTTTTATCTTAATTTTTTTCATCTTGAATTAATTTTTGTATATGGCAAAAGATAGGGGTCTTGTTTCATTTTTCTGCTTGTAGAACTCAAACAAATCAGCAAGAAAAAAGATAACAAGCCCTTTACAAAGTGGGCAAAGATATGAATAGAACTTTTTTCAAAAGAAGATAGACAAATGGCCAACAAACATGAAAAATGCTCAACATCACTAATTGTCAGTGAAATGCAAATTAAAACCATAATGAAATACCACCTTAAACCTGCTAGAATGGCTGTTAGTAAAAATCAAAAGGCATCTACCAAGGGCCATAAAGTGAGACTCTGTCTCTACAAAAAAAAAAAAAAAAAAATCAAAAGGCAGTAAATACTGAAATAGATGCAGAGAGAAAGGCACACTTATATACTGGTGGGACTGCAAATTAGCACATACCCTATGGAAAACAGTATGGAGATTCCTCAAGGAAATAAAAGATCTCCCAACCAATCCAGCAATCCTGCTACTAGGTATCTACTCAAAGAAAAAGAAATTACATATAAAATATACACTTGAATCTGAATGTTTATTGCAGTACAATGCACAATTGTAAAGATGTGGAATCAACCTAAGGGCCCATCAATTCATGAGTGGATTAAAAAATGTGGTACACATATATATATACTCATTTGTATTAAAGAATGAAATAGTGTCTTTGGCAGCAACGTGGATGAAACTGGAGACCATTATCTTAAGGGAAGTGTCTCAGGAATGGAAAAACAAACACCACATGTCCTCACTAATAATTGGGAGCTAACTGTTGCACACACATAGGCACAAAGAGATAGAAAGGATTGAAAAAAGAAAGGGGGAGGGTGGATGGAGAGAAAAATAAAACTTTCCTATTAGGCAGAATGAACACTATTCTGGTGACAAATGTGCTAAAAGCTCTGACTTAAAGCATTATGTTTATATGGGGTATTCATGTAACAAAAACATTCGTACCCCTTTAATATTTTGAAATTAAAATAAAACAATAACCTATAATAAACATTCTTTTACTATTTTGGAGATTAGAATATGGAATTTTTTTTTGTTACACGTGTTTGTAAATAACATTATTAAGTCATAGTGAATCAAAGGAGCAGGATTTATTTACAAGAGGGTATTGAAGCGACTTTTATTACATTGACATTTCTCCAGCATTGATGCATTTTTTTCTTATGAGTTTTTCCCTTAGGAGCTTTGTAGACATTCTGTATGTAAGTAATTACAAGGCAAACATTTTTTTATGTTGTTATTAAATCATAGCTGTGTACATTGATATGATTATGGGGCATCATTCACTAGCTTCACAGACCATTTACCAAGTTTCACATATAACCTTGTAAGATGCACTACTGGTGTAATCCCAACAATCCCCTTCCCTCTACCCACCTCCCCTTTCCCTCCCCTCCCTTTCCCCCTTCCCCCTATTCTTAGGTTGTAACTGGGTTATAGCTTTCATATGAAAACCCTAAATTAGTTTCATAGTAGGGCTGAGTACATTGGGTACTTTTTCTTCCATTCTTGAGATACTTTACTAAGAAGAATATGTTCCAGCTCCATCCATGTAAACATGAAAGAGGTAAAGTCTCCATCTTTCTTTAAGGCTGCATAATATTCCATGGTATACATGTACCACAATTTATGAATCCATTCATGGATCATGGGCACTTGGGCTTCTTCCATGACTTAGCAATTATGAATTGAGCTGCAATAAACATTCTGGTACAAATATCTTTGTTATGATGTGCTTTTTGGTCTTCTGGGTATATACCCAGTAGAGGGATTACAGGATTGAATGGCAGATCTATTTTTAGATCTCTGAGTGTTCTCCATATCTCTTTCCAAAAGGAATGTATTAATTTGCATTCCCACTAGCAGTGCAAAGTGTTCCCTTTTCTCCACATCCGCGCCAACATCTCTGGTCTTGGGATTTTGTGATCTAGGCTAGTCTCACTGGAGTTAGATGGTATCTCAAAGTAGTTTTGATTTGCATTTCTCTGATGATTAAAGATGATGAGCATTTTTTCATATGTCTGAAGACCACGCGCCTGTCTTCTTCAGAGAAGTTTCTCTTCAAATCCCTTGCCCAGCCTGCGATGGGATCCCTTGTTTTTTTCTTGCTGATGCGTTTGAGTTCTCTGTGGATTCTGGTTATTAAACCTTTGTCAGAGATATACCCTGCAAATATCTTCTCCCATTCTGAGGGCTGTCTGCTTGCTCTGCTTACTGTGTTCTTAGCTGTGCAGAAGCTTTTTAGTTTGATCAAGTCCCAGTAGTGTATTTTTGATACTGCTTCAATTGCCCGGGGGGTCCTCCTCATAAAATGCTCACCCAGCCCGATTTCTTCAAGGGTTTTCCCTGCACTCTCCTCTAGTATTTTTATAGTTTCATGTGTTAAGTTTAAATCTTTGACCCAGTGAGAGTCTATCTTAGTTAATGGTGAAAGGTGTGGGTCCAGTTTCAGTCTTCTACAGGTTGCCAGCCAGTTCACCCAGCACCATTTGTTAAATAGGGAATCTTTTCCCCACTGAATGTTTTTAAATGGCTTGTCAAAGATCAAATAACGGTAAGTAGCTGGATTCATCTCTTGGTTCTCTATTCTGTTCCAGACATCTACTTCTCTGTTTTTGTGCCAATACCATGCTGTTTTGATCACTATTGATTTGTAGTATAGTCTGAGGTCTGGTAGCGTAATTCCTCCTGCTTTGTTTTTATTTCTGAGTAATGTCTTGGCTATACAAGGTTTTTTATGATTCCATATAAAACGAAGTATTTTTTTTTCAAGATCTTTAAAGTATGACAGTGGAACTTTAATAGGGATTGCATTGAAATTATGTATTGTTTTGGGTAGCATAGACATGTTAACAATGTTGATTCTTCCCAGTCATGAGCATAGTATGTTTTTCCATTTGTTAATATTTTCAGCTATTTCTTTCTTTTTTTTTTTTTTTTGTAGAGACAGAGTCTCACTTTATGGCCCTCAGTAGAGTGCCGTGGCCTCACACAGCTCACAGCAACCTCCAACTCCTGGGCTTAAGCGATTCTCTTGCCTCAGCCTCCCAAGTAGCTGGGACCACAGGCGCCCGCCACAACGCACGGCTATTTTTTGGTTGCAGTTTGGCCGGGGCTGGGTTTGAACCCGCCACCCTCGGTATATGGGGCCGGCGCCCTACCAACTGAGCCACAGGCGCCGCCCTATTTTCAGCTATTTCTTTTCTTAGAGTTTCATAGTTCTCTTTATAGAGATCTTTCACGTCCTTTGTTAGATAAATTCCCAAATATTTCATCTTCTTTGTCACTACTGTGAATGGGATAGAGTCCTTAACTGTTTTTTCAACTTGACTGTTGTTGGTATATATAAAGGCTACCAATTTATGAATGTTGATTTTGTAACCTGAGATGCTGCTGTATTCCTTGATCACTTCTAAGAGTTTTGTAGTAGAGTCCCTAGTGTTTTCCAGATATACTATCATATCATCCGCGAAGAGCGAAAGTTTGATCTCTTCTGACCCTATGTGACCCATCATATCCTTGATGGCCTTTTCTTCCCTAATTGCAGTGGCTAAAACATCCATTACAATGTTAAAAAGCAATGGAGACAATGGGCAGCCTTGTCTGGTTCCTGATCTGAGTGGAAATGATTTCAGTTTAACTCCATTCAATATGATATTGGCTGTGGGTTTGCTGTGGATGGTCTCTATCAGTTTAAGAAATGTCCCTTCTATACCAATTTTCTTAAGTGCTCTGATCATGAAGGGATGCTGGATATTATCAAAAGCTTTTTCTGCATCGATAGAGAGAATCATATGGTCTTTGTTTTTTAATTTGTTTATGTGCTGGATTACATTTATAGATTTACGTATATTGAACCAGCCTTGAGATCCTGGGATAAAACCAAGTTGGTCATGATGTATAATTTGTTTGATGTGCTGCTGGATTCTGTTTGTTAGGATCTTGTTGAATATTTTTGCATCTATATTCATTAGTGATATCGTTCTATAATTTTCTTGTTGGGTCTTTTCCTGGTTTGGGGATCAGGGTGATGTTCGCTTCATAGAACGTGTTGGGTAGTCTTCCTTCTTTTTCTACCTTTTGGAACAGGTTGAGTAATATAGGTACTAATTGCTCTTTAAAGGTTTGGTAGAATTCAGGCGTGAAACCATCTGGTCCCGGGCTTTTCTTTTTAGGGAGGTTTTGTATGGTTGATTCTATTTCCGAACTTGATATGGGCCTGTTCAACATTTCCACTTGATTCTGGCTAAGTCTTGGAAGGTGACGTGCTTCCAAGTATCGGTCAATTTCCTTCAGATTTTCATATTTCTGAGAATAAAGTTTCTCGTAATATTCATTAAGGATTTTTTGGATTTCTGAGGAGTCTGTTGTTATTTTGTCTTTGTTGTTTCTGATTGATGAGATTAGAGATATTACTCTTTTTTTCCTGATTAGGTTGGCCAAAGGTTTATCTATTTTATTGACCTTTTTGAAAAACCAGCTTTTTGATTTATTGATCTGTTGTATTATTCTTTTGTTTTCAATTTAATTTAATTCTGCTCTAATTTTGGTTATTTCTTTTCTTCTACTGGGTTTCGGGTTGGAATGTTCTTCTTTTTCCAGTTGCTTGAGATGTCCCATTAAGTTGTTAACTTCCTCTCTTTCCGTTCTCTTGAGGAAGGCTTGCAGTGCTATAAATTTCCCTCTTAGAACTGCCTTTGTGGTGTCCCAGAGGTTCTGATAGTTCGTGTCTTCATCGTTGTTTTGTTCCAAAAAATTGGCGATGTCTTTCTTAATCTCATCTCTGACCCAGCTACTATTCAGCATAAGGTTATTTAACTTCCATGTTTTTGTATGAGTATGCAGATTCCTGTTGTTACTCAGCTCAAGTTTTATTCCATGGTGGTCTGAGAAGATGCATGGAATAATTTCTATTCCTTTAAATTTACTGAGGTTAGACTTGTGACCTAAGATGTGATCGATTTTGGAGTAAGTTCCATGGGCTGATGAGAAGTATGTGTATTCAGTTTTGTTGGGATGAAATGTTCTGTAGATGTCTGCTAAATCCAAATGTTGGATGGTTAGGTTTAAATCTAAGATTTCTTTGCTCAGCTTCTTGTTGGAGGATCGATCCAACACTGCCAAAGGAGTGTTGAAATCTCCGACAATTATGGAGCTGGAGGAAATCAAGTTGCTCATGTCTTTTAGAGTTTCTCTTACAAATTGAGGTGCATTCTGGTTGGGTGCATAGATATTAATAATTGAGATCTCATCATATTGAGTATTACCCTTAACAAATATGAAGTGACCATTCTTGTCCTTCCTTACTTTTGTTGGTTTAAAGCCTATTGTATCTGCAAATAAAATTGCAACACCTGCTTTTTTCTGATTACCATTTGCCTGAAATATGGATGACCATCCTTTCACCCTGAGTCTGTATTTGTCTTTTAAGGTAAGATGAGACTCTTGTATGCAGCAAATATCTGGCCTGAGTTTTTGTATCCAGTCAGCTAACCTGTGCCCCTTTAGAGGACAGTTTAAGCCATTCACATTAATGGAGAATATTGATAAGTCTGGTGAAGTTTTGGGTATCGAGTTTTTTAAAAGTCCAGTGGGCATTTTTAATCCTTTTGCCAGTGTGGAAATTGGAGTTTGATCTGAAGTTTCTGAGTGAGTTTACTTTTGTGGTGTAGAATTGGGTTGGTCATTATGGAGGATAGGTCTGAGAATATCCTGAAGAGCTGGTTTGGTTATGGCATATTTCTTCAACATTGAATGTCATTAAAGTATTTAATTTCTCCATCATAAATGAAACTCAGTTTAGCTGGATACAAGATCCGGGGTTGAAAGTTATTTTGCTTTAGGAGATTAAAAGTCAGTGACCACCCTGTTCTGGCTTGAAAAATTTCAGCAGAGAGAACTGCAGTCATTCTAATATTCTTCCCTTTGAAGATAATGGTTTTCTTTCTCTTGGCAACTTTGAGGATTTTCTCCTTCATATTAACTTTAGTGAAGTTAATTATGATATGCCTGAGGGATGTCTTATTGGGGTTGAGTCGTGCTGGGGTTCTGAAGCTGTCCACTATCTGAATTTCAGAATCTCTAGGCAAGTCTGGAAAATTCTCTTTCATAATTTCATGCAGAAGGGCCTCTGTCCCCAGCGAGGCCATTTCATCTGTTTCTGGAACTCCTATGATTCGGATATTCGCATTCTTCGAATTATCCCAGTGCTCTGTGATAGAATAGTCTGTTTTTGCTCTCCATTTCTCTTCCTCTTTGAGAGTTTGGGAGCGTTCAAAGTCTTTATCTTCGATGTCAAAAATCGTTTCTTCTGCTTGCTCCATTCTGTTGCTGAGGGATTCTACTGTGTTTTTCATATCTTTGAGGGCTGTGAATTCTTGCTTCAGTGTATCTAAGTCTTTGGTGGTTTTGTCTTTAAATTCGTTAAATTCTTGAGACAACTTTTGAATTTCTCCTTGAATTCCTAATTACACTTTGTTAATCTTGTCTGCAATCCAAATTCTGAATTCGATTTCTGACATCTCAGCCAGTTGTTTATGAATGGGATCTTCAATTGCATCTGCCATATCTTTCCTTGGAGAGGTTGATCTATTCTGGTTGTTCATGTTACCAGAGTTTTTCCCCTGATTCCGCCCCATGGTTGTTTTACTCCCTCTGATTTTTTCCCGTGGGGTGTTGTCGAGGGCCTGTACAGTGTTGTTCCCTGAGAAACTGGGGCCCTGTCTGGTGTGGTGGTTAGGGCTAAGTGGTTCTGTCTTGTTTCCAACTGGTTTCTGTTCCACCCTAGTGAAACAGATACTTTGGATTGAAGTCTCAGCTGTGGAGAAATATCAGCAATTAAGTCATCCTGCCCCCCACTGGCAAACAATTGGAAAAGAAAAATCAAACCTTCCTACCACCATGCACCCAGGGCACCACCTGATTTGTTTTCAGGCAATTGGTTCAGTTAAAAAAGGTCCAAATCAGTTGTCTCAGTCTGCACCTGTCTCGGGTTTGAGAGTTTTAGAGGTCTCTGGGAACTGGATCACAGGGGTCTGGTGACTACTCTGGTGTGGCTTGCTCCATTGCTGTGTGGAGTCAGGAGAAGCCTCCCAGCCAATAAATCAGTCCAGGAAGGTTGCTGCCTCCTTCCCCACCTTGCACCACTTCACACCCAGTCACTGATAGCCCTGCAGTTGGCTGACCCAGTTGCCTGTAGTGAATCAGTACTCCAGGAGTTTGTACCTGCCTGAATCACAAGGAAGTCTGCCAGGCCGGTGTGCTATGCCTCTCTCCAGCAGGAGGAGGTAAGGCCTGACAACCTCGGGCACTTGTTGAAGGTTGAGGGGTTTTCACTCAGGTCCAGTCTCGCCCCTGATTAATGTTACTGACAGAACAGAACAGAACAACTCTGCGGTTCCCCTGCAGAAGAGAAGCTGAATTGAGCTCCAAATCAGCTTGCCTTTGGTCCTGTATTGTCTTATAGGCTGACGATCCCCTGAGGGCCAGGTGTGTCTTAGGTTTAGTAAAGCGGACCTCCGGGTCAGCCCCACCCTGGAAGTTTCCCTGGTTTGCAAGTTTATGTTGCCTCAGGCAAACTCAGAGTCTCTTGTTGCCCAGGGAGACATGGGGTGTGGCTTCAGAATATTTGGTAGTAAGCTGTATTGCTAGCAAAAGAGGGCTGCTGCTGTATGGCTCAGGCAACCGCTGCTCCAGCGTAGCTCCCCTCCGGCCAACCGTCCCCTCTCCACTCTTGTACCCCAGAGTCAGCACCGACTGGCTGCAGCCCAGCACTGTCTACACCCCTTGAGCAATTTCCGAAGAGTCTGGACCCCTGGAGGACAGGCCTCCAGACCTTGGAGCGAGAGCAGTGGGGAGTGTGGGGAGCGCTGGGAGCCTGGAGTTGTGGGCAGAGAACACACACAGCTTTACACAGTTTTATGCCTGGCCGTATTGTCACCAAAAGATGGCTGTCGTACTGTGCCTCAGGGAACTGCCACTCCGGTGCAGTCCCCTCTCTGCTGACCAACCGGGACTGGCCTCCAGACCCCAGTGTGAGTGAAGGGGAGCTCTGGGAGCTCAGAATTCCAGGTAGAGACTATATACAGTTTATACAGTTTTATGCCTGGCAGGAGGACGCTGTGGCACCCTAGTAGGGGAGGTAGGTCCAGTTTTTAGAGGGTCTCTCCCGTAGAGTGTAGTGGGAGGACCTTTGAACTCTGCCTGGTTGTTTGTGGGGCACTCTGAGCCGTTCTCATGGGGGAGGGGACTCCTGTCCGCTTGGTGATGGATTTTGTATCTTTGTTTGTTTCCTTGTGGTCGCAGCTCACCTCAGCAGGGTTGACGTGTGTTCTACAACCTTCTCTCTTAGTGCAGCTCAAATCCACCAGGTTACTTGCTGAATTTTTGTCCTTTAACTCTCCTTCTGGATGGGAGCCTCTGTGGAAAGCTGGCTTCAGTCAGGCATCTTGTCTCCTCCCCAAACATTTTTACTTATGTAATTCTTATATCAAAGATTCTTGTTGACAAAATGGGAGAGGCTTTATCATAAGGGAGAAGTTTTATTAAAGAAAATAAAAATCAGAAATAGGCAAATCATAGTAGCACCTGATAGTAGGTATCTTAATAACATGGCAGCTCCTTTGCTTCATTGCCACCAGTAAATTTCTCCAGTAATATGACCTGTGTTGGATAGCTGTTTCATATCGAAAGTCTTAATAATAATAATAATTTACCATCCTCTAGTGTGGTCTGTTCATCTACTGTTTCCTTCTGGCCACTTGTTTTGTTGCCATCCCTGTCCTATTTCTGAGCATGAGCTCTGTTTGGCAGCAAATACAGAGATAGGACATTCATTTCCTGCTTGAGTAAGTTTTCCAAATGTGTGTAGAATCACATCATGTCATTTGTCACTCTTCAGTTTATGATTATTCAGAGGTCTCTTTGTTGTCCTGAGTTTGAGCTTCCAAAGCTCTGCTCTGAGTTTGCAGTCCTCCTGCTTATCGGTCTTCAAGTGATCCTTATTGTCTGTGGAATAGCATTTGAATAGGAAATACAGCTTACAGCCAGGTTAAAGAGTACCTGGTGCCAAATCACAGGCTTTAGTTCATCCAGCACATCTTCACATGAGCTCCAGCCCAAAGGAATTCATCGTTGTTTTCCCCAAATTTCACACCTTTTCTGCTTTCGTGATTTTGCTTTTGGCAATCTGGTCCCAATGGATTACCTGGGTAGGAAAGATCTGTGCATATTCAAATTCATTAGATGCTGTTAAATCGCTTCTTTGAGTGATTGTACTCATTTTATTCCCAACAATTGTATATGAGTTCCCATTTCTCCATAGCCTTCTCAACACTTGATAATATGGGATAGGTGCCAAATAACAACTTATTTTAGTTTTTTTATGCATTTCCCTGATTTGTAGTGAGGTTGAACATCTTACATGTTTATGGATTTTCGCATCTTTTCTTCTATGAATTACCTTTTAATATCATGCAAATATTCTTCTATGGGCTTCTTTGTTATGGACATTAATCTCTTCTAGGTTGAACTAGTTGCAGTCTTCCTTCAGTCTAAGTCTTATCTTTTGATATTGATATTTTAATATTTCCATTTGATGCAGAAATTTCTAACTTTAATGTAGTCTAACTTATCCTTTATGAATCCTTGTTTGGTCTTTAAAAAAACAATATCCTATTATGTTATTTTCTCTAAATGTTCTAAAATTTTGAAGTTCATATTTAGGTATTTAAACCATTTGGAATTTATTTTAGTTTATGGGATGAGGCAAAGAATCCAGTTTTCCCCATATGTCTAACCAATTGTCTGAGCATCATTTATTGAATTATCCTTTTTCTTGGTTGATCTGCAGTGATACACCTTTCATATATCAAGATACCAAATACACATATGTCTGTTTCTGGCCTCCTGTTCTCTGCTTCAATATCTTACTATATTTAAAATATAGTTTAAAATAAGACTTGCAATGTGGTACAGTGAGTCTTCTCTTCTTCTCTTACTTCAAAATTGTCCTTTTGCTCTTTAACAAATTCTAGAATCAGACTAGACCAGTTATTCTCAACCTCTGGGTCGTGACCCCTTTGTATCAATGAAAATACATCCTACACATCAGATTTTTACATTACGATTCATAACAGTAGCAAAATTACAGTTATGAAGTAGAAACGAAAATAATTTTATGGTTGAGAGTCACCACAACATGAGGAACTGTATTAAAGGGTCACTGCATTAGGAAGTATTAGGAACGTTGAGAACCACTGGACTAGAAAAACCCGTGTTTTAATTTGCATTGGATTTATAGATTTTTCTTTTTAAATTGCAAAAAAAAAAAAAAAAAAGAGTCTGATTGCACTTCATCTTTTACCCACCCTGCTAGAAACAACTGTGTCTTGTATCAAAACAGCCCAACACCCACTTTCTGGAGATAAGCCAGGTTTAGTGCATCAGAGGAGCTCTGCTCTGCAAGAATGATGATTGGGGACCTCTTAGCACCTCCTCTCTAACTAGCCCACAGGAGAAAATCTAAGCAAGTTTATTTTCTGGTGGGACATCTCACTAGGTGATTAAGTGAATACAGGGAAGGAACAAATCAGTGTAAACCAGAGAGATGTAATGTCAAGACTCCATTTACATTCTTCGCAGACCTCTTTGCCATCATATAACATTCCCTTACCATAGGAATAGAAAAGAATGATTAAGAGAAAATCATATAATTTGAAGAAGGGAAAAGAGATACGAAATTACTTATGGAAAATTATATTTAGATGTAATTTTAAAGATTGTCTAATCTAATTCACACATTTTATTTTTTTGTAGATGAGTAAAATGACCCAAAGAGATTAATTACCTCATCTATTCATCTGGTTCATTGTCCACTGCTCTTCAAATCAAAGCATTAAAAGTGCTATAAAAACTGTGTAATTCTTCTTATTATTTTTTTATTGTTAAATCATAGTTGTATACATTAGTGCAATTTTGTTACGTGGGATTTTGTTATGTGGGCTACTGTTACTGGGGTTAGGTGATATCTCAAAAAGTGTGTTGTTATTATTATCTTAATTACAATATCTGTTTATTATCTAAATTCACCATTTCTACTCATTTTGCCATTATTATTATTATTTATTTTTTATTGTTAAATCATAGCGGTGTACATTAGTGCAATCAAGGTGTATAATGTGCTGGTTTCATATACAATCTGAAATGTTCTCATCAAACTATTCAACATAGCTTCATGGCATTTTCTTTAGTTATTGTATGTAGACATTTGTATTCTGCATTTAGTGAGTTTCGCCTGTATCGATTCTAAGATGCACCGTAGGTGTGGCCCCACCCATTACCCTCCTTCCAACCTAACCTCCCCCCTCCCTTCCCCTTCCTTGGCCCTTTCCTCATAGTCTTGTGCTATAGTTGGGTTATAGCCTTCATGTGAAAGCTATAATTTAGCTTCATAGTAGGGCTGAGTACATTGAATACTTTTTCTTCCATTCCTGAGATACTTTGCTCAAAAGAATATGTTCCAGCTCCATCCATGTAAACATGAAAGAGGTAAAGTCTCCATCTTTCTTTAAGGCTGCACAATATTCCATGGTATATATGTACCACAATTTGCTAGTCCATTCGTGGGTCGATGGGCACTTGGGCTTCTTCCACGACTTAGCAATTATGAGGTGGGCTGCAATAAACATTCTGGTACAGATGTCTTTGTTATGTGATTTTTGGTCTTCTGGGTATAAACCTAGTAAAGGAATTATAGGATCGAATGGCAGGTCTATTTTTAGGTCTCTAAGTATTCACCAAACAGCCTTCCAGAAGGAACGTATTAGTGTGCATTCCCACCAGCAGTGTAAAAGTGTGCCCTTTTCTCCACATCCACGCCAACATCTCTGGTTTTGGGATTTTGTTATGTGGGCTACTCTTACTGGGGTTAGGTGATATCTCAGTGTAGTTTTGATTTGCATTTCTCTGATGATTAAGGATGATGAGCTTTTTTTCATGTGTTTGTAGATTGTGCGTCTGTCTTCTTTAGAGAAGTTTCTCTTCAAGTCCCTTGCCCACTCTGAGATGGGATCATGTGTTCGTTTCTTGCTAATATGTTTGAGTTCTCTGTGGATTCTGGTTATTAGACCTTTATGGGAAGTGTAACCTGCAAATATTTTCTCCCATTCTGAGGGCTGTCTGCTTGCTTTACTTACTGTGTTCTTGGCTGTGCAGAAGCTTTTTAGTTTGATCAGGTCCCAGTAGTGTATTTTTGATACTGCTTCAATTGCCTGGGGAGTCCTCCTCATAAAATATTCACCCAGGCAGATTCCTTCAAGAGTTTTCCCTGCACTTTCTTCAAGTATTTTTATAGTTTCATGTCTTAAGTTTAAATCTTTTATCCAGTGAGAGTCTATCTTAGTTAATGGTGAAAGGAGTGGGTCCAGTTTCAATCTTCTACAGGTTGCCAGCCAGTTCACCCAGCACCATTTGTTAAATAGGGAATCTTTTCCCCACTGAATGTTTTTAATTGGCTTGTCAAAGATCAAATAACAGTAAGTAGCTGGATTCATCTTGTTTCTCTATTCTGTTCCAGACATCTACTTCTCTGTTTTTGTGCCAGTACCATGCTGATTTGATCACTATTGATTTATAGTACAGTCTCAGGTCTGGTAGTGTGATTCCTCCTGCTGTGTTTTTATTGCTGAGTAATGTTTTGGCTATTCGAGGTTTTCTCTGATTCCATATAAAACGAAGTATTACTTTTTCAAGATCTTTAAAATATGACAATGGAGCTTTAATAGGAATTGCATTAAAATTATATATTGCTTTGGGTAGTATAGACATTTTAACTATGTTTATTCTTGCCAGCCATGAGCATGGTATGTTTTTCTATTTGTTAACATCTTCAGTTATTTCTTTTCTTAAAGTTTTATAGTTCTCTTTGTAGAGATATTTAAGGTCCTTTGTTAGGTAAACTCCCAAATATTTCATCTTCTTTGGCACTACTGTGAAAGGAATGGAGTCCTTAACTGTTTTTTCAGCTTGGCTATTGTTGTTATATATAAAGACTACAGATTTATGCATGTTGATTTTTTAGCCTCAGACATTGCTGTATTCCTTGATCACTTCTAAAAGTTTTGTAGTAGAATCCTTAGTGTTTTCCTGATATACGATCATATCATCTGTGAAGAGTGAAAATTTGATATCTTCTGACCCTATGTGGATACCCTTGATTGCCTTTTCTTCCCTAATTGCAATGGCTAAAACTTCCATTACAATGTTAAAGAGGAATGGAGACAATGGGCAACCTTGCCTGGTTCCTTATCTAAGTGGAAATGATTTCAATATAACTCCACTGAATACAATATTGGCTGTGGGTTTGCTGTAAATGGCCTCTATCAGTTTAAGAAATGTCCCTTCTATACCATTTTTCTTAAGTGTTCTGATCATGAAGGGATGCTGGATATTATCAAAAGCTTTTTCTGCATCAATTGAAAGAATCATATGGTCCTTATTTTTTAGTTTGTTTATGTGCTGAATTACATTTATAGATTTACGTATATTGAACCAGCCTTGAGACCCAGGGATAAATCTCACTTGGTTGTGGTGTATAATTTTTTTGATGTGTTGTTGGATTCTGTTTGTTAGGATCTTATTGAGTATTTTAGCATCAATATTCATTAGTGATATTGGTCTATAATTTTCTTTTCTTGTTGGGTCTTTCCCTGGTTTGGGGATCAAGGTGATGTTTGTTTCATAGAATGTGTTGGGTAATATTCCTTCTTTTTCTATATTTTGGAAGAGGTTTAGTAATATAGGTACTAGTTCTTCTTTAAAGGTTTGGTAGAATTCTGACGTAAAGCCATCTGGTCCTGGGCTTTTCTTTTTAGGGAGATTTTGTATAGTTGATGCTATTTTAGAACTTGATATAGGCCTGTTCAACATTTCCACTTCATCCTGGCTAAGTCTTGGTAGGTGGCGTACTTCCGGGTATTGGTCGATTTCTTTCAGATTTTCATATTTGTGAGAGTAGAGTTTCTTGTAGTATTTGTTAAGGATTTTTTGAATTTCTGAGGGGTCTGTTGTTATTTCATCATTACCATTTCTGATTGATGAAATTAGAGATTTTACTCTTCTTTTTCCTGGGTAGGTTGGCCAAAGCTTTATCTATTTTATTGATCTTTTCAAAAAACCAACTTTTGGATTTATTGATCTGTTGTATAATTCTTTTTTTTTCAAATTAATTTAATTCTGCTCTGATTTTGGTCATTTCTTTTGTTCTGCTGGGTTTGGGGTTGGAGTGTTCTTCCTTCTCCAGTTGCTTGAGATGTCCCATTAAGTTATTAACTTCTTCTCTTTCTGTTTTCTTGAGGAAGGCTTGCAGTGCTATAAATTTCCCACTTAGGACTACCTTTGGAGTATCCCAGAGGTTCTGATAATTCGTGTCTTGATTGTTGTTTTGTTCTAAAAATTTGGTGATTTCCTTCTTAATCTCATCTATAACCCATCTATCCTTTAGTGTAAGGTTGTTTAGCTTCCATGTTTTTGTATGGGTATGCAGGTTCCTGTTGTTATTGAGTTCAACTTTTATTCCATGATGGTGTGAGAAGATGCAAGGAATAATTTCTATTTTTTAAAATTTGCTGAGGTTAGATTTGTGGCCTAGGATGTGGTCAATTTTGGAAGTATGTTCCATGGGCTGATGAGAAGAATGTGTATTCAGTTTTGTTGGGATGAAGTGTTCTGTAGATGTCTGTTAAGTCCAGATGTTGAATGGATAACTTTAAATGGTTTAACTTTTAAATCTAAAATTTCTTTGCATAGCTTCTTTTTAGAGTATCTATGCAGCACTGCTAAAGGGGTGTTAAAATCTGAAACTACTATGGAACTGGAAGAAATCAAGTTGCTCATGTCTGTTAGAGTTTTTCTTATAAATTGAGGTGCATTCTGGTTAGGTGCATAAATATTAATGTGTCTGCCCCATTGAAATAATTGAAATCTCATCATATTGAGTATTACCTATAACAAATATGAAGTGTCCATCCTTATCCTTCCTTATTTTGGTTGTTTTAAAGCCTATTGCATCTGCGAATAGGATTATAACACCTGCTTTTTTCTGCTTTCCATTTGCCTGGAGTATTGATGACCATCCCTTCACTGTGAGTCTATATTTGTCATTTAATGTAAGATGCGATTCTTGTATGCAGCAGAATTCTGGCTTGAGTTTTCGTATCCAGTCAGCCAAACTGTGCCTCTTTAGTGGACAATTTAAACTATTCACATTAATTGAGAATATTGATAAGCCTTTCGAGAATCTGGTGGACATTTTTAATCCTTTTGTGACTGTGGAAGTTGGAATTTGATCAAAATTTTCTGGATGGGTTTACTTTTGTGGTGGAGGATTATGCTGGTCTTTATGGAAGATAGGTCTGAAAATATCCTGGAGAGCTGGTTTAGTTATGGCAAATTTCTTCAACATGTGAATGTCATTGAATTATTTAATTTCTCCATCATAAATGAAACTCGGTTTATTATTATCCTCAGGTACAGGATCCTGGGTTGAAAGTGATTTTGTTTTAGGAGATTAAAAGTCGATGACCATCCTCTTTTAGCTTGAAAGGTATCAGCAGAGAGATCTGCAGTTATTCTAATATTCGTGCCCTTGTACATGATTGTTTTCTTTCGTCTGGCTGCTTTCAGAATTTTCTCTTTCATATTAACTTTAGTGAAATTGATTAAGATGTGTCTGGGGGATGTCTTATTTGGGTTGAGTCATGCTGGAGTTCTGAAACTGTCTGCTATCTGAATTTCAGAATCTCTTGGCATGTCTGGAAAGTTCTCCTTCATAATCTCATAGAGGAGACTCTGTGCCTTGTGAAGCCACTTCATCACTTTCTGGGATCCCTATAAGATAAATATTGGTTTTCTTCGAATTATCCCAGAGCTCTCTGAGAGAGATCTGTTTTTGCCCTCCATTTCTCTTCCTCTTTGAGAGTTTGGGAGCGTTTGAAAGCTTTGTCTTCAATGTCAGAAATCCTTTGTTCTGCTGGCTCCATTCTGTTATGGAGGGATTCTACTGTGTTTCTCAGATCTTTGAGGGCTGCAACTTCTTGTCTCAATGTGTCAAAATCTGTGGTCATTTGGTCTTTGAATTTGTTGAATTCTTGAGATATCTTTTGGGTTACTGCTTGGAATTCTAATTTGATCTTATTTGCTATCCAGATTCTGAATTAGATTTCTGACATCTCAGCTATTTGTTTGTGCATGGGATCTTGTACTGTATCTGCCTCATTGATCCTTGGGGGAGTTGATCTACTCTGATTATTCATATTGCCAGAGTTTTTCTGTTGATTTTGCCTCATGATTGTTTTTCACTGTTGCCTCTGGCCATCCTCAGAGTTGGGGAGGTGTCTCTTCAAGATTAGAGGCCAGCAGGATCACTCTGTTATTGCTGGATCTTTGTAGGGAGTGACCCTGTGTAGTTCCTCTGGGGCTGCTCCATCTAGGGAGTTCTGGTTGTGGAAGCAGCTCTGGAGTGTGACACACCCAGATCCAGCAACAGGGTGGGAGGTGGTGTGCACGGTTCTGGTAGTTCCTGGCACCCAGTGACTTTGGCACAGAGAGCTCAAGGCTCCAGCCGTCTCTGGCCAGGAGAAGGGCTCTGCGCAGAGGCAGTGAGGGCTCCGGAGGGCATGTGGCTACCAGTGTACCTGGCCAGACGAATGGTCCAGTGTTGAGGCAGGAAGGGTATAGGAGGGAGGTTGCAGGGTTGCACGGCTCCCGCAGTTCCTGGTCATGGCATGTGGAGGCCCAGTGGACATGGGTCAGGGGTCACTGCGCAGCTCTTATGGATGTCCGGGCAGCGCCAAACCCAGGAGTTTGAGGTTGCTATGAGCTGTGACGCCATAGCACTCTACCCAGGACAACAGCCCGAGGCTCTATTGTGCCAAAACTGGTCTCACTCTGCCTCTGAGGGTTAAGGCTGTAAGGCAGCTCAGTCTCCACCTTTAGGCTGTCACTAGATTACTAGCTCCTGCCCAATCGTTGCTCTGTGACCCTGAGGGTGGAGCTTGCCAGGGCAGTTCTTTCACAATGGCTCCCTGCGGCCCACAGCCAAATACTATTAGCTCCCTCCAGCTCAGCGGCTCAGTCTGGGACCCTAGACAATGCCCAAAGTTCTCCGCACTCCTGCTCAAGCTCTCCCCAAGGCAGTTCAACCTAGTGCCAAGTCCAAAAACACTGAAAAAGTTCACAGGTAAGGCCTTTCCAGTTTGCAATCTTACTGCTGCTTATACTTACAGCTGCCTAGCAGGATTAGTTCGATCGAACACACACAACCACTTGCCGGTTTTCCACTGGTTTTGTCCTCCTCTTGGGGTCCAGAAGTCCCTTGCTGACTCCCTGTATCCTCAATGGGATGATTGTAGGCAGATCCCACCAGCCAGAGATGCCTTGAGTCTTATCTCCCCAGACTCACTGTGCCCAATTGCAGGGAAGCTGTTACTTGGCTACCATCTTGCTTCACCCCCTCCCATTATTTTAAATATCTTAATATTCTCAAAACTTTGAATCTCTCACAGTGCTAAATGGTGCCCTAACACTAGGGCATTCTCTCTCTGTCTCATAAATCTATGAAAAATATCTTCTCTTTTTAATTACAGATCTAGTCATTTAGACCTAATTATCATGCAGAAAAATCATTTTATATCTCTATATAAAAATGGTAGTAGATTTTATTTAAGTGTGCTTTAAAAATTATGTTAAGATAAGATGGAATAGTAACTGGAAGTTATCTGGTCTCTAGAAAGATTAAGATGGGAATTTGGGGCACATGCTAAACAGAGGAAATCAAATACCAAATGAAGCTATGTTTTTGTATAGCAAAGTTTTACACAGAGAGAATAAGGTTGTCCTTTTAGGGTAAAATCTTGTATATGGTTCCTTTTAAAACTTTTTTTTTTTTTTTGAGTATGTGGGAAATCTGTTACATGAGCTTCATGTAGTAACAAATCCAGTCCCTTTTGTCTAATTTAAGATTCTCTCCTTTGTAGGTGCAGAAGTTTACGGGGGGACTGGCCAAATATCTTCATCCTAATTCCTCCCCCTCATTCTGCTGTCTCTGGGCCCTTTAGAGTCAGAGAGATGAGGGAGGAGGATCTGTAGGAAAGGCAAGCTTTGTTGGATTTGTGGAAGTGCAATCTGGCATAGGTGACCTCTCTGATAATGTCCCAAATCTGGGTCTTTATATTCCAAGCTATTTCTTTGGGTTCTTGGGTTGATATTTTAGGGAAACTTATACTACACTTTATTCCCTGATTCACCTTCTTCAAAATCTACTTCTTGTAAACCCCACGCAGCCCCTTGCTGCAGGGGCCCTTGTACAATCACAAGTAGATTTCTTTGTCAAAATAATTTAAAGATGAATCATAGATTCCTAGAAGGGGCCCCTTCTATAATAATCACTTAACCCATGGGGTAAGCATGCCCCCTTTTTCCCAGTAAATTCTGGAAGTGCAGCCCCTTCTGCTGCATTCCCTCTCCCCACCAGGCAACAGCTCCTATGATTTTCAAATCCCACAGTCACATGCCAGACTCTGAATGTCTCTCTTAGAGGTCCTTTCATTTTGCTTGAGGTAGCTGTGGGGGGAGAGAATGTTCCCAACATACTGCACATCTACAACCCTCTGTAGAGGTTCTTGCCCCAATAGTCTTTGCTCATTCATCCCTGGATGCTTTTTATTTATGCAGCCTGGAATGGAGGTTGTGTAATAGTATATATTGTATATTATTGTTACAAGCTTTAGGGCTTCAGGCAAACCTTTGATATAACAGGTAATTTTCCACCCAGTGTATTGTTACAAATGCCATGATGCTTTCCTGGGTTAGCTCGCTATTCAGCATTGGAAGATGTTTCAATTCACTTTGGGGATCAGGGTGGAGCTGCCAGTGCATAGATAACATTTTGATGTTTAGGCTTGGAGCTTTTGGTTTGTAGCCTTGGGCTATGTGTGTGCATATGCGTGTGAATTTCAAATGAATTCACAAGGTGTATCAGACTGGATTCTCCAGAGCAGCGGAACTATGTTCTGAATTCGCTCACATAATTGCTAGGACTGGCCACTCCAAAATCCTTGGGGTGTGCCAGCAGGCTAAACATTTAGGGAACTGTTGATGTCAGGGTCTTGAGTCTGAAATCTATAAGCCAGGCCAGCATGCTGGAAATTCAGATAGGATTTTATATTGCAGTCTGGAAGCAGAAATCTTTCTTCTTTGGGAAACCTCAGTCTTTGCTTTTAAGTAGTCCAATGAATTGGATGAGCCTCAACCATATTATGCAGGATTATCTGTTTTACTTAGACTCAGTGATTGTAAATACTATCACACCTAAAGAACACATTCACAGCAACACTTAGATTAATGTTTGATTAACCAAGTACCATAACATAGACAAGCTGGCACACAGAATTAGTCACAGGTAGATAGCAATATTGACTTTTCCTTTTCTTTATTTTGCTTCTCAGCCATAACTGAGGCTGAGGCATATCCTATTATCCTAAGAAGCCACTTTTCCTTTTTTCATGGACAGAGTGATATCAAATCACTACACATGTATTAATGTGACTTTTTGGCTAACCCGTCTTCTCTACTAGCCTATGCGATACCTAAGAGCAGATACATGTATTGTGTCTACTTTCACTTGCCATTGTATCTCCAATGCTAAATTAAAAACATTTTTTTTTTTTTTGAGACAGAGTCTCAAGCTGTTGCCGTGGGTAGAGTGCCATGGTGTCGCAGCTCACAGCAACCTCATACTCTTGGGCTTAAGGGATTCTCTTGCCTCAGCTTCCCAAGTAGCTGGGAACACAGGTGCCCACCACAACACCCGGCCATTTGTTTGGTTGTAGTTATCATTGTTGTTTGGTGGGCCCGGGCTGGATTTGAACCCGCCAGGTCTGGTATATGTGGCTGATGCCCTAGGTGCTTGAGCTATAGGTGCCAAGCCTAAAAACATTTTTTTGGAAGAGTAAATGAAGAAGTAGTTGCAGTTTCACCAGAGTAGAAAAGTAGATCTGGGGCAGAGACCACCTAGGAAGAGATGCAAATCAATCATCTGGCATAGAATCCCTCATTTCTCACACTGTAACACCAAGCCAGCAGATAGCTGACAGTGAGCTGGAGATTCATAGGGTGAGAAGGTCCTTAACAAACATATTACTCTAGGGCCTTTTTGGGGTGGTGGTGGGGGTGGTTACTATGTAAAAAGAAGCAGGGAGAAATTATGATGAACAAATAAGAGACTGTATCTGATAATTTATAAGTTGAGAATTTTACTTATTAAAGCCTAAAGTGGAAAAAATGTTTCAATGGGCTTGAAGCTAAACTATTTTGAAACAGAGAAGTCAAGGAATCTGGAAACATGGAGAATACATTGTGTATATTCCCTAAAGGGGCTGAAGGACTGATGTGAAAGCTATTTTGTGCTTTGTGGTTATTGCATGAGAGGAAATCGTGAGATTAAGGGAAACAAATCACAAGTCTCTGATTCTGCCCTTTCTGTTTCCATAGACTAATCCATTGAGTCCAGTTTCATTATTCTTCATTTAATCACCTCTTACTGCCACCTAATATCCTAGATAGAACAAGAGTGACAAAATAGATTGGCTTGGGTTTTCTGCAATCAGCATTTTAGGGTCTACAACTTAGCCCCTGGCTATTCTCATCTCTTAGCTAAGCCTTCACAGGCAGGTGGGAACCTGCAGAGTGAGTGCAGCGTGGTGACCGTCCAGTCCACAATCGAATTCGAGGAGAGGTAGTAGGAGAGATGATCAAACTTATGCATTGCCTGCTGGGTGCAAACACTATCGTGGGTGATCTATTGGGCAACATCTCACTTAATCTGTGGAAATTAGATATTATTATGTAATTAAGGAAACAAAGTTTAGGGAAGTTTAGTGATTTTTTTTCCAGATCCTAACCAGAAACCAGTGGATTCAGAACTGACAGCTATTTGATACAGTTTTAAATTCCATGTTTTTCTTATTCTTTCACACTAGTTCCTGTTTATGATGCAAAACAACATGGGTTTTGTCTTAAATATCTACTAAGAAATGACAGTTGAGTCTATGATATAAGAAGAAAGCATGTCAAGGCCCAAAATAACATCTTTAGGCCTTGAAATTATACATGCACACATGTATATACATAGACATGTTTCCATCTTCCCCCTATTATTTCTGAATGTGCTCAGCACTTTACATACTTTGCATGCCTTCTCTCTTATAATCTTGCCAACAATCCTGTAGGTTAGGTAGGATCATTTTTTATTTTTGAAGAAGAAATTGAGACTCAGGAAGGTTATTTTTTCTAAAGTCACATAAGTAATAGAGCTGAGAGGGGCTCTATTTATGCACCCAAAGATGAGGGCTTACTGTGACATATTATCATTCACTCATTCATTCCTTCAGCAAATATTTCTTTAGTGCTTTCTCTGTATCTGCACTGTATTTGGTAATGTGTATACAACAATGAAAATCACCTAGCTTTTAACCTATGTGAGTTCAGTAAGTGGGGGAAACAGACACAGAAGCAGGCAATGAAAATGAAATTTGATAAAACAATGAAGGATATGTGTTTAGAATCATTGAATGCAGAATGTGTAGGGCCTGTACATATCTTCATCATGATAGCTCACTGGACAGACACCTAGTCTGATCTTTTTTTTTTTTTTTTGGTGGGGCTTGGGAGCATTGAGGGTTATGTCAGGGGAGAAGGCTTCTGGGAGAAGGTGATTCTTTCTTCATGTGAATCTTAATCAGTGAGAAAAAGTTCTCCAGCTAGAGATAGCCAAAATGGAGAGATCACTAAACATAGTGGGAATTGTGTGATCAAAAGTATAGAAAAGACACGAAGTGTGATATGTGGAGGAAAAGGACCACAAGCAGTTCAGCCATGTGGAAATTGAGAGAGCAAAGCTGGGCATATTCTCTGCTACATTTAGAAACTTGAACTTTGTCTTCTAGGTCAATGGGTATGGCTCTCCTAGAATCTGATGAAATCTATGAACTCTGTCACAGAAAAGTGATATGTATCCAAGATTACCTGCTCATACACACATTAACCCACACCCTACACATCCCATGTATTTATACAATTTAAACATTAATAAGGAAGCTGTATGGAACCTCACACGTCCATGGTCATTCATAGATACTGGATTAAGAAAAATCCTTGATTGACAGTGTTACAGTAAAATGCAGTTAAAAATGGAGGAAAATTAGGTAGTTAGTGGTTGACTTTCTTTAAAGAATAGTTATCTTGTGTTTGTTTATTTGATGACCTTTGGCTATCTCAGATCTTTTCTCCACCTATTTTAGAGGCCATCAAAATCATGAACTGTATGTAAGAGAAAAAGAACGAAGGAGGCAGAAGGAAAGGAAGGCAATATCGTTTCTTGGATGCTTACTGAGTCCCAAGAACTTGGCAAACTGTATCTCACTGAACACTCACAATACATCTTCAAAGTATAGGTATACTTTTTAAGAAAAGGAAAACAAGAAAATTGAAGTAAAGCTAAAGGCCTATGTACTGGTAACTACACTCAGTAAGTTAAGGGAAGAGCAAAGACATGAACCCAGAATGATCTGAGGCCTCAAGCTTTGTCCATAGACCACTGGCTATCTAAGTATTATAAAGAGTGTAATTGTTTACATGACATTTTCATCTGTCTTTTCTTACCTAAAGTGGTTACCAGAGAAAACCTCAGAATTGTACTACTGAGTGCCTGCGCAAGAAAACAGCTTTGTGTTTTAATGGTCCTCTGCATTTGGAGTTTTATTTACTTATGAGTTTTATGTAAGTTAATAAAAGTCAATAAACTCAATATTCCAGAAATCACTTGCAATTTAACATCTAGATAATTAGGGTAACAAAAAGGAAGTTAATTCAATATTGGTTTATGATGGTGATTAACTTAGTCTCATTTCTTTCCCCGAAGAGAGGAAGGGTTCAGAAATAAAGTAACATGAATCTGCTGCATCCAAGGAGATAGAGGAAAGAACAAAAGATTTGTTATGAAATCCTTAAAAATCACAGTGCCCTTTTAGCTAATTATGGTAGCTTAATTAAAGTTATTTTAAGTAATAGTTAATTATGCTTAATTAAAGTAATTATGGAATTATCTAGGGGAATTTGAATGAACCATAATGCAGACATGTTTGGCCTCCAAGGATCAAGTATACCAGTTTGCATAAATCTAGAAACATCTCCAGATGTGTGCATAGAAGAAAATATGAAATAAAGCCTAGGTTATAGGTTTGCTTGCACAAAACTACTACTAACACTGAATAAATTTGTACATATGATAGTACAGAGTATATACTACTGTGCCTTCAAAAAGTATAACATGTGAGATTATATTAGATTTGATTTCTTTTAATGTAAGATTACTTTGGGAGAAGCAAATAAGATTAAAGGTCTAGCAGTCAACGCTGTTTTTGTTTTTAAAGTCTGAATTATCTTTTTCTATCCATGCATTATTCAAACTTACCAGATGCTTTGGGGATGCTGGTTGACTATAGGAAAGATCTAGGATTTTATTTTTTACTTGGAGGTACAATTTAAACTGGAACATCCTGTTCTTGATTTAATAAAAGCTACCAGATACATAGGCAAATGTACAGACTTCCCTGTATGTTGGTACTGCTTGTTAAAAACCTCTCTTAATGGCTTCTTGGCTTTGGTGTTGCTTGGATATATCATTCTGTTTGTTAGGAGAATTACCAGTGAATTATTATTATTACATCAATAGTTCTTAAAGTGCAATATTAGAGAATCTTTCAAATGGTGTGCCTATAGGCTAATTTTAGTCTGTTCAGGATAACTTATTAATAGTATTTTTTCCCTAGATGACCTTCCCAGCAAAGTAGTATTCTCAAAAATGTTTATGATTGATACAATCTTCCACCTAGATTTTATGACTCTTGAGGTTTCTTATTAGGTTTTCTGATGAGAAACTGCTACTCTTTCTCTTTAACGAAGAGTATTATAAAAAAAAAAATCAGTGGTCTCTACCCATAAATGCTTATTAAGTGGACACGGAAATCATAAAATTATTATTTTTTTCTTTGAGAGCTAGTCACACTGAGAGGCATGGAGGACTCAGAGAATCAAGCCATTAAGACCCAATTGCTAAGGTCTCTGTCTGAGTCCTTTTGTAAATGCTGACATTCATCATCACCTCTCAAGGTGACTGCATTGGTAGTTCCCAGTAGGAGAAGATCACAGCCATAGGGACTCCTAACAGAGTCTCTTAGCTTTTCAGAGACTATCAAACAGCTCATGAAACTCTCTGAAACCCACAAGATGAGAAGTTCAAAGCATCAATGAGCTTTTATAATGAACATTTTTCTCATTTAACATACATTTATTTTATTTAATAGCAACTTAACAAAACTGATTTTCAAGAGCAATACATATTTATTGTAAAAGATCAGGAAACTCCTGATGAATTTAAATAAAATCAGCTAACAGAGTGTACCATTGCACAGGCCATAGAGATTGGTTTAATAGTGGTACTGCAAATGTCAAGCAGGCAAATAGAATAATTCACTAAATTGATATATGGACATCCAGAGATGCAAATGCTTTCATCTACAGTGGTGTTAGGTTGATAAGGTGTGAATATGGAGCTAGTGGTCAGTCATCTTCCACCCTATGCAGAGAGAAACTGTTTGTAGGAGGAAATGAACACAAAGAGAGAAGCAGAGTTGAGAGAATGAGAGAGAGAAAAAGTCTTAATGATGTCATTTGAGCCCAAAGATTTTACAATTCCTGAACACACTCCCACTGTTCCATAACCCTTGTTCCTTAACCTGGTTTGAGCTGGGTTTCTGTAACTTGCAGTTGAAAGGCTCAGATAATACTTGCTTGCCTTTGTCTCATCTTGAGGCACCTGTGCCTTTCATATACTCCCATTGACCTGGGGAGTGACTGTTGTGAGGTCATGGTTGAGCTGCAAAGTAAAATAGTACCTGAAAATACCAGAGAAAAAGAGGGAATTTCTTTGAGAAAGAAAATGTAAGGAAGACCCAAGTTAAATATTCATTAAATATAAAGGTGAAAATGGTAACTTTTTATTATGGAGAAACCTGGATGATACCACCTTAACCAAATCATCAAGAGTAATATCAATTAAGTCATGCTGACACCATGTACCCCTTGATATGATTCACTGAGAAGGGTACATCATTGCTCTGGTATCCTCCCCAATAATTCATAACCTCATTCAAATCATGGCAAAACAGTCGACAAACTCAAATTGAGAAAAATTCTACAAAATGAGTAACTAGTGCTCTTCAAAAACATTTTGAAAGATAAAGAAAGAATGAGGAACTTCTATAGAGGAAATTAATAAGAAGTGACAAGTAAATGCCACATGAGTTGCAGTATGAAAATAATGAAACTTATTGCAATATTAATTAGATCCTTAAAGAGAAAAAGGGCATTAGCAGAAAAATCTGGTGAATCCTGAATAAAGTCTGTGGCATAGTTAATGGTATGGTAACAATGCTAATTTCTCAGTTTTGATACTTGTACTATGTACGTAAGATGTTAATCTAGGGAGAAGCTTGTCAAAAGCGTCTGTGGGAACTCTCTGTAGTATTTCTACAATTCTTCTGTAAGTCTAAAATTGTTTCAAGATAAAAAGTTAGGAAAACAGTGCACATAACAAGAAAAAGGATGGGGGAATTAATGAGGGTGATAAAAATGGAAGAGAAATGGCCTTGGTCACCCTAGTGAGCCCCTGCATGGGTACTGAGTATTATTTCCTTAGCTTTTGTGGAGAGAAAGAGCTATTCAGTGTGGCTGTTGGATGGAATTTGTTCTCTACCTCCTTCATGTTTTTAAGGTCTGCTTACTGCCTTAGGACTTTATTCTGAAAATTTGGCTAATATCCAACAGATCAGTGGTTAATATTCTTAGTTTCTAGAGATGTTGAAATTCTTCCCCATTCTTCATCTATACATTATATTTAATGGAAAGTTGTAAGAAGAAAAGTTAGGTATCCATATTTTCTCATTGTCCTTATTTGGTAGGGATATTTTTAATGTAATTCAAGAGCCCTTTTTGCAAATAATGATACCAATGATTTCTCATGGGGAGGAAGCAACCTGCGTTATTCTTCATAGTTCACCTAATTATATTAGTGCTTAGAACACAGTAGGTGCTCAATTAATGTACATAAATGTCACTAAAATAATTTTTTATTTCAGCTACATATTTGAAATCTTTATCTGACTAATTACAAAAATGTACCAAACTTTGAAAATATCTTTGTATTGAGTATGTAATATGTGCAAGCCCCTAAGCTATATGGCTTATAGACATTCTCTTATTTTCAGTCCTCACAATACCTACTGGGCAGGTGTTCTTATTATAATTTTAAAGATGGGGAAAATGGAGCCCAAAGAGGTTAAATAAATTGCAAAGTTCATACATTACTAGGTTGCCAATTTAAGATCCTAACTCTTCTTCATATGACTCCCAACCTCATGTTTCTGATCAATATACTTTACTGTCTCTCTGAAAATATGGGATGCATTCTCAACCAGTTTTAAGATTTATATATTAAAAATGTATCATTGTATGATTTGGGGTTAAAAATGCAAAGGGGAGACTACCATATTCTAATTTTGAAACTGTTATTTAACATAGTACTGGAAGTTCTACCTAGAGAAGTAAGACAAGAGAAAAAAATAAAGGGCACTGAAATTGGAAAGGAAGAAGTCAAATTATCCTTGTTTGCAGTTTATATGACATTCTATTTGGGGAATCCTAAAGACTTCACCAGAAAACCATTTGAACAACTGATTAACAAATTTAGTAAAGTTGGAAGATATAAAATCAACATACAAAAATCAGCAACATTTTTATATGCCAACAATAAGCAATCTGAAAAAGAAACCAAGAAAGTAGTCTAGGTTATAACAGCCAAAAATAAAATACTTAGGACTAAACTTAACCAAAGAAGCAAAAGATCTATCTAATGAAAACCATAAAATATTGATGAAAAAAATTGAAGAGAACGTATGGAAATGGAAAGATATCCATGCTCATGGATTAGAAGACTCAATATTGTCAAAATGTTTATACTACCGAAAGCAAGCTACAGATTCAATGCAATCTGCACAAAAGACCGAGAATAGCCAAAGCCATCCTGAGCAAAATGAATAACAGTGGAGGAATCACATTACTTGACTTCAAAAACACTATAGAGATATAGTAACCAAAACAGTATGATACTGACATAAAAATAGACACATAGATCAAAAGAACAGAATAGAGACCTAGAAATAAATCCACAAGTATCTAGTGAACTCATTTTTTGACAAAAGTGCCTAGAAAAAGCACAGTCTCTTCACTAAACAGTGCTGGGAAACCTGGATATTTCACATGGAGAAGAATGAAACTAGACCCTTATCTCTCAAAATCAAAAGGTATTTACAAAAGTTAAATCAAAGTAGGATTAAAGAGTTAAATCTAAGACCTGAAAGTATGAAACAACTAAAAGAAAACACAGGGGGAAATGTTCAGGACATTGGTCTTGGCAAGGAGTTTTTGAGTAATACCCTCACAGCACAGACAACCAACCATAATTGGACAAATGGGATCGCATCAAGCTTAAAAGCTTCAGCACAGATGGTGGCAGAGGGATGGACATGTAGCCCACCTCTCCCAGGTCATCAGATGAGAGGAAGGGGGGTCTGGACCTTTTGCCCACATGGATTGTTGGTGTGGACAGACAGCTGGAGACGTGCAGTGAACTGGCTGATTACTGTATATGAGGTATAATTTAAAACCACGGACTCTGTTGTAGAGACTTTGCCTGCTTGGCTGTGCTGGCCAGCAGGCCCCTCCCTCACAGAGGACAAAAACTTGCAATTCTTGGCAAAACACAATTGACGAAAATTTATTCCTGAGCCGAGTTTACCGACCAAAAAGGGGTCCCACTCAGAGCCACAAGGGGCTAGGCAATCAGATGGAAAATTGAAGGGAAGGGATCCCACCCGGGAAACAGACATTTTGAATTGTCTGAAATGGCGGACACCTTCCCCCGGAACAACAGGAGTGATTAAATAGAATGGACCATTCCTGGTGGGGAATATTGGTGTGGGCTGGCAGTTCAGGCTGTGTGGCGAACTGGCGGGTGGCTGGACTCAAAAGTCCAGATTCAAAAGTGAGACTCTGAGCCACAAAAACTGAGGATAAGGTCTCCGTGCGCTGCAGCAGCGGGAGCTGGCAGCAGCTAAAGCCGGCAGCAGCAAGCACCATCCCTCACAGTCCATTGCAGTTGCCACTTTACAGGAGAAAGTGGGAGCAGAGTGGAAAGATTTGTGAAGGAAGGTTTGATTGTCCTTTTCCAATTATTGCCTGTGGGGTTGGGGTGACTTAATTGCTGGTATTTCTCCACAGCTGAGACTTCAACCCAAAGTAACTGTTTCACTAGGGTCAGACAGAGACCAACTGAAAACAAGACAGAACCACTTAGCCCCACCACACCAAACAGGGCCCCAGTGTCTCAGGCCACAGCACTGTATGGGTCCTCAACAAAGCTCCAGGGGAAAAATCAAATGGTGTAAAACAATAATGGGGTGGAATCAGTGGAAAAACTGTGGTAACATGAATAACCAGAATAGATCAACCCCCCACAAGGAAAGATATGACAGATGTAACTGAAGATCCCATTCATAAACACATGCCCAAGATGTCAGAAATCGAATTCAGAATTTGGATTGCAAACAAGATTAATAGAATGGAGGAAAAGTTGGAATTAGAGATTTGAGGAGCAATTCAAAAGTTGGAATAAGAAATTCAAGGAGAAATTCAATTCAAAAGTTGTCACAAGAATTTAACGAATTTAAAGACAAAACCACGATTAAAAATGGCAGCCGAGTAACAGCTTCCTGCAACTGGGAACAGCGAGTCTGGGGAGACAAGACTCCAGGCATCTCTGGATGGTGGGATCTGCCTATAATCATCCCTTTGAGGATACAGGGAGCCAGCAAGGGACTTCTGGACCCCAAGAGGAGGACAAAAACAGTGGAAAACTGGCAAGTGGTTGCGTGATTGACCTAATCACACTGGCAACCATAAGTACAAGCAGCAGTGAGACTGCAAGCCAGAAAGGCCTTACCTGTGAACTGTTTTGGTGTTCTTGGACTTGGCACTCAGTTGAACTGCCTTGGAGAGAGCTAGAGCAGGAGTGTGGAGAACTTTGGGCATTGTCTGGGGTCCCAGACTGAGCCATTACCTACAAGGGGAAGAATATCAGAATAACTAAAGATCTCTCTGCTGAAAACTTTCAAGCTACAAGAGGATGGTCATTGACTTTTAATCTCCTAAAACAAAATAACTTTCAACCAGGATCCTGTACACAGCTAAACTGAGCTTCATTTATGACAGAGAAATTAAATACTTCAACGACATTCACATGTTGAAGAAATTTGCCACAATTAAACCAGTTCTCCAGCACAGTCTTAGACCTATCCTCCATAAAGACCAGAGTAATTCTCCACCACAAAAGTAAACCCACCCAAAAAATTTTTGATCAAATTCCAACTTCCACAGTTGCAAAAGGATTAAAAATGTCCACCGGTCTCTCGAAAGGCTTATCAATACTCTCAATTAATGTGAATGGTTTAAATTGTCCTCTAAAGAGGCATAGGTTGGCTGACTGGATACAAAACTCAAGCCAGATATCTGCTGCATCCAAGAATTGCATCTTACATTAAAAGACAGATATAGACTCAAGGTGAAGGGATGGTCATCTATATTCAAGGCAAATGGAAAGCAGAAAAAAGCAGGCGTTGCAATCCTGTTCACAGATGCAATAGGCTTTAAACCAACCAAAATAATTAAGGATAAGGATGGACACTTCATATTTGTTAAAGGTAATACTCAATATGATGAGATCTCAATTATTAATATTTATGCACCCAACCACAACGCACCTGAATTTATAAGAGAAACTCTAACAGACATGAGCAACTCGATTTCCTAAACTACCATAGTAGTTGGAGATTTTAACACCCCTTTAGTAGTCCTGGATAGATCCTCCAAAAAGAAGCTAAGCAAAGAAATTTTAGGTTTAAACTCAACCATTCAACATCTGCACTTAACAGACATCTACAGAACATTTCATCTCAAAGAAACTGAATACACATTCTTCTCATTAGCCCACGGAACATACTCCAAAATCGACCACATCCTAAGCCACAAATCTAACCTCAGCAAATTTAAAAAAATAGAAATTATTCCTTGCATCTTCTCAGACCATCATGGAATAAAAGTTCAAGTAAATAACAACAGGAACCTGCATACCCATACAAAAACATGAAAGCTAAACAACGTTATGCTGAAGGATACATGGGTTATAGACGAGATTAAGAAGGAAATCACCATATTTTTGGAAGAAAACAACCATCAAGACACCAACTACCAGAACCTCTGGGGTACTAAAGTCAGTCCTAAGAGGAAAATTTATAGCACTGCAAGTCTTCCTAAAGAAAACGGAAAGAGAGGAAGTCAATAACTTAATGGAACATCTCAAGCAACTGGAGAAAGAAGAACACTTCAACCCCAAACGCAGCCGAAGAAAAGAAATAACCAAAATCAGAGCAGAATTAAATGAAATTGAAAACGAAAGAATTATACAACAGATCAATAAATCCAAAAGCTGGTTTTTTGAAAAGATCAATAAAATAGATAAACCTTTGGCCAACCTAACCAAGAAAAAAAAGAGTAAAATCTCTAATTTCATCAATCAGAAATGGTAATGATGAAAGAACAACAGACCCCTCAGAAATTCAAAAAATCCTTAATGAATACTACAAGAAACTCTACTCTCACAAATATGAAATTCTGAAAGAAATAGACCAATACCTGGAAGCACGCCACCTACCAAGACTTAGCCATAACGAAATGGAAATGTTGAAGAGGCCTATATCAAGTTCTGAAATAGAATCAACTATACAAAATCTCCCTAAAAAGAAAAGCCCAGGACCAGATGGCTTTATGTCAGAATTCTACCAAACCTTTAAAGAAGAACTAGTACCTATACTACTAAACCTCTTCCAAAATATAGAAAAAAAAGGAATATTACCCAGCACATTCTATGAAGCAAACATCACCTTGATCCCCAAACCAGGGAAAGATCCAACAAGATAAGAAAATTATAGACCAATATCACTATTGAATATAGATGCTAAAATACTCAATAAAATCCTAACAAACAGAATCGAACAACACAACAAAAAAATTATACACCATGCCCAAGTCGGATTTATCCCAGGGTTTCAAGGCTGGTTCAATATACGTAAATCTATAAATGTAATTCAACACATAAACAAACTTAAAAATAAAGACCATATGATTCTTTCCATTGATGCAGAAAAAGATTTTGATACTATCCAGCATCCCTTCATGATCAGAGCACTTAAGAAAATTGGTATAGAAGGGACATTTCTTAAACTAATAGAGGCCATCTACAGCAAACCCATAGCCAATATCATATTGAATGGAGTTAAATTGAAATCATTTCCACTTAGATCAGGAACCAGGCAATGTTGCCTATTGTCTCCATAGCTCTTTAACATTGTAATGGAAGTTTTAGCCATTGCAATTAGGGAAGAAAAGGCGATCAAGGGTATCCACATAGGGTCATAAGAGATCAAATATTCGCTCTTCGCAGATGATATGATCGTATATCTAGATAACACTAGGGATTCTAATACAAAACTTTTAGAGGTGATCAAGGAATATAGCAATGTCTCAGGCTACAAAATCAACACCCATAAATCTGTAGCCTTTATATATACCAACAATAACCAAGCTGAACAAACAGTCAAGGACTCTATTCCTTTCATAGTGGTGCCAAAGAAGATGAAATATTTGGGAGTATACCTAACAAAGGACGTGAAAGATCTCTACAAAGAGAACTATGAAAATCTAAGAAAAGAAATAGCCGAAGATGTTAACAGATGGAAAAACATACCATGCTCATGGCTGGGAAGAATCAACATTGTTAAAATGTCCATACTGCCCAAAGCAATATATAATTTTAATGCAATCCCTATTAAAGCTCCATTGTCATACTTTAAAGATCTTGAAAAAATAATACTTCGTTTTATATGGAATCAGAAAAAAACTCGAATACAAGACATTACTCAAAAATAAAAACAAAGCAGGAGGAATCACGCTACCAGACCTGAGACTGTACTATAAATCCATAGTGATCAAAACAGCATGGTACTGGCACAAAAGCAGAGAAGTAGATGTCTGGAACAGAATAGAGAACCAAGAGATGGATCCAGCTACTTACCGTTATTTGATCTTTGACAAGCCAATTAAAAACATTCAGTGGGAAAAGATTCCCTATTTAACAAATGGTGCTGGATACTGGCTGGCAACCTGTAGAAGATTGAACTCAAACATATTAGCAACAAAAGAACATGTGATCCCATCTCAATGTGGGAAAGGGACTGGAAGAGAAACTTCCCTAAAGGAGACAGACGCACGATCTACAAACACATGATAAAAAGCTCATCATTCTTAATCATCAGAGAAATGCAAATCAAAACTACTCTGAGATATCACCTAACCCCAGTGAGAGTAGCCCACATGACAAAATCCCAAAACCAGAAATGTTGGTGTGGATGTGGAGGATAGGGCACACTTCTACACTGCTGGTGGGAATGCCCACTAATACGTTCCTTCTGGAAGGATGTTTGGAGAACACTTAGAGACCGAAAAATAGACCTGCCATTCGATCCTATAATTCCTTTACTAGGATTATACCCAGAAGACCAAAAGTCACAATATAACAAAGACATCTGTACCAGAATGTTTATTGCAGCCCAATTCATAATTGCTAAATCATGGAAGAAGCCCAAGTGCCCATCGACCCACGAATGGACTAGCAAATTGTGGTACATGTATACCATGGAATACTATGCAGCCTTAAAGAAAGATGAAGAGTTTACCTCTTTCATGTTTACATGGATGGAGCTGGAACATATGCTTCTTAACAAAGTATCTTGGGAATGGAAGAAAAAGTATCCAATGTACTCAGCCCTACTATGAAGCTAAATTATAGCTTTCACATGAAGACTATAACCCAGCTATAGCACAAGACTATGGGGAAAGGGCCAAGGAAGGGTAAAGGAGGGGGGAGGTTTGGTGGAAGGAGGGTAATGGGTGGGGCCACATCTATGGTGCATCTTAGAATGGTTACAGGCGATTGCTTAAATTACACAGCTATGATTGAACAATAAAAAAAATTAAAAAAATACAAATAATAAACAATAGTATAACAACTTAAAAAAAGAAAATTCTAGGAAGGCTATGTTAACCAGTGTGATGAAAATGTGTCAAACAGTATATAAAACCAGTGTATGGTGCCCCATGATCACATTTATGTACACAGCTATGATTTAATATGAATAAAAAATTGTAAAATTAAAAAATTAAAAAAATTAAAAAAAAATAAGTACAAAACCACCAAAGATTTAGACACACTGAAGCAAGAATTTGTAGCCCTCAAAGATCTGAAAAATACAGGAGAATCCCTCAGTAACAGAGTGGAACAAGCAGAAGAAAAGATTTCTGACATTGAAGACAAAGCTTTTGAATGCTCCCAAATTCTCAAAGAGGAAGAGAATGGAGAGCAAAAATAAATCCTTCTCTCAGAGAGCTCTGGGATAATTCGAAGAAGGTTAATAACCACCTCATTGGAATCTCTGAGCACGATGAAGTGGCTGTGCAAGGCAAATAGGCTCTTCTGCATGAAATTATGAAAGATAATTTTCCACACATGCCAACTGTTTCTGAAATTCAGATAGCAGACAGTTCAGAACCCCAGCATGTCAACCTGAATAAGACACCCTCAGGCACATCATAATCAATTTCACTAAAGTTAATATGAAGGAGAAAATTCTGAAGGCAGCCAGACATAAGAAAACCATAACCTACAAAGGGAAGAATATTAGAATGACTGCAGATCTTTCTGCTGAAATTTTTCAAGCCAGAAGAGGGTGATCATCGACTTCTAATCTCCTAAAACAAAATCACTTTCAACCCCAGATGCTGTATCAAGCTAAACTGAGTTTCATTTATGATGGAGAAATTAAATACTTTAATAACATTCATATGTTGAAGAAATTTGCCATTACCAAACCAGCTCTCCAGGATATTCTCAGTACCAGCCTCCGTAATGACCAGCGCAATCCTCTACCACAAAAGTAAACTCACTCAGAATCTTTTGATCAAAATCCAACTTCCACAATGGCAAAAGAATTAAAAATGTCCACTGAATGTTTGAAATACTGGATACCAAAAATTTTACCACACTTATCAATATTCTTTCTTAATGTAAATGGCTTAAACTGTCCTCTAAAGAGGCACACGTTAGCTGACTGGATAAAAAAACTCAGGCCAGATATTCGCTGCATACAAGAGTCACATCTTACCTTCGAAGATAGGTATAGACTCAGGGTGAAAGTATGGTCATCCATATTTCAGGCAAATGGTAATCAGAAAAAAGCAGGTGTTACAATTCTATTTGCAGACACAATAGGCTTTAAACCAACAAAAGTAAGGAAGGATAAGAATGGTCACTTCATATTTGTTAAGGTAATACTCAATATGAGGATATTTCAATTATGAATATTTATGCACCCAACCAGAATGCACCTCAATTTATTAGAGAAACTCTAACAGACATGAGCAACTTGATTTCCTCCAGCTCCATAATAGTCAGGGATTTCAACACTCCTTTGGCAGTGTTGGATAGATCCTCCAATAAGAAGCTGAGCAAAGAAATTTTGGATTTAAATGTAACCATCCTACATTTGGATCTAGCAGACATCTATAGAACATTTCATCCCAACAAAACTGAATGCACATACTTCTTATCAGCTCATGGAACATACTCCAAAATCGATCACATCTTATGTCACAAGTATAACTGCAGTAAATTTAAAGGAATAGAAATTATTCCTTGCATCCCCTTGGACCGCCATGGAATAAAAGTTGAACTCAGTAACAACAGGAATCTGCATACTCATACAATAACATGGAAGTTAAATAACCTTATGCTGAATGATTCCTGGGTCAGAGATGAGATTAGGAAGGAAATTTTCAAATTTCTAGAACAAAACAACAGTGAAGACACAAATTATCAGAACCTCAGGGATACTGCAATGGCAGTCCTAAGAGGGAAATTTATAGCACTGCAAGCCTTCCTCAAGAGAATGGAAAGAGAAGAGGTTAACACATTAAGCAACTGGAAAGGAAGAACATTCCAACCCCAAACCCAGTAGAAGAAAAGAAATAACCAAAATTAAAACAGAATGAAATGAAATTGAAAACAAAAGAATTATACATCAGATCAATAAATAAAAAGTTGGTTTTTTGAAAAGGTGAATAAAATAGGTAAAACTCTGGCTAACCTAATCAGAAAAAAAGGGTAAAATCTCTAATTTCATTAATCAGAAAGGACAAAGATGAAATAACAACAGACTCCTCAGAAATTAAAAAAATCCTTAATGAATATTACAAAAAACTATATTCTCAGAAATATGAAAATCTAAAGGAAATTGACCATTACTTGGAAGCACGTCACCTCCCAAGACTTAGCCAGAATCAAGTGGAAATGTTGAATAGGCCAATATCAAGTTCTGAAATAGCATCAACGATACAAAATCTCCCTAAATAGAAAAGCCCGGGACTAGATGGGGTTCACATCAGAATTCTACCAAACCTTTAAAGAGGAACTAGTACCTATATTACTCAACCTGTTCCAAAATGTAGAAAAAGAAGGAAGACTACCCAACACATTCTATGAAGCAAACATCATCCTGATCCCGAAACCAGGAAAAGACCCAACCAGAAAAGAAAATTATAGACCAATATCACTAATGAATATAGATGCAAAAATATTCAACAGGATCCTAACAACCAGAACCCAGCAACACATCAAACAAATCATACATCATGACCAAGTTGGTTTTATCCCAGGGTCTCAAGGCTGGTTCAATATCCGTAAATCTATAAGTATAATTCAGCACATAAACAAATTAAAAACCAAAGACCATATGATTTTCTCAATTGATGCAGAAAAAGCTTTTGATAATATCCAGCATCCCTTCATGATCAGATCACATAAGAAAATTGGTATAGAACGGACATTTCTTAAACTGGTAGAGGCTATGTACAGCAACCCCACAGCCAGTATCGTATTGAATATTGTTAAATTGAAATCATTTCCACTGAGATCAGGAACCAGACAAGGCTGCCCATTGTCCCCACTTCTCTTTAACGTTGTAATGGAGGTGTTAGCCATTGCAATTAGGGAAGAAAAGGTGATCAATGGTATACACATAGGGTCAGAAGAGATCAAACTTTTGCTCTTCACAGATGATATGGTTGTATATCTGGAAAACACCAGGTATTCTACTACAACACTCTTAGAAGTGATCAAGGAATACAGCAGCATCTCAGGTTACAAAATCAACATTCATAAATCGGTAGCAATAGTCAAGCTGAAAAAACAGTTAAGGAAACTATTCTGTTCACAGTAGTGCCAAAGAAGATAAAATATTTAGGAGTTTATCTAACAAAGGATGTGAAAGGTCTCTATAAAGAGAACGTTGAAACTCTAAGAAAAGAAATAGCTGAAAATGTTAATAAATGGAAAAACATACCATGCTCATGGGAAGAATCAACATTGTTAAAATGTCCATACTACCCAAAGCAATATACAATTTTAATGCAATCCCTATTAAAGGTCCACTGTCATACTTTAACGATCTTGCAAAAATAATACTTCATTTTATATGGAATCAGAAAAAACCTCGAATAGCCGAGACCTTACTCAGAAATAAAAACTAAGCAGGAAGAATCACACTACCTGACCTCAGACTATAGTATAAATCGATAGCGATCAAAACAGCATGGTACTGGCACAAAAACAGACAGGTAGATGTATGGAACAGAATAGAGAACCAAGAGATAAACCCAGCTACTTGCCGTTCTTTGATCTTTGACAAGCCAATTAAAAACATTCAGTGGGGAAAAGATTCCCTATATAACAAATAGTGCTGGGTGAATTGGCTGATGACCTGTAGAAGACTGAAACTGGACCCACATCTTTCACCATTAACTTAGATAGACTCTCACTGGATTAAAGGTTTAAACTTAAGACATGAAATTATAAAAATACTAGAAGAGAGTGTAGGGAAAATTCTTGAAGAAATTGGTCTGGGCTAGTATTTCATGAGGAGGACCCCTGGGCAATTGAAGCAGCTTCAAAAATACACTACTGGGACCTGATCAAAGTAAAAAGCTTCTGCACAGCCAAGAACACAGTAAATGAAGCAAGTAGACAGACCTTAGAATGGGAGAAGATATTTGCAGGTTATGTTTCTGACAAAGGTTTAATAACCAGAATCCACAGAGAACTCAAATATATAAGCAAGAAAAGAACAAGTGATCCCATCGCAGGCTGGGTAAGCGACTTGAAGAGAAACTTCTCTGAAGAAGACAGGCACGAGTCTACAGACATATGAAAAACTGCTCAAAATCTTTAATCATCAGAGAAATGCAAATCAAAGCTACCTTGAGATACCATCTAACTCCAGTAAGATTAGCCCAAATCACAAAGTCCCTGGTCTTGGTGTGGATGTGGAGAAAAGGGAACACTTCTACACTTCTGGTGGGAATGCAAATTAATACATTCCTTTTGGAAAGATGTTTGGAGAACTCTTAGAGATCTGAAAATAGATCTGCCATTCAATCCTATAATTCCTCTACTAGGTATATACCCAGAAGACCAAAATTCACATTATAACAAAGATATTTTTACCAGAATGTTTACTGCCGCCCAATTCATAATTGCTAAGTCCTGGAAAAAGCCCAAGTGCCCATCAATCCACGAATGGATTAATAAATTGTATATGTACACCATGGAATATTATGAAGCCTTAAAGAAAGATGGAGACTTTACCTTTTTCATGTTTACATGGATGGAGCTGGAACATATTCTTCTTAGTAACGTATCTCAAGAATGGAAGAAAAAGTACCCAATGTACTCAGCCCTACCATGAAACTAATTTGAGGCTTTCACATGAAACCTATAACTCAGTTATAACCTATGAATATGGGGAAGGGGGAGTGGGAGGAGAGGGAGGTGGGAGGATGGGCGTAGGGAGGTTGGTGGGATTACACCTGTGGTGCATCTTATGAGGGTATATGTGAAACTTAGTAAATGTAGAATATAAATGTCTTAACAGAATAACTAAGAAAATGCCAGGAAGGCTATGTTAACCAGTGTGATGAAAATGTGTCAAACTGTTTATAAAACCAGTGTATGGTGCCCCATGATTGCATTAATGTACACAACTATAACTTAATAATAATAATAATAAAGCTTTATAACAAAGGAAACAATCAACAAATGGAAGAGACAATGCACAGACTGGAAAAAATATTTATAAATTACCAATCTGACAAGGGCTTATGAACTAGACTACGTAAGGAGTTCAAGCAACTCAATAGGAAAAAAAGTCAATATTACTAAAAATCGGCAAAACACCTGAATAAACATTTCTTCAAAGAAAGCATGCAAATGGCCAACGGGTATATGAAAGTCATCAGAAATTTGCATTTCTTAGTCACCAGAGAAATGAAAATCAGAACTATAATGAGATATCCTCTCACCCCAGTTAAAATGGCTCATACGGTTCATCTTACAAGGGTACATGTGAAACTTACTAAATGTAGAATGTAAATGTCTTAACACAATAACTACGAAAATGTCAGGAAGGCTATGTTAACCAGTGTGATGAAAATGTGTCAAACGGTCTATAAAACCAGTGTATGGTACCCCATGATTGCATTAATGTACATAGTTATGATTTAATAAAAAAATTAAAAAAAAAATAAAATGGCTCATGTCAAAAAGACAGGCCATAAGGAAGGCTGGTGAGAATGTGGAGAAAGGGGAGCCCTTGTACACTCATTATGGGAATGTAAATTAGTGCAATCATCATGGAGAACAGTGTGGAGGATCCTCAAAAAACTAAACACAAAACTACCATATGACTGACCCAGCAATACCACTGTTAGGTATATACCTAAAAGAGAATTCAGTATATGAAAAAAAAAAAAAATGCACTCCCATGTTTATTGCAGCATCATTCACAATAGCTAAGATTTGAAATCAACCTAAGTTTCCATTAATAGATGAATGAATAAAGAAATTGTAGTACTTATACACAATGGAATTTTATATAGACCTAAAAAGGATGAAATCCTGTCATTTGCTACAGCTTGTATGGAACTGAAGAATATTATAATAATTATAATATTATAATAATAATAATATTCCATGATTATTAAGTGGAATAATTCCTTATTCCACTTAAAGGAATTCCACTTATTCCTTTAAGTGGAATAAGCCAAGCACAGAATGATAAATGTCACATATTCTCATTCATATGTGCAAGACAAGACACAAGTATTAAAAAAAATTGCTCTCATTGAGACAAAGTAGAATGATGGTTATCAGAGAGTAGATGGTGAGGGAGGATAAAAATAACATAAATTTAGCATCTTTTTCAAATGCTTTGCTATTCTTTTACTTGCATCAAGTATGTTTATATCTTTTATAACATATCCACCTTATTAAGAATAAAAAGATAGACATTTAGTGTACAACTGCTGTGCAGTCTTACATATGGTGTTAAGGGTCTTAGCTCTACAAAGCCAGTTTTACCTGAGATGATGATCTGAGAGCCATTCTGATGAAAATGTGTATGTGAGTCACAATTAAGTGTACATGTGCACATATACACTACTAAATCAGGATATGAATGCATATCAAGTTTTTAAAGGGTTTATCTATTAATCTGCAAGTACATTTAAATCAATTTTTGAATGCCTCTTAACTACAATTAGAAAACACATAGATTCAAAGAATGTTGCTACAAAATTAAAAAACAAGGTTAAAATATTGGGTTTTGTCTTGGTTGTCTTTCTGTATGCTCATTTCTTTAAATGTGTCATAAAATAAGCACTTAAAGATCTGGGCAGGGGTCTTTTTCTATGTCTTATTTTTTTTCTAACTGGTTGTGCAGGGCAAACACCCCATTAAACACATAGAAGCCTTAAACACATAGAAACGCATGAAATTTTGTGTGCAGCCATCCTTCTGGAGAAGTCAGAGCAGTTTGTTTAAGTGCCAGAAAGACCTGGGTGTTGCTTTGCTTTACCTATTACAGAGCCTCCAGTAGGGTCAGCTGCATGGGACAAATTCAGGATGTCAACTGATGAAAATGATGAGAATTTCTTCAACCTCTAAATGTCTTATGTTACCGCTGAGGAATTAGATTTTTTTTTTTTTTTTTTGCTGCAACAGGCTAGCGGTCAATTAAAGTATTCTGTGATCATTTCAAAATGATAAGTGAATTGTGTTATTCAGGATCTTCCTCTTAGGAAGGTGTTTGGGTGCCACTGACTTAATTTGAAGTATTGGGTTCCTCTTGTCTGAGGTAGGGTTAGAGCCACTTGAACAGAGGTCAAAGATGTCTTCTGCTGTCAGAGACCAATCCAGTGAATCAGAGTGGCAGCTGACATGGGAAACAGCTACTGGCTCAACACTATACGGCTCAGAGTTATTTTTCAGAAAGCTCAAGTGAATTATTTATTTTCAATGTGTGTGCCTCTCTGTATGCATACTGCACAGTGACATGGTATGAAAGGGAAATGCTCTATCAGCCTTTGGCTGGGTGAGTTATGGGGCAGGTGTGAGTGTTTAGAAGACTTGGGATGGATGGATTGGAATAAAATATTTTATCACTGGTCCAACTAGTTCACCACCACAGAGCCATCTGTTAGGGCTCACTCTAGCATGACTGTCAGTCTCCTGTAGGAAAAGACTTAGGGCAGCAGTACAAAGTTGTAGAGGCATAAAGGGAGTACAGGAAAATATGCCTGCTTTAAAAACAAGAAAATTAAAGTGACCTACCAAAGGAGTTAGAAAATTTTTATTTATTTACATAGTTTTTATTTTTTATGAAATCATAGCTGTGTACATTAATGCAATCATGGGGCACCATTCACTGGTTGTATATACCATTTGACATATTTTCATCACACTGGTTAACATAGCCTTCCTGGCATTTTCTTAGTTATTGTGTACAGATTAAGTATTGTGTACAGATTAAGTATTGTGTTGTACAGATTTATATTCTACTATTTATATATATTCTTCTATTTATATTCTATTTAGTAAGTTTCACATGTACCCTTGTAAGATGCACTGTAGGTGTAATCCCACTAATCACCCTCTCACCGCCCATCCTCCCCCCTCCCTGCCATCCCTCTCCCTTTCCCCATATTCTTAGGTTATAACTGGGTTATAGCTTTCATATGAAAGCCATAAATTAGTTTCATAGTAGGGCTGAGTACATTGGATACTTTTTCTTCCATTCTTGAGATACTTTACTAAGAAGAATATGTTCCAGCTCCATCCATGTAAACATGAAAGAGATAGTCTCCATCTTTCTTTAAGGCTGCATAATATTCCATGGTGTACATATACCACAATTTATTAATCCATTTGTGGATCGATGGGCACTTGAGTATTTTCCATGACTTAGCAATTGTGAATTGGGCTGCAGTAAACATTCTGGTAAAAATATCTTTGTTATAATGTGATTTTTGGTCTTCTGGGTATATACCTAGTAGAGGATTTATAGGATTGAATGGCAGGTCTATTTTTAGATCTCTAAGTGTTCTCCAAACATCTTTCCAAAAGGAATGTATTAATTTGCGTTCCCACCAGCAGTGTAGAAGTGTGCCCTTTTCTCCATATCCACGCCAACATCTCTGGTCTTGGGATTTTGTGATATGGGCTAATATTACTGGAGTTAGATGATATCTCAAAGTAGTTTTGATTTGCATTTCTCTGATGATTAAGGATGATGAGCATTTTTTCATATGTCTGTAGGCCATGTGCCAGTCTTCTTCAGAGAAGTTTCTCTTCAATTCCCTTGCCCAGCCTGTGATGGGATCACTTGTTCTTTTCTTGCTTATGCATTTGAGTTGTCTCTGGATTCTGATTATTAAACCTTTGTCAGAGACATAACCTGCAAATATCTTCTCCCATTCTGAGGGCTGTCTGCTTGCTTTACTTACTGTGTTCTTGGCTGTGCAGAAGCATTTTAGTTTGATCAGGTCCCAGTAGTGTATTTTTGAAGCTGCTTCAATTGCCCGGGGAGTCCTCCTCATAAAATATTCACCCAGACCAATTTCTTTACGAGTTTCAAATTGAAAACCAAGAAATGAAACTAACATCTAACAAACACCTAATCTTCGATAAACCAAACAAGAACATACCTTGGGGGAAAGACTCCCTATTCAATAAATGGTGTTGGGAGAACTGGATGTCTACATGTAAAAGACTGAAACTGGACCCACACCTTTCCCCACTCACAAAAATTGATTCAATATGGATAAAGGACTTAAATTTAAGGCATGAAACAATAAAAATCCTCCAAGAAAGCATAGGAAAAACACTGGAAGATATTGGCCTGGGGAAAGACTTCATGAAGAAGACTGCCATGGCAATTGCAACAACAAAAATAAACAAATGGGACTTCATTAAACTGAAAAGCTTCTGTATAGCTAAGGAGACAATAACCAAAGCAAAGAGACAACCTACACAATGGGAAAGGATATTTACATATTTTCAATCAGACAAAAGCTTGATAACTAGGATCTATAGAGAACTCAAATTAATCCACATGAAAAAAGCCAACAATCCCTTATATCAATGGGCAAGAGACATGAATAGAACTTTCTCTAAAGATGACAGACGAATGGCTAACAAACACATGAAAAAATGTTCATCATCTCTATATATTAGAGAAATGCAAATCAAAATAACCCTGAGATATCATCTAACCCCAGTGAGAATGGCCCACATCACAAAATCTCAAAACTGCAGATGCTGGCGTGGATGTGGAGAGAAGGGAACACTTTTACACTGCTGGTGGGACTGCAAACTAGTGCAACTTTTCTGGAAGGAAGTATGGAGAAACCTCAAAGCACTCAAGCTAGACCTCCCATTTGATCCTGCAATCCCATTACTGGGGATCTACCCAGAAGGAAAAAAATCCTTTTATGCTAAGGACACTTGTACTAGACTGTTTATTGCAGCTCAATTTACAATCGCCAAAATGTGGAAACAGCCTAAATGCCCAGCAACCCAGGAATGGATTAACAAGCTGTGGTACATTTATACCATGGAATACTATTGAGCCATTAAAAAAAATGGAGACTTTACATCCTTCGTATTAACCTGGATGGAAGTGGAAGACATTATTCTTAGCAAAGCATCACTAGAATGGAGAAGCATGAATCCTATGTACTCAATTTTGATATAAGGACAATTAATGATAATTAAGGTTATTGGGGGGGAAGCAGAAAGAGGGACGGAGGGAGGGGGGTGGGCCTTGGTGTGTGTTACACTTTATGGGGGCAAGACATGATTGCAAGAGGGACTTTACCTAACAATTGCAATCAGTGTAACCTGGCTCATTGTACCCTCAATGAATCCCCAACAATAAAACAAACAAACAAACAAAAAAGAGTTTCCGTGCACTTTCTTCTAGTATTTTTATAGTTTCATGTCTTAAGTTTAAATCTTTAATCCACTGAGAATCTATTAGTTAATGGTGTTAGGTGTGGTTCCAGTTTTAGTCTTCTCCAGGTCACCAGCCAGTTCACCCAGCACCATTTGTTAAATAGGGAATCTTTTCCCCACTGAATGTTTTTAATTGGCTTGTCAAAGATCAAATGACAGCAAGTAGCTGGGTGTATCTCTTGGTTCTCTATTCTGTTCCATACATCTACCTTTCTGTTTTTGTGCCAGTACCATGGTGTTTTGATCACTATCAATTTATAATATAGTCTGAGGTCCGGTAGCGTATTTCCTCCTGCTTTGTTTTTATTTCTGAGTAAGGTCTTGGCTATTCGAGGTTTTTTCTGATTCCATATGAAACGAAGTATTATTTTTGCAAGATCTTTAAAGTATGACAGTGGAGCTTTAATAGGGATTGCATTAAAATTATATATTGCTTTGGGTAGTATGGACATTTTAACAATGTTGATTCTTCCCAGCCATGAGCATGGTATGTTTTTACATTTGTTAACATTTTCAGCTATTTCTTTTTTTAAAGTTTCATAGTTCTCTTTGTAGAGAACTTTCACATCCTTTCATGAAGATGAAATATTTCATCTTCTTTGGCACTACTGTGAATGGAATAGAGTACTTAACTTTTTTCAGCTTGACTATTGTTGGTATATATAAAGGCTACTGATTTATGAATGTTGATTTTGTAACCTAAGACGCTGCTGTATTCCTTGATCACTTCCAAGAGTTTTGTAGTAGAATCCCTGGAGTTTTCCAGATATAAAATCATATAATCTGTGAAGAGTGAAAGTTTGATCTCTTCTGACCTGATATGAATACCCTTGATTGCCTTTCCTTCCCTAATTTAGATGGCTAAAACTTCCATTACAATGTTAAAGAGCAGTGGAGACAAAGGGCAACCTTGTCTGGTTCCTGATCTGAGTGGAAATGATTTCAATTTAACTCCATTCAATACAATATTGGCTGTGGGTTTGCTGTAGATGACCTCTATAAGTTTAAGAAATGTCCCTTCTACACCAATTATCTTAAGTTTTCTGATTATGAAGGGATGCTGGATATTATTAAAAGCTTTTTTCTGCATCAATTGAGAGAATCATATGTTGTTTGTTTTCTAATTTGTTTATGTGCTGAATTATATTTATGCATTTATGTATATTGAACCAGCCTTGAGACCCTGTGATAAAACTGACTTGGTCATGATGTATAATTTGTTTGATGTGTTGCTGGATTCTGTTTGTTAGGATCTTGTTGAATATTTTTGCATCTATATTCATTAGTGATATTGGTCTATAATTTTCTTTTCTTGTTGGGTCTTTTCCTGGTTTGTGGATCAGGGTGATGTTTGCTTCATAGAACATGTTGGGTAGTCTTCCTTCTTTTTCTACATTTTGGAACAGGTTGAGTAATATAGGTACTAGTTCCTCTTTAAAGGTTTGGTAGAATTCTGACGTGATGCCATCTTGTCCTGGGCTTTTCTTTTTAGGGAGATTTCGTATGGTTGATGCTATTTCAGAACTTGATATAGGCCTGTTCAGCTTTTCCACTTGATTCTGGCTAAGTCTTGGAAGATGACATGCTTCAAACTATTGGTCAGTTTCCTTCATATTTTCATATTTCTGAGAATAAAGTTTCTTGTAATATTCATTAAGGATTTTTTTAATTTCTGAGGAGTCTGTTGTTATTTCATTTTTGTCATTTCTGATTGATGAGATTTGAGATTTTACTGTTTTTTTCCTGGTTAGGTTAGCCAAAGGTTTATGTATTTTATTGACCTTTTCTAAAAACCCAGTTTTTATTTATTGATCTTGTATAATCCTTTTGTTTTCAATTTCATTTAATTCTGCTCTGATGTTGGTTATTTCTTATTAAATCAAAGCTGTGTACAGTGATATAATCATGGGGCATCATTCACTAGCTTCACAGACAATTTACCAAGTTTCACATATACCCTTGTAAGATGCACCGCTGGTGTAATCCCACCGATCAACCTCCCTACGCCCATACTCCCACCTTCCTCCCCTCCCACTCCCGCTTCCCCATATTCATAGGTTATAACTGAGTTATAGCTTTCATATGAAAGCCATAAATTAGTTTCATAGTAGGGCTGAGTACATTGGATACTTTTTCTTCCATTCTTGAGACACTTTACTAAGAAGAATATGTTCCAGCTCCATCCATGTAAACATGAAAGAGGTAAAGTCTCCATCTTTCTTTAAGGCTGCATAATATTCCATGGTGTACATATATCGCAATTTATTAATACATTCGTGGGTCGATGGGCACTTGGGCTTCTTCCATGACTTAGCAATTATGAATTGGGCTGCAATAAACATTCTGGTACAAATATCTTTGTTATGATGTGATTTTTGGTCTTCTGGGATATATGCCCAGTAGAGGGATTACAGGATTGAATGGCAGATCTATTTTTAGATCTCTAAGTGGTCTCCATATCTCTTTCCAAAAGGAATGTATTAATTTGCATTCCCACCAGCAGTGCAAAAGGGTTCCCTTTTCTCCACATCTTTGCCAACATCTCTGGTCTTGGGATTTTGTGATATAGGCTAGTCTCACTGGATTTAGATGGTATCTCAAAGTAGTTTTGATTTGCATTTCTCTGATGATTAAAGATGATGAGCATTTTTTCATATGTCTGTAATCCGTGCACCTGTCTTCTTCAGAGAAGTTTCTCTTCAAATCCCTTGCCCAGGCTGTGATGGGATCCCTTGTTCTATTCTTGCTAATGCGTTTGAGTTCTCTGTGGATTCTGGTTATTAAGCTTTTGTCGGAGACATAACCTGCAAATATCTTCTCCCATTCTGAGGGCTGTTTGCTTGCTTTACTTACTGTGTTCTTGGCTGTGCAGAAGCTTTTTAGTTTGATCAAGTCCCAGTAGTGTATTTTTGAAGCTGCTTCAATTGCCCGGGGGAGGGGTCCTCCTCATAAAATACTCACCCAGACCGATTTCTTCAACGGTTTTTCCTTTTCTTTTACTGGGTTTGGGGTAGGAATATTCTTCCTTTTCCAGTTGCTTGTGATGTCCCATTAAGTTGTTAACTTCCTCTCTTTACATTCTCTTGAGGAAGGCTTGCAGTGCTATAAATTTCCCTCTTAGGACTGCCTTTGCGGTATCCCAGAGGTTCTGATAATTCATGTTTTCATTGTCATTTTGTTCCAAAAATTTGGCAATTTCCTTCTTAATCTCATCTCTGACCCAGCTATCATTCAGCATAAGGTTATTTAACTTTCATGTTTTTGTATGAGTATGCAGATTTCTGTTGTTACTGAGTTCAACTTTTATTCCATGGTGGTCCGAGAAGATATGAGAAATAATTTCTATTCCTTTAAATTTACTGAGGTTAGACTTGTGACCTAAGATGTGATCGATTTTGGAGTGTGTTCCGTAAGATGTGATCGATTTTGGAGTGTGTTCCATGAGCTGATGAGAAGTATGTGCATTCAGTTTTGTTGGGATGAAATGTTCTGTAGATGTCTGGTAGATTCAAATGTTGGATGGTTAGGTTTATATCTAAAATTTCTTTGCTCAGCTTCTTATTGGAGGATCTATCCAACACTGCTGAAGGAGTGTTGAAATTTCTGAGTATTATGGAGGTGGAGGAAATCAAGTTGCTCATGTCTGTTAGAGTTTCTCTAATAAATTGAGGTGCATTCTGGTTGGGTGCATAAATATTCATAATTGAAATCTCATCATATTGAGTATTACCCTTAACAAATATGAAGTGACCATTCCTTTTTTTTTTTTTTTTTTTTTTTGTAGAGCCAGAGTCTCACTTACCGCCCTCATTAGAGTGCCGTGATGGCACAGGACTCACAGTAACCTCCAGCTCTTGGGCTTCCGCTATTCTCCTGCCTCAGCCTCCTGAGTAGCTGGGACTACAGGCACCCACCACAATGCCTGGCTATTTTTTTTGTTGCAGGTCGGCCAGGGCTATGTTTGAACCTGCCACCCTCGGTATATGGGGCCGGTGCCCTACTCACTGAGCCACAGGCGCCATCCTGAAGTGACCATTCTTATCCTTCCTTACTTTTGTTGGTTTCTTATCCTTCTTTACTTTTGTTGGTTTAAAGCCTATTGTGTCTGCAAATAGAATTGCAACACCTGCTTTTTTCCAATTACCATTTGCCTGAAATATAAATGACCATCCTTTCACCAGGAGTCTATATTTATCTTTTAAGGTACAATGTGACTCTTGTATTCAGCAAATATGTGGCCTGTGTTTTTGTATCCAGTGAGCTAACCTGTGCCTCTTTAGAGGACAGTTTAAGCCATTCACATTAAGGGAGAATATTGATCAGTGTGGTAAAATTTTGGGTATCGAGTTTTTCGAACGTTCAGTGGACATTTTTAATTCTTTTGCCATTGTGGAAGTTGGATTTTGATCAAAAGTTTCTGAGTGAGTTTACTTTTGTGGTAGAGGATGGGGGTGGTCATTAAGGAGGCTAGGTCAGAGAATATCCTGGAGAGCTGGTTTGGTAATGGCCAATTTCTTCAACATATGAATGTCATTAAAGTATTTAATTTCTCCATTATAAATGAAACTCAGTTTAGCTGGATACAGCATCTGGGGTTGAAAGTGATTTTGTTTTAGGAGATTAAACACCTTCTGGCTTGAAAAATTTCAGCAGAGAGATCTGCAGTCACTCTAATATTCTTCCCTTTGTAGGTTATGGTTTTCTTACGTCTGGCTGCCTTCAGAATTTTTTCCTTCATATTAACTTTAGTGAATTTAATTATGATGTGCCTGGGGGATGTCTTATTCAGGTTGAGTCATGCTGCGGTTCTGAAACTGTCTGCTATCTGAATTTCAGAAACAGTTGGCATGTCTGGAAAATTCTCTTTCATAATTTCATGGAGAAGAGCCTCTTTGCCTTGCAAAGCCACTTCATCACTCTCAGAGATTCCATTGAGGTGGTTATTAACCTTCTTTGAATTATCCCAGAGCTCTCTGAGAGAATGATCCATTTTTGCTCTCCATTTCTCTTCCTCTTTGAGAATTTGGGAGCATTCACAAGCTTTGTCTTCAATGTCAGAAATCTTTTCTTCTGCTTGTTCCACTCTGTTACTGATGGATTCTGCTGTATTTTTCAGATCTTTGAGAGCTACAAATTCTTGCTTCAGTGTGTCTAAATCTTTGGTGGTTTTGTCTTTAAATTCGTTAAATTTTTGAGACAACTTTTGAATTTCTTCTTGAATTTCTTATTCCAACTTTTGAATTGCTCCTCAAATCTCTAATTCCAACTTTTTCTCCATTCTATTAATCTTGTTTGCAATCCAAATTCTGAATTCGATTTCTGACATCTTGGGCATGTGTTTATGAATGGGATCTTCACTTACATCTGTCATATCTTTCCATGGGGGGGGGGGGTTGATGCATTCTGGTTATTCATGTTACCATAGTTTTTCTGCTAATTTCACCCCAGTATTATTTTACACCATTTGACTAGATGAGTAGATAAAGAAAAGTTGGGTTCGGGACTCCAGGAGTAGTGATTAATCAGCCCTTTGTCCAAAAGCTGGGACTGGTATATGTACCTTTTCCCCTTATGTTTTGTGGAGGACCCATATATTGCTACGGCTTGAGAAACTGGGGACCTGCTTGGTGTGGTGGGGCTAAGTGGCTCTGTCTTTTTTTCAGCTGGTCTCTGTCTGACCCTAGTGAAACAGTTACTCTGGGTTGAAGTCTCAGCTGTGGAGAAATACCAGCAATTAAATCACCCCACCGCCTCCCCCACAGGCAACAATTGGAAAAGGAAAATCAAACCTTCCTACAACCACACACCCAGGGCACCACTTGGATAGTCCTCAGGTGATTGACTCAGTTCAAAAGGTCCAAATCAATTGTCTCAGTCAGTGCCTGTCTCAGCTGAGAGATTTTAAAAGGTCTCTGGCAACTAAATTGCAGGGGTCTGCTGACAACTGAAAGATGACTTGCTCTGGTGCTTTGTGAGGTCAGAAGGATCCACCCAGCAAATAAATTAGTCTGGGAAGGTTGATGCCTCCTTCCCCACCTTGCACTTCTGTCTCACCCAGTCACTGATAATCCCGCAGAGCTGTGACCCAGTTGCCTACAATGAGCAGATACTCCAGGGCTTTGCACCTGTCTGAATCACAAGGAGATCTATGTCTCCTCAGCCAGGCCACTGTTCTCTGCCACTATCTGGCAGGCAGAGGTGAAGTCTGACCAACCTTGGTCACTTGATGGAGGCTGGGGCTGTTCACTCAGTTCTAGCCCTGCCCCTGAGTGATGTTACTGACAGAACAGAACAACTTTGTGGAATTTGTTTCTGTCCCCAGCTAAATTCCCCTATAGAAGAGAAGCTGTTTTGATTTCACAGAACCTGCACCTCAGGCCCTGTCTTTGCTGACGCCCGGTAGTTTGTATTTGCAGCACGGTTAGCTGTCACTTCTAGCCTCCTGCCCTGCTTTGTCTAGGCTGATGATCCCTTGAGGGCCGGGAGCATCTTAGGCTCAGTAAAACGGTCCTCTGGGTCAGGCCTGCCCTGGGAATCAGCTGACTCTGTGCGTGCGTTTTCTAGTCCCTGTGCTCCACCCAGGTCGGTAGTGCCTCAGGCAAACCCTTTACTCATGGGGCCTTCGTTTCAGTCCCAGATCTGTTCTGCCGGTGGTTGCCACCTGAGAAGATGCCCAGCCTCCTCTGGTTGCCCAGAAAGACAGAGGGTGTGACTCTAGAATATCCATGGGTGGGCCCTATTGTTGCCAAAAATGGCTGGTGCTCTGCACCTTGGGGCACTGCCGCTCCAGTGTGGTTCCCTCTCAGCCGGCTGTCCTCTCCTCACTCCCGTGCTGCAGAATTAGCATTGACCAGCAGCAGTCCAGGCCCTGTTCATACCCCTTCAGAAATCACCCAAGAATTCAGACTCCTGGGGGACAGGCCTCCAGACCTCAGAGTGAGAGTGGAGGGGAGTGCTGGGAGCTCAGAATTGTAGGTAGAGAATATATACAGTTTTACACAGTTTTATACCTGTCAGGAGAGTGACATGGCACCCTATTAGGGGAAGTAGGTCCACTTTTTTAAGGGTCTCTCCTGTGGAGAGAGGGAGGACTTTTGAACTCTGCTCATTTGTTTATGGGGTACTCTGAGCCATTCTCATGGGGGAGGGGACTCCTGTCCACTTGGTGATGGATTTTGCACATTTTGTTTGTATCCTTGGGGTCACAGCTTGCCTCAGCAGGGTTGATGTGCGTTCTTCAATCTTCTCTCTTGGTGCAGCTCTAATCTGCCAGGTTACTTGCTAAATTTCTGTCCTTTAACTCTCTTTCTGGATGGAAGCCTCTCTGGAAAGCTGGCTTCAGTCAGCCATCTAGTCTCCGCTCCCCCATAGTTATTCTGGAGTTAGAAAATTAATATCAACACTCAATCATCCAGAAAGGGGCAGATCAGTAATTTTTTTTTTTTTTTTTTTTTTTTTTTTTTTTTTTTTTTTACAACTAGATATCTTTTCAGCAAGGAAAGTGACTTGGTTAGCCTTATGTCTTCTATCATATTCTATCTTATGGTACAGATATTTAAGGACACAAGAGCCAGAGTCATTCAGGTCAAATCAGATGCTCAGATTTGACATTTCCTACATGGATTGGGTTAGAGAAAGCCTAGGGCCCTTTGTGGCTCAGGTAGAGGCATCTGGATTTTGGTGATTGGCTCACAGAGGCCAGTTTATAGATGGCATGGAAGACAGGGCTTAAACCTTTTCATTTGCCCCTTCGGATTCTCAGGAAAGGAGGATTCTCAACAATTTCTTAGGAGCTCTGTAAGTATGAACATGTAATACTCCTCCATCCCTCTCAGACACTTCATTAATTTTTTTATAGTAAAAAGATTCACTGATGTATTTCTCCAATTATATACCTACCCCTACTGCACTATCCCCACATAGATAGATGATACCATTCTTGACCTAGCCTGAGGCTCAATAAACAGTTGAACCTGTGAAGGAAGAATATGGACCTGCAAATCTAGTGAGAAAGGGGCAGACACATTAAAAAACCTAGAATTCTCTCTCTCTCTTTTTTTTAGGACACTATTAAAGTTTGCTTTAATACTTCTTTGGGGAAGGGAATACCACACTTTTAGTCAAGGAAGAGAGACATTTTTACAGTATTAGCCTTTTATTTTTAATACCCATTATGCCATGAATTCATAAGGAAAAGGTTCCAGCGGTTCAGGGAGGTGCCTTGCCTTTCAATGTAACAAAGCTTTATATGACTATTATGCCATGAATTCATGGGGAATAGGGTCCAGCACCTTATATTACTGTTAAATGGGGTCTTTTGGTTACTATATGTGATGCTGTATGCCTATTATGCCATGAATTCATAGAGAATGGGTTCCAGGAGCTCAGACTCCTTTCCATTGGTTCTCACACAGTGTACTTCTCTGGGTGGAGCAGGCTGGTGCTTCAGTTGAACCTAGGTATCTTTCTCTTTGGATTCCTTCTTTTTCTGATCATTTTCCTTCATGAATTTCAGGAAGCTATCTCAGCTCTTAGAGTGCTTAATATGCTCAATCAACATTAATCCTCTTGGCAAGAATCTTGTCCTTAACTTGTTTGTTTACAATAATGCCAATAGCATGCTGGGTGACATTATAGACTCTTCCAGTTTTGCCATGGTAAGATTTGTGTGGCATGCCATTTTGAGCAGTACCCATTCCCTTGATGTCTACCATATTACGTTTCCTGTAGATTCTCATATATGTGGCCAAAGGAACAACTCCATGTTTTCTAAACGGCCTAGAGAACATGTATTGGGTGCCTCTCCTCTTTCCATTTGTGTTTGTCATTTTGGTGAATTACTGGAAGATGGCATCTCTGGCTGAAAGGCAAACTTAGAACTCTTACACAGAGCTCTCCTCCCTCTTTAATTATCCTTATTATCAGTATTTTCTCAAGTACAGTTTCTTTTCTTTAGAGGAAAAATTATTCTTGTCAGGGCTCAGTAGTCCTTTCTGGGTGTTGATGGACTCTATTGTTAATAGTCACTGGAGGTGACACCATGCACCTGGGGGAGTTGGAGATGAGCTGGAAGCGCATCTGTGAGCTTCCACATGCAGAAATCCATAGCTAGTCTCTCAGGTGAAAACTGGTTGCAGCAATGTCAAAGGCAGAGTGTGCTAATGGGAAAGTCAGAAAGTCAAAGCAAGTCACGTCAAGAATAGATTGTGATCAATTTTGGAGGATGTTACCTGGGCTGAAAAGAAGAATGTGTATTCAATTATGTTAGGATAAAATGTTCAGAGGGAGGGTAAAGGGTGGGATGACACCTATGGAGCATATGACGAGGATATAAGTCAAATCTGTCAAGTGTAGAACATAGATTTTTTTTGCACAATAATCAAGTAAATGAGGTGAAAGCTATGTTGATTGGTTTGATCTAACCATGTCAGATTGTATTAAAAAAATCAGCACATTGTACCCCACATATACATGAATGTATTCATGATCTATGGGTATTTGACTTAATTAAAAAAAAAAAAGGAAGAAATGTTCTGTAGATACCTATTAAATTCAAATGTTGTATGGTAAAGTTTAAGTCCAGAATTTCTAGGCTAATCTCAGCAAAGTATCTCAAGAATGGAAGAAAAAGTATCCAATGTACTCAGCCCTAATAGGAAACCAATTTATAAACACCCACACTTCCATAGGAAAGCTATAACCCAACTACAGCCCAAGATGAAGGGGAAAGAGGAGGGAGAGAGGAGAGGAGGGAGGATCTTGGAGGGAGGATAATTGATGGTACCACACCTATGGTTCATTTTACAAGGGTACATGTTAAATCTATTAAGTGTAGACTATAAATGTCTTAACACAATAACTAAGAAAATGAGGTGAAGGCTGTGTTAACCAGTTTGATGAAAGTATTTCAAATTGTATATAAGACCAGCACATTGTACCTCATAATTGCATTAATGTACACAGCTATGTTTTAATTAAAAAAAAAAAAGGTACAGATTGTGCCACACAGTGCTTTCTATGGACCAACTTCAAAAATTTGCACCTATTCTAATTTTTCACATCTTACTTAATGTTCAACTGTACTGGGCATTCTCATTCAGGGCATGAAAGAACTCCACTTATATAATAGAAGTGCAAAAAGGAAATACATAATAACACGCATCATCAGCTGCTTTTCTGCTTCCAGTTTTTTCACCAGATTGGAATATTCTCATGAGTATAGATATATTTACCCTTACGATAGATGAGGCTTAAGGGAGAATGTGCCATTGATTGTACTTTCTGAATGACAGCTTTGCTGCACAGGTGTTTCCCATCACAGGTAGGACCAGATGAGTAGAATTAGGATTCAGGGCCAGTGTGAACAATTACCCCAGCTCTCCTAGGACGGAGAGAATTTCCAAGATGTGTCGTTTTATTTTAAAATTGAGATAGTTCTAGGAAAATTGTCCTGATTTGTCTGAGACTGATGGGTTTGGAGGTTGAAAGACCAGACTCTGTGTGTGTGTGTGTGTGTGTGTGTGTGTGTGTGTGTGTGTGTGTGTGCGCTCGCGCGCGCGCGCTAGATACTGCATAGACTATGTATAAGAACTCTCCACTCCACTTTTGTCTATCAGAGTAGACTAGCCTCTCTCTAACTTCTTTTCCTCAAGGCTGTTCTATCAGATCCTGTGGGTCTTATTCTATCCTAAAACCATGCTAGAGGAAGCAAAATCTTTATTTTCGTCTTAACTACTTCATCGTATTCAGGGAGTTACATTAGTACATTAGGACACGTATCTCTCGGTACAAAATTACATTTTGATTCATGATGCATTTTAATATAAACATACCCATGAGCTAAACTTTGATCAGGGTTATGGTCTCTCAATAGAGGGAGAAAATATGACAGTACAGAAAGATTCTCATACATCTGGCTCACATTCCCATCTCAAGTGACAATGTAACTAAAAAAAAAAAAAATAGAATCTTAAGAAATAGCTCTAAGGTTGTCACTAAAACAGAGGTGAATTCAAATGCAGGAACAAGACCGCCAAACTTCTGCCACTCATGTGGGACAAAGATGAGAGAAGGTTGAAAGTGGCAGGCAGCACAGACCAAAATTGCCCGCAGATTCTGCATTGCTGCCTGTGTGCCTTACTTCCACTGCATTTTATTCTACTTCCTCTACAAGTGGCTCAAATACCCTTGAAGAACCTTCTGTGTGTGGATTGACTTTAAAGAAGTACTGAGTATTTTCTTGCTGAATAAAGTCCTGAAGCATTTTTTGGTTGCCTTGAATTATGCTTTGAAATTGTTCCATGGGATTGCTAAAATATTGTTTCAGTAACGATTTGAAGTTATCAGTAGCAAGAGAGAAAATGATTTGAATAGAGACATATCACAATTACCATTTGAAGCAATTATCTAATTTCTGCCCTTAGAATTTATTTAATCATGGTAAGTTAATGACAAAATCAATTTCCCCCTCTGAAGAACAGTTTAAGAAGTTTTTCTCTTTGTTTTTTGATTTTGTGTTTTGAGCTCATCAATGTATCAAATGACCTTCAGAAGACTGTGTGGGGCCAAGGCATTCTGCACATAGATACCTCATGTGCTTACAAGCTTGGAGAGACTTTATCAGAGTTTTTTGTGCAGCAACAATGCAGTACTTCTGTCCATACTACTCAGAGTGTGATCTGTAGGAAGGTTGCACCAATATCCCCTGTGAGCTTATTGAAATTGCAGCCTCATACCTAACCTCCCACCTATTGAATCAGAATTTTCACATTATGTACCCTCACATTAATCAGAAAATAAAAACAAACAATTTGCATGTTAACATGATTCCTAGGTAATTAAAGTTTGAAAAGTGGTGCTGTACAGATTTGGAGGAAATATGAGAGAATGACAACAGTCATAACATATGAGTCCAAGCAATTCCACCTTGGGATATCCAACCAAGATTGGATGTGTTTGTAGTAGAACACAAATCCTATCAAAGAATAGAGATCCTCTAGGCATCAATGTCCCATGTTCAATGAATGTTAGTATCACTTTTACTGTTGGAAGTACATCACTGCATTTGGAAGTTGACTTTAGATCTACTCCAGCGAAATGACAGCTGCAATCCATTTCTAAAGCCTTCAGTGCTTTGGTAAAATGCATGTTTTTTTGTGTTTGGAAGAGATAAGTCCTAAAAGAGCAGTTTGGAAGGGAGTTGGGCAGCAGTTTCCCCAGGGGAGGTCCTAATAAATCTCCAGAAAGAAAATAGTGGCCATTAGGTAGGTAATTAGGACCTTTAATGTTCTAAGCAGCAAAAGATACATTGTTTTAGAATTACCCTGTTGTATACTTCATAAGGCAGTGGCAACCTTGCTGCAGTCTGAGATCATTGAGTGGAGAATTGGAGATGAGAGGCAGTTCTTTTTTTTTTTTTTATCATAGAGAGGGTTTTTGTTTTTTTTTTTTTTTGATTCTTAAGTAAATTATGCTGTTGTAGGGTTTCGAAGTTAGAAGAGCTGAAGACTTAGAGACATCAGCAATTTTTGTCCATTTGTGTGCTTAGAACCTCTGTGTTGTGCCTTTCAAAGCTACCTGTGCCACATAACGTCAGGGGGAATCTCATCCAAACTGTAGTTTATGGGGCCCCATGTCTTTATTTCCTCAGTGTAGACTGTGGGAGAGACGTCTATAAATAGAGCTCTTTCCTTCATTCAACAGATATGTACACAGGCATTATAAATATTCTCAACGTACACATCATATCAAAATCAGCCCCAGAATTATAAAAAATAAAGCTGCTGAGGTCTCTCTCTCTCTATCTTTTTTTTTTGTTTGAGACCAGAGTCTCACTGTCATCTTGAGTACCTGGGTAGAGTGCTGTGGTGTCACAGTTCAAACTCCTGGGAACAAGAGATCCTGTTGCTTCAGCCTCCCAAGTAGCTGGGACTACAGGTGCCCACTGCAACACCCAGCTAGTTTTTCTATTTTTAGTAGAGATAGAATCTCACTCTTGCTTGGGGTGGTCTCAGCCTTTTGAGTTCAACCCATCTACTCTTGGCCTTCCAGAGTGCTAGGATTATAGGTGTGAACCACCACACCCTACCCATACTTTTATAAATATTACTTCAGTAGGTCTGGGGCAGTATTCGGGAATTTGTACTTTTATTTAACTCTAAGTTAATTCTGATGTCCTGCCTCTAGGGATGAGGCAGATATTTAAAATGTGAAGACACTATGTCTTCAAGCATCTGCAATACCTGGGAGAACTGTGTGTGTAAATGACACATGATACAATGGTATTCAGGGCTGTGACAGAGGTTAAGTACAAAAAGCCCCGGAGTGACAATGGGAGAAAATGGACCTGAACTTGGTCTTTATGTATTTGGGTGTCTATACAGCTCTAAGCAAACTTGGGGCTTTTGTGAAATCTGTGTTAGCTTCCCCCTTCAGTGGCCTGTGCTGTTTTGTTCAGCACTTCACCTCTTTCCCCAGAGATGTCTGGAATCCTCTGGTTTGCCTCTTGAAGGCTTGTTGTTAAGAAATGATCTACTTGTCTGTACTGATCATCTCAATGAATTTCCATTCATGGAAATTTTAAATTCTGGTAGACTGATTAAGACCACAATGCACCGGTCTTGGAGAGTGGCAGCTTGGGTCTGGGAGTGTGTGTATGTAGGCGTGAGGAGTCCCAAGCCTCTGTGTGCTCTCATCAGGTGGACACGTCCTGTCACTGCAGAGGCTGACTGCAAAGTTTAGGAATTAAGTTAAGAAATGAGAGGAGAGAGAGGGGCATCAATTACTGCTAATGGCTTACAGTGGCTATTAGCTTGAAATGAAGCACTAATTCAGAGAAGTGCTGAGCAAGAGGAGAAAAGAGAATTAAAAGAAATGAAACTCCAATGGACAGTTGATCATGTCTTAATGAGCAGTAAAAATCAATGAGGTGAAAAATGTCAGCCTGCTTGAAAAGATGTTTTCCTGGTTTTTAAAAGATCAGTAGAATACCAAATTCATCCTACATTTTGGTAATGATTAACCTATTTATATTTTCTTTGTTTTTTTTTTCACCATCAACAAACTATTGTTTCCCTAAATTCTTATTTTGAAAATGATATTTCCTTACTATTTTCACTTCATATGTGAATGAACTGAGGAAAGATGATTGGTCCAAAGTAAACCAGATTCTTGATCATCAAATTTGACTGGTTTTCTGCATCGCAAAGCTAGAACCTCCATACAGTGCCCTCACAGCTATACTTTATGGGCAAATAGTAGTGATGGGACAGTTATTATATCATTCTCAGGCAAGCTTCTCTGGGATAAGTAGATATACAATAGAGGTGTGTTCAGCTATTTTGTTCTTGTTGCGACAAGTTATAGAGCCCAAGATCCTTTCACTTTTAGATTTATGTTAATTTTGAGGGGTAATTCATCTAGTGCCTTATGTATATTTCAGAGAGCAAAGCCAGAGAAACTTTTTTCCCCTGAGGATTCTCTCTCCAACAGAAGACTATTTGCTACTGGTTGATGAAATTCTCAGGATGTATGACAGCTGAATTTTCTTGTTCTTATCATACCACAATGACCCCTTGATTTCCAGGCTTTAAGCTTTGCTGATAGCTCTCAATAAGGCCATGCGGGTATTCCAGAATACTTCAAAATGCATTAATCTCTGGTGCTTTATGAACATGTTGGCTGTCCTGAAATTTCATCTGCTACAATTGTCATGCTTTCCTCTCTTGGAGATGCTACTGGAGGGGATGAAAAATACAATACAAATTTTATAAGCAATAATCACACCAGCTCTGAATCATCTGTTTGAAATTTTCCAGATTTGAAATCATGGAACTTGCACAAGGACAGGGGTACCACGTGTACTAACTTACATTGCTTTAGCTATCAGGAAGGTCAGCCACAGTTTAAATACTGAGCCTGGGTAGTACTGCTGTCTAAAAGCTATAAGGAAGGCATGCTTTCTGACTTGCTTGTCAAACTTGTCAGAGGTGATGTGCATCTCTGTTTGCTTTAAATGTGAGAAAACACAACACTGCAGGAATTCACACCAAGAGAGCTCCAGTGAAATATTTGTTGATAGATTCCCCACCCCTTTGTACTTTGAAGTGAACAAAGCCATCACTTTATAGTACTGTCAGGATTTGAGAGTCCACAAAAAGTAAGACAGAGGTGGTAGTGGAGAATGCCTATGCATTAAATAAATCATCTACATAGCAGCAGCTAATTCATCTGTGGACTGCTTTCTAGAACAGGCCTGGATTTCACTTGTCTTCTGGCTCTCTTTTTCTCCATCTCTCAGAATCAGGGCATGTCTTCAAAGCTAAAAGTTTAATTCTAAATCCATGGTAAGTTTTGGGATTATATAAATCTAGGCTTCATAAAGATAAGAAGCTGTGGAAAAATAAAGCACATCAATCATCCAACTATATAAATAGCGTATGAAAGGTTTGCAGTCTATCCATGAAAACTGATTAAATTCACATCAGTGCTAATCGCGGGACATTGGAGCATTGATAATCTATAGTGAGTGTACTGGAACTTGGTCAGAGTACTGAAAAACTATCTCCTGACGATTTTCCAGTGACTTGTACAATTAAGCATGACATATTCTTTGACTGCCTGCGTGCTGGCCTGGAACACTGAATCTCATAGTTCGTTAGTATGTGTGGTTAGATGTTCATGGGGAGGTCTGGAACAAATAGCTTCAGGAGGGCAGGTAGATTATGCAAACTATGGATTTTGGAATGGTTTCTAATTAAACCTGGCAAGGAATCTATAATATGCCCTGATTTGCTTAAGTTCTTGTTAATAAAATTTCTAGAGTAACAGGAAAATGCTTCAGTATACTTTATGGCAAAGATATTTTGGCACTAAATCCAACCATATCACTGCCTAGCAGTCAGGGACCACTTTCTTAATTCCACCTTGAGGCTTGGTATATGAATAAACAAAAAGACCCATGACCCTTATTCTAGAACATGGTAAAATCATCAGTTTGTTGTCAATTCCCATTTCTTAGGAAGATTGACTGTGACTGGGTGGGGTGTTTGTTTTAATCCTTTCTCTTGACCATTTCAGGATCTCTTTGGTAGAGGAAGGCAGAATTCAGGAATTAGCAAGAAGGGAGTGAAAACTGGAAAAAACTGAAAATAATCGTGGAAAGAAAAGACTTAAAACTGTATTCTGCAACTGTATTCTGTTCATTGGTACTATTTTTAATTTCGGTAAAAGCTGAACGTGTCCATAATTAATTTCTATATAGTTACAGGAAACCTTAATTCTCTTTCCATACCAATAGTAACTATACCTTATGTGGTATCTATTGTGTGCCAGACACTATTTTAAATGTTTCATACATTTTTTCTTTGATCCAAATCTAAGCTTTAAGCTATATAATTCTCATTTTACTAAGGAGAAAAGTCAATAGTTGAGTTAACAGTTTATCCAAAATTATTGCTAATAAGTGATAGAGCATTTTAAAACTCATGTCAGCCTGACTGCCGAGGCCATGAAATTCCAAATTCTATCCTGTCCCTCCCCACCCACCTACCCGGCTGAATTTAGAAACCAGTTAAATGAGGAGGTGTGTCTTTTCTGAGCTCATCTTAGTACATAGAAGTCTAATAATTTTTGTGTATCATAAAAATGCTTGACTGTTTAAAATTCAATGTCATGTATTATTAGTTCTTAGAATAAATGACTCACTTATTTTACTATTTTAAAATAGCCAGGGATACAAATGGCAAGATGATCGTTGCTGTTCATGTAGTTATTCTTAATTTGTGCAAGAATTTTGTACTACTCTGGTTATATTTATAGATATAAGAAAAAATGCAAGACTAGATGTGATCAGCCTGAAATATGGTAATTATTTATTCTATGAATATGCAGCCGTACTTTACATAGCAACATTAAAGGAACTTTCACCATAGAATCCATCATATGTAGCTGTCAATCTGTTAATTACAATTAATGCAGTTGGCAAGGGGGAGCTCCAATGCATATTAACAATAGTTTGCATTGTCTAGTCATGGCATTTGAGCCACCACAGAGTGAGTGATGAATGCACATGAAAAATAATGCATACTTTTCAGCTAAATAACTTTGACAATAGTGATGTTTCTCCTTCTGTTTTCTAAAGTGCTTATACCACTTCTCCCCTCCTCTCCACCAAGTAGAGCAAAACAAAAGAAAAACAACTTTGGAAAGAACTAAGAAACTATTGACTAAATTTACATGTGCTTCCTTGAGCACAATCCTCCAAGCAGTTTGGGAAAATTTCCTTGCTGTCTTTGTCCTGATTTCAAATTAAAATTTTGCTGTAATGGACTGAAGTTCTTATAAGGGAGAGAATTCTGGCAGAATATTAAGAGAGAAATGATTAAAAATAAAAGCTGCACATTGGCAAATGTTTGCCTCTGTGATCTTTTTCCTTTTAATAATTGTATTCATTGTAACATGTGGAGATTTATTGCATAATTATGTGCCATCCTGAATAGATGACATTTTTGCAATTGGGATTGTGAGGACACATATTTGAGGAGTCTTAAAAAATTGGTTTCAGAACCCATAATGCAAAAATCCTCATAAAATTCTTTGGTCTTTTGTACAATGGACTAAGCCAAATATTTCAGGGTCTCACGAATCTTCAGTGTCTCAGAGCAGAGCAGCTGTTCCATTCTCAAGAAGACTTTGTTTACGATTTTTCAACATCTCAGCTGCTTCAGGCTTCCAGGTACCACACTCGGGTGTTATTCAAACAACATGGCCCTTTCTACTTTCTTTTTCAGTTTTTAATTTGTTTCCATTTGGGACTTCCAATGGCTTTTTTTTTCTCAGAAGGAAGTAAGGAGAGGAGGATTAACTCTAAACTATTTGCACCGTGAAAACTACTTATTTCATACATTCCTGATGCCCTTCTCCAGAACTCCTATGCTTTCTTTTTCATGCTTCAAACAATCAGCGGTTGACTGTCAACAAGTTAAAGGTCATCACATAGAAATGCCATAGCAGACAGCTCAAGATCCCTGGTGCCTTGCATATACTGGCCCTTGTGCCACCAGAAGCCATTGTTGGAGGTGCACTTTGTGCCACTGAGTTGTCTCTTTCCTCCTGTCTTGGTCCTTGCCTAAGAGCATTCTAAGACCCCTGTAAGTATCAACTAACTTTTTGCTCACAGGGCAGAACGGACCCTAACAGAAATGTTTTCTTAAGAAAAGGGTTGGCTTGTCAGTTGCTATTCTCATTCTCTCCCTCTCTTTTCCTACTCTCTCCTCTCTTTATTGCATTTCAGTAATAGCGTGAAAAACAGCAGAAATACAGGGCTAATGATTAAAGCACTTTTAAACCTCTACTCACAGAAAAAAGGAAATGATATGTTTAATCTACTTCTTAGTCCAATGATTAAATCTTTTTTGAATTATTATAGCAATGTACTCTTCAGAATTATTCTCTCTTTTCATTGTTAGGAACACTTTACAATTAAATCCGTTGTATCCCACCAAGATTTCTCATTAAAGACATAGTTTATTCTTCTGTCCTATTCAGGGTATATTTAAATCTCTTCCTGGAAGTAATTAATTTTGTTTTCATATTGTCAAATTTTTTAAGAAGACTGCATATGATAAATAGTCCATTGTGAGTCTTATTATGAGAGTAAAACTATGATGGAAGAAAATATCTTTTTTTTGTATGATGACTACCTTTGTATGGAGAAGCTTGAGTTTCATTTTTATCTCTTATTTATGTATTTTCTCTTATTGATACATAATATTTTACATGCTTATGAAGTACATGTGAATATTTTTTTACAGTCATGTTCAAGCTGGAGTATTGCATCCACCACCTTAAGTATTTCTCATTTTTATGTGTTGGTAACATTTCAACCCCCCTCTTCTAGCTACTTGGAAATACACGTACAATATATGTATTGTTGCTAACGTTAGTCACTCTAGTCTGCAGACATCAGAACTTATATCTCCTACCTAATTATAAGTTTGTACACATTCGCTAGCCTCATATACTACGTATCACATTTATTGATTTGCATATGTTTGACAATCTTTTCATCTCTGCTATAAATTCCACTTGCTCCTGCTGTATGGTCTTTTTCATGGGCTGCTGGATCCAGTTTGCTAGTATTTTGCTGAGGACCTTTGGTGTCTGTGTTCATCAGGGCTATTGGCCTGTAGTTTTATTTTGTTTTTGTTATTGTTATTGTTCTGTCATTGTCTGACTTTGGTATTAGGGTAATTCTGGCTTCATGGAATGAAATAGGAGGAATTCCTACCTCTTCAATGTTTTGAATTAGATTAATGAGAATTTATGCTATAGTTTAGTAGAATTTGGCCGTGAATCTATCTGGTCCTGGGCTTTTCTTTGCTGAGAGATATCTAATAGCCCCAGATGGTCTTTTGTATTTTTGTGGTATTGATTATAATGTGTCCATTTTTCATTTCTGTTTTTGTTTATTTTGGTCTTTTCTCTTTTTTCCTTGGTTGGTCTAGCCCATGATTTTCAATTTTATGTATGTCTTCAAAGAACCATCTTTCATTTCATTGGTCCTTTGTATGTTTTTAGTCTCTATTTTATTTAGTTCTACTCTGATATTTATTATTTCTTCCCTTCTACTAATTTTGAGTTTGGTTTGTTTTTGCTTTTCCAGTTCCTTGAGGATTATCATAAGGTTATTTGAAATTTTTCTATTTTTTTTTTTGATGTAGGTGTTTATTGACATAAATTTCCTTCTTACCGCTGCCTTTACTACATCCTCCAGATTTTGGTGTGCTGTGTTTTCATTTCATTTGTTTTAAGAAACATTTTGATTACTATTTCAATTTCTTCATTGACCCAATGGTCATTCAGGAATAGGTTGTTTAATTTCCATGTATTTGTGCAGTTTCCAAAGTGCCTGTTGGTATTGACTTCTAGTTTTATTCCTTTGTGGTCTAAGAAGATATTGAATATATTTTCCATTTTTAAAAATTTGTTGAGACTTGTTTTGCAGCCTAACATATGTGCTGATGACAATGTGCATTCTGTTCTTGGAAAAAATTCTGTAAATATCTTTTAGGTTCATTTAGTCTAAAGTACAGTTTAGATCCAATGCTTCTTTCCTGATTTTCTGTCTAGGTAATCTGTCTGATGCTGAGAGTGGAATGTTGAAATTTCCCAATATTATTATATTGGAGCTTCTCTCTTTAGATCTAGTCATTTTTGCATTATGAATCTGGACGCTCCAGTCTTCAGTGCATTTATATTTAGAATTGTTATATCCATTGGCTGGACTGACCTGTTGTCATTAAAGAAGGACCTTCTTTACCTTCTTTTTCTATTTTTGAGTTAAAGTCTGTTTTATATGATGAACATATAGTAACTTCTGCTCACTTTTTGTTTCTGTGTGAAATCTGTTTCTATACATTTACTTTTAGTCTATATATGTTTTCACAGGTAAAATGTATTTCTTGAACATATAATTGTATAATGATTTTAAAAATCCATTCTGCCATATCTTTTAAGTGAATAATTTAATTCATTTATAGTCAAGGTTATTATTAAGATGTGAAGTTTTGTTATTGTCATATTGTTAATTATTTTCTTACTGTTTTATATATTCTTTGTTATTTTCTTTTCCTTTTATTGTTTGTCACTGTGGTTTGGTGGTACTATCTATGTCCTTTTTCTTTCTTATTTATGTGTTTATTTTACCTGCAAGTTTTATCCTTTCATGTGTTTTCATGATGGTAAATGTTGTATTTTCACTTTCAGTTTTAAGACTCCCTGTGCATCTCTTGTAGGTTGGTCCAAAGATAATGATTTTTCTGAGTTTTTGCTTATCTAGAAAACTATTTCTTTTTCATTTATGAAGGACAATTTTGCTGGATTTGTATTTTTGGTTGGTAGCGTTTTTTTCTTTCAGAACTATGACTATATTATCCCATTTTCTCCTAGTCTGAATTGTTTCTGCTGAGAAATATGCTGTTAGTCTGATAAGAGTTCCTTTACAGGTGACCAGATGCTTTTCTCTTGCTGCTTTTAGAATTCTGTCTTTGTTTTTCACCTTTGAAAGTTTGACTATAATGTGCTATGAAGAAGACCTCTTTGGATTCTATCTTCTTGTGGATTTCAGAGCCTCCTATGTCTGGATGTTTAAATCTCTTGGTGGACTTGGGAACTATTATATCATTAAATAAGTTTTTTACATCTTTTATTTTCTCTTTACCTTTTAGGAGTCCAATAACTATAATATTTGATTGTTTTATGATGTCTCATGTATCATGAATGCTTTGCTCATTCTTTTTTTATTCTTTTTTCTTTATTTTTCTCTGACTGAATCTTTATGTCAGAGAAGGCCAGGTGTGTTAGTGAGTTTTTGAGCTCTGAGAAGCCAGTGTGACATGGCACTGGCCATGGTGGAATAATCCTCTGGGTCCCAAGCAGTATTTGCTATGCTGGTGGTGGGTGGCTGTGATAGGTAGACCATTCTATGGACCCTTTGGTGATGTGTACAGAAAGTTGCCAGCTGTGGAGGTAGTGACTGGGTAAATAGGCCCAACCTCCAGCCTCTGGGAAAGTGTTCAGGTGCCAGGGGTGGTGGACTAGGGCTGGGCAATCCCCCGGGCCCTGGCTATATGCTTTGGCATGGGGGCAGGTTAAACCAGGCCAGGTAGGCTTATCCTCAGGCCACACAAGACTGTGTGCAGGTGCCAGCTATGGTAGGTAGAGGTCAGGAGATGCCAGTGTCACTGGCAGAATGCTTGGGTGGGGGGTAGTGTTATCGATGCTGCTGCCCTGCCACTTGGGACAGCTGAGATGCCATCAGTGATGCCAGCCTACCCCAGTGAGTGGGACACACATGCCCTTCATGCTGCAGTCCCCTGCTGCAGTAGCTGGCATCTTGCTTGTGCATCAGCCTTAAGGGTGATGGCTGACATCTCTGTTGCACCTCAGTCTTGAGTGCAGTAGCCCACCACCTCTTGACCCTAAGCCCTGGAGGTAGCAGCAAATCTGTGTTTTTTTCATCTTGTTTTTTTCTATAATGATCATTTAGAATGAAAAAAACTATCTTGTAGTTTGGAGGATGCTTATTCTTAACTTGCTATACACCTAATTGGACAAAAACAGGCACTAGGAAGTATAAACATAAATCTAGAGGAATCCTGACTTCATCATGCTTCTGGTGACCTTGAATGTTTACAGGGGGCTCAGATCTACATGCCTTGAAATGACTAATTTTCTTTAAGGTATTGATACCAGATGGGTCTTTCTTCATTTTAACAGAGTATTTTATAAACCCTAAACTTAACTTAGGTCACCACTAACAAGTTCTTCAGCTGGATTTTATCAGTTTAGAAGGTGATTTTTGTGTTGATATTCTTCCTTTTGTTTGAATGGAATGCCTCTAGAAAGGAAGACAGAAAGACAGACTGAAGAAGAGAATGCAAGGAAGGAAGGAAAAGGCAAAAGGAAAACAAGTTTTTATTAGAGGTTTTATTTACATGGATAAGGAAGATGGAATAAAAGAGTGACTGATTTACTAACTCTGGGCATTAGTGGCTGCTAATGATCATCACTGATGAATCCACTGCATAGCTCAGTCTGATTAACTGGAATGTTTGATTTCCATATGATGTCTCATGTATCATGAATGCTTTGCTCATACTTTTTAATTTTTTCTTTATTTTTCTCTGACTGAATCTTCTGAATTAATATGAAGCTATTAATTCAAGTGAATGGGCTGATGAGATGTAGTATGGCTTCATCTTATACAGGCAGGATGCGGTCTTTTTGACACAAGGGTCTTATTGACACAATGCAAATAAGAGTTGGTTTTGACAAGAAAATCAGCATATGTGAAAATAATTTTACCTTAGAGCTTTGATAAACATCACTGATCTGTAGGATGTTAATTCTCTTCAACAAGAATTATTTCATTTTTGTTTGTTTGCTTATTTATTTATTTATTGCCAATTACTGTGCTTTGGGAAACACAGTAAGACATTGCATTAACATTTAATGAAATTGCTCAGAATATTTCTTTTCCACAAAAATCTCCTATAAGTTAGCTGTAAGAAGGTTACCATCATCATCATCACTGTAGTCCCCCAGAGAAGAAGTAAACAGGCTTTGGCCCTTGGAAAGGTGAGTGTAACTCTAACTTTGTGCAATGACATTAAAAAACAACAGAAAGAGAGTCACTGCAGTTATCTTGTGGGCATATGCGAAGACAGGCTGCCACTAAGTGTGTGTAATGTCTGACCAAGCTATAAATCAGCAGAGCATGACAGGACAATTCCCATTATCAAGAACCTCATGGGGCATCACAGTTTCATTGTAGTAGAATTTTCAGAACCTTGCTAAAATGATCTAGTTCTCAGGACTATGGCTGACATATGGAGCATCCAGTTTCTCTGGAGGTCATGAGAAAGCAGAGAAGACCTGCCTTCTTAGAAGTAATGAAAAAGTACAGGAGGTTGTTGGATATAAAATCAGCATATAAAAATCAATTGCTTTCTATATCCTGGCAATAGACCATTAGAAAATAAAATAGAAATAAAGGATTCTATTTAAAATTGCAACAAAAGCTGTATAGTATCTAGGAGTAAACCTAACAAAGAATTCAACTGCTTCAAGGAAAATTGTTTAATGAAAAGGCAAACTGTAAATTAATACCATGACCCATTTATATTTAGAATCACCTGCAGAATATATTACAGGTAGTCCCCGAGTTACAAACATCTGGCTTATGTACACCTTGCACTGATAAACAAAGGTTATTACAGGTAATAGGTGCCTGTTCCAAATTACATGAAAATTCAACTTAAGAACAAACCTATAGAAACTATCTCATTCGTAACCCAGGGACTGCCTGTATTTCAATATATTTATATAAAAGTATAAAAATGGACTAAAAAGATAGTGACCAGACTCATAATGTCTGAGAAAATGGGGTTGAAACTGTATTGGAGGGATGGTCAAGAAGATTTTAGTTTTATTTTTATATTGACAAAAAGATTTTTATGTGTGATCTTCAATTTTTGAAAGAGAATTCACTCACATGTTATTTGTGCATTGAAAAAATTTATACATGGAGAAAGTATAGAATAGTAGAAGCAAATAGATAGAAATACCAATTCTGAATGCTGAGAATATGGGTTGTTCTTATTTTCTTTTTTTTTAAAAATATTTTCCAAATCTTATTACCATTGTATCAGAAAAAAAGATGACTTGCTATAATGTTAGCCAGACAATATTAAAATAAAACCAGAAGCTTAGGCAGAGGAAAAAGGAGCCAGGTACATTATGACATAGCAAAAAACCCCAAATATACACACACACGCACACACACACACAAAGCAGAATTTTGACACATCAATCCAGGGTTCAAAATCAGTGTCCTCTTTATGGAAATTCAGGCAAATCATTTTGTTTCTCCAATGTAGTTAATGATAAGTAGTATACCTCCCTTTTCTACTGTTCTCCTTTTTGGTAACTGCCAGACCAAAAAAAGACATCCCTTCTAAAATACCTCCTTGTAACCTTCTAAACATACCTGACATTAAGTTTGTACTTTTATAGCTGTTTTTCTATAGGTTAAATAATTATGGCTAAAAAATTGGTTCCATTGATTCATAAGTACCTAATATCTAGCTGGACTGCTTTCACCAGTAAAATTCCATTTCTTTGTACCTTTTGGAAAACAGCATTATTATCCAGAGAACATTGAGATCGTGAACCACCCTGCATGGGAAAGGCAAAAACAGGATGGAGAGGGGAGAAAATAAGCACTGTAATTCTCTAGAGAAATGGCAATAGAAAGACGTAACTGTGGCTGGGCAACCTTGTAAAGTACAATATGTTAACAGTTGTTAGCAGTAATACTCTTTTTATTGGACAGCTTTATGTAGGCATGCAAGTGATTGGAATCAGGGGAAGGCAGGCATGCAGCCCACAGGCCCAGGATTGCAAGGCCTTTTATCTAGTTACTAAAAATATTAACAGAAATGTGTGTGGCTCTGCAGTGAGAGTGGGTTTTGTTTGCTTCATGCAGTGTCCTTCCTGGGTTTGTCCTCTCACCTTCTTTCCCTTCTTCTCAGTGCCCCTCTCTCCGGTGCTCACAATGGGTACCTCTTCAGCTGTATCCAGAGCCCTGGAGACTCATTTCAAACATTCTACAAGTTCAATTCCCAACTAGATTTAACCATTCAACCCAGAATGAAGACTGCACTTATTTAAATAAAGATATCAGAGTGTTCAGCCACTGCACAATGAACCCAAAGCTTCAGATATTCCATTTTAGATTATTTTAGTGAGAAAGAAACAATGGCCATGACAAGTGTCATAGTGATTCCTGCATGCCATGTCTTCTCTTGTCTGGGTGCATTTTGCATATGAGCTATATAAATATTTTCTATAAAGCACATAAAAAATAAATAATCAATTTACCCTTTACCTGTGCCGCACCGATAATAAAGCAGGAGAATTTCACCATCCTTTCTAAGAGTTTTTCTTTTTCCCTCAATATAAACATTTTCTCTGAAGCTTTTCTTGTAGTCCTATAGCAAGAAGTGAGATTCTAATGTGTTGTTAGTTCCCAGGACTCTTATTTTAATGAGTGGAACTAGTTTAAGGTAGAAACATTATAGCAGCTAGCTGGAGGTAGGGGCCAGGGCCTGGAGTGGCCCCAGTGAAAAGGAGTGGGTTGCTGGTACTGCTGGTACTGCTGGTGAACATCAGAACAGTGAATGAGAAATCTGCAAGCCCAGAGGGCTTCCTATCTATCAGGATTTATGAGCCTCACATTTATGGACTTGGTGCTTGCACTTCAGAGAAAATAGAAGCTATTTCATAGAAGAACATTGCTCTAAAAATTTCATGCAGTATGTACTTTTCATAATAGCAATGAAAAAATGAAAAGTAGAAGTTGTTTATAGAGAATAAAATCTCATAGGCAGAAAAATAGTTTAAAAATTCAACAATGAATAAAATAATAATCAGGAGGTATTTTATAGATTTCCCTTCTCCCCCAAATTATCCACTGATGATTTGGTCTTAGTTTCTCAGAGTTTGATAACTGGTTACCATTCCTTGCTGTGTTGAGTAGAATCTCATTTATTCAGCATCCTTGGGTAAAGAACGTGTTTTCTATGTATGAATTTATTTTTGGAAACTGAAGACTAACCTTTTAAGTATTAAAACTCCTAAAGAGAGTTTAGGTAAAAATCTTTTCATTTTGTAATCCTTTAAAACTGAGTGCATTAAATACCATTTAGCATTTTCTTGACAACCAAGATTCATCTTGAGAACTTCATTCATTATATTACGCTGACATGCAAAGATCTTTCTCCAGGCATGTTTGGAGTGGTTTGCGTCCATAACAAGTGATGCTGTATTGTTCTGTTTGATGTCTGTTGTCTGCTTTTGCCCCTATAGTTCTCTCCATTGTTAAATTGAAATGTTACATTTACTGTGACAGTGTGCTCTTCCTTCTGGTTTATTATATAATTTCACATGGAATGAGAATCTAGATAACCCAGCTTATTAGCAGTAGAAACTGAGAATAAAAGTAAATGGGTTCAGAGGAACTCTCTAATGGGTAAAGTTCATTAACTTTCATGGTTATGTATGGTGTGGAACATGTCTCCCACCTTACAGGAATAACAATCAAGCCTCTGGAGAGACGGTCTGCATTTTTTACCTTAGTCATTTCTTCAGACTGTTTTCTTTTGTTTTGTTATTTTTTTAAGCTTTAAGTGCACCTTTATTAGAGGGATATTGCTTTTTTCCCAGGAGCGATCAATAGCCCAAGACTCCAGAGAGCTACTGTAAAGCTGGAAGGTTGTGACCTTCTTTTCTTTCGATCAGATATAAAGGTGTCTAATATTGCCATAGCCTCCAAATGACAGGAGCAATAATTTATGCTTTGTATGTGTACTTGTGGGCAAGGTGTGGGTAAATTATCCTCTTTTTTTCTTTCTTTTTTTTTTTTTTTACAAATATTTATCTTAAATAGCATAAGAAATTTTATTTTTTCAAATGTTGATTTTTATCTTGGGTTCAATCCTTTAATCTGCTGATTATGCTCCATGTTTCTGAGCTGGCTAGAGGGGATTCATCCTCATACTGTTTAACCCACTGATTTTTCTTCCCTGCAGAGACTGAGATTCCTCTTGTTTTGATTATCCATCAATAATTTCTCCTTTGATTGCTCATTCACAGTTCTCTTTGTTTTTTCCTCCAAGTTCTCTTTGGTAGCTTTTCTTTCTTGTCTCTCTTTTATGGATGGCATTTTGTTTTCAATCTTCATTCTTCTGCCTTCCTAAGGTGCCTGAATATAATATTGGAAAGGAGGATGGCTGGGGAAGCAGTAAAGATCAGAAGAGGGAGCCAAGACTTGCAAGCCTGGGGGATGAAGCAAGCTGCAGGTTTGCATGGCATGGCCTGATTAATAACATGATGGTAGAAGAAAGTTAATCTGAATAGGGGAAGAAGCCAGAGCCAGATTCAGTTCCAAGATTCAGGCATAAGATGTAACAGAAGTGAGGGAAGGTGCTCAGCAGTCTCCCAACTCCTGTGTGGATCTTTAGAAACCACTTAAGACCTGGAGGTGGAGAGAATACAAACTGATTTGTGGTTAAGTCCGGAGTACAGTGACTAGCACAGAATTCTGCTAGCTGCCTAGCACTCCACTGATTTTTGAGATAAAATCAGTATAGCTGTGTGTATGTCTACTTAGAAAGCAGAGACTGAGGAAGAGAAAAGCAAAAGTTATATGCTGCATAACGTTTTGGTGATGACAGACTGCCCATATGACTGTGGTCTCACGAAATTATAACGGAGCAAAAAATTTCCTAGAGCAAAAAGTTTCCTATCGCCTTGTGATGTCATAGCCATTGTAATGTCATAGCACAATGTAAACTCGTGTGTTTGTGGCAATACTGATGTAAACAAGCCTCCTGTTCCTCCGGTCAATTGAAAATTTAGCAGGAACAATGATGTACGGTTCATAATACTTGAAAATGATAATAAAAGATAATGTTTATGCACTTACTGTAATATACATATTATTATTTTAGAGCATACTCATTCTACTTATAAAAAAAAGCTAACTGTAAAACAGCCTCAGGCAGGACCTTCAGAAGGTATTCCAGAAGAAGACATCGTCATCACAGGAGACAGCTTCGTGCTTGTTACTACTGCTGAAGACCTTCTTCAGTGGGACAAGATGCGGAGGTGGAAGACAGTGATATTGATGATCCTGAGCGTGTGCTTGTGTCATAGTTTTTAACAAAAATATTAATTCTAAAGATAGGAAAAGACTTTTAGAGTAAGGACATGAAGAAAGAAAATATTTTTGTTCAGCTATATGTGCTTGTGATGTAAGCTAAGTGTTACTACAAAATAGTGAAGAGTTGAAAACTTAAAAAGTTTACAAAGAAAAAGTACAGTAAGCTAAAGTTAATTTATTATTGAAAAAATAAAATAATTTTGGAATAAATTTACTGTAGCCCATGTATACATGGTTTATAAAAGTTTACAGCAGTGTATAGTAATGTCCTAGGCCTTCACATCCACTCACCATTCCCTCACTGACTCCCCAGAGAGACTCACACAGTCCTGCTAGTTCTGTTTATGGTAAGTTATAGAGGTACCATTACCTATCTTTAATTTTGTAGTATTACTGTAAATTTCACACAAATACTGAATATCATGTTACAGTTGCCTACAGTATTCGGTAGGGTAACATGCTGTGCAGGTTGGTAGCCTGGGAGCAATGGCTACTCCACATAGTCTAGGTGCACACACGTAGTAGGCTAAGTCATCTAGGTTTGTGTAGGTGCACTCTATGATATTTAACAATGGAAAAATTGCTTAACAATGCATTTCTTAGAAAGTATCCCTTCTATTGAGTGACACATATTTGTATTAAATATTTCTTTTGAAAAGTGCTATGAAACACACAATGTTAACTGCTACCTAGACACTGATGACGCCCACAGAACTATATACAGGGTGTCCATAAAGGTCATGTGACATTTAAAGTATAATATAACCAATTTGGGAATGTTGTGATACCTAAATCACAGTATGTCTGCAACTGGCCTCTTTTCCCTTCCAAATTTATTTGGTAGCATCGTAATTCAGACAGCCACACAAAGCAAAAAGTTGGGAGTTATTGTAGACTCCTTTCTTTCTTTTCTTATATCCAAGTGGTCACTCAGCTCAACAACTCTGACTCATAAATGCTTTTTATTCCCTTTCTCTTGATTCAGTTGCCATTACTTCGGATCAGATTTACATAATTTATTACCTATATGATTGAATTACTCTTTGAACTGGTCTGTCTTTTATGATGGCCTATAAATGTGTCATCTTGCCCAGTGTGTGGTCATGCTGATAGATTGGTAAAGAATTTGCCCACAAGCCTAGAATTAAAACAGCTGTGGATTAAATGAAAACATAATTAACCCTCAAGTTATTAAAAGTGTGGATAAGGCTCCTATCAATGGTCAAGGGTTAAGATTTATTATGTGACATACATGTGTTTGGTGGGTCGATAAAGGTTAATTGGTAGTGTAAATATGTAAGCTCAAATGAAGGCTACTATACATTTTAGAATTTGCACAAAAATAATAAATGAAATAAAGAATACTGAAAAACTGGTGGTGCCTGTGGCTTAAGGAGTAGTGCGCCGGCCCCATATACCAGAGGTGGTGGGTTCAAATCCGATCCCGGCCAAAAAAAATCTTAAAAACTGCAAAAAAAAAATACTGAAAAACTAATTGATATTAGGATTAATGTAGCTCCTCCAATCAGGTGAATTAATAGATGATCTGCTGTAATATTTGTTACAGTAAGTCAGTTGCAAAGCAAAAGCTATTGATTAAATAAAAGCCTGATACTCTCAATAGTTACTAATAGAGGGATGAGTGGAATTAATGGTAAAAAGTATGCAATTAAGACTTTAGTTTTGTGGCAGGAACCACTAATTACTATTCTTGCCTATAATGGAACTCTTTTTTTTTTTTTTAATATAATAGAACTCGTATTTCTGATGTTATTGAAAGTTCATTCCATTGTCTCAACCCATGATCTAGATTCTATATTAATTTTCCTTCAAGATTTATTGAGTTCTTGCTATAGATCAAGCACAATGCTGAGTGTGATATGATGATGGATAAGAAGACAGAGTTCCTGTACTTACACCTAACCCTCCCCAACCTTTTAACAGGCAACAATTATATGTTCCTGCCTAGTATAATGGAACTGTTCTTCATATGTGTGAAATCTTTTCCAGAAAAGAAATGACCTAAAATCCCCTCAGTTACTATAATACCTCTATATGATGTTTCTAGCTTAGTTGTATCTTATCTTGATATACTATTTCTTCAGGAATAAATTGTAAGTTAATCATCAATAATGTGCTTTATATAAACTATTAGGGAGAGAAGGAATAGAAAAAGTATTTAATAATACAAATACAAATATTTTATATTTTAATAGTAAAGAAGAAAAATAATATATAAAATTTTATTGTCTTTCTTTTGGAACTGGTCATAAGGCTATAATATAATGATATTTATATCTTCTTTAATGTCTATTGCTTGTTTCCTTTATCCAAAGTCAGCACCTATATAGTTTCTTATTTTTCATTGAGATGAGTCCAGATCTCAGTACTGAAGACTTCAAGGTCCTAGGTCATCATTGTCTTCCATGAACTTTTACCACTGGACAAGGCATTACAAGGAAGTAGATGCACCTTTCCCTTTCTTGCATAGCACAAAATATTGTTACTTGATAAACAGGAGTAATTATTCCATGCACCAAAATAAACTTTTTCCTGTTTTTTTTTTTTCCATGACTTATACTGCTTGAAATGACCATGTGACTATTTTAATTTTATGTTTAGTGAAATCAATAGTTTGGTCCCTCTGGGAAAACATTCTTCCCTTGGATACTAGGATAGCAAAGTGAATAAAACCCAAAGTTATGCATTGTGAAGTAATCTTTTGTTTGGTTATTACATACAATGACAAGAAGTATCACAAGATGTATGGATTCTATCTCTAACAACCCCCCCCGTATTATATAATCATTTCTGATTCAGAACAGATATCTTCATTTCACCAGTATGAGAATGCCCTGACTTTGTAAGGTATTTTCTCCAAGCTGATGCTGTGCATGAGTCTTCCAGAAGCCAGAATGTTGTTCTGTGGGATCACCTGCTTTTGCATGATAAGTGAAAATAAAACGAATTATCATAGGTGTCATCTCATTACTTCATGGTTTAAGAATTATAAAATATAGTTCTTGGTCAGCAGCATAGTTGACTGGAATAATATCAGCACTGCAATGATAATAATGACACAGCTATAAAGAAATTGAATAAGTTCATAGACTGTTTTGTTGACAGAAAGTGGTCTTTATTGCGATGCAAATTAAGTTCTATCAACTCATAACATTGAGGAAGCTTGATATAATCACCTTGCCAGAAAATGGCTGGGTAGGAGTACTAGAAGTCTCATCACTGCTCCCTGTGGTTGGTGGGAAGGGCACTCTACAGCTGTGGGGAGCAATGATGATCTGTTTGTGTTTTTGATCCTAACTATTGCTTCCACTCATACCCCATGGCAACTTTGGTTAAATAATGGAGTGACAGTGAAAATGTGATGACTGACATCCACAGATGGTTCAGCTTTTCTACTTGCTTTGCAGTTGACCTCTGGTTTACATACACAAAAACACAACACAAATATCTTTACACTTTGTGTCCATTCTGTAACGTCCATTTACATCCCTCTTCCCCAGACCTTTTTGTCACCAGTTTTCTGTTCTTGTTCTTTCTCAGAACACCACCTGTCAGCTCCTCCTGTCAGTTAGCGGGGATCCCCACTTCAGATCATGTCTTCCGCAGGACATTGACAACTGAAGGTGTCCCTCAATGTTTTTCCCACTATGAAGCTACACTCCACATTGTTTTTCAGAGCCACCAAGAATGTCAGATTTGAATTTGTGTTGCTTTTACCCGCATTGCCATTGTTTTTGAAGTTTATTGATTTGGTAACCATTGTAATTTCTTGTTTATTTTAGATATTTCAGCTGCTATTTTGATTAAATAGGGAAGAGTAGATGTTTTAAATTTGTAATTTCTTATGAATTGTCATGTGCATGTACAATATTAAGCAAATTTGTATGCATTGTAGTCCACTGAACTCTGCTTCATTTAAAGAAGAATTTGGGAAAACTAAGTTTTCTTTCTTGAAGATCTAAAAAAATGGGATTCCATTTTAGAATATCTCACACAATTTCAACAAAATAAGCACAGCAAAATGCCCTCCACTTTCTTCAAGGATAAGACATCTGTCAAGTAAAATGTCTGAGCATATGACAAGGTCTTGCAGAAGGATTTTGACCTCAGTGCATGTAGCATTGTGGTCATGTGGATGTGTTCTAGTTGGTGTGATTTTTCTTATTTGTCAACTACATGACAGCTCAAACATGACAGTAAAACACTTCAGTTAGATTCAGTTTTTGAATATATGATATTACTTTGAAGATGCTGGCCTCATAAACTGGAACATGAATTTCAGTAAGATCAAAATGAGGTCTATTAATCTGTGATCCAGATAATCTTACCCTAATGGTGTTTGTTTTATGTTTATTGAGTTGACAAAAAGCACTGACCTTTTGGAGAAAAAAAGCAATTTAATGGTATCTTCTCTTTTGACAAGGACTTTGTATTTGGCTGTCATTTATGGAACGCCGTGGTAAGCAAGACAGGTTTACATTTGTTGGAGTATATAGTTCTTTGATTCTGCAAATAGTAAGTTGAAGTTGCTGTGCTATTTTTCATATTGAAAATATGAAATAACATTTCAGTAATGAAATAAGCTTGACAATTCCATTCAGCTCAGAAATATAGTAAATGAAATAAACAATATGCAATTTGTTCTGCGGGAGATACATGTTCCTTTAATGTAGATTAGCTCATATGCAATTGGCAAATAGGGGCTTGATGTTAGCATAACATGAAAGTTTATAGTGTTATGTCCCAGCGTGTAAGGTAGGCTTAGTAATAAGGAAGACCTCAATGAAATCCTACAAAAGTTTTTCCTGCAAGAAAGTTCCTTTCTAGTTAAGTTGTTTTAAAAAAATGTGATGAATTTTACAATGAGATGTTATCTGGGGAAACTGCAAATGCAAAAGCAGCAGCTGAGAGTACGTTTCTCCCATGTTTAAAAAACTAATGGAGAAGAATATTCCTGGATTGAATTTTTAATTTACATGTAATTGGTCTCTATTATAAGTGAATTCTGCAAAGATCTACATCTCCAGGGTATACGATGATAGGACGGACAAGATGATTTTAAGTGCAAATGCCAACAGCAGCTTATCTGTGCTGGTGAATTTACGAGGATTGTGATTTTTCCTTTTTTGTCTTTTGGTTGCAGAGTCATATAGGTTTTGACTGGTCTGCCACAATCCACTTTTCTCAATGAGCATGTGAGATTTTTCAGGAAGTCACATGCAATAATTAATACGTGAACTTGACTGGGCTAAGGAATGCTCAGATAGCGAGTGTATAAAACATTATTTCTAAGTATATCTGTTAGGATGTTTTTGAAAAACATGAACATTTGAGTTGGTCAACTAAGAAAAACAGTTGGCCCTCCTCAATATGGGCAGGCATTATTAAATTTCCTGAGAGCCCAAATAGAACAAAAAGGCATAGGAAGAGTAAATTTACTCTCTCTCTTTGAGATGAGACATAGTTTTTGTCTTTTCCAGCCTTTGAACATTAGTACTCCTGGTTTTTGGGGCTTTGAACTGCAACTGAATTATACCACTAGTTTTTTTGGTTCTTCATCTTGCAAAAATGGCAAAAGGCAGATCATGGAACATCTCCGCCTCCATGATTGCATGAGCCAATTAATACTTACACTAAATATCTCTCTCTCTGTGTGTCTCTGTGTGTATGTGTGTATCTCCTACTGGCTCTGTTTCTTTGGAAGACCCTGATTAGTGCAATATATTTGGCCATAAAGCCACAATGTCTATACTTGGACTAGGAGGACTGGAGTGAACCTCTCTTAGTGTAAGGGACAAAACTCTATAGTGACCATTCATTGTTAGTGGTTCATCTTATAGGTTATTATGCATATTAAGTGAGATTGTATATGTGAAATTTCCTTATACATTTTAAATAATTTTGTTTTTTTTGTTTGGAACTATCTTAAGATTAAGACTCTCTATGAAATCCAAGTCAGAATGGCCATGTAAGGCCACATTGCCGCTCATCTTCTGTTTCTGTTCAATCCTATTTCCTTCTATCTCTTTCACAGGTGTTGATTGCAGGACTTCCTACGTGCTAAACCTTTCAGACCCAGGTTCCTGAGAAACTCAACTTGCAACAGCCTCTGTGACCCACAAAGTAACCTGGCTGGCTGTGTAACTCTGGTCCTTCCAGGGGTCCTCAAACTGCGGCCCGCAGGCCCACATGAGGCAGTGTGATTGTATTTGTTCCCATTTTGTTTTTTTACTTCAAAATAAGACATGTGCAGTGTGCATAGGAATTTGTTCATAGTTTTTTTTTTTTTTTTTTTAACTATAGTCTGGCCCTCCAATGGTCTGAGGGACAATGAACTGGCCCCCTGTTTAAAAAGTTTGAGGCCCCTGATAGATGTTTGGATTTTCAGGGTAAATTCAATGAACACAGTAGATGTGAGCTTATTTCCTTTCTTCTTTTGCTGAGGAATGCATTCCCAGAAGCAACTGTGTGATGGCTAACATGAACTAAGGCATTCCCTAAATCCATATTTGTTTATGTTGGTGAAAGCATTTTGTGGGCAAGAAAGCCACATTTGTATCCTGAACACACACACACACATACACACATACACATTCACTCCTTCAGGAAAAACAAATCCATGCCCCTTTCGTAAGGAAAGCAGTCCCATGTAAGCAGTCTGTTACCAAGGGCCTGGTGGTTTTCTTTGGGGAGTAAGAGCCACATAAAGGACTCAGCATATCATGGAAAAAATATATACGCATTCTAAGTAAATTTATACTGTTTAAAATATGTTTAGAATTCCTATTTGGAATTGACTTTAGAATTCTTAGGGTGAGATTTTTATTTTTGTTTTGCCCCAAAATGTGTTACCTACTGTAAGAATACAGTATCTACACACGTAGGCATATGTATGTTTTATATATAGTACCTTCTAAACCTCTGATACAATGTTATTCCAGGTTTTAGATTATTTAGTCACTTAGCTTCTGCAGCCTTTGGTGATTACAAACCACTTTTGAATGTTCCTTAATTCTGATTGATCTCTATGTGATCAGAATTTTATACACGTGTGTGTGGGTATGTATATTGCCAAAAAAAAAAAAGGAAGAGGAAAAAAGGAAATATGTCAAGATCTTAGTTGAATGGTTGATTTGTGTGAGAGATTATAACCTTCTTCTATTTTTCTGAAAATTCTACTTTGTTGAAATTTCTATTATGAGTATGTATTACTTTTCTAGTGAAAAAAGAAAACTGAGTTTTAAAAAAGAAAGTTGTTCTTTTTCTTCTATATAAAGGGTTTCTTATGTTCTAAAACATTTAAGTAGCTTTAAATATATAGTTTTTCTTTTTTTTTTTTTAATTTCCCTCACCCAAGCTCCTGGTGGCAATTTGCCATCTGTGGATGCAGGTGTGGTTGAGACCAGCATGAGGCCAATAGTTATTTCTATGTTGTGTAGTAGAGACATTTAGACATTTTCATCAATTTTATTGTGTTGCTATGGGCAAGAAATTGTCATGACTCTGGCAATAGTACATCCATCATGGGAGGGCAGCTAGTGATAGAAAGCAGGTCAGAGGCCAAATGGCATGACCACAGCACTTCCCTCCCCACACCCCAGTTCTATAGCACACCAATTCTATAGCAGGAATATTTCAGGGCCAGTGTTCCTGGGAAACATCAGAACAAGCAACCTCCTACCCTGGTCCTGGGTGACATTAGTGCTAAGACCCTGGTGCAAGATTAACACTTCTGTGGAAGGGTGTCCTTCTAAGATTTGTCCCTGACACAGCATCGTTCACCCCACAGAAAAAAGATGACTTCCCTCACCTCTCAGAACCCCACCTGCATTCCAATCATACTAATAAAGTCTCTTCAAGCTGTGTGAGAGTGAGCTGACTCCTGCTCAGACTCAGACTCTGCTCTTTCTCTCTCCTTTTTTTTTGCTAAAAACGCCTTTCCAATCCCTGGACTGGCCTCCTCTCCTTTTCATATACCCTTCCCCCACTGCTCTAGACCTGGTCCCCTCCATTGCTCGTTATTTCTATCAGTTACTAGAAAGTGAAATGCTTTCATTGTATTTGTTAATTACCTAGGCAATTACTGAAGAATACATTCATTCTTTTTTCATTCTTTCCATGAAAAATATATAATTTTTATCTTGCCTTAGCACAGGACAATTACCTTGTTACTTTGTTATCATAATTACTGAAATTAATATTCATCTCCTTTATAATTTAATAGATCATGAAAATGGACTATGTGCTGGATCTACTATTATAGTTTCCATCAGGGTGTGTCATTTCAATATGACATCCCTCCTTTCCCCCAGGATGACTTTTTTTTTTTTTTATTAAATCATAACTGTATACATTGATATGATCATGGGGCATCATACACTCGCTTCATAAACCATTTGACACATTTTTATCACAGTGGTTAACATAGCCTTTCTGGCGTTATCTCAGTTACTGTGCCAAAACATTTACATTCCACATTTACCAAGTTTCGCAAATACCCCTGTAAGATGCACCACAGGTGTGATCCCACCGATCCCCCTCCCTCTACCCAAACCCCCCTTCCCACTTCCCCCTATTGTTAAGTTGTAGCTGGGTTATAGCTTTCATGTAAGAGTCCCAAATTAGTTTCATAGTAGGGCTGTGTACATTGGGTACTTTTTCTTCCATTCTTGGGATACTTTACTAAGAAGAATATGTTCCAGCTCCATCCATGTAAACATGAAAGAGGTAAAGTCTCCATCTTTCTTTAAGGCTGCATAGTATTCCATGGTATACATATACCACAATTTATTAATCCATTCGTGGATCGATGGGGACTTGGGCTTTTTCCATGACTTAGCTATTATGAATTGGGCTGCAATAAACATTCTGGTACAAATATCTTTGTTATGTTGTGATTTTTGGTCTTCTGGGTATATGCCCAGCGGAGGAATTACAGGATTGAATGGCAGATCTATTTTTAGATCTGAGTGTTCTCCATATATCTTTCCAAAAGGAATGTATTAATTTGCATTCCCACCAGCAGTGCAGAAGTGTTCCCTTTTCTCCGCATCCACGCCAACATCTCTGGTCTTGAGATTTTGTGATATAGGCTAGTCTCATTGGAGTTAGATGATATCTCAAAGTAGTTTTGATTTGCATTTCTCTGATGATTAAAGATGATGAGCATTTTTTCATATGTCTGAAGGCCTTGCGCCTGTCTTCTTCAGAGAAGTTTCTCTTCAAATCCCTTGCCCAGCCTGCTATGGGATCCCTTGTTTTTTTCTTGATGATGCGTTTGAGTTCTCTGTGGATTCTGGTTATTAAACCTTTGTCAGAGATATACCCTGCAAATATCTTCTCCCATTCTGAGGGCTGTCTGCTTGCTCTGCTTACTGTGTTCTTAGCTGTGCAGAAGATTTTTAGTTTGATCAAGTCCCAGTAGTGTATTTTTGAAGCTGCTTCAATTGCCCGGGGGGTTCTCCTCATGAAATACTCACCCAGACCAATTTCTTCAAGGGTTTTCCCTGCATTCTCCTCTAGTATTTTTATAGTTTCATGTTTTCAGTTTAAATCTTTAATCCAATGAGAGTCTATCTTAGTTAATGGTGAAAGGTGTGGGTCCAATTTCAGTCTTCTGCAGGTTGCCAGCCAGTTCACCCAGCACCATTTGTTAAATAGGGAATCTTTTCCCCACTGAATGTTTTTAATTGGCTTGTCAAAAATCAAATAGCGGTAAGTAGCTGGATTCATCTCTTGGTTCTCTATTCTGTTCCAGATATCTACTTCTCTGTTTTTGTGCCAATACCATGCTGTTTTGATCACTATCAATTTGTAGTAAAGTCTGAGGTCTGGTAGTGTGATTCCTCCTGTTTTGTTTTTATTTCTGAGTAATGTCTTGGCTATTCGAGGTTTTTTCTGATTCCATATAAAACGAAGCAAGGTTTTTTCAAGATCTTTAAAATATGATAGTGGAGCTTTAATAGGGATTGCATTGAAATTATATATTGCTTTGGGTAGTATGGACATTTTGATAATGTTGATTCTTCCCAGCCATGAGCATGGTATGTTTTTCCATTTGTTAACATTTTCAGCTATTTCTTTTCTTAGAGTTTCATAGTTCTCTTTATAGAGATCTTTCATGTCTTTTGTTAGGTAAATTCCCAAATATTTCATCTTCTTTGGCACTACTGTGAATGGGATAGAGTCCTTAACTGCTTTTTCAATTTGACTGTTGTTGGTGTATATAAAGGCTACCGATTTATGAATGTTGATTTTGTAACCTGAGATGCTGCTGTATTCCTTGATCACTTCTAGGAGTTTTGTAGTAGAGTCCCTAGTGTTTTCCAGATACACAATCATATCATCTGCAAAGAGCGAGAGTTTGATTTCTTCTGACCCTATATGGATACCCTTGATAGCCTTTTCTTCCCTAATTGCGGTGGCTAAAACTTCCATTACAATGTTGAAAAGCAATGGAGACAATGGGCAGCCTTGTCTGGTTCCTGATCTGAGTGGAAATGATTCCAATTTAACTCCATTCAATATGATATTGGCTGTGGGTTTGCTGTAGATAGCCTCTATCAGTTTAAGAAAAGTCCCTTCTAGACCAATTTTCTTGAGTCTTCTGATCATGAAGGGATGCTGGATATTATCAAAAGCTTTTTCTGCATCAATTGAGAGAATCATATGGTCTTTGTTTTTTAATTTGTTTATGTGCTGAATTACATTTATAGATTTACATATATTGAACCAGCCTTGACACCCTGGGATAAAACCGACTTGGTCATGATGTATAATTTGTTTGATGTGTTGCTGGATTCTGTTTGTTAGGATCTTGTTGAATATTTTTGCATCTATATTCATTAGTGATATTGGTCTATAATTTTCTTTTCTTGTTGGGTCTTTTCCTGGTTTGGGGATCAGGGTGATGTTTGCTTCATAGAACGTGTTGGGTAGTCTTCCTTCTTTTTCTACCTTTTGGAACAGGTTGAGTAATATAGGTACTAATTCCTCTTTAAAGGTTTGGTAGAATTCTGACGTGAAACCATCTGGTCCCGGGCTTTTCTTTTTAGGGAGGTTTTGTATAGTTGATGCTATTTCTGAACTTGATATGGGTCTGTTCAACATTTCCACTTGATTCTGGTTAAGTCTTGGAAGGTGGCGTGCTTTCAAGTATTGGTCTATTTCCTTCAGATTTTCATATTTCTGAGAATAAAGTTTCTTGTAATATTCATTAAGGATTTTTTGGATTTCTGATAAGTCTGTGGTTATTTCGTCTTTGTTGTTTCTGATTGATGATATTAGAGATTTTACTCTTTTTTTCCTGATTAGGTTGGCCAGAGGTTTATCTATTTTATTGACCTTTTCAAAAAACCAGCTTTTTGATTTATTGATCTATTGTATTATTCGTTTTCAATTTCATTTAATTCTGCTCTAATTTTGGTTATTTCTTTTCTTCTACTGGGTTTGGGGTTGGAATGTTCTTCCTTTTCCAGCTGCGTGAGATGTCCCATTAAGTTGTTAACTTCCTCTCTTTCCGTTCTCTTGAGGAAGGCTTGCAGTGCTATAAATTTCCCTCTTAGAATTGCCTTTGCGGTGTCCCAGAGGTTCCGATAGTTTGGTCTTCATTGTCATTTTGTTCCAAAAAATTGGCGATTTCTTTCTTAATCTCATCTCTGACCCAGCTATCATTCAGCATAAGGTTATTTAACTTCCATGTTTTTGTATGGGTATGCAGATTCCTGTTGTTACTCAATTCAAGTTTTATTCCATGATGGTCCGAGAAGATGCATGGAATAATTTCTATTCCTTTAAATTTACTGAGGTTAGACTTGTGACCTAAAATGTGGTCAATTTTGGAGTAAGTTCCGTGGGCTGATGAGAAGTATGTGTATTCAGTTTTGTTGGGATGAAATGTTCTGTAGATGTCTGCTAAATCTAAATATTGGATGGTTAGGTTTAAATCTAAGATTTCTTTGCTCAGCTTCTTTCTGGAGGATCGATCCAACGCTGCCAAGGGAGTGTTGAAATCTCCGACGATTATGAAGCTGGAGGAAATCAAGTTGCTCATGTCTGTTAGAGTTTCTCTTATAAATTGAGGTGCATTCTGGTTGGGTGCATAGATATTAATAATTGAGATCTCATCATATTGAGTATTACCCTTAACAAATATGAAGTGACCATTCTTGTCCTTCCTTACTTTTGATGGTTTAAAGCCTACTGTATCTGCAAATAAAATTGCAACACCTGCTTTTTTCTGATTACCATTTGCCTGAAATATGGATGACCATCCTTTCACCCTGAGTCTGTATTTGTCTTTTAAGTTGAGATGTGACTCTTGTATGCAACAAATATCTGGCTTGAGTTTTTGTATCCAGTCAGCTAATCTATGCCTCTTTAGAGGACAGTTTAAGCCATTCACATTGATGGAGAGTATTGATAAGTCTGGGTGAATTTTGGGTATCGAGTTTTTCAAAGGTCCAGTGGACATTTTTCATCCTTTCGCCAGTGTGGAAGTTGGAGTTTGATCCGAAGTTTCTGAGTGAGTTTACTTTTGTGGTATAGGATTGGGTTGGTCATTGTGGAGGATAGGTCTGAGAACATCCTGAAGAGCTGGTTTACTTATGGCAAATTTTTTCAACATATGAATGTCATTGAAGTATTTAATTTCTCCATCATAGATGAAACTCAGTTTAGCTGGATACAAGATCCTGGGTTGAAAGTTTTTTTGCTTTAGGAGATTAAAAGTTGATGACCAGCCTCTTCTTGCTTGAAAAGTTTCAGCAGAGAGATCTGCAGTTATTCTAATATTCTTACCTTTGTACGTTATAGTTTTCTTTCGCCGGGCTGCTTTGAGAATCTTCTCTTTCATGTTAACTTTAGTGAAGCTAATTACGATATGTCAGGGGGATGACTTATTGGGGTTGAATCGTGCTGGGGTTCTGAAGCTGTCTGCTATCTGAATTTCAGATTCTCTAGGCATGTCTGGAAAATTTTCTTTCATAATTTCATGCAGAAGGGCCTCTGTGCCCTTGGAGGCGACTTCATCGTTCTCAGAAATTCCTATAATCCTTATGTTGCTTTTTTTCGAATTATCTGAGAGTTCTCTGAGTGAGTGATCAGTTTTTGCTCTCCATTTCTCTTCCTCTTTGAGAGATTGGGAGCGTTCGAAGACTTTATCTTCGATGTCAGAAATCCTTTCTTCTGCTTGCTCCATTCTGTTACTGAGGGATTCTACTGTATTTTTCATATCTTTGAGGGCTGTAAGTTCTTGCTTCAGTGTGTCTAAGTCTTTGGTGGTTTTGTCTTTAAATTCGTTAAATTCTTGAGACAATTTTTGAATTTGTCCTCGAATTCCTAATTCCATTTTATTAATCTTGTCTGCAATCCAAATTCTGAATTCGATTTCTGACATCTCAGCCAGTTGTTTATGAATGGGATCTTCAATCACATCTGCCGTATCTTTTCTTGGGGGGGTTGATCTATTCTGGTTATTCATGTTACCAGAGTTTTTCCGCTGATTCCGCCCCATGGTTATTTTACTCCCTTTGGTTTTTCCCCTGGGGTTTTATCGAGGGCCCGTACAGTGTTGTGGCCTGAGAAACTGGGGCCCTGTCTGGTGTGGTGGAGCAAAGTGATTCTGTCTTGCTTTCAGCTGGTTTCTGTTCGATCCTATTGCAACTTCTACTCTGGCTTGAAGTCTCAGCTGTGTGGAAAAATCAGCAATTAAGTCACCCCGCCTGCCCACCTCTGGCCCCAGTTGGAAAAGGAGAATCAAACCTTCCTACAATCGCACACCCAGGGCACCGCCTGAAAAGTCCTCAGTCTATTAGCCCAGTTCAAAAGGTCCAAATCAGCTGTCTCAATCGGCACTTGTCTCGGGCAGGAGAGTTCAAGAGGTCTCTGGGAACTGGGTCACAGGGGCCTGGTGACTCCTCTGACACGGCTCACCCCAGTGCAGCGTGGAGTCAGGAGGAGCCACCCAGCAAACAGAGCAGTCTAGGAAGGTTGACGTCTCCTTCCCCACTTTGCCCCTCCGTCGGACCCAGTCACTGGTATCTTTGCAGATGGCTAACCCAGTTGCCTGCAGTGAACAGACACTCCAGGGGTTTGCACCTGCCTGAATCACAAGGAAGTCTGCCAGGCCCCCGCAGACTGCCGCTATCTAGCAGGAGGAGATGGGGCCTGACATCTTTGAGTGTTTGATGCAGTTGATGGGAAGGAGGTGTTCACTCAGGCTTAGCCCCGTCCCTGATGGATGCTGCTAACAGAACAGAACAGAACAGAACAGAACAGACAACTTTGCGGGGTTCTGTCTCTGTTCCTGTCGAAATCGCCTACAGAAGACGGGCTGTTTTGAGTTCAAACGTCTTTGCTGCTGGAGATTTGCGTTCGAACACCTCTCTGGGTCGGCCCGCCCTGGAAGCTTCCCGGGTTTGTGAGCCGTGTCAGGAAATCCCCCGCTCACCGGTGGCCTCCTCTGGTTGCCCAGGGAGACAGGGGGTGTGGCCTCAGAATATCCAGAAGTGGGCATTCTGCCGTTAAAGAAAAAACGGCTGTTGATCTACCTCCAGGGAACTGCTGCTCTGGTGTGGGCACTCAGGTGACCCTTTTCTCCTCTGTCCCACGCCCCAGAGTCAGCACTGAGCGGCCGCAGTTTGTGCTGGGTCCACACCCCTCAAGAGATCCCCCAAGAATCAGAACTCTTGGGGGATGGGCCCCCAGACCCGATTGGGAGTGGGGGGGGGAAGCTAGAGTTTCATTCAGTTTTACGCAACACTACGGCCCGGGGAGGGCTCCTGCACTGCACCGCAGGGAAGTGCCGCCAAGGCTTGATTTCCCCTCAGCAGAGTGCCCTCTCCTCGCTCACGTGTCCCAGAATCAGCGCTGACCTGACGCAGCTCAGGCACTGTGCATTCCCCTTGAGAAATCACCCAAGGATCCGAACTCCTGGGGGATAGGCCCTCAGACCCCGTGTGAGAATAGGGGCTCTCAGCTCTCAGTGGTGAAGCTAGAGTCTTATTCAGTCTTGTGCCTGCCCCGTAATGTTGCCCAGGGAGGGTTGCTGCACTGCACTGCAGGGAAGTGCCGCCAAGGCATGACTCCCCTTCAGCCCGGTGCCCTCTCCTCACTCACGCGCCTCAGAGTCAATGCTAACCAGTCGCAACTTGGGGACTGTCCACTTCCCTTGAGAAAGCACCCAAGGATCCGAATTCCTGGGGGACAGGCCTCCAGACCTCAGTGGGCGGGAGGGGAGCGCCAGGGATTCAGGGTTGCCGGCAAAGGATTCCCAAAGTTTTATTCAGTTTTATGCCCGGCAGGAGAATGCTACGGCACCCCAGTAGGGGAGGTAGGTCCAGTTTTTAGAAGGTCTCTCCCTGGAGTGTAGTGGGAGGGCCTTTAATTTCTGCCTGCTTGTTCAATTGTGGGGCTCTTGAGCCGGTCTCATGGGGGAGGGGGACTCCCGTCCGCTTGGTGGTGGATTTTGTACCTTTTGTTTGCGTCCTTGTGATCACAGCTTGCCTCAGCGGTGTTGATGTGCGTTCTTCAACCTTCTCTCTTGGTGAGGCTCAAGTCCACCAGGATACTTACTAAATTCCTGTCCCTTAACTCTCCTTCTGGACGGGAGCCTCTGTTGAAAGCTGGCTTCAGTCCGCCATCTTGTCTCCCCTCCCTCCCCCAGGATGACTTTGTATCAATCAGTCATCAATGAGTTTTCATTAGGAGGCATTGTAGGGAAGTGAACTTTTCATAAATTTCAGTTTTACGTGACAAAAAGATAGTTAAACTAATTTACTGCAGTCTTAAGCTTGGAGTGAGCTAAAAGAATCTATTGCTTGTGTCTTAAGGCTGAATGGGCCAAGGCTCCCTATCACTGGATTGTGAATAGTTCCATCGATTAATCAAAGCTGAAGATCTCTCTGCTTGATCTTTTAGAGTAGTTTTAATGATACGGGTTGCTCAGTAAGCACATCCTATTCTTACTTTTTTCTTCTTTTAATCTAGTAATCTAATAGTCACTGACTTTATGTAAGTTAGGAGACATTCTGGAGGTTTGTTCCAGCCTTCAAATGCCATGATTTAGGAAATGTTTGCTGGCATCACAGCCTTTCTATGGAATCAGGAATTACCTATGGTTACAAAGGAGAAGGTTCTTTTTGATCTGTTCTATTCACTCTTGGGTACTTGATCTCTTTGAGTGTTCTGTGTAGAATGTGTCTACCCCATTATATTTTTTTAAAGACTCAATTGGCTAACCCTCTACTGTTTCAATTGTATTTTCTATTTGAAGGCACTGAAGCTTCTGGAACTTGGTCAGCTTTTGTAACTAAAAAATAAATGGCTTATACAGCCTATGATTTTTCTCATAAGAAGTGGAATTTCATCAACTCCTTTTTGTTCTGTTGAGTTCTACTGGCACAAAGACACTTGAATCCCATCAGTCAGCTTAAACTACCACTTTTGTCTTTGCCTTGAGTAATGGGGTTAACTAACAGATTGTTTCGCTTCTAGAAAGCAAGGGAACTGTTTTGGGGAACTAGACGCTTACAATACACTGTGACATTTCTTTCGGCGCAGAGGATATGTGTCTAATTTTAAAGTGGGACTTATATTGGTTATTAACCTATATTCTTCATGAGGACTTTAATCAAACTATACCTATTCCATAGCATGAATTTTAAGGAATTTGCTTTTAAGTGGATACAAAGGCTTTTAAATGTGAGATAAGTGATAATTAGACTCAAGATATAGGTTGTCCTAGATTTTTACCCAAATAAAACTCTTGGTATCAGCTTCATTGGCTTAAATTGGACTTCTGTAGTTGGAAATGAAAAACAAATTAGACAGTATCAAATTAGACAGTATGAAAATATCCATTTTTGGATATACCAGATCTCTGTAGCTCTGTGGCAGCAACCTGAGAGTCTGAAGAAATTATAAGTTAAAAGAGAGAAAAATGTAATTATGTCTCTGTGGGCTTGGGAGCCTGTTAAGTTAGTGAAATTTTGCTTTTCTAAAGTAAGCCTTCTTACAAGGCAGGCTTTTAGAAATTCTCACTCTAGCAAATTGCAGCAGAACATTGTTCTTGTAAAAAATTGTATCACTGCTTTTCTTCTCCTCCTTTTTAAAGGAAAGATTTTTCTTCAATTGGCTAGCAGGCACAAGCGTTTCAGTTAACATCCATTTTCAAAATGTCTTTAAAATTGTAAATAGTATCTTTTATCACAAGGTTATAAATGGTGCGAAGGCATTTAAATTGAGTGTTTCTCTGACAATATGCTAATAAATGTTGATATCCAAAAAAAGGAAAATAATGCAGAGGCTTATTTTAAGTCACATAAATGTGAAAGGGTGGTATGCTGCATGGCGTGTGCTAATTACACTGGTCAATCCAACCAGACAACCACAGAGTTGCAAACATTGGCTCTCAATAGGAAAGCTTAGAATTTGACGCTGACAATTGCTCCCAAATATGAACCACTGTGGTAATGTGGGGGTAGGGCACTGGGACGTTTCTTTGAAGAGCATGCAGAGTCATCAAGAAACCCACCAAGAGCTATTACCTTCAAAATTGCATTAAAAATGCCACATGATGCAACCTTGCTTTGTGCTATTAGCATTTGAAGAATACCTTCAAATGATTTACAAGGGTAAATGACAAAGAGAGGAAAGATGCAAAGAGAAGGCAAAATGACAAGTCAGTACAAAGGTTTTCAAATGAGATTGGAAAGGAACAAAAGAGCTGGCAGAAGGAACTTATATCCACAGCAAAGCTTTGAGTTCCCTTTTGACACCAGGCCACAGAAATACTTTGGGTCTTGGATCCAAAAGGCTGACAAATGGGAAGTCACCTAGACAGGCACGATGGCACTGTTAATCACATCCCCCTGACTGACTATGACTGTAGAAATTTTAGCAAATTTCCTAAGGGCAGTTGAAAATCAATCTGAATATTAGGTGAGGATTTCAGAAAGCTATACTGAGGATATTAAAACAGTTGAATAGCTAGAATTGAAGATTATCTTCAAAGCCATTTAGAATGTCACCATATGCAAACACAGGAAAGAGACAAGAAATGAAATAATGCCTAACAAATCAGATAATTTTATATATACATGTATGTACATTTTAAACCCACCCTTCTTTTAATAATTTCATAATGTTTCAATTCTAGTAACAATAGCCTTCTTTTACATTTTGGAAATAGAATTAGGAAAGCCTAGCCCTGGGTAAGCTGAAAGCTGGTGAAGATCTCTGCTCTCTCGTTTCCCTTTTCTGATCATAGATTGTCCATTTAGGCTTTTGCTCCTAAGCACCCTGTGTCCCCAGTGTGTCTGAGTCTGCCCTGGCTTTCACTTTAGGGATTTGTGGGTCTCTCCAACAACCTTTTATTTGAGACTGTCTCATCTATTAGTTCATTCATTCAATTTTTTTTCCACAAAAAATGAATATATTTTCCTTCTCTTTCATTCATGCTTAAATGTACCAGCATTTTTCCTGTTTCTATTGCTTCATAGCAATTGGTTGACCTGACATATGTGCACCAATGCACAAGTAAGACTACGTTATTGCATGCCGATCACTGCTTTGTGTCTCCCAGGGAATTCCTGACCACAGGCTTTATTCTCCAATAATGTCAAAATGTTAATCCTAACTTGAACAAAGGTGATTTAGAGTGGAGAGACACACAATAATGCCCTCAAATCCCACGTGGGACTGCCAATCCTACTCATATGTGAAGTAGCGTTAGGATTAGGCTGGATTGTTACTGGAATCTAGATCTTGAAATTTTCTCTGTGACTTTTTTTTTTCCTGTTGAATGGAGTCAACGTAGGTCCAATGGTTCCCCAATGGTTATAGGATATGCCTGATCCTGGGTCCTATTCACTGTAAGCCATGTGGGTATACTCTTAGCTTAGGACTTTCAGAAAATCTGAATAAAGAGCTCTGAGAAAAAAATTATATGGAAAAATGATAATATAGGACATGAGGGAGAAACAGAGTGCCATGGTGTTTGAAATAGTAGATAGCAGAAAACCTGGGATATGGCTCTGCTCACTTCTGACCAGTCTGGTCTAGCCCTTAACCTCTCTGCATCCTCAGCAGTAAAATGGGGTGGTCACTGCTGCTTCTCTGGAGGCTCCCTGAGGCTCTGTGAAATGGTTTTAAAAGCACTGGTTGAGGTGACTTCTTATATTTTTCCTATCTTCCCCAAATCTGCTAGGTTGAAATATGCCTTCCCCTTAGAAATTAAAACAGAGCTTCAGTAGGGCAACTCTGGTTTCTCAATGCAAGATATTTTGGATCATGCTAAGCCTTGTTTCCTGACATATCCTTTATGAGGAATCCTATGGGTTGAAATTCCACCAGGATTTCTGAAATTCAAAATCATCTGGTTAATAAATATTTAGTATTTATTCTCTATGAAGGATGCATTTCTTTTCCTCCTGAATATACATAAACAGGGAGGATGATATTTCTGTTTGCCTGAGGATCGACTGTTCTATGGAGAGTAGGACTGGAGATTTTAGGAGTTCTGACCCTTCTTGGCTGAATGGAAGTCTCACATCTCTCTAAGATAGTCCCAGAAGGGCTAAGTGGCAATTTCCTTGGGGTTTCTCTTTATTTGGGGGCAGCTTTGGAAGTCTTGGGTTTGTCATTTCCTCAGACTGTGGCAGCTTTTCAGGTCTTTTCGCTATTTCTCTATTTCTTATAAAACCCTAGAGCATCTAACGTCCTCAAGCTCTTTCCCTGTGACTTGCCCAGAGGACAATTTGTAGCAGAGCTCTCCTTATTTCCTATAAGACAACCTGCTTTTCCCCATAGCTCTTTCAGGCTACAGTTCTTCCAAATAATAGCTCTTTTAAGGACATTGATGCAAGTCCTCTGGATTAACTTTGGGGAAACAAATCAATATAAATACTACTATAATTGTAACTGCCCCCCTAAGCAGCTCTCTGCTTTTCTCCAAAGTACAGAGATGATTTGTTGATTTTTTGCTTTGGCTTGAAGTGTATTTTCAGCCACCCAAAGGATTCTAGGATGCTACAATTCTCATTTTTGGGGGGATAATTCAAGAATCCAAGGAGTTTGGCAAAACCCTCCTGTTTGTATTTACTTCCTTGGGCATAGCAGCACATAATAAATCAAGATTCAGAAACAACTCTGGGCTTCTCATAGTTCCCTGAGGTAATTATGCAAAGTAAACTCTAATAAAGATCATGGGTTATACACATAAGAGCAGTTTAAATCCATGCTTCATTTAAACTCATTGTGATGAGCAGATATTTGGTTGCTGGTTGCCTTTTCTCCGTGGGCTATAAGATTAGCATTTATTTTAGGGCTGTATAATTTGTTCTTCAAGGGGAGACAGTTAAATGTTGACGAAAATCACATTCTGAGGCGTGACAAGTGAGTTGAACCTTGGACCTTTTATGTGTGTGGGTGAAGGGGTGTTTAACCTGTGGTCCACCGGCTGCATGAGGATTATATGAGGAATTTTTTGCTCATCTGTGGGGGTGGATATCGTGAAAAATATGCACAGACCTGTTTTTGCTCATTAGCTTTCATTAGTTTTTATGTATTTAATGTGTACCCCAAGACAATTCTTCTTCCTCCAATGTGTGGCAGAGAAGACAAAACACTGGACACCCTGGATCCTTCAGAGACCAGAGGTGGGAGGGCTTCTTGCCAGGGACACATCTATGGAAAGGGGCATGTTTCCTATGGATCAAAGTCTCCGTATCTGTGGTACATGGCTAGCACTTTTCTGAGATCATAGGACCGCTACCTAATTTTCTTTGAAAAGAAATGTAATTCAAACTCATAATCCTGATGAAAAAGTTAGGAAAGTATATAATTTGATATAATTTTGATGACTTCGTGGGCAGATTAATTGGGTTGTTGAAGAACTTCAAATTCTTTTCTTTTTTTTTGGAGACATAGTCTCAGTTGGTCACCCTTGGTAGAGTGCTGTGGTGTCACAACTCACAGCAACCTCCAGCTCTTGGGCTTAGGCGATTCTCTTGCCTTAGCCTCCCGAGTAGCTGGGACTAAAAGGTGCCCGCCGCAACACCTGGCTATTTTTTGTTGCAGTTGTCACTGCTGTTTTAGTTGGCCAGGGCCGGGTTCAAACCTGCCACCCTCAGTATATGGGGCCAGCGCCCTACCCATTGAGCCACAGGTGCCAACCAGGACTTCAAATTCTTGTCCTTGAAAGACTATTGATGTTAGCCACTGTCTTCTCTAATTCCACTGATTTTCAGGCCCTACAGTCTGCAAGGTGCAGGCTAAATTCTATCCAGGCTCTGCGTTAATCCTGAGGAAGAAGAGCCTGAGCATCAGAAGGCTTATCTGCATGGGCAGGTGCAGTTTGGAATCCTGCCACATGTACATGGAAATGAGGAATTCTGACGTGCTCCAGAACAGCTCTGAGCCATGGCATCTGATTGGCACCCTGCCTCCTAATCTCTCCCAGGTGTCAGGCGATGTCACGTAGAATCTGGCTTACTCTATTCTAATATTTCAGAGACATACTATGACTCAGCTCATTATCATTTCTGATAGCCAGACTTCTGCTTTTTTTAAAAAAAAAAACAGTAATATTAATAATGGCTCAGTTCGGGCACATCAGTTAGCCCCATGTGGAATGTGTTTTTTCAAGCATTTTACCTGGATTATCCCATTATATTCTCACAACAATCCTATGAAGTATTTTCATTATCCTCATTTTACAGTTTAGGAAGTGAGAGCTTTGAGAGCTTAAATAACTTGCCTGAGTTTACCCAGCCAGTAAGTTGTGGAGTCAGAATGTGAAGCCACATCCCCTGACTGTAAGATGTGTATTCAGCCAATCCTCTGGTTGTTCATGATATCATAGGCTTCACGAGGAGCCAGGCAAAGATAAATGTCGTCCCAGCATCAGGTTTGTTTACATCTGTGTGGGAAACACTATAAACCTTATATATACAAAAACCATGTATTTTGGTGTGTTACCATTAAAATTTGACTTTATACGTGTTCATACGCCCTGATTTTCTCATTTGCTGATTTAAATTGTGTGGTGTGTATCTTGTGTACTGATCAGAGCTGTACTTGTTGCTGCTACACTTGTCATTGGCTGTATATGTCTAATCACTCACATGATCATGCAGGGCTGGTGTCAGTGGCTGGCAGGTGGCCTTCCTCATGATGACTCAGGGATTTAGCTCCTCTCCTCCTGTGGCTTCCCTTAGGGCTGCACAGTCCTCTGCACCCAGCTGGCAAATGGAGAATGGGAACATGAAGTAGGCACACCTGCTTCTTGAGAAACTTGGCTGGAAGTGACACCCTTCACTCTCACAAGAGCCATTCCCTTGACACCACTTGAGAAATGTGATCCCTGACATGCATTCTGCTGTTGGCAACAGCTACTTGCAGTGAATGGGGAAACCAGAATCTTTGGCGGACAATCTGCATCTCTGCCTAGATGGTCTTTTGTAAAAAGGTTGGTTGTAAGTTAATGGTAAAGAAAAGCATCTGGAAATAGCTTAGTAGCTACAACCCTGAAACAGTAAAACTGCATGAGTCCTGGAAAGCTTTGTGTCTGTTGGGTTAAAGTCACTGGATACCTTTGTGCAGTTTATGTGACTGGGCTTCTGTCTTCATAAGTGATTAATTTTGACCTTCCAGGTTAGGTTCTGCCAGACAATCTGCTTGTCACTTGGTGCTGCACACTTCAGGTGCCAGACCATCATCTCTGTCCTTGCGTTTGCTAGCTAGGGTCCTCCTCCAAGGCTTATGGAGCAGCAGGAACCACAAAGCTGATACAACACCTTTGAGCACAGACATTCCTGGAGACCTGATGCCAGGAACCTCTATTGGTTTTGGGGTTTCCTTTGGGAGCTCCTACTTTATAATGGTTCTTATACCAAGTTGGTTTGCTAATTGGGGCGTTTGGCCACAGCACTGAAAAAAATCCACTTCATCTCCTTAGTTGACGAGCAGGTTGCTGCCTGCTCCTGGTTTGGTAGGTGGTCAGCAGTGAGGTATAGCCTCACTCCCTCTATGCTTACTCCTCTGTCCTGGCTATGCTGATGCAACCTCAGCTTCATTGACTGTCTAGTCCCAAACAGAGAATGTAGATCAGCCCGATTCAGTCACTTCCCACTTAATGTGCACTTTCTCCTTATACTTAAATGTTGTCATATTCCTGATAACCATTGCTGATCATGAACTTGTAACCTTACTAACTTCAGGCCTAGTTGTATGTTGTGAATGCCCGTTCCCCAGTCTTTGCTTCCCATTTTCCATAAATCCAGGCAAATGCTCATATATCCGAGGAGGGACATACCTCTTAGTCATATCCCTTAGCTCAGGGAAGTGGGCCAGTGTGAGAAATATGGCTTAAATTTCACCTTTGGGTAGCAGCTCAGTATTTTCAGCATGACAGTCTTTGAGAGTAGATGAATCAAGTTCACTTAACCTTTTCACATTCCTGAACTCCCCAGGTAGGTGGTATTAGCAGTCATAGATGGCTAGATATGTGATTCATATTTTCCCCACCTTGCAAAAAAGAAGACAAAACTGAAAGAGGGAATTTAAACTGTCTTCTATAAATTATTTTTTTTAGGCAGAATATTTGAACCCGCAAACAAAATATTCATGCTTTAATTAAAGAATATAAGGGAAATGTCTACTGAAGAGAGCTTTCCTCTGGGGATTGCTACCTGAATGCAGGGCACTATTTGGTGGATATTCCTGCCTCTGTTTGCAGACAAGTACATAGGTAGAGGCTGCTTCTTTACACTTCTCTTTACACTTCTTTACACTGCCTCGGTTTTTACTCTTTTGTCCCTTCCTCACACAAATAAGTATCATAAAAGGGAATGGTTATTGCTCAGAGAAGCAGGACTTCATTCTGTAGTTTGATGCACTGTATACTTGGGTGGACCCTGAATGAATTTCTTCTTTGGGTGGCCTTGGGTTGGTTCAATAATTAAAAATGATAGTAATGGGGATCCCAATAGACTAGCAGTGGGTCACAAGACCTCTTTGGGACCTTTTAGGAGACTCCCATGCCAAAAAAGAAGCCTCCATAGCTGAGAAATTTATTTTCCCTCCTCAACTCTGATGATTGTAGTTGGTTTGCTAAGCAGACAGAATGCTGCCTTTTTAGTGTTTTATTTGGCCCATACAGTGTTACTTAATTTTTAGAATTTGAATACTTTTAGCTGGGATCATGTTCTCCATTTAACCATGGAGCTCACCATTCTGTAGAACTGATTCACATTTTTCTGGGGACTGGGAGCATTTTATTTTGTGATGTTGTGTGTGAGGTGTTTGACTAAAGTGGATATTTCATTGAGTACTATGCGTAATAAGGTCTTGAGATGTCTTTTAAAGGGGGAAAAGATAATGGAATTTATATTTATTGGGAAGCTACCTTCTGCCAGGCATAATATTTGTATATTATTTCAATTAATACCCACAACCATCTTTTGAATAAGCCTGTACCTTCCATTGTACAAATGAATGAACTAATATTGTGTAAATGGCTCCCATATACTTAGCAGAACAGTGTGGAAAGGACAGTGTCTGAATCCTATGTCTGGAACTTTCCTTCTTTCAGCCTCTTGACTTTCAAGGTTTATAGAAACTATAGACAGTGTTAAGTTTATGCCCGATAAATAAAATCCAATATAAATGCTAGTAATGCAGGGAAAAAATTCATTTTTAAACTAGAGCACATGACTGTGTGACTTTCCTTTTTTCCTTGAACAAAGACTACACTGATTTCAAGGGCATTTTTGTGATTATAAAAAACCTTGAGGTACTCAACTAGTCCTTGATTACTAGTTATAATAATATAACTAGTAATGAGTGTGTGTATACATATATAAAATCATATTTTTTATTTTTAATGTACCCACAGCATATGGAAATAGGTGGTAATTTTGCTATTTAATACAGTCAGGTTTATGCAGTGCATTGGAATGTATGCTGAGTTTTGAAGTTGAAAACAACTAAGTCGACATAAATACTAGAAATATGGATTTTTTTCCCATACTGTTAGTATACTACCAATACTGCCATTTCCATCTTTCATCAAAAAGAAGCGTGTGTTTAGAATCATACAAATTCTAAACATTAAAAAATACTACATATATGTATGTATATATACTATTTATCTGCTCATATACTTTAATATCTGATTTATGTTCTCTTCATCACTTATTCTTTCTAAGAAGCTATGAAGATAGTAATGCAACACACTAGAACTACTGTCAGCATAAGATATAAAAAGCAGCAAGAGATAAGTGGTCTTGCTATTGACTGAAGTAAAGGAGAATGACCCTCTGATTCAGATCTGATTGACTTAACTACTTCCTTGCATATGGACAATGTCAGAAAGCCATTGTGAAATAATCATTTGCCTTAAAAATGTTATTTTATAAAGGCATGACTCTAACCTTATCAGAATGTCAGAGCAGAAGCCCTGGCAACTGCAGTTGTTGACTGGCAGGAAACCCATCTGTAAGCCAGTGATAGGGGGATATGGTATCTGTGGAATATGATTTTATTTTATGGAGAATAAAGAAGCTGTATTCTTGGAAATGATGAGCACTAAATTTGTCTTCTAGTGGATTGTGACTGTTGTGCCTTTTCTCTTAATCAGTTTCTACCAGAACCAAGAGAGGATCTAACCTGTTTCCTATAATTCAGGAGAAAAGAATTGGGAGTGGGGCTGACAAAAACATTCAAAACAGGAATTCTCAACCTTTTAGATATTTTAATCCCTTTTACAGGCAGCTGAAGCTTTAGATGCCTTCTCAGTATGTTTTAAATGCATAAAATGAAACACGTACATTAAGAAATATAAGTACTCTTTGATTAATGAAGTATTAATGAATATAAAATGCCATTTTAAGATCTGTAATAACAGCAATATGGAAAACAAATAATTTCTACCAGTGACAAAATCTCAGGTAATGCTAACACTACTGAGATTTGTTATCTAAGTTTATAATTGAGAAAAATTCTCAATTGAACTTAATGGTTAGGGAAAATGTAATTTTCCTCTCTTCATACTTACAATCCCCTTGATTTCTAGCCACAGGTTCTTTGGGGAATCTGTGCAAAGCAAGGTTGAAGGAGTTTTCTTCAGAATGGGCAAGGAGGAACTTGGCGGCCTCAGTCAAGTCCATTTGGGGAATGTTTCTATCACAGATGATACACCTGGACCCCTCAGCAGCATTCATAAATAAGGTAGAGTCATCACTGTTCCTTCGGGTCTTCAGATATATCTTTCAGTATTTAATATCATCTTTATAAAAAAATATTTCTAGAAATTTTTATTGTTTTACTTGAGTTTCTTTATAAGGTTGAATTCAAGAAAAAGTAGTTTTGATAATTTTTATTGAACACCAACTATATCTAACATAATTCTAACTAAAGATGTTCTTGCTATTTATCTGCTCATTTATATATCCATTTATCTGCATAGATATGCAGGGAAGTATCTAGAATGATGTTCTCCAGTAGCTGGGGATGGTTATTGCTGAGGGGAAATTTGGGAGTTTATTTTCTAGATGGGTGATTTGAGCCTGTTACCTGAACGTCTAATATTAAAGGGAAGGAGATACATAGCATATGACAATAGCTTTAGAATTAAAGGGGAAGATGGAAATATATTCATATACAGAGGAGCAGTAGCAGTGGCAGGAGAGGCTTTGAAGGTATGAGGAAAGAGAAGACAGATGGTAGAATGAGTGTTGAGGCAGACAGAGCACTGGTCTCCAGAAGTGGGTGCAACTGGAGAAAGCACGATTAATTCTTGAGATAAGCTCTATGGCAGCACTGCCCTTAGACTCAGAAGTGTCTATCCTGGGCCCCTCCCCACACTGGAGGGTCTTGCTTTGGCTTTCCTCAGGCTGCATCCCTTTTCATGGGGCCAGGAATTTATTGGGTCAAAAGGACACGACACTGAGCCCTTTGCACATGGCTACTAGAGCATGCTCCATTTACTCAGGACCTACAAAGGGTCTGTGCTGAGCCCTGGCTTACAATGACTACTTTTTTGGGAATGTTTTGACATATGAGGTAGGCCCACTGCTGGTATAGGTTCACGATCAAGCCTGAGCAGTGGACAAAGGTTTTGTTTTGGGGGTGTGTGGGTGAACATGCAGACTGAATATCCGGAAGTGCAAGCACAAGGCTTCTTAAAGTTTAGAATGGATCTGAGATTGAGAAACAATTGGAGCAGGCTCAGGATTTGGAGCTGGGTGCCAGAGGGCTCTGAGGATACTCTTCTGCTGCTGCCAATTTTTATTATCAAATTTGGAGGAGTCTGAGTCTTCTAAATTTCAGAATGTCCTATTGAATTTTCAAGGTGGGAAGAAAAAACATGTATTTTAGTAGTTTGTTAGCTACATTAATAAATGTTTAAAATAGGAACTTGGGTCTTCATTTCTAACTTTTGCCCCAGATCCCCAACTGTGGGCTGGATCTATTCAAAGTGTAGAAAACAAAAAGGTTCTGGAAAGAGAACACAGAAAATTCATATTGGTTTGCCTTAGTGCACTCATAATTTATGAGGCAAGCTCTTCTGGGGATGCTGTGAGGTTGGGGGAGGGTGAGTTAAGAGGACAGTGGCTAAGAAGAATTCACTGGGGAAGTGGTATGGCATGAACTCCAGGGTGAGGAAGGAGCCAGGAGGGCATGAAGCAGGAGGCAAAGTGACTTCCTCATGACTGCCTCTGGCCATGTTCAGAGATGAGAGAGGAGGGGTTCAATAGAGTAATTCTGCTTCATTCTTCATTTATGTGTTCAACATATGTTTACTGAGAAGCTACATGTGATGGGACAGGAACTATTCTGAATAGAAGGAAACAGTGATGAACACAGATGACAAAGCCTGTTCACCTGACACTAAAGTTTGCCTTTTTCAGAACTGCTAGGAACAATACAACTTTCCTCACTGGGATGCATAGTAAGGGTAGAAATCAAAACACACGTATCTCTGGCTCAGTAAATAATCACTCTATGTAAAAATTATATTCCAGTAACAGTGTCATAAATAACTAAATGTTGCTTAAGCAATTCTAGGTACGGTAATCATCTATGATCTCTTAAAAAAGACTTGGCCCTAAGTCATGTCTAAGCATCTTACTTTTCACAATTTTATTCTCTGTTCTTTCTGGATTGACACAGAAGCAAGTTAGAGAAAATCTTGCTATAGAATTTTCACTATTGGCTTAATGACTAACACTCATCTCAAATCTGTCTGTCTAAGTGTTTGAGTGTTGTGCTATGTTATGTAAAATGGCACACTTATAACCAGCCTGTTTTTTTCCATTCGACGTTAGTAGTAACTTAACATTCCTTGCAAAAGTCTGAGAGAAGCTAGAGGCTGTGGAATTTCCTGATGCCATTGGCCTGCCCTCTGGCATGTTCTGACTGGGGTAGGTTGTCTTGACTTGTTTGTGCTATGGTACCGTGATGATGGTATTGAGATACCACAGTTCAGTGATTCCTTAGGTGGGACTTTTGTTCCAGCAGAGAATGCATTATCAAGGACAATCGAACCAAACAGTGTCAGAGAGTGAAGATAGCTTTGTAAAACTTCATTTTCAACTCAAAGTGCTCTAGAAAGACTCTGCACTCTGACACTAGTTATCTTAGTGTCTTAATTTCTTCATTTGTAAAATGGGGTTATAATATCTACGTCAAAGAGTTTTTGCAAAGATGATAACAATTGATGTATTCAAAGCACATAGTCTGTCTCTCTGCTGATGTGGTTTGATCAAGTATACATGTGACAATTCACACTGCTATTTCTGAGTCAACAGATTTCACTGAACATTTACTGAGTCACAACTACTGTGTGTATCTGATGTTACACAGTTGATAAGCACTCTTGACTTACGGACCTTATGTGTCACTATTCCACGTAACAATTCTAGTGGCACTGTTTTAAGCACAATCATGTGTTGATATTTTCTGGGGTTCTTAATTTTGAATTCTCTGCTCCTAATATAAATAATGAAATTTTTATCAGCACGCCTCCCATATAATAGATCTATAATAAATGCTTTTCAAATGAACAAATATTGCAGTCCCGGTGTGAATTTTAAAAAGCCAGAGAGTACAGGCTATTTGTATTAGGAGGACAGAAGTATTTATTAATGCAAATTACAATGAATGTTTCAGTGACAATTATTTTTAGAGAACTGTCATGAAATTCCATCATGGGAAATGCAGTGGGGAAGCCATAGTGATTGGTGGAAGAGAAGTCAAGTCTCCTAGAATTTTGCTTATTTTTAAGCTAAGGGTGATGATTCTTTTGTGACATTTTAAAAGCAGCTTTATTAAGATATAATTAACATATAAATTGTTAATTGCAGAAATACAAAGTGTCAAAGTTGACAAATTTTGACATATGTCTAAATCCATAAATGCTTCATTGCTATCAAGAAAACGGTCTATGAAACTAATGCTCCATGATCACATTAATGTACACAGCTATGATTTAATTAAAAAAAAAAAAGAAAGAAAAGAGACTTTTCTTGTAAGTCTTTTGTAATACTCCATCTCATGTCTAACATAATCCCCTTTCTGCCCCACCACCACTCCAATCCCTAGTGGTTACTGTTTTTTATCACTGGAGATTAGTTTGCATTTTCTAGAGTTTTATATAAGTGGAATTATGTACACTGTTTTTCTTTGTCCACTCGGTATAACTGGTTTGAAATTCATCCATGCTATTTGCAGGTATTATCAGTGCATTCCACCCTATTTGCTGAGTAGTATTTCATTGTATGGATACCGTATACCTTGTTTATCTATTTAACTTTTGATGCACATTAGGATGTTTTCATTTTTTTTCTCTTGGGTTAATACCTACAAGTTGAATAGCTGGATGATATAGAAAGTGTTTGTTAATTTTTTTTTTTTTTGAGACAGTCTCACTATGTCACCCTCTGTAGAGGTAATGCTATGGCGTTACAGCTCACAGCAACCTCAAACTCTAGGGCTTAAGTAATTCTCTTGCCTCAGCCTCCCAAGTAGCTGCCACACCCCACTGTTTTTTTTTTTTTTGTTGTTGTTGTTCTTCTTCTTCTTGTTGCAGTTGTCATTGTTGTTTAGCTGGCCTGAACATGCCAGCCTCAGTGTATGTGGCTGGTGCCGCAACCGCTGTGCTATGGGCGCGGAGCCCATGTTAAATTTTTAAGAAACTAACAAAATACTTTTCACAGTGGCTGTGCCACTTCTCATCTCAACAGGGTGTGGGAGTTCTGGTTGCTTCACACCCTCACCAACACTTGGTATGTTCTCATTTTCACTTTTAGCTATTCTAACAGGCGTGTCGTGGTATCTCATTGTGGTTTTAATTTACATTTTCCTAATGGCTAATTATATTGAGATTCTTTTAGTGCTTACTTACCATCCATATATGGTAGAACCTCTATAGTTGGAACCTCTATATCCACATACGGTACAATCTCTATAGTTGAACCTCCCTACGTTGACCTCCTTAAGGTGACCTAATTTTCAGAGACCAGATATGCACCACATGTACCTATCAATACAGTAGGCCTAGTTCCTTATGTTGACCACCTCCATTGGTTGAACCAGTCCCCTGGGTGTTCAACTTACAGAGGTTCTACTGTATTTGCTTTGGTGCCTGCTCAAATCAACCCAGTCTTTGGTAGTGTTCTTACTATTTAGTTTTGAAGGTCCTTAAATATTCAGAATATAGGTTCTTCATTGGACATACACTTTGGAAACATTTATGCTCACTCTGTGGCTTGAGTTTTCACTCTTTTAATAGTATCATTCAAAGAACAGAAGTTTTTAATTTTGATCAAGTCTAATTTATCAATTTGTTATTTTATGAAAAGTAGCTTTGGCACAATATCAGATAAATCTTTGCCAGACCCAAGGTCAAAATATTTTTTCTTATGTTTTCATATAGAGGTTTTATAGTTTCAGGTTTTACATTTAAGCTTATAGTTCATTTTGAGTTACTTTTATATATGATATGATAAAGTGTTAATTTTTTGAGTCTTTTAAATATGATATGACAGTCTTTTATATATGATAGCTTTTTTTGAGGTAGATTTTTATATATGATATGAGGTATGAATACAAGTTTACTTTTTTGCATATTTATATCCAATTGTTACACTATAATTTGTTGAAAAGACTAGCCTTTTCTCACTAACTGTCTTTGCATTGCTTTCAAAAGCCAGTTGTCCAAATACAGGTGGGCCTATTTCTGAATTGTTTTATTCTGTCAATTTTTGTGCCTATCTGTATTCCTCTGTGGTACTGTTACAATATCTTGAAATCAGGAAATGTTAGCCCTCCAAATTTGCTCTGCTTTTTGCGAAGTTTTTAAAGGACATTTTAGTTCGTTTGCCTTTTCATATGAATTCAAGAATTAATATTACAAATTTTGACAGCATCAAAACCTGCTAGAATTTAAAAGGTATTGCATTGAATATATTGATCAATTTGGGGATCATTGATGTCTTAAAAATACTGAATATTCTGACACATGAACAAGATATTATTTCTATTTATTTAGGTCTTTAATTTGTCTCAGCAATGTTTTGCAGTTTTCAGCTTATCAGTCCAAAACATCTTTTTTCAGATTTATCCCTGCATTTCATAATGTTGATCCTATTGTAAGTGACTGAGTTTGCTTTTTAAGTTCCATTTTGTGACTGTTTTTTATTGGTGTACATTGATTTTTGTATGTGGATCTTGTATTCTGCAAACTTGTAAACTCCCTATGTAGTTGTAGTAATTTTTGTCAGATTTAATAGTATTTCCTACATAGAAAATCATGTTGTGTTTATATATGTAAAAGGATAGCTTTACTTATCCCATTCAAATCTGGATGCATTTTCTTCTGTTTTTCTTGACTTGTTATATTTACTAGAACCTCCAGTGTAATGTTGAATAGAAATTCACAGAGCAGACATCTTTGTTGTGTTCCTGATTTTAGGAGGAAAAACAGTGAGTCTTAAGTCTGATGGTAGTTGAAGGCTTCTGGTAGATGCTCTTTATGAGGGTGGTGAAGACACTATTCTGAGTTTTTCATGAGTTTTTGTCAACAGATATAGGTGTTTGTCAAATAACACTTATCCTGCATTTAGTGTGATGATTGTATGTTTTTAAAAACATTTTTACTTTTTATCTTGTTTGGTGAATTATATTGATCACTTTTTGCAATTTAAACCCACTTTGCCATTTGTAATAAATTCTGCTTGGTTATGGCATATTGTCTTTTAGATATATTATTAAGTTCATCCTTTAAAATTTTTCTTCAGAACTTTTGCATCTATATTTATTGAGGAAATTGAAACTTTTTGTAATATCTTTATCTGGCTTTGGTATCTCGGTAATGCTGATCTCATAGAGTGAGAAAGGAACTAAGTACTCAACTGAAATATCTGTACCTCAGTTTTTTGAAAGAGTGTGTGTGTACATGTGTGCGCATTGAGAGAGAGAGAATTATTGGTATATTATTACATTCTTACAGGTTTGGTAGAATTCACCAGTGAATCCATACAAATATAGAGTTTTCTTCCTGGAACGATATTAAGTACAAATTCAATTTCTTGAATAGATGTGGAGCTATCTGAGTTATCTTTTTCTCCTCCAGTGAGAGTTAGTAGTTTGTACCTTTCAAGGAATATGTCCATTTCATTTAAATTGTCAATATATTGTTAATGATTGAAGTTATTAATATTATTAATATGTTAACATTAAAGTTATTAATATTATTTGCTTACTATACCATTATTAGCAGTAGAATCTATGAAGATGTCACTTCACTCATTCTTGTTTTTGGCAATTTGTGTCTTCTGTCATTTTTACTGATCACCTTGATTAGAGATGTATTCATTGATATATTCATTTTTTGTAAAGTGTTTTTAATTATTTTTGATTTTTAAAAATTGACAGATAAAATCGTAGGTGTTTATTATGTACAATATGATGTTTTGAAATATATACATTGTGAAATTGCTTCATATAGCTAATTAACATATTCATCACCTTACAAAGTTATTATTGGAATGACAACACTATAAATCTAGTCTCTTAGCATTTTGAAAGAATTCAATATGCTGTTATTAACTAAAGTCACTATGTTGTACAATAGATATCTTTTCTCCTTCCTAACTACAATTTTGTGTCCTTTGGCTAACATCTCTACAACACCCAGCACCCCTAACCCACCACAACCCCAGCCCCTGGTAACCATTGTTATATTCTAGTCTCTCCTTCAACAAGTTTTTTAGGCTCTACAAACAGGTGGTATTTGTCTTTCTGTGCCTGATTTATTTCACTTGACATAATGTCCTTCAGGTTCATCTATGTTGCTGCAAATGATAGAATTTCATTCCTTTTTATGGCTTACTAGTATTCCTTTTTTTTTTCCCTTAGGGTTTTCTACATAGAAAATTATGTCGTCTATGAATAAATCAGTTGGCCATATATACACGAATTTGCTTTTGGACTCTCTATACTGCCCCATTGTTCTATAGGTTTGTCTTTATTGTTTTTTCTATTTCTGTAAAAAATGTCATTGAGATTTTGTTAGAGATTACATTGAATGTGTAGATCACTATGGACATTTTAATAATATTAAGTCTTCTATGTGTACAAGAGGTCTTACCATTCATTTGTATCTTTTTAAAATTTACTTTATTAATGTTTTATAGTTTTCACTATATAAGCATTTCACCTTCTTAGCTAAGTGTTTATTCCTATGCATTTTATTCTTTTTAGCGATATTATAAATGGGATTGCTTTTCTTGCTTTTATAGTTTTTTACAAGTTTAGCTTCTTCTCTCCTGCTTGATGAGTATCACTATCCTTTTTTATGAAGTGTACCACATGATTATGGAAAAAGTTTGAGATGCTTTTGAGAAATAGTTTTGAGAAATAGTTTTGAGTATTTCTAGGTCTAATTTAAATTTTGTTTAACATCTTTAAATGAACCAAGATATTCACTCATATTTATGTAATTAATTTTCCCAGAAGAATCCTTTAACATTCATTCAAGTGATTGAAATAAATACCATTTCCAGAGAATAATCTTTTCCCATTTCATGCATGAGAAAATTCAGCTTACAGATATACCAGGCAAGCTGCAGTTCTTCCCAGTACTTCTCAAGTAGCAAATAGAGGCAATTTCGGTAATTTCCTGTAATGTAGTTAAATTACATTGTTGTTTTACATATTAGAGCACTTAAAGAAATACAACTATATCTCTTTCCCTAGCCACTTTCTGTTTAGGCTACAAATGGATTCTATAGACTCAGTCTTGGAAATTATAAAGAATCCACTAGAAAAATTGGCTGGGCTCCCCAGTACTGTTAAAAGGTACTTAGATGACTTAAAAAATAATAATCACCCTGCTGCTGAATGTCATTTTAAAAGAATCAAGTGAAACTTTTCTTAGCTGAAAATTTAACCTAGTCATAAATAATAATGGCTTATTTAAGAAAAAAAAAACCCACTCTAGTTAAAAGAAAAAATCTGTCTCAGGAAAATCAGTTTTCTTAGCGCTTGCTTTGCAGAAGTCATTGCTTTAACAAACACCCACTTTGGAGATGTGCTGACATCAGAGATGCTGACTGTGAGTAAAAACAGTCTGTCCTACAAAGGTGCTGTGTGCTGGAAGTTGTTAACCAGAAATGCACTTGTTCACTTTAGACCCACTCAAAAAAACTAGGAAAAACATCATATAATTTTTTTTGGAGAAAAACAGATTTCCAAACTTTAGGATGCAGACAAATCAAGATTAATATGCTTCAGAAATTGGTGATGATAAGGGCCCTACTTTTTGGCTCTTCTTGTGTTTGTTTATTTATTTTTATTTTTTAAATTTATTTATTATTAAATCATAGCTGTGTACATTAATGCAATCATGGGGTACCATACACTGGTTTTATAGACCATTTGACATATTTTCATCACACTGGTTAACATAGCCTTCCTGGCATTTTCTTAGTTATTGTGCTAAGACATTTATATTCTACATTTAGTAAGTTTCACATGTTCTTCTTGTGTTTATTAATGGAAGTGCCAGGATCTTTCATCTTAGGGTTAAATGTTTATACTTGGTAACATTTCTAAAAAGAATTCAATTTAATTAGACCCATTGTAGCATTGGCTTCAAACTGAAAATCTGTTTTAAATTATAGACGCTTGAATATTTTCCATCAAATCTTGAATGTGTTGCATTCATTGAAGAAGTCCCTACTGAGAACTTGGGAAATATGGAGTACGGGGTGAAGTACATTTCAAAGAGATTTAAGAAACATAAGTTTTATTTTTTGCCTTTTCAGACTTTCCTATCTAGTTGGTAGGGGAAGAAGGAATAACACGTAAGTAGAGAACGACATAAGGTAAAAGATAACTAGGTGTTCATATGCTTCATACAGAATATAGCAGTTAGGAAGAGGGGAATGAAATTCTCTTGAAAAGTACGTACCTTTACACATAGGTCTTGGAGTTTGACTAGGAGGTGGGTATGCCTATGACCTTATCTAGTAAAAATGCATGCTTTTGTTACTTTGAAGTCAAAATTCTTCAATGCTTTAGTGGTATGAAAAAATCAACACCTGTCTGGCCTCTGAACAATTGACTGCACTCAACAGAATCACGGCATTGAGTTCAGATTAACAATCAAACTCACAAGATACTGTGATCTTAGCTTGTTTGCTTAGCTTTAAAAAAGGATACAGGGTAGGCAGCAATGGAGCATGTGACAGTAACATAGTGGAGGTCTTGTACTTTAAAAGTACAACTTTCAGAAATGCCCCAGGTAGTCCTCACCTCAGACACATTTGGTGACAGAAGGTGCATGGGTGAGTGTCGACCATCTCAGTTCAGGGAAGTTGCATTTCTGGGGTCTCTTCAACATAGATTCCATTGAAGATTAAATCCTTAGGTATTTTTGAGGCAAGAAGAAAGGTTACAAATCAGTTGTTGGCCTTTTATATCCAGCCTCATCTTCTTTACCCATAAAATAATGGACTTACTTATATAAGCATTTATCCTGGTTCAAATTCCAGGATCCTTCTTTACTAGTGTTGTAAGTTTAGGCAAGTTATTTAACCTCTCTAAATATCTGTGTGTCTTCAGTGAAAAAAATATAATATATATGAAAATACCTACCTCTTATCTTTGTTACGTGATTTAAATGACCTAAAATACATTTGGCAGGATGAAGAGTCACACTGTTTTAACACAGAAACATAAACGTTGTACTTTTCCTTTGCAGTACCAGCAAGATTATTCTTGGCTTTATTCCTGTACTAAGTCTAATGGACCATTAGTCTATTGTCAAAAAAATAATAATAATAAAAGTAAAATGGGTTTTTAGGACAAGCTAAAGAAAATGAATGTCTTTAGAGAATGGGTAGATTGTCTTGAGACTAAAAAGGGATCAGAGGAAGCATAGAGTGAGAAAAATATCACTTGTGAGACTCCATAGTAGTCTGAGAGTTGATGTTGGAGAAGTGGTCTGAGGAGGTGGAGTGGCCCCCCTCTGACAGGCACTGACTGGGAGGTGGCAGTCAGTAGCCAGTACTTGGCTAGGTGCATGTCTGAATAACTATTCGGAGACCTTAGATGCCATGTCCCAGAAAAGGTTCCTAGGTTTCTGTGCTTGGGAGGCCCAGAGAAATGGTAAAGACAGAAGGGTCTCTTTACTTTTTCGTTTTTTCTGGGTCTAAGAAGTTGTGATCAATCAGTGATCTGGACATTTCAATTGCCTTAACATTCAATATGGTTTTCTGCCACTGAATTTATTTTAGAGAATTTCATTGATTACTGAATTGTCTAAAATGATTAAATTACTTATTTTAGATATGTCAACTCGGTAACTTATTAGATTTTCTTGAGATGAAAAAGGGCTCAGAAAGTTATCAGACAGCGGAAAGGACCACTTTCTGTCTTTACCCCTCCATTAAGCTATCTATCATCACAACTATTACAGAAACAATTAAAATTACATTTTCTGTAATAATCTGTCATATTTTCATCAAAGGCTGACTAGTTTTGAGAAAACAGTTCAGTTTTTTAATAAGAGGTTTCACAACAGGATAGAATCCAATGTTTGCAGCCAAGATTTATTCATGGCCAGACTAGAGAACCTAGAGGATTTTTTCTTCTCCTTTGATTTTCTTTCATTTCTCTTAATGAGAGACATATGTAAAATAAGAAGATGCAAACAATTTAAGGGACTTTTTGGGCTCTTAGATAATCTGGTTAGAAAATATCAGCATCATTTCTTTTCTTTTTTTTTTTTTTTTTGGCAGTTTTTGGCTGGGGCTGGGTGTGAACCCTCCACCTCTGATATATGGGGCTGGCGCCCCACTCCTTTGTGCCACAGGCGCTGCCCTGAGCATCATTTCTATCTGATTCACTTGCTTGCATGGAAATGTACACCTTTTCACTTGCGTTTCCTAGTGTGTTTTATCAATCCTATTAATTTAAATTCTGGATTATCTTATCTATTAGTCAGCTAATGCAGCAATAAATCTGTATGACAAACTTTAAAATAGCTTACAGGCTGTTATAAGTTTTCAATAACAGAAAACTTTCCCTGGGAAAAACTATTTTTGTGGCTCATGAGTCTGCAAGTTGGCCGAGCTCTTGCTGGGCCTGACTCTAGATTGTTGAGTGAGTTCCGTTCTGTTCCACTTGTGTCATTTTGTAATGAATGGCTGTTAGGGATAATTACTAATAATCATGCTCATCATGACAGCAGACATGATAAAAGCTAAGCCACATTATGTAAGCAAGGTTAAAGTCTCTGTTAATCTATCTGTTTATGTTTCGTTGGCTCAAGCAAATCACACAGCCAAGTTACACTGGCTTACCCCAACGGAAAGTTCAGCAAAGTCATATGGTAAAGAGCATGTTAAATATTATTTTCTAGCAAAGACGACAAGAGGAATTGGAAAGGATAATCCTCTAACACTGTTTAAATAGCGGACGATGGGTACAAGGCTCCCTAAAGAGATGTTAGCTAAACCTTATCATAGTGTTTTCACCGAATTAGATTGAACTGGTATTTTCTCAGGTGGACTGAGAAAAAACTTGATGTACTTTTCCCCAGAAATGAGAAATACTTTGCAGTTATCCAAAAATCCTTTTTCTAAAGCTTAGTGTGTACATGTGTAAGCATATATCATACATACACATACACACATGCACAAAGCCCAGCATAAGCCATTTTTCTTTTTTGTTTTTCAGACAGTTTCACTTTGTCATCCTTGGTAGAGTGGGTAACATAGCTCACAGCAACTTCAAACTCCTGGGCTTAAGTGATTATCTTGCCTCAGCCTCCCAAGTAGTTGGGACTACAGGCGCCCGCCACAAGGCCTGGCTATTTTTAGAGCTGTGGTCTCTCTGGCTCAGTCTAGTCTTGAATCTGTGAGCTCAAGCAATCCACCTGTCTCAGCCTCCCAAGTGCTGGGATTACAAGCGTGAGCCACCACACCTGGCAGCATAAGCCATTTTAAATGCCTAGACTAATACTTTGATTTTATAGTGCAAAAATAGCCCTGATTCTCAATCCAAAAAGATCCCAGGGAAATATTATTAACAAAATACAGAGAATAGAGCTCCTCCATTTCCCCTAAACATTTTTACTTTCAGGTTATCTTCACTTCTTTCAAATTATCCCAACGTGTTTCTCTTTGTTTCTCTTATGCCTAATTGTTATTCTGGTCAATATTACGGGTGGATTGCATAGTGAATCTGTCAGACTACAGCAGACTTGGTCAATCTCCTGTAGTTTGCATTTGGTTGGAGGAGTAAATATATTACATGTTTAGAACAACCAATGAAAGAATAGCCTGTGGCCATTTTGAGTGCCACAGTTTTATTTTTCTGAAAATTATAAAACCGACCAAGTGAACTCTTGGAGCTATAGAGGTCAGAGATTATAGGTGCCTTGTTATTTTACCATTAAAGTACCAGTAACTGAAATCCTTTATTTTTTCTACATCCTTAGGATTGAATGCTGGACCCAGTAATCACTGTAAACAAATGACTTTGTTTTTTGAGGTTAAAACTTTTTACTGATATTTATAATTCAAAGTCAAGACAAACTGAGGCCTACCTCTTCTGATGCATTTCATATTCTCCTATAATAAATAGTCCTTTAGTTAAGGTAATAAACCTGTTACATCCTATTTACATGACAAATGTTTGGGATTATTTTAGATTTTGATTTTTTCAATAAGAGGAAACTCAAACCTGCATGGTGTTAAGGGAGACCCATTCCCTTGACACCCTGGCCTAAAGGAGACTTACCACCTGCAGTGATGAGCAGAAACCTGGGGTGGAACCAGGAGCTCAGGGGAATGAGGCGGGTATTTGTGAATTGCAAACCTCAAATTTAATAAAGTACTAGAATGCATTGGAGTGGTTTGTGTCACGGAGTCACCACTGCGTTAACACCATTTTCAGGGCAGTTGCACAACAGACCCTGGCTGATGAAGACCCTGTTCATTGTAAGAAAAACTGCAGAGAATACAGGGTTTAAATGGAGCAGCCACTGTCATTGCTTTGTGTCTCTGGGTTTTATTGTGCATGTGTTTTCTTGAATCCTTGGACATTTAATCCCTTTGCTATCTGTCTCTTAAGAATAGGCTCTATTAGAGAACTGAATTATTCTGAATCCAAGTTTTGCTCCTAAAATGAACCTGAATTAATGAGCTTGTTCACCAAGCCCAGGCTTGACCCCAAATATTTTTTATTTAACTGAAAAATATGCCTTGCTCTCTGCAGCTCCAGAAGGTTGAGCGTCACAATTTCTCTCCTATTTATTTGCAAGATGCATCCGAGGTGGCTTGGAGAAATCCTCAGACCTATGAGTAGAAATTATAAGCAGAAGTTTTCAGCCTTAACATAAAATATTTTCTTTTGCCATTGGGCAGCCTAACAATCAGATTGTTGAGAACAATTAGCTGCTTATTGCAATTTTCCATAATACCTTAGACATTTTCCATACCGAACTGAACTACATTATTTATGGAGTTTGAATCTTAAGCACATTTTAACTGAGAATTTCACTGAGAGGGAAAAAGCCCATATTTGGAAATACAGGGCACAACGTCTCTAAAGTGAGGTCTCTCATTTAATGGAAGACCTACCCTTGGCCCAGACTACAGGGACTCCTTTCCTCAGAAAGCCTGCTCAGGACGACAGGCCTCTCAGCCCTGCAATTCCTGCTGTGGCTCTGCCTTCATTTAAGGGGTTTGTCCCAGGCTTGTGCAGTGGAAGGCACTGGGCCAGCAGGCCAGAACTGAGACATCATCCTGACTTTGCCATTAACCATGCCATGAGCAAGACACAGAGCCACTCCATAGAGTACAGGGCTGGCTTCCTTAATGTCACTTCTCCCGCTAATATTCTGTAGTCTATGTAAAAGGACAAAAAATGACTTAGGGAGAGCACGAGTAGTTTCTGTCTTTTTTTTTTTTATTAAATCATAGCTGTGTACATAAATGTGATCATGGGGCACCATACATTAGTTTCATAGACCCTTTGACACATTTTCATCACACTGGTTAACATAGCCTTCCTGGCATTTTCTTAGTTATTGTTTTAAGACATTTACATTCCACATTTACTAAGTTTCACATATACTCTTGTAAGATGCACCGCAGGTGTAATCCCACCAATCACCCTCCCTCCTCCTACCACCCCCTCCCTCCCCTTCCTTTTCCTCCTTCCCCCTATTCTTAGGTTGTAACTGGGTTCTTAGTAAAGTAACCCAATGGTAGTTTCTGTCTTTATGTTTAACTTTCCCAGCTCTGCCTTATCTGTTTTCCAGTGGAGATAGCATTCAAAAGAACAAAGGATATCATATCAGGACAGGAGACCTAGTTTTCCTTCTTGGCTGAGACAACTTCCTAAAAATGGTTTCTGTGACTCTAGCCTTTCCTTCTCTACTCTCTTCTCCTACTATATTTAGAAAGATCCTTCAAAAATAAAAATCTTTTGTCTTTAGTATCTGTTTAAAAGCTTTGATAGTTTTCATGAACTTTAGGATTAAGCCCTCCATAATTTGTCAGACTACCCAAGAGTGTTATGTTATCTGTTATTCCTTCATGTTAACCCCTTCCCCCTGCTCACCTTGCTAAATGTACTGAATTTATATCAACTCTTTGAACAGATCATATCGTTTTTCAACTATGGTGTCTCCTTTGTAGCTCTCCCGCGTCCTCCCACCTCTGCATCTGTTTATATTTCATTCTTCATTTAGATTTTGGCTGCAAGTTACTGTCTTAAAAAGCCTTTCTTGGCTTCTAGAAATATGTCAGCAGGTGTTTCTCCTACCTCAACACACTGCTTCCTTTCCTGGCATATTTTCTGGTATATTGTAAGCTCTGTGATATTAGGGCCTTAATGATCACTGCATACGTATATTCCAACATATAGCATGCTACCTGGAACACTGAATGAAAAAATAACCTGAGTTTGAATCCTAGTTCTGGAATTTATTAGCTGTGTGACCATGGGCAAATTATTTGGCCTTTCTAAATAGTATTCTCCTTATCTTTAAAAACAAGTCTTGAACTAAATATTTTTAAGTTTTATTTATAAAATCTTTAATAGTAAGGTCTTATTCAATGTATGCATTTAACCTGTTACAAACTCAGGTGTGGGAAAAGTACACTACTTAAAATTAGTTTGTTTCATGAACATCCATTCCATCTGATGCAGAATAGCACTATGTATGTAGCCCTTGCCATAGGAGCTTTTTTACCTGTATTCTATCTGTCAACTCATTTAATCCAGGCATTGGTATAATTAAATCACTATTGTTTTACCCAATTTGAGGTATGAGGAAACTGAGGCACAGGGCGGTCATATGACTTGCCCAATGATGGAAATCATAGACAGAGCTAGAATCTGAACTCAGCTGATCTGGCGCCAGAGGGGGTACTCTTAAAAATATTCAACAACACATCTATTGTAGTTAAGAAAACTTCATTTACTCAATTTCAGGTGAACTCAGTAGAATAATCTCATTAATCACTTAAATTTATATTCAATCAAAGTGGAGAGGGAGAAAATACAAATTCATCATCTCAGAGATGAGATAGTATCTTCTTTTAGACTGTGGTATAAGTCCTGTGGTAGATGGAGTTCATTATGTGTGGTTTTCCCATCATGCCTTTAGATGTGTCTACAGTATCTTCCTCATTCAGCCTCTGGCAGCACGTGTCCAAACATCGTCCAGTGCAATCTGTGAGACTCCTGCAGACCTGTGAGCTCTGTCTCAGAGTTCACTTTCAGACCTCTTTGGGAAGTCCCAGGAGACTTTCAGATGTTCTCCATTCCCCTCTGGTGCTATAGAAATCTCAGGGGGATGTCTTGGCTCTCCAATTCTTAGGCCAGCCAACGATTCTATCATTTCTACTTTACTTCTGCCTGCTAGGAGGGTTTGGGTAGCTTCTACAGGACATATGCAACCTCCTTGGTATTGATCTAGGAGCCAAGGTATAGGTCTATACTACTTTCAGAATCTCAATATAAAAGCAAGCTGTACAAATGATTTCATCCAAGATGCTAAATTACTCAGGCAGTGCCTCTCAAATTTGACTCTTACTGTCCATTCTCTCTTCTTTCTCTTCTGAATGGAGCCTTTAGTTTGGAGGAGAGGGTCATGAAAACTGGTTTGGCCTAATTGACATTTACTTCTCCCTGGTATTTCTGTCTAGCAATTATACTGTGGCTTTTGAACTTCAAATTCAGACTGTAATAATTTGAAAATCAAGACTGGACTCTCCTACCTGCTTAGAATAATGCTAGCTTTTGGTTTATTACATTTATAGTTGAGATTCAGAAATGGAAAAAAAAATGGATTTCTAAGCCATGGGATATGTTACCCCCTGATTCCTGTAATTGCAAGGTCAATCTTAATATCTGGTAAAGACATCTATATTCCATATCACCCAGAAGTAACTCTGCCAGGTAAAAAGCATTTTTCAGAACTTGCTGTGGGTACTTCTGGGATAATGGAGGATGTGTGGATCCCTTAGCCTCTTAACAGTGCTTCTTAGATGTCAGAGCCTACATTAATACTATAAAGTCAAACAGTGTGGGAGTGCACTGCCAATTCTATGCAATATTTAAAGTAAGAACTAAAGTACATTTTAAGCATAAAGGTAGACAGATTATACAAAGTAGAATAGTTCATACACAGAGAGGCCTGAGGCTGAGCAGAACGAAATATTTGATCTCTAAAATGATGTGACTTCAGTTCATGAAAGATGAAATTGTGAAGACAAATGAGAAAGTCAGTTACAAATCAGTATGCAAGGTAGCAAATGCATCAATCAGACATAACTTAGTGCTCTAGAAAAAAAAATCACACATTGGAGATAAGCAATGCAAATGAAAAATAAAGCCATGCATATTTGCCTAATATGCTGATTTGAAGACAAGAGAATTGAAGCCCAAGGTTATATAAAGGCAGTAAGGCTTCAGAATATACAACCAACCTAAAACAGAAAAAAATATTATGTGTATGTTTATGTGTACGAGTATAGCATGTGTATGTGTGTTCACGTATGTACAAAAGGCTAAATGTTTTCTCAAGTCAAAAAGAATTCCAAACCATAGCTTTGTTTTTGAAACATTAAGGCTACGTGATTTGCATCCATCCATTGTGAAATGAAAATAGAATTTGTCAACTATTTATGAGAGGGCATAAATCTTTATGCCACCTACATGGCAATGATATACAATGCCATGTCAAATAATAACATCTGGTGGTGGGCAGATGTAAATAGAAAACTAGAAAAGGTAGAAGAAAAACCCTTCTAGGTATAAAATTTGGAAAATGGAATATCATTTATTAGCATTACTATTATATGTGTATGAACAATATTCTATTTACTATATTGTAAAATATAATTTGGAGTAATGGTTTATAACCAGGCATAGGTGAAGAATACAGTACTATTTCTTAAGAAGAAAAACATTTTCTTCTAAGGAGATCACAGGACAGAAACAAGCTACATGAAAATTTATGTTTTAAAAGCCTGACAATGACTAGTAAAGCACCCAAGTAACAATGTGTTTCATTTCCCAAGAAATATTTTAGAAATAAAAATTGAGACTATATACTTGCCAAAACACTTGTGGGCATATTGTCCATAGTACTGTATGGGAAAACTGTGATTCTTTTTTTTTTTGTAGAGACAGGGTCTCACTTTATGGCCCTCGGTAGAGTGCCGTGGCCTCACACAGCTCACAGCAACCTCCAACTCCTGGGCTTAAGTGATTCTCTTGCCTCAGCCTCCCGAGTAGCTGGGACTACAGGCGCCTGTCACAACGCCCGGCTATTTTTTGGTTGCAGTTAGGCCGGGGCCGGGTTTGAACCCGCCACCCTTGGTATATGGGGCCGGCACCTTTACCGACAGAGCCACAGGCGCCGCCCGAAAACTGTGATTCTTAAATGTTAAAACATTTTGTGTATTTCAGTGAAGTACAGATTTTCCACAATATTCCCTTTTGTTCATGACAAGGGGCAATAAAATCTCTATATCCTAGAATAAGTTGGCACTGCTTCCCTAGTTCACAGCATATGTGACTCACAGGAGGACCACATCATTATTTAATTTCCTCAGCCAGAGGACACCTGCTGGCAAGGAGGATACTGATTTGAGCAGATTGAAATAGACAAAGAGTGTTAAGACCAGTCCTATCTTGTCATCCTCATATTTATTTCACTCTCTGCATGGGAACTAAATGTGGACAAATTGTTTTACTAGGGAGAAAGTCAACCTGTTCTTTATAGGTGACAGACATTGGGATTTGCACCACCACTTTGTCATTTGCCCGAGTTGCTTCGTGCTGCTGAGATGGTTTCCTTTTCCATTAGCTGCTTTGATTGGAGACTAGTCCAATGGTATCACTTCATAAAATCTCTGGGAGTTATAGTTGGAGTCTGAACACTGTTGATTAAGGACATACATGCGGGCCCTGGGTCTACTTTGTCATTATGTAGCCTCTCAGAGCTGCATTTACCTCAAATGAAACTTATTTTTATTAGCTTTTTATATGATTCAAACATTAGTGCATTAAAATGTTAGTTATTGCTACTGCTTTGAAAGCTCTTAAATGACCTTGATTTTTATTTAGCTTGCACTTATTTTCCCGTATGTTCCTTTGGACTTGAGTGACTTTTCAAGTTGATCTTCAGAGCTGAGTTTCTTGCTCTTTGAATTTAATGGAGCACTGTTAAGGCAACACCTTTTTTAGCCTTGGTTAGGTAGTAGTGGATTAGGATCTTTGCAGTTCCGCTGAACCTCAAATCTATGACTCTTACTATATTTTATGGCACTGTCAAAGATTATAGTCATGGCCTCTGATAAGCTGGACTTTAAAGAACTTTTATGGACATATCAAAGTCTGACATTTATTATATCCTTTTCTCCCCCAGTTTTCCATGGAATAATTTAGGAACCCATTCATGAAACAAAAATCCATTATACTTACTATTGGAAAAGAAGAAATCAAAAAGGTATGTTTAAATCTACCTTTCTCTTTGGAAAAAATATTGTGTGTAATATGGTGCTGTCAAGCAAGCTCACTAGACCAGAACTTGAAGGCTTTACAACATTGATTTCTGAACGTTGGTTATCTATTTCTGTTTCTTTCTTGTCTCTCTGATTCTCTCTGTTTTTCTATTAGTCTCTTACTAAAGAAATATATGTCAAAATCCACAAATAGAAATATATAGAACTTATTAAACAATGTTCTTCTTAAATTTGCCCCTACTGGAACTCTTACAGAGTTGGTCTTCTTACACTATGAACCACGAATGATACTTTATGGGATCTAGATATCGTGTGCAAAATTGTATTTGGTTTAAGTTTATGGCTGTGTAACAATGCATGTTTCTTATTTATTCTTTCATTCCAAAATCTTTATTTTCTACTATATACCAACTAGTATCCTAGGCACTGGGAACAGAGTAAACAAAGATACAATTCTTTCCATGAGGGAGTTTGCATTCCAGCAGAGGACATGGCTTCTGTCAGAAATTCAAAGGGGTTTTTACGACCTCCTACATCCAGGTCAATTCTAGGATTTTATAGTATTATGCCCCTTCTATGCTATTTATGAAGAGTGAAGAATGGCAGCAGAACAATTTCATTGGTATTTTTCTGTATTTTACTTTTGATGTATAGCATTTTTAGGCACTTCAGTAAGCCCAGGCATATTTTTATTATATAAAATATCTGGGAGGAATGAGAGATCCAAAACGTCTAAAATTGAATTAAACCTGTTCACCCTACTGTATTGGGGCTCCCCCAAAGAAACATACCACATATGTCTGTTGCAGATATATCACCCATTGGTTATTCATTTGTTCATTTTTTTATAAGGAACTGGCTAAGGCATATGGAGGCTGGAAAATCCAGCATCTACAGAGCTGATGCCCCAGTTTGTGTGCAGAAGCCAGAAGTCTGCTGTAAAAAATAGCAAAAACTGGTGTTCCAGTTTGAAGGCTGTCAGACAAGAGACTTCCATTTTGTTTGAGACAGGGTTAGACTTTTGTTGGGTTCAGATCTTCCACATAATGGATGAGGTCCGCCCACTACATTGTGAAGGACAATCTACTTGTTTATTGATTTAAATATTAATCTCAGTCAAAAACACCCTCACAAAACACCCAGTATAATGTTTTACCAAGTACCTGTGCACCCTCTTGTCTAGTTAAGCTGACACATAAACTTAAATGTCACACCTATAAACTTGTTCTTAAAGAGGACAGCCAAGTTTTGTGAGGCTTACAGCTTATGCAATTGTTGAGAACCTTCTCAACACATTCACTGAGATCTATGCTAACAAATACTCTGTTCTCCCTAGTACAGATAGCCATTGTCTTTAATGCCTTTCACACCATACCTACAATATTTGTTCATTTGAAAGACTTCTATTATAGATCTATTATATGGGGAACCCTCTGATAATACTTTCAGAATTTATATTAGGGGCAGAGAATTCAAAAATAGGAACATGGAAAAAAATAATCACATGATTGTGCTAAAAGCAATAGGAGAGTTGAATTGTTATGTGGATCTGTTAACATAAGCTCCAAGAGCTGAGGGTTACATTGTCAGATATTCCACAGTACCTTTCACTTAGTGGAAAATGTTGACTGTAATGTATATGATTTATCAAGCACTGCTACCAGCAGCATTAACTATAACATATAATTTATCAAGCAGTATCAGTGGAGCCACATACTAGGTAACCTTATACAAATTGGTTATTTTAATCTTCACAAAAATTCTGTGGCATAACCTTCCTACACAAGGAGAAGAGAAAATGCATTTTCAAAGCCCCAATCTCATTTCTTTCCTAGTAATCACATTATTAATATAATTTGGGAGGTATCTCTTTATGTCAACTGCTATTAAAAAATAAACCCCTAATATGACCTGGCTCAAGCCTGAGAGCAAATTATTTCTTTCTGGTACTCCCATTTGGTAACTCTGATCAAAGCAATAATTCAGGGACCTGAGTCCTTTCTCCAGTGTCTTTGCTTTCCTTCACAGTGGCTTCTATGCTCACTATAGTTAAAGTTTTTTTTTTTTTTATTGTTGGGGATTCATTGAGGGTACAATAAGCCAGGTTACACTGATTGCAATTGTTAGGTAAAATCCCTCTTGCAATCATGTCTTGCCCCCATAAAGTGTGACACACACCAAGGCCCCGCCCACCTCCCTCCTTCCATCTTTTTGTTTCCCCCCCCATAACCATAATTGTCATTAATTGTCCTCATATCAAGATTGAGTACATAGGATTCATGCTTCTCCATTCTTGTGATGCTTTACTAAGAATAATGTCTTCCACGTCCATCCAGGTTAATACGAAGGATGTAAAGTCTCCATTTTTTTTAATGGCTGAATAGTATTCCATGGTATACATATACCACAGCTTGTTAATCCATTCCTGGGTTGGTGGGCATTTAGGCTGTTTCCACATTTTGGCGATTGTAAATTGAGCTGCAATAAATAGTCTAGTACAAGTGTCCTTATGATAAAAGGATTTCTTTCCTTCTGGGTAGATCCCCAGTAATGGGATTGCAGGATCAAATGGCAGGTCTAGCTTGAGTGCTTTGAGGTTTCTCCATACTTCCTTCCAGAAAGGTTGCACTAGTTTGCAGTCCCACCAGCAGTGTAAAAGTGTTCCCTTCTCTCCACATCCACGCCAGCATCTGCAGTTTTGACATTTTGTGATGTGGGCCATTCTCACTGGGGTTAGATGATATCTCAGGGTTGTTTTGATTTGCATTTCTCTAATATATAGAGATGATGAACATTTTTTCATGTGTTTGTTAGCCATTCGTCTGTCATCTTTAGAGAAAGTTCTATTCATGTCTCTTGCCCATTGATATAAGGGATTGTTGGCTTTTTTCATGTGGATTAATTTGAGTTCTCTATAGATCCTAGTTATCAAGCTTTTGTCTGATTGAAAATATGCAAATATCCTTTCCCATTGTGTAGGTTGTCTCTTTGCTTTGGTTATTGTCTCCTTAGCTGTACAGAAGCTTTTCAGTTTAATGAAGTCCCATTTGTTTATTTTTGTTGTTGTTGCAATTGCCATGGCAGTCTTCTTCATGAAGTCTTTCCCCAGGCCAATATCTTCCAGTGTTTTTCCTATCCTTTCTTGGAGGATTTTTATTGTTTCATGCCTTAAGTTTAAGTCCTTTATCCATCTTGAATCAATTTTTGGGAGTGGGGAAAGGTGTGGGTCCAGTTTCAGTCTTTTACATGTAGACATCCAGTTCTCCCAACACCATTTATTGAATAGGGAGTCTTTCCCCCAAGGTATGTTCTTGTTTGGTTTATCAAAGATTAGGTGGTTGTAAAATGTTAGTTTCATTTCTTGGTTTTCAATTCGATTCCAAGTGTCTATGTCTCTGTCTTTGTGCCAGTACCATGCTGTCTTGAGCACTATGGCTTTGTAGTACAGACTAAAATCTGGTATGCTGATGCCCCCAGCTTTATTTTTGTTACAGAGAACTGCCTTAGCTATATGGGGTTTTTTCCAGTTCCATACAAAACGCAGAATCATTTTTTCCAAATCTTGAAAGTACGATGTTGGTATTTTGATGGGAATGGCATTGAATAGGTAGATTGCTTTGGGAAGTATAGACATTTTAACAATGTTGATTCTTCCCATCCATGAGCATGGTATGTTCTTCCATTTGTTAATATCCTCTGCTAATTCCTTTCTGAGGAGTTCATAGTTTTCTTTATAGAGGTCCTTCACCTCCTTCGTTAGGTATATTCCTAGGTATTTCATTTTCTTTGAGACTATGGTGAAGGGAGTTGTGTCCTTAATTAGCTTCTCATCTTGACTGTTATTGGTGTACACAAAGGCTACTGACTTGTGGACATTGATTTTATATCCTGAAACATGACTGTATTTTTTGATGACTTCTAGGAGTCTTGTGGTTGAGTCTTTGGGGTTCTCTAAGTATAAGATCATGTCGTCAGCAAAGAGGGAGTTTGACCTCCTCTGCTCCCATTTGGATTCCCTTTATTTCCTTGTCTTGCCTAATTGTATTGGCTAGAACTTCCAGCACTGTGTTGAATAGTAAAGGTGACAGAGGACAACCTTGTCTGGTTCCAGTTCTAAGAGGAAAAGCTTTCAGTTTTACTCCATTCAGTAAAATATTGGCTGTGGGTTTGTCATAGATAGCTTCAAGCAGTTTTAGAAATGTGCCACCTATGCCTATACTCTTTAGTGTTCTAATTAGAAAAGGATGCTGGGTTTTATCAAATGCTTTTTCTGCATCTATTCAGAGGATCATGTGATCTTTATTTTTGCCTCTGTTAATATGGTGGATAACATTTATAGACTTGTGTATGTTAAACCAGCCTTGCATCCCTGGGATGAAGCCTACTTGATCATGATGAATGACTTTTTTGATGATAAGCTGTAATCCATTGGCTAGGATTTTGTTGAGAATTTTTGCGTCTATGTTCATGAGTGAGATTGGTCTGAAATTCTCCTTTTTGTTTGGGTCTTTTCCTGGTTTTGGTATCAGGGTTATGTTTGCTTCATAGAATGTGTTGGGGAAGATTCCTTCTTCCTCAATTTTTTGGAATAATTTCTGCAGTACAAGAATAAGCTCTTCCTTGAAGTTTTGATAGAATTCTGGAGTGAAGCCATCTGGACCAGGGCATTTTTTGGTTGGAAGATTTTTTATTGTTTCTTTGATCTCAGTGCTTGAAATTGGTCTGTTCAGGAGCTCTATTTCTTCCTGGCTGAGTCTAGGGAGAGGGTGTGATTCCAAATATTGATCCATTTCTTTCACATTGTCAAATTTCTGGGCATAGAGTTTCTGGTAGTATTCAGAGATGATCTCTTGTATCTCTGTGGGATCAGTTGTTATTTCCCCTTTATCATTTCTGATTGAGGTTACTAGAGATTTTACTTTTCTATTCCTCGTTAGTCTGGCCAATGGTTTATCTATTTTATTTATTTTTTCAAAAAACCAACTCCTTGTTTCATTAATTTTCTGAATGATTCTTTTGTTTTCAATTTCATTGATCTCTGATTTGATTTTGGATATTTCTTTTCTTCTACTGAGTTTAGGCTTAGATTGTTTTTCTTTTTCCAATTCCATAAGATCTCTTGTGAGATTGTTGATGTGCTCTCTTTCTGTTTTTTGAATGTAGGCATCTAAAGCGATGAATTTTCCTCTCAAAACTGCTTTTGCAGTATCCCACAGGTTTTGGTAGCTTGTGTCTTCATTGTTGTTATGCTCAAGGAAGTTAATGATTTCCTGTTTTATTTCTTCCTTCACCCATCTGTTATTCAACAGAAGATTGTTTAGTTTCCATGCCTTTGGGTGGGGTTGAGCATTTTTGTTAGAGTTGAGTTCCACCTTTAGTGCCTTATGGTCTGAGAAGATACAAGGTAAAATTTCAATTCTTTGGATTCTGTTGATATTTGTTTTGTGTCCCAGGATATGATCAATTTTGGAGAATGTTCAATGCGGTGATGAGAAGAATGTATATTTTTTATCTTTGGGGTGGAGTGTTCTATATGCGTCTATCAAGCACAGTTGTTCTAGGGTCTCATTTAAGTCTCTTATATCCTTTAATTTCTGTTTAGAGGATCTGTCCAGCTCTGTAAGAGGAGTGTTAAGGTCCCCTGTTATTATGGTATTATCAGATATCATATTGCTCAGACTGAATAAGGTCTGTTTCAAGAATCTGGGAGCATTTAAATTGGGTGCATAGATATTTAGAATTGAAATGTCTTCTTCTTGTATTTTTCCCTTGACCAATATAAAGTGACCATCTTTGTCTTTTTTGACTTTAGTTGCTTTAAATCCACATGTATCTGAAAATAAGATTGCAACTCCTCTTTTCTTCTGAATTCCATTTGCCTGAAAAATTGTCTTCCAACCCTTGACTCGGAGCTTTAATTTGTCTTTTGAAGCCAGATGTGTTTCTTGCAGACAGCAAATGGATGGCTTGTGTTTTTTAATGCAGTCAGCCAATCTATGTCTCTTCAGTGGGGAATTCAAGCCATTAACATTTATTGAGATAATTTATAAATGTGGTAGTATTCTATTCATCTTATTTGGTGAGAGTCCATTGCTTAGTTTTATCTTTTGCATCAGTGTGGAGGTTTGGTCCTGTCCTTTAATTTCTGAGTTCTTACGTTGCTGCTGATCCATTGTGGTGGTCAGTGTGCAGAACAGGTTGAAGTATTTCCTGTAGACCTGCTCTTGTGGCGAATTTCCTCAATGTTTGTATATCCATAAATGATTTGATTTCTCCATCAATTTTGAAGCATAGCTTAGCAGGGTACAGAATTCTGGGCTGGAAATTGTTCTATTTAAGTAGATTAAAGGAAGATGACCATTGTCTTCTTGCTTGAAAAGTTTCATTAGAGAAGTCTGCGGTCACTCTGATGGATTTGCCCCTGTAGGTCAACTGACGCTTACTCCTGGCAGCTTGCAGAATCTTTTCTTTTGTCTTGACTTTGGACAGGTTCATCACAATGTGTCTTGGAGAAGCTCAGTTAGAGTTGAGGCGACCTGGGGTCCGATAGCCCTCTGAAAGCAGCGTGTCAGAATCTTTGGTGATATTTGGGAAATTTTCTTTTATAATATTCTCTAGTATGGCTTCCATTCCTCTGGGGCATTCTTCTTCCCCTTCTGGAATTACTATAACTCGTATGTTGGAACGCTTCATAAAGTCCCATAATTCTGACACTGAATGTTCTGCTTTCTCTCTCTTCTTTTCTGCCTCTTTTACTATCTGAGTTATCTCTAGAACTTTGTCCTCTACCTCTGAAATTCTTTCTTCTGCATGGTCTAACCTGTTGCTGATACTTTCCATTGCATCTTTAAGTTCCCTGATTGACTGTTTCATTTCCTTCAGCTCTGCTATATCCTTTTTATATTCTTCATATCGTTCATCTCTGATTTGATTCTGTTTTTGGATTTCCTTTTGGTTATTTTCCACTTTATTAGCAGTTTCCTTCATTGTTTCCATCATTTCTTTCATTGTTTTCAACATGTGTATTCTAAATTCCCTTTCTGTCATTCCTAACATTTCTGTATAAGTGGAATCCTCTGCAGTAGCTACCTGATGGTCCCTTGGCGAGGTTGTTCTGGACTGGTTCTTCATGTTGCCTGGAGTTTTCTGCTGATTCTTCCTCATGGGTGATTTCTTTTATCTGTTTCCTTGCCCTAGTTTTCCTTTCACTTCCTCTTGCTCTTTAAGTTCTCCTGCCTGTGGACTAAGGGTTACAGGACCAGAAGGGTGAGAAGGTTTAAGAGCAAAAAGGGATGAAAGAAAGGAGGACCGAGTGATAAGGAAAAAAAAAAAAGAAAAATAGAGAAAGTAGAGGGGGTGGGTAAAAGGAATTTTGACAAAAAAGAAGAGAGGCACAGAAAGAGGGAGACAGAGCAATATAGGTGTACAGTAGGGTCCTTTGATACAACCTTAAAAAAAAAACCCACCTTCTGGGGGTGCCCAGTTGGGTGGTTCCCTTGAGGTCAGCAGCTCTTTGCTAACCTGATCAGGCACAGTACCCCACCTCCACCAAGTAGAGAGGAAAGACAAAAATGCTATAAATCAAACCAAAACAAGCAAACAGAAAACTTTACGGGATAAAATTGGCTGGAAAATCCAAATAATTGTGGTAGAAACACTAACAATAATGAAGTTCTAAATATTGAAATAGGCAGCAATGGGAAATTATAATTAAACTAGAAAAATTGAGAAAGAAAAAGGATCTGTATGGAAAACGTTGAACTTAAAAAACAACAATCCACAACATCAAAATAAACAAAAAAAAGAACCAAACAAAAAAAAAAAAAAAAAAAACACAACCAAAAACAAAGTAGTATGTATATGTTATTGAATATTGTCTGGGCAACAGACAATATTCAATAACATATATATACTTGTATATGAAGAAGACTTGTGGTCTTCTGGGGTATGAGATGTTAATCACAGTTCTGATACGACTGGGGGCTGCTAGTTTCTCAAACCCCAGCAGGTTGACACCCTAAATCTCTCTTCAGCCCACTTAAAAGGCACTTTGAACTTGTTCACTTACTGAGCAGAAGCTTTCTCAGGGAAGTGCTTGTCGCTGGAATCACTGCTGAAGTGGCTATCCACTTACCCTGTGTGCCAAAACCAGTCTCACTCTGCCCCTGAGCGTTAGGGCTGCAAGGCGGCTCAGACCCCATCCTTAGGCTACTTGGTCGCTGGGTTACCAGCTCCCACCCAATTCCAGCTCTGCGACCCTGAGGGCGGAGCTTGCTGGGGCAGATCGCTCACAATGTCTGCCTGTGACCCAGAGCCAAACACTATTAGCTCCGTCTGGCTCAGCGGCTCAGAGTGGGGCCCTAGACAATGGCCAAAGTTCTCTGCACTCCCACTCAGGCTCTCCCCAAGGCAGTTCAGCTGAGTGCCAAGTCCAAGGACACCGAAACAGTTCACAGGTAAGGCCTTTCTGGTTTGCAGTCTCGCTGCTACTGAACTTACAGTTGTGGGCGGGTTTAGACAGATTGAACACACGCGACCACTTGCTGGTTTTCCACTGTTTTAGTCCTCCTCTTGGGGTCCAGAATTCTCTCGCTGACTCCCTGTATCCTCTCAGGGGTGATGGTAGGCAGATCCCACCAGCCAGAGATGCCTGGAGTCCTATATCCCCAGACTCACCGTGTCCAGATGCAAGGAAGCTGTTACTCGGCTGCCATCTTGCTCCGCCTCCCGATAAAATCTACTTCTAACAAAGACACGATGAACACAGGTGCGGGACCCGCTCCCCGTGGCAGTCATTCAGCGGCTAGGAGCCCAAGCAGCTCCGAGGATCCTCCTCTGCAGCTTGCTAGGGAAGTCGAGGCAGCAGCCTCTGTTACCCCTGGCTACTTCCCCGGAGTCACCCCTAGCAGCAGCGCTCCGGGATGGGAGCTCGACCTAAAGTTTTTCATGCTTTTAGCAGCTACAAAACTATGGAGAATTGTGCCTGGAAAGTTGTCAAAGGCCATTTCTGGAAGAAATGTGCTTACTCAAAGCTCAGGTGCATGGTCATACCTAACTGCCAAATCACCCAGGAAATGTGATCTAAATACAGCAGAACCTCTGGGAGTTGACCATCCAAGGGACTGTAAGAAACTGGTCGACATGCTGAGGTGGTCAAGTGAAGGAACTAGGCCTACTGTATTGGTGCATAAATCAGAAACGTACCACAAAAATTAGGTCAACTCTAGGAAGTGATCTATATAGGGAGATGGTCAACTACGGAGGTTCTGCCGTATATGCCTAGGGAGAAGATAAGACAAATCTGATGAATAGTTGGTCAGTCTCTCCCATAGCAAAGGCAGCCCATTTTGTTTAAGATTCAGAGATTAGGGAAATGAATATAGGCTGGAAATCAGAGGTTCATTGAAGCTCTGATTAGGCTCTAATACTCAAAGGTTACTTGTGTGAGATTCTTTTTGTTTAAAAATATGATGAGGATCAAAACAAGATGGCAGGCTCACAGTAAGGAGCTGCCAAGGGATTAAAATTGGTGTACCTAGAAGCAGATTTCAAAAGTGTTTATTCAAAACATCTTTTTTTTTTTTATAAGTATCTTTATTCACCATGGCTTTAGCAGCAATAAAATGGGTGGTATCAAAGAGAACTATCTTGAAAAGTTTATTTACAATCCAAAATGGAGCTTTATATTGTTTTTGTCATAAATCTACTTATTCTTCTCTACCAGATGACTATAATCGCAAAGTAAAGCTTGCTTTGTCATCTGATGTCAGGACAATAGTATGCTACCATCCTTTTGTGGAAATTCTATATGAACACACAAAACCTACCCCTCTATTAGATCCTGTGCATAATGATGAAGAAACACATGATCAAGTGCAGAAAACCAAATTAGCAGGAAGAAAAGTGAACACTTTGAGCAAGAACCCATAATAGAACAGCTTAGCGAAATGTTTGTTACTATTAAGCACCATTGGTATCCTCATGGACAGTATCACACTTGTCATAGAAACTGAAATCTCCAAAGGACAGATGATATTTAGGTTCTCCAAGGAATTAGAGAAATGTGCCTCATTTGCCATTTGATAAAATACAGTCTGATATCTTCTTCAATATGTTATATAATAAAATGGTAATAACATATGTTTTTGGTTATACGGGTTGCTTATATAATGCCCCAATCAGGGTTATAAGTGTGCCTGTCAACCAAAGAGTGATCATTGTACCCTTTAGATAGGTTTTCACCTGTCTTCCCCTCCCCACTCTCCTCCATCCTGGTTAATTTCTGTTGAGTTTTACTTTTCTCTGTATACATGAGCTCTGAGCAATTAGTTCCAATTTAATCGTGAGTACATGTGGTCATTGTTTTTCTATTCTTTGGGTACTTCACTTAGGAAAACAGTCTCCAGTTCATCCAAATTGTTGCAAAACGTATTAAGTCATCTTTCTTTATGGCTGAGTAGTATTCCATGGTATATACATATCACATTTTGTTAATTCCCTCATGAATTGATGGGCATTTAGGTTGATTCCACATCTTTGCAATTGTGACTTGTGATGCAATAAAAATTCAAATGCAAGTGTGTTTTTGATAAAATGACTTCTTTTCCTTTGGTAAATACTCAGTAGTGTGATTGTTGGATCAAATGGTAGGTCAAATGGTAGATCCCTTCTTTAAGGGCTCTTTACACTGTTTTCCATAGAGGTTGCACTAACTTTGAGTTAAAATAATGAACAGAGAATTAACAGGCATGAACAAAGCCTATTTGTGATATTCTCATAAAACTAATCTGTCAATAGCTAGCTCCCCTACCTTCTCTTTCACGGTATGTAACTACTTATCACTTTGAAAAATAAAAGATTGTAAACTGGAAAAAAAATCCCCCCAAATGGCATAGATGTTATTATCCCCAGTTTATAAACAAGGATATTAAGACACTAAAATCACATAACTAATGTGGAAGCTCAGGGTCATTCTAGAACACTTTAAAATTTTAAATCAAGTTAAGAATTTCTTTCCATTCTTTGTTCTTCCTTAGTTTAATTGTAGTTAATAATACACTCTGCTTTAAAGCCCCATCTAATGAATCACTGAAGTGCTATCACAATGCCATAATCACGGCTCCATGGTGTGAACAAGTCAAGGCAGTCCACTCCAGTTAGATGTTGGCAGAGGGCAGCCAATGACATCAGGGAATCCTGTGGCCTCTGGCTTCTTGACACTTGTGTTTGGAATGTCACTTACTAACATCAAAGGGAACAACAGGTTAGTTATAAGCATGGTATTATTTATTTATTTATTTATTTTCATTGCTGTCAGCAGCATCTATTTATTTATTTTTATTTTTTTATTTCAGAGTATAAATATTACAGAGTACAAATGTTTTTGGTTACATGTATCTTTTTTTATTTATCAATGCATTTGTAGGGTACAATGTGCTGATTCAATATAGAATTAGGAATGCTTACATCACACTGGTTAATATATACCTCATCTCGTTTACTTAATTATTGTGTTAAGACATTTATACTCTATTCTAGTAGATATGACACATACCCTTGCATTATGCACCATAGGTGTGATCCCACCATTCACCTTCCCTCAATCTGACCATTCCCCTCCCCACCCATCCCCCCTCCTCCCTCTTTCATCTTGGGCCATAGTTGGTATCTATTCTTCATATGAAAGTGTGAATGATTGTAAATTGGTTTTATAATAGTACTGAGTACCTGGGATGTATTTTTTTTCCATTCTTGAGATACTTTACTAAGAAAGATATGTTCCAGCTCCATCCATGTAAATGTAAAAGAGGTAAAGTCTCCATCATTTTTTAAGGCTGCATAATATTTCATGGTGTACATATACCACAATATATTAATCCATTCATGGGTCGATGCGCATTTGGGCTTCTTCCATGACTTTGCTATTATGAACTGAGCTGCAATGAACAATCTGGTGCAAATATCTTTGTTATAAAGTGATTTTTGGTCCTTAGGATATATACCTAGTAGAGGAATAGCATGATTAAATGGCAGGTCTGCTTTTAGATGCCTGAGTATTCTCCATACTTCTTTCCAAAAGGGACATATTAGGTTGCACTTCCACCAGCAGTGCAGAGGTGTTCCCTTTTCTCCACATCCATGCCAACAGCTGTGGTTTTGGGATTTTCTTATGTGAGCCACTCTTATGGGAGTTAGATGATATCTCAAAATGGTTGTGATTTGCATTTATCTGATGTTTAAAGATGATGAGCATTTTTTCATGTGTCTGTAGGCCACGCACCTATCATCTTCAGAGAAGATTTTGTTCAAGTCCCTTGCTAACAATGAAATGGGATTACTTGTTATTAATAAGTATTAATAATTACTTCTTATTAATAAGTTTGAGTTCTCTGTGGTTATCAAACTTTTGTCAGAAGCATAACCTGTAAAAATCTTCTCCTATTCTGAGGGCTGTCTGCTTATTTCACTTACTGTGTTCTTTGCTGTGCAGAAGCTATATATATATATATATATTTTATTAAGTCTTTTGTACTTAGATCATAAATACATTTATGCCAATTTCAGTGTGTTGATTATTTGTACAAATTGGAGTGCATACATCATACTAATCAACATAGCTTTCACTTCATTTGTGTTCTACACATGATAAATCCAACTTGTACTTGCAATGTGCTCCATAGTTGTGGTCCCCCTACTCTCCCCTACTATCCCTCTCACCCACTCCCCATCCTTCTCCCTCCCTTTTCCTCCTTCATCCTAGGCTAAAGTTGTGTTTTATTTTTCATATGCAAGTGTGAGTTATTATAAATTGGTTTCACAGTAGTCCTGAGTACATTGGATACATTTTTTTTTCATTTCTGAGATACTTTACAAAGAAGAACATTTTCCAGTTCCATCCATGTAAACATAAAAGAGGTAAAGTCTCCATTTTTTTTTTACTGCTGCATAGTATTCCATGGTATACATATACCACAATTTATTATCCATTCATGGGTCGATGTGCACTTGGGCTTCTTCCATGACTTGGAAATTATGTATTGAGCTGCAGTAAACAATCTGGTGCAAATATCTTTATTGCCAAATGATTTTTGGATATACACCTAGAAGAAGAATTGCAGGGTTAAATGGCAGGTGTACATTTAGATACCTGATTGTTCTCCATACTTCCTTCCAAAAGGAATGTACTAGCATGCATTTCTACCAGCAGTGCAGAAGGGTTCCCTTTTCTCCACATCCATGCCAACATCTGTTGTTTTGGGATTTTGTGATGTGGGCTACTCTTACTGAGTTAGATGGTATCTCAGAGTAGTTTTGGTTTGCATTTCTCTGATGATTAAAGATGATGAGCATTTTTTCATGTATCTGTAGGCCATGCGCCTATCTTCTTCAGAGAAGCTTCTGTTCATGTCTCTTGCCCACAATGAAATGGAGCCACTTGTTTTTTGCTTAGTAATAAGTTTGAGTTCTTTGTGGATTCTGGTTATTAGAACTTTGTCGGTAGTATAACTAGCAAAAATCCTCTCCCATTCTGAGGGCTATTTGCTTTACTTAGTGTGTTCTTGGCAGTGCAGAAGCTTTTTAATTTGATCAGATCCCAGTAATGTATTTTTGATGTTGCTTCAATTGCCCGGGGTGTCTTCCTCATGAAGTATTTTCCCAGGCCAATTTTCTCAAGCGTTTCCCCTGCACTCTCTCTAAGAATATTTATAGTTTCATGTCTTAAGTCCTTTAACCAGTGAGAGTCAATTTTTGTTAGAGGAAAAAGGTGTGGGTCCAGTTTCAGTCTTCTACAAGTTGCCAGCCAATTCATCCAGAACCATTTATTGAATAGGGAATCTTTCCCCCAATTTATATTTTTAATAGGCTTATCGAAAATCAAATGACGATAAATGTCTGGGTTTGCCTCTTGGTCTTCAATTCTGTTCCATACATCTACCTCTCTATTTTTGTGTCAGTACCATGCTGTTTTGATCACTATTGATTTATAATATAGTCTGGAAGTCTGGAAGCATGATTCTTCCCAATTTGTTTTTATTTCTGAGTAATGTCTTGGCTATTCGAGGTCTTTTCTGTTTCCATATAAAACAAAGTACTAATTTTTCCTGGTCTTTAAAATCTGAGAGAGGTGCTTTAATAGAGATCGTGTTAAATCTGTAAATTGCTTTAGTAGTATAGACATTTTAACAATGTTGTTTCTTCCCAGCCGTGAGCATGGTATATTTTTCCATTTGTTAACATCTTCAGCTATTTCTTTTCTCAGAGTTTCATAGTTCTCTTTATAGAGATCTGCTGCGCCCACGGCATATAGCCGTAGTGAGGCAGTGCTGTCCGCGTTATAGAACGACGGGAAGGTGGTTTGTGCTCCCCGGAGCTTTGCCCCCAGTGCCCCCAGTATGCACAGCATCAGAAATGTTGCCTAGCATGCTCAGTTACCCGCTTAAGTTTAAAGATTGTGGCGTCTACTCATGTGTTTGTCATCCTGTACCAGAAGTCGGTTTGTTCTGATAAACTATCAATATGTACTTTCTTAAGAATGAACACAATACACTGTTAATCCAGATATAACACCACCTCATGAGCTATTAGACTCAGTGGCACCAACAATGAGCACATAAAGATGTTTTCCCACCATAAATACCAGTGAGCTAAGACGATAAGCCTAAGGACATGAAATACAAATTATCTACATAAGTTACAAAGTCACTGAAACACATCCACCCACCATGAAGTCCTGTTCAGAACATCTTACTTCACCAACTGTCACACATAATAAAAATCAATAGAAAAACTAATACTTATCAAGAAATTTACTCTAAATCAAAATTATAATTATCAATAACAATAAGATCAAATAGTAAATGTAGAATTAGTCAAGCATTAACATAAAAGAAAATATCAAGCTGTTCTAAAAAGATAATAAGAAACTAAGAAAAGAGTTAAAGGCAGTAACATTCCTGAGATAGGAAGAAGCGGGCAGAGTTGACTAATAACCGCTACCCTCCGGGAAGCGGAACCTTAAGACATAACAATGCATGATAAATCACACTTACAAACACAAAGATAACCCGCGCACGTAAGCAAAAAGATTGCAAGCTCTGTAAAAATGTATAAATACCAACATGTGTACCCAGTAAATTTACAGCTGCATACTTTAACCCGTAGTGTGCCAGACTGTCATTCCTGCGCCGACCTCTCAACCTTCCTCGTTCCTTCTCCCTACTTTCCCTCGGACTGGAGCCCACCGACAGGGCGGTCCGTGGCAGAGATCTTTCACAACCTTAGTTAGGTACACTCATCTTCTTTGGCACTGTTGTAAAGGGAATAGAATCCTTGATTGTTTCCCCCCCCCCTTGACTATTGTTGGTGTATATAAAAGCTATACATTTATGAGTGTTAATTTTGTATCCTGAGATGTTACTATATTCCTTGATCACTTCTAGGAGTTTTGTAGTTGATTCCCTGGGGTTTTCCAGATATATAATCATATCATCTGCGAAGAGTGACAGTTGGATCTCCTTTGGTCCTATTTGGATCCCCTTGATTGCCTTCTCTTGACTGATTGCAGTGGCTAAGTCTTCCATTACAATGTTAAAAAGCAGTGGAGACGTGGGCATCCTTGCCTGGTTCCTGATCTGAGTGAAAATGATTTCAATTTTACTCCATTCACTATGATATTGGCTGTGGGTCTGCTGTAGATGGCCTCTATCAGTTTAAGAAATGTTCCTCCTATTTTCTTAAGTGTTCTGATCAAGAAAGGATGCTGGATATTGTCAAAAGCTTTTTCTGCATCAATTGAGAGAATCATATGGTCTTTTTTTTTTTAATTTGTTTATGTGATGTATTATATTTATGGATTTATGTATATTGAACCATCCTTGGGACCCTGGGATGAAACCCACCTGGTCATGGTGTATAATTTGTTTGATGTGTTGTTGGATTCTGTTTGCTAGGATCTTATTGAATATTTTTCCATCAATATTCATTAGAGATATTGGTCTATAATTTTCTTTTCTTGTTGGGTCTTTTCCTGGTTTGAGTATCAGGGTGATATTTGCTTCATAGAATGAGTTGGGAAGTATTCCTTCTTTTTCTATGTTTTGGAAAAGATTAAGTAATATAGGTACTAGTTTCTCTTTAAAGGTTTGGTATAATTCTGATGTGAAGCCATCTGGTCCTGGGCTTTTCTTTTTGGGGAGATTTCTTATAGTTGATAATATTTCAGAGCTTGTGATAGGCTTGTTTGACATATCCACTTCTTTCTGGCTAAGTCTGAGAGGGTGGCATGTTTCCAAGTATTGATCTATTTCCTTCAGATTTTCATACTTCTGAGAGTAGAGTTTTATGTAGTATTCATTAAGGATATTTTTAATTTCTGATGAGTCTGTTGTTATTTGGCCTTTATCATTTCTGATTGATGAAATTAGGGATCTTACTCTTTTACTTCTGGTTAGGTTAGCCAATGGTTTATCTATTTTATTGACCTTTTCAAAAAGCCAACTCTTTGATTGGTTGATCTGTTGTATGATTCTTTTGTTTTCAATTTCATTAAGATCTGCTCTAATTTTAGTTATTTCTTTTCTTTGCTAGGTTTAGAGTTGGAAAGTTCTTCATTTTCTAGTTGCTTGAGATGTCCCATTAAGTTATTGACTTCCTCTCTTTACATTCTCTTGAGAAAGGTTTGCAATGCTATAAATTTTCCTCTTAGGACTGCCTTTGCTGTATCCCAGTGGTTCTGATAGTTCGTTTTCTCATTATTGTTTTGTTCCAAAAATTTGGTAATTTCCTTCTTAATCTCATCTAAGACCCAGCTATCGTTCAGCATGAGATTATTTAGTTTCCATGTTTTTGTATGCATGTGGAGATTTCTGTTGTTACTGAGTTCAACTTTTATTCCGTGATGGTTCGAGAAAATACAAGGAATGATTTCTTTCTTTTAAATTTGCTGAGGTTAGACTTGTGACTTAAGATGTGATCAATTTTGGAGGATGATCCATGGGCTGATGAGAAGAATGTGTATTTGGTTTTGTTAGGATGAAATGTTCTATAGATGTCTATTAGATGCAAATGTTGAATGGTTAAAGTTTAATTCTAAAATTTCTTTGCTTAGCTTATCATTTGAGGATCTATCCAACACTGTCAGAGGAATGTTAAAGACTCCAACAATTATGGTGCTGGGGGAAGTCAAGTTGCTCATGTCAGTTAGAGTTTCTCTTATAAATTGAGGCCCATTCTGGTTGGGTGCATAAATGTTGATAATTGAAATCTCGTCATGTTGAATGTTGCCCTTAACAAATAAGAAGTGACCATCATCATGTTTTCTTACTTTTATTTGTTTGAAGCCTATTGTAATCAGTGAATAAAATTGCAACGCCTGCTTTTTTCTGATTTCCATTTGCCTGAATTATAGATGACCATTCCTTCACCCTGAGTCTATTTTTATCTTTTGAGGGAAGGTGAGATTCTTGAATGCAGTGGATATCTGGCCTGAGTTTTTGTATCCAGTCAGCCAATCTGTGTTGCTTTGGAGGGAAATTTAAGCCATTCACATTAATTGAGAGTAATGATAAGCCAGACAGAGTTTTGTGTATCAAGTTTTTCGAATGTTTGGTGGAAATTTTTAATCCTTTTGCCACTATGAAAGTTAGAATTTGATCAAAAGTTTCTGAGTGAGTTTACTTTGGTGGTGGAGGATCGTGTTGTTCATTATGGAGGATAGGTCTGAGAATATCCTGAAGAACTGGTTTAGTTATGGCAAATTTCTTCAACATGTGAATGTCATTAAAGTATTTAATTTCTCCATCATAGATGAAACTCAGTTTAGCTGGGTACAGGATCCGGGGTTGAAAGTTATTTTGTTTAAGGAGATTAAAGGTCAATGACCACCCTCTTCTAGCTTGAAAGTTTTCAGTGGAGAGATCTGTAGTCATTTTAATGTTCTTCCCCTTGTATGTTATGGTTTTATTACATCTTACAGCTTTCAGAATTTTCTCCTTCATATTAACTTTAGCAAAGTTAATTATAATGTGTCTATGAGAATTTTTATTTGGGTTGAGTCGTGCCAGTGTTCTAAAACTGTCTGCTATCTGAATTTCAGAATCTCTGGGCATATCTGGAAAATTCTCTTTCATTATTTCATGAAGCAAAGCATCTCTATTCTTTGCAGCAACCTCATCACTTTCAGGTATTCCTATAAAGCTAATATTAGATCTCTTCGAATTATCCCAGTGGTCTCTAAGAGAATGATCTGTTTTTGTTCTCCACTTTTGTTCCTCTTTAAGTGTTTGGGAGTGTTTAAAAGCATTGTCTTCAGTATCCGAGATCCTTTCTTCTGCCTGGTCCATTCTGTTACTGAGAGATTCTACTGTATTTTAAGATCTTTGAGGGCTGCAAATTCTTGCTTCAATGTGTCAAAATCTTTGGTCATTTTGTCTTTAAATTCGTTGAATTCTTGAGACATCTTTTGTATTTCTGCTTTGAATTCTAATTTCATCATTTTCTCCATTTTGTTGATCTTATTTGCTATCCAAACTCTGAACTCGATTTCTGACATCTCAGCCATTTGTTTGTGAATGGGATCTTGTGCTGTGTCTGCTTTATCGTTTCTTGGAGAAGTTGATCTACTCTGATTGTTCATGTTGCCAGAGTTTTCCCACTGATTCCGCCTAATGATTGTTTTTCACTTTTGGCTAAGTGGTCTGGTAAGGTGAGATTGGATTGGGGTTTCCTGGAGTTGTGGTTAACCAGCCCTTTGTTAAGGATCTGGGACTGATGACTGCAGCTTTTTCCCCTTTAGCTTTGCAAAGGACCTGTATGGTATTATAGTCTGAGGCTGGGGAAACCTGCTTGCTGTGGTGGGGTTATGTGGCTCAGTCTTGTATTCAACTGGTTCTTGTCTGATCCTGTTGGATCAGTGACTCTGATAAAATCTTAGCTGAAGATCCAAAGTCTTGGAATCGCAGCTTGCCTCAGCAGGGGTGATCTGCAGTTATCTCACTTCTCTCTTTGTTGGGCTCCCTGTCTTCAGCTTAATTGGATACTTTCTGGACGTTATCCTTCTCTCTGGACAGGAGCTTCTGTCGGAGGCTACTTCCAGTTGTCCACCTTGCCCTGATCCCCCAAAGTATAATCTTTTAAAGTCACTGCAACTGGCAGCTCAGCAAATGGTGACAGAAAAGCCCGCAGAGGGGGATGGGCACCATCCGGGTGGTCACCTCCATTACCCAGTGCTGCTTGTGAATCCGCACTCTGGGCTGTGTTGTCTGCCTCTGCTGCTCTGCTGAGTCCCCAATTTATATTTTTGATGGGCTTATCAAAGATCAAATGATGATAAGTTTCTGGATTCATCTCTTGGTTCTCAATTCTGTTCCATACATCTACCTCTCTATTTTTGTGCCAATACCATGCTGTTTTGATCATTATAGATATATAGTATAGTTTGAACACTGGTAGTGTGATTCCTCCTGATTTGTTTTTATATCTGAGTAATGTCTTGGCTATTCAAGGTTTTTTTTTTCTGGTTCCATATAAAATGAAGCACTATTTTTTCCAGATCTCTAAAGTATGACAGTGGTGCTTTGATAGGGATTGCATTAAATTCGTAAATTGCTTTGGGTAATACGGACATTTTAACGATGTTGATTCTTCCTAGCCATGAGCATGGTATATTTTTCCATTTGTTAACATCTTCAGCTATTTATTTTCTCAGAGTTTCATAATTCTCTTTATAGAGATCTTTCACATCTTTTGTTAGGTACATTCCCAAATATTTCATCTTCTTTGGCACAACTGTAAAGGGAATAGAGCCCTTGACTCTTTTTTTCAGCTTGACTATTATTGGTATATATAAAAGCTACCGATATGTGAATATTGATTTTGTATCCTAAGATGCTACTGTATTCTTTGATCACTTCTGAGTATTTTGTGGTTGAATCTCTTGGGTTTTCCAGATATAAAATCATATCATCTGCAAAGAGTGAGAGTTTGATCTCTGCTGACACTACCTGCATACCCTTGATCACCTTCTCTTGCCTATTGCAACGGCTAAGACTTCCATTACAATGTTAAAAAGCAGTGGAGACAATGGGCAACCTTGCCTGGTTCCTGATCTGAGTGGAAATGTTTTCAATTTAACTCCATTCAATATGATATTGGCTGTGGGTTTGCTGTAGATGGCCTCTATCAGTTTAAGAAAAGTCCCTTCTATACCTATTTTCTTAAGTGTTCTGATCATGAAAGGATGGATATTGTCAGAGCTTTTTCTGCATCTATTGAGAGAATCATATGGTCTTTGGTTTTTAATTTGTTTATGTGCTGAATTGTACTTATAGATTTACGTATATTGAACCAACCTTGAGACCCTGGGATAAAACTCACTTGGTCATGGTGTTTAATTCATTTGATGTGTTGCTGTATTATGTTTGCTAGGATTTTATTGAATATTTTTGCATCTATGTTCATTAAAGATATTGGTCTATAATTTTCTTTATTGTTGGGTCTTTTCCTGGTTTGGGGATCAGGGTGATATTTGCTTCATAGAATGTGTTAGGAAGTATTCCTTTTTTTTTTTTTCTATGCTTTGGAAATGGTTAAGTAATATAGGTACTAGTTCCTCTTTAAAGGTTTGGTAGAAATCTGATGTGAAGTCATCTGGTCCCAGACTCTTCTTTTTGGGGAGATTTCGTATAGTTGATGCTATTTCAGTACTTGATATAGGTCTGTTCAGCATTTCCAATTCGTTCTGATTAAGTCTAGGAAGTTGGCATTCTTCCAAGTATTGGTCAATTTCTTTCATATTTCTGAGAATTAAATTTTTGTAGTATTCATTAAAGTATTTTTTGAACTTCTGAGGTGTCTGTTGTTATTTCACCTTTGTAGTTTCTGATTGATGATACTATGGACTTAATTTTTTATTTTTGGTTAGGTTGGTCAAAGGTTTATCAATTTTGTTGAATTTTTCAAAAAACCAACTTTTTGATTCATTGATCTTTTGAGTAATTATTTTGTTTTTGATTTCATTTAATTCTGCTCTAATTTTGTTATTTCTTTTCTTCTGCTGGGTTTGGAGTTGGAATGTTCTTCCTTTTTCAGTTGCTTAAGATTCCCATTAAGTTATTGATTTCCTCTCTTTCCATTCCCTTGAGGAAGACTTGCAATGCTATAAATTTCCCTCTAAGGACTGCCTTTGCAGTATCCCACAGGTTCTCATAATTCATGTCTTCATTATTGTTTTGTTCCAACAATTTAACAATTTCCTTCTTAATCTCATCTATGACCCAGCTATCATTCAGCATAAGGTCATTTAGTTTCCATGTCTTTGTATGAGTATGCAGATACCTGTTATTGATGAGTTCAACTTTTATTACATGATAATCTGAGAAAATACAAGGAATTATTTCTATAGTTTTTAATTTGCTGAGGTTAGACTTGTGACCTAAGATGTGATCAATTTTGGAGGATGTTCCATGGGCTGATGAGAAGAATGTGTATTCTGTTTTGTTAGGATGAAATTTTCTTTTTTTTTTGGTAGAGACAGAGTCTCACTGTACCGCCCTCGGGTACAGTGAGACTCGGGTAGAGTGCCATGATGTCACACAGCTCACAGCAACCTCTAACTCTTGACATCACATGGCTCACAGCAACCTCTAACTATTGGGCTTACACGATTATCTTGCCTCAGCCTCCCAAGCAGCTGAGACTATAGGCACCCGCCACAATGCCCAGCTATTTTTTTGTTGCAGTTTGGCTGGGGCTGGGTTTGAACCCACCACCCTCGGCATATGGGGCCGGATTTAATGTTCTGTAGATGTCTGTTAAATTCAATTGTTGTATGTTTAAGTCCAAAATATCTTTACTTAGTTTCCTATTGGAGGATCTATCCAACACTGCCAAAGGGGTGTTAAAATCTCCAACTATTATGGTTCTGGAAGGTTTTAAATTGTTCATGTCTGTTAGGGTCTCCCTTATAAATTGAGGAGCATTCTTGTTGGGTGCATAAATGTTAATAATTGATATCTCATCATGTTGAGTGTTTCCCTTAACAAATATGAAGTAACCATCCGTGTCTTTCCTTACTTTTGTTGGTTTAAAGCCTAGTGTATCTGCAAATAAAATTGCCACTCCTGCTTTTTTCTGATTTCCATTTGCCAGGATTACAGATGCCCATCCCTTCACCGTGAGTCTATATTTATCCTTTAAGGTAAGATGAGCTTCTTGTATTCAGCAGATATCTGGCCTGAGTTTTTGTATCCAGTCAGCCAACCTGTGCCTCTTAAGAGGACAGTTTAAGCCATTCATCTTAATTGAGAGTATTGATAAGGCTGGTAGTATTTTGGGTGTCAAGTTTTTTGAAAGTCTAGTGGTCATTTTGAATCTTTTCACCACTGTGGAAATTGAGTTTTGGTCAAGGATTTCAGAGTGAGTTTACTTTGTTGGTAGAACATTGTAATTGTCATTATGGAGGATGGGTCTGAGAATATCCTGAAGAACTGGTTTGGTTATGGCAAATTTCTTCAAAGTGTGTATGTCATTAAAGTATTTAACTTTTCTGTCATAAAAGGAGTTCAATTTAGCTGGATACAGGATCCTGGAATGAAAATTCTTTGTTTTAGGAGATTGAAGGATGATGACCATTCTCTTCTACCATGAAAAGTTTCAGAAGAAAGATCTGTAGTCATTCTAATATTCTTCCCCTTGTAGGTGATGATTTTCTTATGTCTGGCTGCTTGCAGGATTTTCTCCTTCATGTTAACTTTTGTTAATTACATGTGTCTAGAAGATACTTTATTTGAGTTGAGTCATGCTGGGGTTCTGAAACTGTCTGATATCCGAATTTCAGTATCTCTTGCCATGCTTGGGAAGTTCTCCTAAATTATCTCTTGGAGTAGAGTATCTGTGCCTTTCGGACCATCTTCTCCTTTGGGGATTCCTCTGAGGGTAAAGTTTGCTGTTTTGGAGTGGTCCCACAATTCTCTCAGGGAATGATCCATTTTTGTTCTCCACTTCTTTTCCTCTTTGAGTGTTTGGGAGTGTTCAAAAGCTTTGTCTTCAATGTCAGAGATCCTTACTTCTGTCTGCTCCATTCTGTTACTGGGAGATTCTACTGTATTTCTTAGATCTTTGAGGGCTGCAAGTTCTTGCCTCAATGTGTCAAAATCTTTGGTGATTTTTGTCTTTGAATTCATTGAATTCTTGAGACAACTTTTGAATTGCTCCTTGAATTTCTAATTCCATCTTTACCTCCATTCTGTTAATCTTATTCGCAGTCCAAATTCTGAATTCAATTTCTTACATCTCAGCCATCTGTTTATGGATGGGAACTTCTGTTGTGTCTCCTTTGTCATTCCTTGGGGGAGTTGATCTACTCTGATTATTCATGTTGCCAGAGTTTTTCAGCTGATTCTGCCCCATGATTATTTTTCACTGTTTGGCAAGAGAAGCTGACAAGGTGAAATTGAATTGAGGGATCCTGGAGTTGTAATTAACCAGCCCTTTACCAAAGAACTGGGACTGGTGATTGCAGCTTTTCCCTAAGAGCTTTACAAGGGTCCTATTCAGAACTACTCCACTCTGCAGCTGTGGAGATATTTAAGCAACTAAGACACACTGCTCCCCAACAGGGGACAACTAAAAGGGGAGAATCCCATACTCCCACAACAACACAATGAGGGTACAACCTTAGTGGGTCCCCAGGTGATTGGCCCAGGTCAAGAGTTCCAAACTAATTGTCCCCATTGACACAAACACTGATCAGGTGGGAGAGTTCATAAATCTTCAGCATCTAAGCAGTGGGAGTCCAATGGCAGCTCAATTTGACCCCACTGGGAGGGACCGTGGAGTTTCCACCACTGTCAAGGGCAGCCACTGTCGGGAGAGGTGCCGCTGGTCTGGGGTACTGCTGTGTGCAGGTCGCAGGAGCTGGTGGGGAGCTAGAGGGCATTGCTACCCACCACAAGGATCACAGGAGTGGGGCGGGGAACTGGTGGGCAGAGTTGCTGACCTGGGGTGGGGCTCAGGTGTCATAGGAGCCTGGCCATGGGCTGCAGGTCACAGGGGCCAGGTGGGAGTTGCTGGCTGCAGGCTATAGGTCTCAGGAGCAGGGCAGAGTTGCCAGCTGTGGACTGCACAGGTCACAGGAGCCAGGTGGGAGTTGTGTGCTTTGGGCTGCAGGTCACAGGAGTTGGGTGGGTGTCACCCCCACAGTTGCCAGTTACAAGAGCTCCATGGGGAACTGAGCTGCCCACCGCCAGCTGCCAGGTTGCCAAGCCAGGGAGCCGGTGGGCCATGGTCCCTGGTGTTCAGTAGCACAGGACCCTAGCTATGCTCTTTCTAACACGGGGCAAGTCTCTCTCCCCTTGTGACCCCCCACTTCTATTAAAGTTCTAAGCATGGTATTTTATACCTGAACAAATACAGCATAGTTGAGCACACTGAGGCACTTAGCTAGATCAACAGATTTTGCAATGAGTGTTAGTCATTAAGCCGATAGTGGAAATTGTATAGAAGGATTTTCTTTAACTTGCTTCTTTATCAATTCAGAAAGTGAAATGAAGAAACTGTGAAAAGTAAGATGCTTAAAGAGGGCTTGGGTAAACGGTTTTTAAAAAAGAGACCATAGATAATATCTGTGACTTGTTAAGCAATATTCGGTAACTTAATGCCACCATTACTGAATGTCATTTTTACATAGAGTTGGAGGTATGTGTGTTTTGAATTCTATCCTCTCTATGTATCTCATTAAGACAAGTTGTATTCCAAGAAATTCTGAAAAAGGAAAACTTTTTTAGGAAGAGCTAGGCTTTGTCATATAGGTATAAAACAATATTTCTTTACAGTAAGAAACATAATATTAACAAATTACGAACACCCATGAACATCCCCAATTCTGAAAGTATCAGTATTTTAATTAATTAACCATACAGACCACTAAATGCTTTCCTCCATAATATTTTAATAGTATATTCTTTGTTTCTTTCTCTATAAGACAATTATTTTGTTGTGTATTTTTCAATAGAGAATAGATATATAGTTCAGTCTTTTCACTTTTGTTTGGTTTCTAATTGTTGTTGGGAATGTCATGAGGATTTTTAAGATTGTTGACAAATACTGTAAAACTCCTTTTAAATTCATTCATATATGAATTGTAAAATTTCAGAATACTTCAAGATTTTTCCTACAGTTAACAATCTTAAATGTTTTTCAAAATGGTTACACTCATTAGCTGTTAGAGAGAGATTGGTCAATATCTGCATTTTAATGTTTAATCATGAGTTTTGTATTATCGTCGTCAATGGCAGTATGTCTTGGCAAATTGTTCATATGATTCACTCTTTTATATTGACTTGTTTATGAAGTACAGCCTACTTCTTACTTCTGTTTATACATAACTATTTTTTTCTCTCTTTCTTTCTTTCTATTTTTTTTTTTCACTCTCAGTAGAGTGCCTGCCATGGTGTCACACAGCTCACAGCAACCTCCAACTCCTGGACTTAGGTGATTCTCTTGCTTCAGCCTCCCAAGTAGCTGGGAGTACAGGCACCCACCACAGCGCCCAGCTATTTTTTGTTGCAGTTTGGCTGGGGCCGAGTTTGAATCTGCCATCCTCGGTATATGGGGCTGGTGCCCTACCCACTGAGCACAAGCGCCACCTCACTATCTTTTTCTTTTAAGAAATTTTTCTTTGGCTCAGTGGTTAGGGTGCCAGCCACATTACCAGGGCTGGCAGGTTCGAACCTGGCCCAGTCCTGCTAAACAACAATAACAACTACAAAAAAATAAAATAAAATAACCAGGTGTTGTGGCCGGCAGCTGTAGTCCTAGCTACTTGGGAGGCTGAGGCAAGAAAATTGCTTAAGTCCAAGAGTTTGAGGTTGCTGTGAGCTGTGATGCCATGGCACTCTACCAAGGGTGACATAGTATGACTGTCTCAAAATAAAAAAAGAAAGAAAGAAAGACATTTTTCTTTAGGTATGATGCATTTATTTTTTATTAGAGTTTTTTTTTTAATTTTTTTATTAAATCATAACTGTATACAATGGTATGATTATGGGGCATCATACACTCACTTCATAAACCATTTGACACATTTTTATCACAGTGGTTAACATAGCCTTTCCGGCATTATCTCAGTTACTGTGCCAAAACACTTACATTCTACATTTACCAAGCTTCGCAAATACCCCTGTAATATGCACTACAGGTGTGATCCCACCGATTCCCCTCCCTCTACCCACCCCCCCCTTTCCCACTTCCCCCTATTGTTAAGTTGTAGCTGGGTTATAGCTTTCATGTGAGAGTCCCAAATTAGTTTCATAGTAGGGCTGTGTACATTGGGTATTTTTTCTTCCATTCTTGGGATACTTTACTAAGAAGAATATGTTCCAGCTCCATCCATGTAAACATGAAAGAGGTAAAGTCTCCATCTTTCTTTAAGGCTGCATAGTATTCCATGGTATACATATACCACAATTTATTAATCCATTCGTGGATCGATGGGCACTTGGGCTTTTTCCATGACTTAGCTATTATGAATTGGGCTGCAATAAACATTCTGGTACAAATATCTTTGTTACGTTGTGATTTTTGGTCTTCTGGGTATATGCCCAGCAGAGGAATTACAGGATTGAATGGCAGATCTATTTTTAGATCTGAGTGTTCTCCATATATCTTTCCAAAAGGAATGTATTAATTTGCATTCCCACCAGCAGTGCAGAAGTGTTCCCTTTTCTCCGCATCCACGCCAACATCTCTGGTCTTGCGATTTTGTGATATAGGCTAGTCTCATTGGAGTTAGATGATATCTCAAAGTAGTTTTGATTTGCATTTCTCTGATGATTAAAGATGATGAGCATTTTTTCATATGTCTGAAGGCCGTGCGCCTGTCTTCTTCAGAGAAGTTTCTCTTCAAATCCCTTGCTCAGCCTGCGATGGGATCCCTTGTTTTTTTCTTGCTGATGCGTTTGAGTTCTCTGTGGATTCTGGTTATTAAACCTTTGTCAGAGTTATACCCTGCAAATATCTTCTCTCATTCTGAGGGCTGTCTGCTTGCTCTGCTTACTGTGTTCTTAGCTGTGCAGAAGATTTTTAGTTTGATCAAGTCCCAGTAGTGTATTTTTGAAGCTGCTTCAATTGCCCGGGGGGTTCTCCTCATGAAATACTCACCCAGACCAATTTCTTCAAGGGTTTTCCCTGCATTCTCCTCTAGTATTTTTATAGTTTCATGTCTTAAGTTTAAATCTTTAATCCAATGAGAGTCTATCTTAGTTAATGGTGAAAGGTGTGGGTCCAATTTCAGTCTTCTGCAGGTTGCCAGCCAGTTCACCCAGCACCATTTGTTAAATAGGGAATTTTTCCCCACTGAATGTTTTTAATTGGCTTGTCAAAAATCAAATAGCGGTAAGTAGCTGGATTCATCTCTTGGTTCTCTATTCTATTCCAGATATCTACTTCTCTGTTTTTGTGCCAATACCATGCTGTTTTGATCACTATCGATTTGTAGTAAAGTCTGAGGTCTGGTAGTGTGATTCCTCCTGTTTTGTTTTTATTTCTGAGTAATGTCTTGGCTATTCGAGGTTTTTTCTGATTCCATATAAAACGAAGTAATGTTTTCTCAAGATCTTTAAAGTATGACAGTGGAGCTTTAATAGGGAGTGCGTTGAAATTATATATTGCTTTGGGTAGTATGGACATTTTGATAATGTTGATTCTTCCTAGCCATGAGCATGGTATGTTTTTCCATTTGTTAACATTTTCAGCTATTTCTTTTCTTAGAGTTTCATAGTTCTCTTTATAGAGATCTTTCACGTCTTTTGTTAGGTAAATTCCCAAATATTTCATCTTCTTTGGCACTACTGTGAATGGGATAGAGTCCTTAACTGCTTTTTCAATTTGACTGTTGTTGGTGTATATAAAGGCTACCGATTTATGAATGTTGATTTTGTAACCTGAGACGCTGCTGTATTCCTTGATCACTTCTAGGAGTTTTGTAGTAGAGTCCCTAGTGTTTTCCAGATACACAATCATATCATCTGCGAAGAGCGAGAGTTTGATCTCTTCTGACCCTATATGGATACCCTTGATCGCCTTTTCTTCCCTAATTGCGGTGGCTAAAACTTCCATTACAATGTTGAAAAGCAATGGAGACAATGGGCAGCCTTGTCTGGTTCCTGATCTGAGTGGAAATGATTCCAATTTAACTCCATTCAATATGATATTGGCTGTGGGTTTGCTGTAGATAGCCTCTATCAGTTTAAGAAAAGTCCCTTCTAGACCAATTTTCTTGAGTGTTCTGATCATGAAGGGATGCTGGATATTATCAAAAGCTTTTTCTGCATCAATTGAGAGAATCATATGGTCTTTGTTTTTTAATTTGTTTATGTGCTGAATTACATTTATAGATTTACGTATATTGAACCAGCCTTGAGACCCTGGGATAAAAGCAACTTGGTCATGATGTATACTTTGTTTGATGTGTTGTTGGATTCTGTTTGATAGGATCTTGTTGAATATTTTTGCATCTATATTCATTAGTGATATTGGTCTATAATTTTCTTTTCTTGTTGGGTCTTTTCCTGGTTTGGGGATCAGGGTGATATTTGATTCATAGAACGTGTTGGGTAGTCTTCCTTCTTTTTCTACCTTTTGGAACAGGTTGAGTAATATAGGTACTAATTCCTCTTTAAAGGTTTGGTAGAATTCTGACGTGAAACCATCTGGTCCCGGGCTTTTCTTTATAGGGAGGTTTTGTATAGTTGATGCTATTTCTGAACTTGATATGGGTCTGTTCAACATTTCCACTTGATTCTGGTTAAGTCTTGGAAGGTGGCGTGCGTCCAAGTATCGGTCTATTTCCTTCAGATTTTCATATTTCTGAGAATAAAGTTTCTTGTAATATTCATGAAGGATTTTTTGGATTTCTGATGAGTCTGTGGTTATTTCGTCTTTGTTGTTTCTGATTGATGATATTAGAGATTTTACTCTTTTTTTCCTGATTAGGTTGGCCAGAGGTTCATCTATTTTATTGACCTTTTCAAAAAACCAGCTTTTTGATTTATTGATCTGTTGTATTATTCTTTTGTTTTCAATTTCATTTAATTCTGCTCTAATTTTGGTTATTTCTTTTCTTCTACTGGGTTTGGGGTTGGAATGTTCTTCCTTTTCCAGTTGCGTGAGATGTCCCATTAAGTTGTTAACTTCCTCTCTTTCCGTTCTCTTGAGGAAGGCTTGCAGTGCTATAAATTTCCCTCTTAGAACTGCCTTTGCAGTGTCCCAGAGGTTCTGATAGCTTGTGTCTTCATTGTCATTTTGTTCCAAAAAATTGGTGATTTCTTTCTTAATCTCATCTCTGACCCAGCTATCATTCAGCATAAGGTTATTTAACTTCCATGTTTTTGTATGGGTATGCAGATTCCTGTTGTTACTCAATTCAAGTTTTATTCCATGATGGTCCGAGGAGATGCATGGAATAATTTCTATCCCTTTAAATTTACTGAGGTTAGACTTGTGACCTAAAATGTGATCAATTTTGGAGTAAGTTCCGTGGGCTGATGAGAAGTATGTGTATTCAGTTTTGTTGGGATGAAATGTTCTGTAGATGTCTGCTAAATCTGAATATTGGATGGTTAGGTTTAAATCTAAGATTTCTTTGCTCAGCTTCTTTCTGGAGGATCGATCCAACACTGCCAAGGGAGTGTTGAAATCTCCAACGATTATGGAGCTGGAGGAAATCAAGTTACTCATGTCTGTTAGAGTTTCTCTTATAAATTGAGGTGCATTCTGGTTGGGTGCATAGATATTAATAATTGAGATCTCATCATATTGAGTATTACCCTTAACAAATATGAAGTGACCTTTCTTGTCCTTCCTTACTTTTGATGGTTTAAAGCCTACTGTATCTGCAAATAAAATTGCAACACCTGCTTTTTTCTGATTACCATTTGCCTGAAATATGGATGACCATCCTTTCACCCTGAGTCTGTATTTGTCTTTTAAGTTGAGATGTGACTCTTGTATGCAACAAATATCTGGCTTGAGTTTTTGTATCCAGTCAGCTAACCTATGCCTCTTTGGAGGACAGTTTAAGCCATTCACATTGATGGAGAGTATTGATAAGTCTGGTGGAATTTTGGGTATCGAGTTTTTCAAAGGTCCAGTGGACATTTTTAATCCTTTCACCAGTGTGGAAGTTGGAGTTTGATCCGAAGTTTCTGAGTGAGTTTACTTTTGTGGTATAGGATTGGGTTGGTCATTGTGGAGGATAGGTCTGAGAACATCCTGAAGAGCTGGTTTACTTATGGCAAATTTTTTCAACATATGAATGTCATTGAAGTATTTAATTTCTCCATCATAGATGAAACTCAGTTTAGCTGGATACAAGATCCTGGGTTGAAAGTTTTTTTGCTTTAGGAGATTAAAAGTTGATGACCAGCCTCTTCTGGCTTGAAAAGTTTCAGCAGAGAGATCTGCAGTTATTCTAATATTCTTACCTTTGTACGTTATAGTTTTCTTTCGCCGGGCTGCTTTGAGAATCTTCTCTTTCATGTTAACTTTAGTGAAGCTAATTATGATATGTCTGGGAGATGTCTTTTTGGGGTTGAATCGTGCTGGGGTTCTGAAGCTGTCTGCTATCTGAATTTCATATTCTCTAGGCATGTCTGGAAAATTTTCTTTCATAATTTCTTGTAGAAGGGCCTCTGTGTCCTTGGCAGCCACTTCATCATTCTCCGAAATTCCTATAACCCTTATGTTTTTTTTTTCAAATTATCTGATTATCTGAGAGCTCTGTGAGTGAGTGATCAGTTTTTGCTCTCCATTTCTCTTCCTCTTTGAGAGATTGGGAGCGTTCGAAGACTTTATCTTCAATGTCAGAAATCCTTTCTTCTGCTTGCTCCATTCTGTTACTGAGGGATTCTACTGTATTTTTCATATCTTTGAGGGCTGTAAGTTCTTGTTTCAGTGTGTCTAAGTCTTTGGTGGTTTTGTCTTTAAATTCGTTAAATTCTTGAGACAATTTTTGAATTTCTCCTCGAATTCCTAATTCCATTTTATTAATCTTGTCTGCAAACCAAATTCTGAATTCGACTTCTGACATCTCAGCCAGTTGTTTATGAATGGGATCTTCAATCACATCTGCCGTATCTTTTCTTGGGGGGGTTGATCTATTCTGGTTATTCATGTTACCAGAGTTTTTCCTCTGATTCCGCCCCATGGTTTACTCCCTTTGGTTTTTCCCCTGGGGTTTTATCGAAGGCCCGTACAGTGTTGTGGCCTGAGAAACTGGGGCCCTGTCTGGTGTGGTGGAGCAAAGTGGTTCTGTCTTGTTTTCAGCTGGTTTCTGTTCGATCCTATTGCAACTTCTACTCTGGCTTGAAGTCTCAGCTGTGTGGAAAAATCAGCAATTAAGTCACCCCGCCTGCCCACCTCTGGCCCCAGTTGGAAAAGGAGAATCAAACCTTCCTACAATCGCACACCCAGGGCACCGCCTGAAGAGTCCTCAGTCTATTAGCCCAGTTCAAAAGGTCCGAATCAACTGTCTCAATCGGCACTTGTCTCGGGTGGAAGGGTTCAAGAGGTCTCTGGGAACTGGATCACAGGGGCCTGGTGACTCCTCTGACACGGCTCACCCCAGTGCAGCGTGGAGTCAGGAGGAGCCACCCAGCAAACAGAGCAGTCTGGGAAGGTTGACGTCTCCTTCCCCACTTTGCCCCTCTGTCGGACCCAGTCACTGGTATCTCTGCAGATGGCTAACCCAGTTGCCTGCAGTGAACAGACACTCCAGGATTTTGCACCTGCCTGAATCGCAAGGAAGTCTGCCAGGTCCCCGCAGACTGCCGCTATCTAGCAGGAGGAGATGGGGCCTGACATCTTTGAGTGTTTGATGCAGGTGATGGGAAGGAGGTGTTCACTCAGGCTTAGCCCCATCCCTGATGCATGCTGCTAACAGAACAGAACAGAATAGACAACTTTGTGAGGTTCTGTCTCTGTTCCTGTCGTCGCCTACAGGAAACGGGCTGTTTTGAGTTCAAACGTCTTTGCTGCTGGAGAATTGCGTCTGAACACCTCTCTAGGTCGGCCCCGCCCTGGAGGCTTCCGGGTTTGTGAGCCGTGTCACCGGTGGCCTCCTCTGGTTGCCCAGGGAGACAGGGGGTGTGGCCTCAGAATATCCAGAAGTGAGCGTTCTGCCCTTAAAGAAAAAACGGCTGTTGATCTACCTCCAGGGAACTGCTGCTCTGGTGTGGGCACTCAGGCGACCCTTTTCTCCTCTGTCCCACGCCCCAGAGTCAGCACTGAGCGGCCGCAGTTTGTGCTGGGTCCACACCCCTTAAGAGATCCCCCAAGAATCAGAACTCTTGGGGGATGGGCCCCCAGACCCCGATTGGGAGTGGGGCGGGGGGAAGCTAGAGTTTCATTCAGTTTCACGCAATACTACGGTCCGTGGAGGGCTCCTGTACTGCACCGCAGGGAAGTGCCGCCAAGGCTTGATTTCCCCTCAGCAGAGTGCCCTCTCCTCGCTCACGTGTCCCAGAGTCAGCGCTGACCTGACGCAGCTCAGGCACTGTGCACTCCCCTCGAGAAATCACCCAAGGAGCCGAACTCCTGGGGGGTAGGCCCTCAGACCCCCAGTGAGAGTAGCGGTTCTCAGCTCTCAGCGGGGAGGCCAGAGTCTGATTCAGTCTTGGGCCCCGTATGCCCGGGGAGGGTTGCTGCACTGCACTGCAGGGAAGTGCCGCGAGGCGTGACTCCCCCTCAGCCCGGTGCCCTCTCCTCACTCGGCGCTCCTCAGAGTCAATGCTGACCAGTCGCAACTCGGGGACTGTCCACTCCCCTTGAGAAATCACCCAAGGATCCGAAGTCCTGGGGGACAGGCCTCCAGACCTCAGTGGGCGGGAGGGGAGCGCCGGGGATTCAGGGTTGCCGGCAAAGGATTCCCAAAGTTTTATTCAGCCCTATGTCCGGCAGGAGAACGCCACGGCACCCCAGTAGGGGAGGTAGGTCCAGTTTTTAGAAGGTCTCTCCCGTGGAGTGTAGTGGGAGGGCCTTTAATTTCTGCCCGCTTGTTCAATTGTGGGGCTCTAGAGCCGGTCTCATGGGGGAGGGGGACTCCCGTCCGCTTGGTGGTGGATTTTGTACCTTTTGTTTGCGTCCTTGTGATCACAACTTGCCTCAGTGGTGTTGATGTGCATTCTTCAGCCTTCTCTCTTGGTGAGGCTCAAGTCCACCAGGATACTTACTAAATTCCTGTCCCTTAACTCTCCTTCTGGACGGGAGCCTTTGTTGAAAGCTGGCTTCAGTCCGCCATCTTGTCTCCCCTCTTATTAGAGTTTTTATTGCACAATTATATATATATATATATAAAATATTGATTTCATTAATCAACATTATCACTTTTGTTTCATATTCTTTATTTTTAACCTATATTTTTTAGAATAAAAGAAGAGAGAACAGATAGAGTTCATATAAATCCAAATCAGGAGTCTGTTAATTTTCACTTATTGAAACGTCCCAACATGTCTTTCTGTGCTGCCAATATGAGCATACCCCCAATTCAGCTTCCTTTTATCAGGGTCCCACAAATACTCACATCAATACAATCTGACATGAGGGAAAAATGAGGGGCAGTTATAGAGGAAAGAAACTGGGAACTGTTCTTACTAGTTAAAGTTAAGATACCTTGCTTTTGCAAAGTTAAAGAAAATGTATAATGATACAAACATTTTAAGAGGTCCTTACTTTGACCTTGTAAGGGGCTAAGGAAGCCACGGGCCCTGAAGCTGGAACTTTGTTAGCTTCACTGTTAATCTGCCTTTGCAGTTTATCTCAAAAAACAGCATCATCCCAAGGCCAGTGGAGCCACTTCAGATGCTTACTTCCCCTCTCTGCATAGGTTTAGCAGGTCATGTTAATGTATTAGTTATCATCTGAATTGCAGGATTATGTCCTTAATTGTATTCTTACTGTCAAGGAAAAATTACCCTAGACAAGTTCAAAGGGTAAAGAAGACTTTGTTCAAGACTATTCCAACAGGGGAGAGGGATTGAACTCCACTCTGCTAAAACAAAAGATGAGAAAGAATGTTAGCACTCATAGTTTATATAAAAGGGCACTAGTAGAAAATTAGTGGAGATTGTTGGGAGGAAGGTGGTCAATGCAATCAGGCCAGGCCATCCATGTTTGATAATTGGTGCTTATCAATGTTAAGACTGTACCCTATCACAGAGACTGGGTGAGAAGGGCAATGATTTCTCAATGAATACATTCCATAGGGACTACTCTATGTCCTTGAGGAAGTCTTTTCTGATTGTAGAAGACTTATAGCTCAAGGATCAGAGAAAGAATTTATAATTGCAAGTTTCCCAAAATAAATGCATAAAATGAGGTTGAGAGCCTAGAATCAAGAAGAAACCTATCTAAAGTTTAGTTAAGCTGAAAGTAAAAGCCCTGTTGGTTGTTACCTCCTTGCTCCTGCCATCAAGATAAAGACCATGGTCCTTGATATCCTGTACATCTACTTTATGATAGACTTTTGCTGCCTCCGTGATGCATCACTTGCCATTATCCTATTAGTTGTACTAATCCAGACATGTATCACTTCCCTATCTTTGTTCTTACTATCCCTCTGCTTACAATACTCATCCCTCCCTTTCTCCTGGAACTCTAATCCAATTCTTTATCAGCTTTTAAAGTCTTCCACCACTTCCTAAGGCAAATCACATTTTTTGCTGTAAAAGAGGAAGAACATGCAACCTTATCATGTACTTGTAATAGTAGGTAAACAGCATTAAGAACTATATGTGTAGCAGAGAATCCTCAGTGGTTGCCCATGGACTCAGCTAGTGGTCACTTAAGCATAGTCAGTTCTAAGAATAGTTCTTTTTATGTGAAGCTTTTATGTAGATTTTGTGCACCAGAACGACTAAGCTAGTCATTCCCTATTGATCTACTCCCTCTGTTCTCAGGGCATCATTGCCATTATCCACATTTCTTACATCTCCCCATAATGGTATATTTGCAGTGTTAACAGAGAATCTTTTGGAACCTTCTTCTGGTCCTACTGTAGGTCTCTACTTTGATAGAATAGTGCCAATAACATTAATAGTAAACTATTTTGAATAAAACCCAGTCTCTATTATAACATTATTATAATGTCAACATGCCTATTTTCTTCACTAAATTTCAAATTTCTTAAGGAATAGGATTATATCTTTCATTCTTTATTTTTGATGTTTAATAAAGTATTTGAATGTAGGAATTGCTCAATAAATGATTATTGAATTGAATTAAAAATTAATATTCACCCAATACATCTCTTCATTGAGGAGAAGAATGGGTATAGCAATTCTGTTGAGAGCAATTCTGCCTCCTGTTGAATGGGTATAGCAATTCTGTTAGGAATCAGGTACCATTGTTAGGAAAATACCACGAGAAACAATTAGAATAGTTTTAGTTAGAACATGAAACCCTATGGATCAGAATGCGTTTGTCAATATCAAAGATTGCTAACATTTCAAGTAACAAAAGAACATTGTGAAATTTTCACTTTTGTGGGTTTTTACAGGAAGGTGAAATCTTTATTTCTCTGGGATGGTTTTTACTGTGGTTTTACTTTGCAACCAGGAAATTATTTGATATGGATCCCTGAGGTTTCTTCGAGGCCTATACAGAAATATAAAAAAAAAGGTGGGCATTTGAATAATTTTGATTTTTTTTAAAAGCATATTTTGTGAAGCAATCAGAAGCCTAGAAACAAAACTGGATTCATTATAATCCATTCTGAATTGCTGTAGAGGTGAAGAACAAAACCCATAAAACAGCATTAAATCATTTTAGGATTGCTTACAAGGACTGCACAGCTCTAAAGCCCTTTCAGGTTTATTGATGAAAGACAGTACATTTTTGCACACAAAAGTGAAAACTTAAGAGAAACTAGAGGATTTGAGGCTTTACTTGAAGTACTCATGGAAATAAATGTTCTCTTTCTTTCAGTCAATTTGAACCAAGTAGGAAATAGAGAAATACATTTTAATGCTTTCAAATCTTTTCAGTTTCAGCAATTCTAACTTCTTCAGGGAGCTCCCAAAACAAGGAAATTCCCTATCTTATCACTGTTACTTTGGCAACAGTGGAGGGTGAAAAATTTTGATTATGGTCTAGAAGAAGCCTCCTGTTGAATGGGTATAGCAATTCTGTTAGGAATCAGGTACTGGGCGGCGCCTGTGGCTCAGTCGGTAAGGCGCCGGCCCCATATACCGAGGGTGGCGAGTTCAAACCCGACCCCAGCCAAACTGCAACCAAAAAATAGCCAGGCATTGTGGCGGGTGCTTGTAGTCCCAGCTACTGGGGAGGTTGAGGCAAGAGAATAGCTTAAGCCCAGGAGTTGGAGGTTGCTGTGAGCTGTGTGAGGCCACGGCACGCTGAAAAAAAAAAAAAAAAAAAAAAAAAAAAAGAAAAAGGAATCAGGTACCATTATTAGGAAAATACCACGAGAAAAAAATGCAGATAACAACCATATTCTGTGTTCAGAATCTGAGGGCCTTTTATGCACAAGATGAGAAGAGCAACCAGGGGAGGGACTGAGCTGTGGCCTATGGCATCTGGTGGGGAATGATCATGTGAACAGATCCTACAAACCATGCAAGATAAGCAATAATGGAGTTCAAGGCACCGGGTGGCTGAGGAATTTTGAGGGTAGAAGTTAGGTTTGGGGGCTGGAAAGATAAGTATCTGGATTGAGAGAAAAATAAAAACCAGGCCCAAGGAATTTCTGGTTAGTTCCATTTAAGTGTTTACTTCCAGCTTTACCTTGTACTGCTCATCCTCCTTATAACACCCTTGATTTGGGTTTTCTGAAATAATCTGTGTCATGTCAGTTATAAGAAATCTCCTGGAATTTGATTTGTTTTGGAAGGTTGCTTACTGTGTACTATTATCTCCTGCTTAAATCTGTACTCTAGAATGAGAAAATGCATTAAAATATAAGTATTTAAAGAAAAAGCAAATAAATTGACATCTATTAAATAACAAATGCAAAAGGTCATTTTTACTTTTTATCTCAACCATCTCTACATGATGAATTTAATACTTAAGTTTTGTCTTTTTTCTCTCCCCCCACTTCCTGCTCCATCTCAGGCTGCTCAGGTATCAGCACATCCACTTGTGGATGAAGCACAAGTGGGGGATAAAGCAGAGATGAAGGGTCAACAGAAACCAAATGGGAAGGGAGGGTGGCTAGAAGCAGCCTATACAATGCTGTGTTCATGGAGAGAATAAAAAGTGGTTAATAGATATCCATCCTTGGACTGATCATCTGAGTGAGAGCTCTGGAAATCTATGGAGTAGGGTGGGTGGAGAACTGAAGAAGATAGAAGTGGGATAAGCTGCTCAGCAGGACCAGAGGTTATTAGGGAAAGTGCTCACACATGGGAAAGGAAGAGAGGAGCAAATCCAAGGTTCTGTACTTCCTGTGAGGATACTCTAACAGACTGACAGGTCTCCTACAGCAGGCCTCCAGACTGATGCACTGACTTAACTGGGGCCTGTGCAGCTGGGTTGCTCTAGAGAGAGAGATGCTTGAATTTTGAGCCATGGACACTATGGCTGGTACCATTGTAACATCTCAACTCCTGAACACTATTTTTGCCCAGAGATCAGATCTGTGACTGCTGCCTCCCCCTTATCCCTGCCAGGTGGGGAGGGATCAGGGAGTTGCAGCAATTTCAAAGTGACCCATGGGCAGGTAATATGCAAAACCACTGCTTCCAGGGGTCCTGAGGAAAGTAGGAGATCATGGGCCTGGTGCCTGCTACTGCAGCCTGGGCAATCCCGCTCAACTGCACATCTTATAGGCTGTGAGTGGAGCACATTCCTGTAGCCCTTAGCACCCACTGCCCATTTCCAGGGTAGCTGGACTACTGTTATTGCCACCATTGTCTGAAAAACCCCAAGCAGGACAAAAGCCAGTGCAGCCACAGCCTTTGGATCAGGGTGTATTATTTACCACAGACCTCTGTCATCCTACACAGGTGGCCTGGGTACTGTACCCTGTGTGTACCCTACACTACCCCTATACTCTGCACAGCCACTGCTCTTGTCCACATGCCTGAGCACACTCCATGGGGCTGCTCTAAACTCCATGTGCACCCTGCTCTATGGGCCTATTCCATCCAAGGTTCCCACTCATTCTGCTTGTCAGCTGTCACTTGATAACCCACTCTGCACCAGAACTCAAGAACAAATGGACCTAACAGACATCTGCAGAACATTCCATCCCACACCATAGACCAGGGGTCCTCAAACTTCAAACTGCGGCCTGCAGGCCACATGAGGCAGTGTGATTGTATTTGTTCTCATTTTATTTTTTTACTTCAAAATAAGATATGTGCAATGTGCATAGGAATTTGCTAATAGTTTTTTTTTTTTGTAAACTATAGTCTGGAACTCCAGTGGTCTGAGGGACAGTGAATTGGCCCCCTGTTTAAAAAGTTTGAGGACGTCTGCCATAGACTATACATTCTTCTCATTAGCGTAGGGAATATTTTCCAAGATAGATAATATGTTATCTCACAAAACAAATTTCAGCAAATTCAGAAAAATTGAAATCATTCTATGTGTTTACTCAGATCACAGTGGAATAAAACTAGAAATGAACTTCAAGAGGAACTCTCAAGTCTATATAAAGTCATTGAAATTAAACAATCCACTGATGAACGATTCTTGGGTTGATGACAAAATTAAGATGGAACTCAAATGATTTTTTGAACTGAATGACAATCATTACAAACATCCAAAATTTATGGGCTACTGTAAAAGCAGTATTAAGAGAGAAGGTCATAACCTTAAATATTTACACCAAAGAAACAAAGATCACATATTAACAACCTAATGGCATATCTCAGGGAACTAGAAAAAGAAGAGCAAACCAAACACAAAGCTAAACAAAGTAAAGAAATAACAAAACTCAGACTACAACTAAATGCAATGGAGATAAAGAAAGTTACAAAGGCTCAAGAACAAAAAGTTGGTTCTTTGAAATACGAACAAACTTGGCAGAACTCTAGCTAGATAAACCAAAAATAGAAGAGAAATGATTCAAATAAACTCAATTAGAATTGAAAAAAAAGATACATTATAACTGATACCACAGAAATATAAAGTATCATCTGTGACTACTATGAAAACTTCTGTACACAGAAACTAGCAAATCTAGAGGAAATGGTTACATTTTTAGAAACACAGGACCTAGCAAGCTTGAAACAGGGAGGAATTAGAAATCCCGAACAGAACAATAATGGATAACAAAATTGAAACAGTTAAAAAAACACTCAACAAAAAAATATTCCAACGAAAGAGATGCACACCAGGAAAAGGATGCCCTATTCAATAATGATGGTGGGAAAACGTGGTAGCCACATTGTAGAATAATGAAGCAGGATCCTTATCTGTCACCATATACAAAAATTAACTCAAGATGCATTAAAGAGTTAGAGGTCTTTAGGTCTTCAGGACTTAGACCTGAAGCCATAAAAATTCTCCAAAAAATGTAGGAAAAGCTTTTGTTTTGGCTTATATTTGGCAAATAATTTCTGAGTAAAACCCAATAGCAAATGCAGCGACAACAAAATTAAATAAATGCGGTTTATTTAAACTAAACTAAAAACTTCTGTACAGCAAAGGAAATAGTCAACATAGTAAATGGATAAACTACAGGATGAGAGAAAATATTTGCAAACTATACATATGACAAAGGGCTAATATCTATAAAGAACTCAAACAATTGAGAAAGAATAAAACAAGTAATCCCTCCAAAAAGTAGACAAAAGACATGAACAGGCTCGTCTGAAGAGAAGATAGACAAATGGCCAAGTAAGTTACAAAAAGAAAGGGCTCAACATCACTAATTATCAGGTAAATACAAATTAAAATAACAGTGAGATATCAGCTTAACCATGTCAGAATTGCCTTTATTATAAAGCAAAAACATAATAGATGTGGGCACAGTTGCGGTGAAAAGGGAAAGCTTATACACTGCTGGTGGAAATGTAAACTTATACAGCTGCTGTAGAAAGCAGTATGGAGATTCCTCAAAGAACTAAAAGTAGACCAACTATTTGATCTAGCAATCCCACTACTGAGTATCTACCAAGAAAAAGAAGTCATTTCATAAAAAAGATATCTGTACTTGAATGTTTATTGCAGCACAATAGCAAAAGATATGGATCAGCCTAAGTGCCTATTAACTGATGAGTGGATGAGGAAAATGTGGTATACATACATATCATGGAGTACTACTTAGCTATGAAAAAGTATGAAATGAAATAATATCTTTGTAGCAACTTGGATGGAACTGGAGACATTATCCAGAGTAACTTAGGAACAGAGTAACATACCACATGTTCTCACTTGCAAGTTGGAGCTAAATTTATATATGGTCATAATGAGCAATAGCTGACATGGGAATGAAGGAGGAAGGCGGGTAGGAGGAGTGAAGAATAAAAATCTACCTATGGGGTGCAATGTATGCTACTCTGGGGCAGGTAAACGGACAGCTTCAACACAACTCATGTAACAAAAAACACTTATATCCCCTACAAAAAGAAAAGAAACCAAACTGGATAGACCTTGGTCATCAAAGCTGCCTGAAAACCTAATTTTAAAACAAATATTATTGATAGTTCTGAAAGAAGCTTAATGTTCCTACACTGATTTGAACTAAGTGAATCTGCTTTTTGTTTTGTGCGCCAGGCTTGGAATATCTAGTTCAAGCTATTTCAAAAATAGAACTAGTTTGGTTTTAAAAAGCTGTGTTTGTTACAAGCAGTTTTGTTTTCTGATGTCATTGTGTCCACGGTCACAGCAGACAGCTGTGCAGGATGCACACTGCCCACTCCAAGGGCACTCGTTTCCTGTGACTACATGGGAGTGGTGGCATTTGGGGCTACACACTCCAGAGTGTGGCTTTTCTACTTGGGAGTCTTGTCTGTGGACTATAGGTACAGCAGTTTTCCTTGCAGGCTGATTAATGGGACTTGGATAAATGTGTGTTACTCTGGATACTTACTAAAATTTATATTTTGTTTATAGAACACCACCTTAAAATATGTGCATTTAGTTTTATGGAGACCCTTGCCACTTTGAATTTCTTGCAGGGAGGAGCTGGAATAAGGCTGAATTAAGTGCTACCCTGTGGTCATGTCTCTTTGCTTGTTTTTCCAATTCTTTCCCCCCAAAGTAAGAAGAAAATCCTTCCTTAAATATAATCTCTTCGAAAAGAGAAGTGGCTTGTCAGGAATTGATATTTATCTTTTAGTAAGATTTAGGCAAAATACATAGAACACTGTGTACCTTTTAATCTAAAAGTATATTTCCTTTTTGGAAATTTGAGGATTGGTATTATTGTTATGATAATGAATATCTACTAAGCTCTTACAATTCACTACTAAAACAAAACATTATGAGTGGTTAACCTCTCAGTAGGATTATAGTATAAATAAAACTGTAAAAATAAAATGAAACAAAGGCTGTATTCTCTGGTTTTTCTATTGTGGGATATCTAAGCCTTTTTATATCAGCAATTAACATTTTGATGAATCTAAATTCTGATGAGAGTTAAAGTCCTTCTTTATGAAACCAGAATGTTTTGGCACCAACTGTTGTTGTTATTGTGGTATTTCTGATATATGCTTTTGAATAATTCCCTTTAGCCCTATAGGGGTATGCACTGTGATAGCCTTATTCAGAATTGTTCACATTTCTGCTTATGCACTCTCTTAATGTTACAGGTAGAAGTCTATAGCATGTCTTTGGGGACTAGGATGAGTTATTGACCTCATTTGGTTGGCCTCAGGGGATCTCACTTGCCTTCCAGGGCACTGTACTGTTATGTCTAGATCTATGAGACATACAAAGAGTGAAAACAATGCAGTAACTGGCATAGTCTCACTTTCCAGTAGTGTACTCTTCTTATTATGACGAGTGGTAAGCAGGTGCTCAAGCCAACGCAGGCAAGTCCCGAAACTCAGAGGCCTTTGATGGGCTGAGGAACGTTCTCTCTGATCATTTTAGTTCTCTTTTGAGATAGGAGTAAGAACAGGCATTAATACTTTGTACTTAATTCCATCATGTTCTCCATGTGTTTCCCAGTGTCGTTGATTAACTGAATTGTCCCTCAGCTTTAAAAACACACATGGCCTGTGAATTATTGAAGTCTAGACAAGCTGTGGTTTTCAGTTTGGGAAATTCAAGGAGCAGGAAAGACATTTTCAGAAAGCAAACACTGTCTTGACTTTCTTCAACTCTTTTAAACTCATATCCTTTCTTGACTGTAGGAGTAAGTATGGGCAGTAATTAAGGCTGTTAAGTTTTGCATTCATGTAGACATGGGCCCTATTCATTTTTTTTTTTTTTTTTTTTTTTGTAGAGACAGAGTCTCACTTTATGGCCCTCGGTAGAGTGCCGTGGCCTCACACAGCTCACAGCAACCTCCAACTCCTGGGCTTAAGCGATTCTCTTGCCTCAGCCTCCCGAGTAGCTGGGACTACAGGCGCCCGCCACAACGCCCAGCTATTTTTTGGTTGCAGTTTGGCCGGGGCCGGGTTTGAACCCACCACCCTCGGTATATGGGGCCGGCGCCTTACCGACTGAGCCACAGGCGCCGCCCATCATGGGCCCTATTCATATCCCCCCCTCCCCCTTTACTAACTTCATGACCTTGGAAAATGTACTTAACTGAGAAAATTCAAATTTCCTAATGTGTACAACTGAGAAGCATTAATGAACATTTAATAAAGCAAAGGTGACAATTAATTACAATGATATAATAAGATTCTTAACCTATGCCCTAATATTTTATAAGCACTCATTAAATGGTTATTCTTCCTATTGTTTTTCAGAGACTGAATAAAAGAGAATCTGAGCCAAAATGTGCTTCGAGGATAAAAATCTTACACCCAAGAGATTTACTCCCATTATTTTTCCTTCTTACGTATAAGTGTAAACCTTTTTGGCTTTTTTACATATCCTTTGTTCATTTTCTTTATTCTGATATTTCCACTGGCTTTATTCTGTGACCTATATCCTATATGTGTCAGCTGGGTCTTCTTGCTGCAGACAATAAGGTTCGGGCTAGGATGAGGCAAGGGAGACACCTTACACACAACATTTAAGGAGTCCCCTTCCAGTTAAAAAAAAACAAACAAACAATTTTTAATGCCATGTGTTAAAACATTAAAATTAAGGCAAAACATGTGATGAACAAAATGATAAAATTGTTAAATAAAAAGAGCATCATTCTACTTTACCTTTGTATAACTATTCTAGTTCCCTTACCTTTCTGTATAAATTTTGAAATAAAGCTATATGTATCTATAAAAAGAAAAGACTCACTGGGATTTTGTATGTCCCTAATCCTGAACACAGCAGACAATTCTTTTCTTCATTTTTTAAACTAAGTCAACATGTATGAAGAATTTTCTTAGGACCTGTTGTCTATACTCACAACATTAATGCAAATTATGAGCACTACCATTATTTTCTCATCTGCTCTCCAACAGCTGCAATCATGGCCTTTCCAGTTTCCCCTCCCTGGGAAGAAGGCTCATTGCTTCTGAGACATATGCTTACTGGCTCTCTGGTCAGTGTGAGGCTTATTCTGGGCACCTCCCCAACATTCCGTAACTTCCACCAGAAAAATCCATCTGTCTCCTAAGAACCACATTTGCCCACTACTGCACCTGTATCCTCCTAGAGGCAGATAGCAATAATGGGGAAATGAGCACTGGATAGAAGCTACAAAAAGCTGGTACAACTTTGGGAGACAGGTTTACACTGGGAGATATGCATATGCTCTCTTCATGCTTGATGTCTTTAGTCTCACACACTTCTGGAGAGCATGTTTTTGCCATTTTGCTGGAGAAATCTGCTACTGCTTACTTACCACTTTTCCTGGCTTGCATTTCTCCTGACTTCTCTGGCTCAATTAGTGAAGTTCTGGGTTCTGGGTCCTCAGTGTATTCATTATTTCTGGTTGATTGCTGTTTCTTACCTAGTTCTCCCTTGATTGTCTGAGATTTTAACCCATCCCAAGGACAGTAAAGTTATGGCTTTGTGTTGTTGCCGCTACTTCTCACCCTTCTCTTTTAGGATAGCATCTGATTCTCCATATGTAACTAACTTCTCATAGTCAAGCACTGCTTTTGGTGTACAATGGAGTCAATATAATCTCCCTTATGTATGTCCAATTGCTCAAGCAGTTTTTGTTGACAAAACCATATTTCTTGTATTGAATTACTTTTGTTCCTTTGTAAAAAAAATTGTAAAAAAATATAATATGTGTTCACTTATTTCTGGGCTTTCTATCCTGCTCCATGATCCATGTGTTTATTCCTTTGCAAATAAGATCATTCAGTCCTAATGAAAAGTTTTGAAATTGGGTAGACTGATTCCTCCCACTTAGTTCTTCTAGTTCAAAATAGTTTTAGCTGTTCTAGCTCCCTTATCTTTCCTTATAAATTTTGAAATAATCTATGTGTCTATAAAAAAAATTTCACTGAGATTTTAATAGGAATTGCATTAAACCTATATATCAATTTGCAGAGAACACATAGTATGATGTTCCTCCTATTTAGATTTCTTATTTCTTCCATCAGCATGTTATAATATTCAGTATTCAAATCTTACACTTTTCTGGTTTTTTAAAAAAAATTCAGGTTAATTTGAGGGTACAAAGAATTAGGATACAACATTTGCATTTATTAGGTTTAGTTCCTATTGCAGTTGTGTCGCACCCCCTGGAGGTTTACCATATAGCCCCACATTGTGCCTATTCAGTGCCCCCTACTTCTCCCCCTTTCCCTGCTTCTTTCCTTATCTTGAATTAAATTCATTTTTTCTCTTTTGTGGGCATGTATTAAATTGTTTACTGGCTTCACATTAGAATTGAGTACATTGGACACTTGCCTTTTCATTCTTGTGATACTTTACTAAGAAGAATATGTTTCAGCTCCATTCAGGTTAATACAAAAGATGTAAGGTCTCCATTTTTTTTTATGGCTGAGTAATATTCCATGGCATACAGATACCACAGTTAATCTATTTGTGGGTTAATGGAAATCTAGGTTATTTACACATCTTGGTGATTGTAAATCAAGCTGAAATAAACAATCTAGTGCAAATGTTTCTATGATAAAATTACTTTTTTTCTTCTGGGTAGATGCCTATGAATGGGATTGTGGGATCAAATGGAATTTGACTTCTTTGAGGATTCTTTATACTTCTTTCCTAAGAGGCTACACTAGTTGGTAGGCCCACCAACAGTATAAAAGTGCTCCCTTCTCTATATCCATGCCAGCATCTGCAACTTTGGGACTTTGTAGGTGGGCTATTCTCACTGAAATTAGGTATTATCTCAGGGTGGCTTTGATTTGCATTTCTCTGATGATTAGGGATGATGAACATTTTTTTCATGTTTGTTAGCCATTCATCTGTCTTCCCCAGAGAAGGTTCTGTTCATGTCTTTTGCCCAGTGATAGACTGGATTATTTGCTCTTTTTTTGTTGATTAAGTTGAGTTCTCTATAGATTCCAATTATCAAGCCTTTCTCATACTCGTAATCTGCAAATATCTTTTCCCATTCTCTAGGTTGTCTATTTGCCTTAATTGTTGTGTCCTTTAGCTGTGCAGAAACTTTTTAGCTTACTTAAGTACTATTTACTTATCATTGTTCTTGCTGTGATTGCCAATGGAATCTTCTTCACAAAATCTGTCCCCAGGATGACATCATCAAGAGTTTTTCCCACACATTCTCTAGAATTTTATCATTTTATGTCTTAGATTTAAATCTTATCCATCATGAGTCAATTTTTATAAGCAGTAAAATGGGATAAAAGTGGTAAGTGGGTGTGGTTTCAGTCTTTTACATGTGGTTATCCAGTTCCCCCAGCACCATTTATTGAATAGAAATTAATTTTCTCACAGTTTGCTTTTGTTTGGTTTATCAAAGAAAAGATGACAGTAAGAGACTGGTTTCATCTCTTGGTCTTCTATTCTATTCTATATGTCTGTGTCTGTATTGTTGTGCCAATACAACACTGTTTTGATCACTGTGAACTTATAATGTAACCTAAAGTCTGGTAGAGTTATATCTTCAGCTTTGTTTTTATTACTGAGAATTGTTTTGGCTACATGGGTTTTTTTCTGGTTCTATACAAAGTGAAGCATTGTATATACTTTTTACTTCTTCAAAATATAATATTGGTATTTTAATGGAGATTGCATTGAATCTGTAGATTGCTTTGGATAATATAGACATTTTAACAATGTTGATTCTTCCCTAGCCAAGAGCATGATATGTAGAAATCCTTCATTAGAAATCCTTTACTTCTTTTGGTAGGTATATTCCTAAGTATATCATTTTCTTTGAGGCTGCCATAAAGGGAATTATGTCCTTGATTTGCTTTTCACCTTGGCTGTTATTGGTATATACAAAGGCTACTCATTTGTGGACATCGATTCTATACCCTGAGATGTTACTATGTCTTGATCACTTTCAGGAGTCTCTGAGATTCTCTAAGTATAAGACAATATCATCAGCAATGAGTGAGAGTTTGATCTCCTCTGTCCCCATTTGGATGCCTATAACTTCCTTCTCTTGCTGTGGCTAGAAGTTCCAGAACTGTGTTGAATAATAGTGGTGATAGTGGACATCCTTGTCTGGTTCCAGTTCTAAGTGGAAAAGCTTTCAGTTTTACTACTTTCAGCATCATATTGGCTCTGGGTTTGTAATAGATAGCTTTAATCAGCCTAAGAAATGTGCCACTTATGCCTATATACTTAAGTGTTCTTGTTAGAAAAGATGCTGTGTTTCGTCAAATGCTCTTCTGTATCTATTGAGTGGATCGTGTGATTTTTGTTTTTGATTCTATTGGTATGATGAAGTACATTTATGGATTTGAAGATAGATTTGCCTCTCTGGGATGAATTCTACTTGATCGTGATGTATAATTTCTGAATATATAGCTATAATCTATTGGCTAAGATTTTACTGAGTATTTTTGCATTCAAATTCATTGGTGAAATTGGTCTGTAGTTCTCCTTTTTATTTGGGTCCTTTCCTGGTATTGGAATCAGGGTGATGTTTGCTTCATAGAACATGTTGGGGACAGTTCCTTCCTTCTCAATGTTGTGGAATAGGTTCTGTAGTATAGGTACAAACTTTCTTTGAAGGTTTGATAGAATTTTGGTGAAGCCATCTGCACTAGTGCTTCTTTTTTGTTGTTGTTGTTGGAAGCTTTTTCATTGTTTCCTTAATCTCAGTGCTTGATATTGGTTTGTTCAAGAGATCTATTTCTTCCTGCGTAAGTCTAGGGAGTTTGTGTAATTCCAGGTATTGGTCCATATCCTCCACATTGTCAAATTTCTGGGCATAGAGTTTTTTCTAGCATTCAGGGATAATCTCATGTATCTCTATGGTAACTGTTGTCATTTCCCCTTTAGCCCTCTCATAGTTATAATTGTCTTTTATCTATTTCCTCTGTATTCATTTAGAACCTAATAGAATTGTGTTATATATTTTCCTTCAACTATCAAATAGAATATAGAAACTCAAGAGAAGGAAAGTCTGTAACACCTATTTTTGCTTACTGTGTTTCTTTTTCTTTATAGGTGTTCAAAAGTTCCTTCTTTTTTTATTTTCTTTCTGTTTAGAGAGATTCCTTTAGCAATCCTTCAGATGGTAAGTCTGCTGGTTAAAAAGTTTTAGTTTTCCTTCATCTAAGAAATGATCTAATTTCACCTTCATTCCTAAAAGAGAATTTTTCAGGTTTTATCATTCTGGTTAACAATTCTTTCTTTTTACCACTTTGCAATTATTGTGCCACTTTTTTTTCTGGCCTCTGTGACTTCTGCTGAGAAAACCACCATGATCTGAATAGTTTTTCTCCTAGAAGCAAGATTTCATTTGTCTTTTACTCCTTTCAAATCTTTGCCGTTAGTTTCCAAAAGTTTGACTATGATATGTCTGAGGTGAATTTTTTTTGGAATACTTTTTTATGGATTCTTTCAGCTCTTTGAATCTATAGTTTATATCTTCTACTAAATTTGAGAGGATTTTAGCCATTATTTCTTTGAGTATTTTTTTGACCCTGTCCTTTTTCTCCCTCTCCGTCTGGAACTCTGATACCACAAAAGTTAAATATTTTGTTTTTGTTTCATATTTTTCTGAAGCTCTGTTTATTAGTTTTTTTCTTTTGGTTTGTTTATCAGTCTGCTGTTCATATTTGGTCATTTATATTGTTTTGTCTTCCCATTTACTGTTTCCTGTGTTTTCCTCTTTCCATTGTTAAGCCCATCAATTGCTTTGTTGTTTTTTTTTTTTTGGTACTGCATTTGTTTTAGTCCTAAGTTTTCTGTTTGATTCTTCTTTATATCTTTTACTTATTATTCTTTTGCTGAGATCATCTCATTTCCATTTGTTTCAAGCATGTTCATAATTGCTCATGAAAGCATTTTTATCATGGCTGCTTTAAAAATTTTTGCCAGGTATTTCTAACATCTCTGTGATCTTAGTATTGGTGTTTATGGCTTATATTTTTTTATTGTTTGAAAACTTACTTGTTATTAATTTGATGAGGATCTTCCTTAAACTCTCCCTTTTCTCCCAGGTGTAGGTAGAAGTTCAGGTTCTCCACTTGGTTTCCATTAATACTTGATGGCTGGTGGTAGGAAAGGATGCTCCTTACTGCTTTGGGTAAGGGAGTTTCAGTGCTTCACTAGGTCTCTACTACTTTTTTTCCCTGCTGGGAGAGGCAGGTGTGCTTTATTACTGCTCCCACTGAACCATGGAGTGTATGGCCTGTTTATTGCTGGGAGGTAAGGAAAATTTACTCTGTTTTCTGAAATTACCATAGCAGGGAGCTGAAAAGGCTCCTCATTACAGCCAGTTGGGAGTGAAGAAAATATGGTCCTCACTGATACTATTGGAGAAGACAAGGAGACGGGAAGCTTGTTGCTGCCTAGTGGGAAGAATGTCCTTGCCCCACACCCAGCCTTCTCTTACACCACCCTGGCAGGGTAGAAATGTAATGCCTCTCTACAGTCAGGTGAGAGGAGTTGTCTAGGCTCTCCACTGGGTCTTTGTTGGAATGGACAGGGGACATGCTTTTCTTTGGAGTTTTTTGGAGTAGAGCCATTATTTTCTAAATGTTTATTGTTCTTACTTGGCTGCTTCTTTCCTAATCCTGTGGCTAGTGAGAACAGGATTTGTCTGGGCACTTTTTTTTTTTTTTTTTTCAGTCTTCACCTATTTGTGCTTCTGAGTTGCTAGCTTCTTTATCTTTAAGTATGGGATAGATGAGGCAAAAAGAAGACCCATGGGATTCACTGTAGTGAATCACTTGAGTCACAAAATCCCTAGCTCGGCTGCCTTCTTCTCCTTTCAGAGTTCATATATATTTGTTGTTGTTGTTGTTGTTTGTTTGTTTTGTTTTTGTTTTTTTGCAATTTATGGCCAGGGCTGTGTTTGAACCCGCCACCTCTGGCATATGGGGCCAGTGCCCTACTCCTTTGAGCCACAGGCACCACCCTCATATGTTTGTTTTATATACTATAATGCCAGTATCTTTTAGTTTTACTCAGCAGGAAGAATAGATAGAAGTACGTCAACTCCATTTTTTTCTGGAAGAAGTCTCTCAATTATTTTTGATGCCCTTTTTGTTATATATTAATGTCTCATTTCTGAGCCGTGGTATTTTACACTAATATAATGAAACTACAATTTTTAAATTTCATGATAGTACATCACCATTTGTATTAGCCTAGCTTTGTATTTTGATATGTATTTAAATTAATCTTTTTCAACTTTCTGATGATCTTTAGAGTTATTATATTATAAACATAAATTTTATAACAATTGTTTATGAGACTTGCCATCCTTAAAAAAACTTTGAAATAATAAAACATTTTATACTTTTCCAAACTAAGAATGATATGTCTCCCTAAATAACTTTTCCTTTAGGCTTAAATAAATTTTGTGTTTTTCTTCATGTTGGGCATATATTTCTTATTGTGGTTACTCCTAAAAAAAAATCTATCCACCTAGCTATCTATGCATCTATCTATTTTTGTTATTAATGGGAACAGCATGGTTAGTTTAGTTATAAAGTGTTTACTCTGATAGTTTTGGGGCCTTATCACTTACCTGCTATCAGGGGTTCTCAACCTGTCGGTCACAACCCACAGGAGCTGTGTTAAAGGGTTGCAGCATTAGGAAGGTTGAGAACCACTGTGCTAAGTGATCATGATGGATAATTAACACCCTTAATGCTCAATTTCCTTGTCCATAAGTGGGGTAGCTGTAACATCTATTCATAGGAATGAAGTAATGCATGCAAAGTGATTTTCACATTCCATATGTCATATGGTGATAATTTTATTTTTATTTTGCAACCTATTATTATCTTATATATAATTATATATTTACTTTTATCTTGCCATTTCACTGACCTATAAGCTTTTTGGTTGATATTTTTGTATTTCTAGGTCTGCTAATACAACATATTATCTTTATATAATGACTTTTCAATCTCTTTTTAATGCTATTTTGTCTTATTTTATTTCAAATTGCATAGAATTTCCAGAGATATAAAAATGGTAGTAGTGGGGTATTACTTCTATTAGATGAATATTATTGTGGATAGCACAATAAACATGAAGTATTAAAGTCAAGGGTTAAAATATCTAAATTACATGACTATATAACAATAACTCTGAGCTATGATAATTAATTCAAAAAGGAATACTGGGGTTCTCTGAGAAATCTTTAAAGACCTTAATTCAATGTTTCATGTTTGGCTAGAAGTTCAAAATGCCAGCAAAACTTTGAACTTCATCGAGAACAATATTAGGAAATATAATCAAACCTTCATTCTTTCTCTCTTTATGACTACAAGGCACATACAGAGTGTACGGCAGAAGCTGTTGCCTTCTCCTTGAGTGATGTGTTAGAACCAGAAAATTCCCAGGAAAGATAACCCATAAAGTTGCAGCTTGGATAATATGAACACAAATTTATTTGTCAAGTCCCTAGAAACGTGGATAAGGGATAGCCTTTGAAGCTTTAGTGATTTTAAGGCAGTTAAATAGGTATAAACTAAAGGAGCTCTGATGCCTCAAAAACACATCTTAAAGTTGGAGGAATTGGGATTAGCACACATAACACACACCACCTCAGGGCAGTGACACTAGCACCAGCCTTTTCCATTCCTTTAACATTTTGGCTAATATTTTTCTACCAGTGTGAGTGCAGTGATTCAGATTTATTGATGCCTATTAATTCTCTTGCCTTGTGGAATTTCTTATTTTGAAGTAATTTAAGCCACTATTTCTCTTTCCAGATTCTTCTCCCAGTCAGCAGCTTTCCTTTTACTTATGCATTTCTAGGATCAAATTGACAAATCCCTTTTAAGTGCTCATTTTGCCTGAGCATTCAATTTACCTCTGCCCTCTTAAACATTTTGCTAGTTATCCACTTGGCAAACTATTTAGCAATTTCCCCATGTACCATTCTGGCAATGGTAGAGTTCAAAGGCATAACTAACTACAAATGAGACTCTAACTACACCAGAGACTGCATGTCTGTTTCACTTACTTGCTTTGAAAAAGACAGGAGTTGAACTTTGCTTTGAAATAAAATGGTAAAATTACACATTGAATTTTGTTTTGTCTCCTTCTGGTGAGGATTTCAGGATACTTCTGCTTAATTAGAGAGGTATGTTAATATATGCTATTATGATCATTATAATTTTTTTATTGTTAAATCATAGCTGTGTACATTAGTGCAATCAAGGGGTACAATGTGCTGGTTTCATATACAATCTGAAATATCCTCATCGAACTGTTCAATGTAGCCTTCATGGCATTTTCTTAGTTATTGTATGTAGACATTTGTATTCTGCATTTAGTAGGTTTTGCCTGTGCCCATTCTAAGATGCACCTTAGATGTGGCCCCACCCATTATCCTTCCTCCACCCTAACCTCCCCCCTCCCGTCCCCTCCCTTAGCCCTTTCCCTGTATTCTTGTGCTATAGTAGGGTTATAGCCTTCATATGAAAGCTGTAAATTAGCTTCATAATAGGGCTGAGTACATTGGATACTTTTTCTTCCATTCTTGAGATACTTTGCTAAGAAGAATATGTTCCAGCTCCATCCATGTAAACAGGAAAGAGGTAAAGTCTCCATCTTTCTTTAAGGCTGCATAATATTCCATGGTATACATGTACCACAATTTGCTAGTCCATTCGTGGGTCGATGGGCACTTGGGCTTCTTCCATGACTTAGCAATTATGAATTGGGCTGCAATAAATATTCTGGTACAGATGTCTTTGTTATATTGTGACTTTTGGTCTTCTGGGTATATAACTAGTAGAGGAATTATAGGATCAAATGGCAGGTCTATTTTTAGGTCTCTAAGTATTCTCCAAACATCCTTCCAAAAGGAACGTATTAGTGTGCATTTCCACCAGCAGTGTAGAAGTTTGCCCTTTTCTCCACATCCACTCCAACATCTCTGGTTTTGGGATTTTGTTATGTGGGCTACTCTTACTGGGGTTAGGTGATATCTCAAGGTAGTTTTGATTTGCATTTCTCTGATGATTAAGGATGATGAGCTTTTTTTCATGTGTTTGTAGATCATGCGTCTGTCTTCTTCAGAGAAGTTTCTCTTCAAGTCCCTTGCCCACCTTGAGATGGGATCACATGTTCTTTTCTTGCTAATACGTTTGAGTTCTCTGTGGATTCTGGTTATTAGACCTTTATTGAAGGTATAATCTGCAAATATTTTCTCCCATTCTGAAGGCTGTCTGCTTGCTTTACTTACTATGTTCTTGGTTGTGCAGAAGCTTTTTAGTTTGATCAGGTCCCAGTAATGGATTTTTGATACTACTTCAATTGCCTGGGGAGTCCTCCTCATAAAATATTCACCCAGGCTGATTCCTTCAAGAGTTTTCCCTGCACTTTCTTGACGTATTTTTATAATTTCATGTCTTAAGTTTAAATCTTTTATCCAGTGAGAGTCTATCTTGGTTAATGGTGAAAGGTGTGGGTCCAGTTTCAATCTTTTACAGGTTACCAGCCAGTTCACCCAGCACCATTTGTTAAATAGGGAATGATCATTATAATTTTAAAATAAAAATATTCTATTGACTTTTCAATAAAGGAATGAATATTATTTCATTAGTGTGCGATGAATCAGTGTATAGTAAGCAGTGTTTAAAAGATGAAAATTAACTTAATGTATATTTTACTTCTATAAAATATCAATATGACTAAACATTTTTCCTGAAGTTTCAATTACAGTGATTGAAATTTGGACATTAAACTTTTATTTTGGCTATTTTATGATCATTTTCTGTCAGGTCTGGAGAATTTATGCAAAATAGGTAGAATTCATATGAAATTGATTAAAGTGTTAAATTTTTCTGTAATGAAATATGAGGATTATGAATTAAAAGGTATTGTGAAATTAAATAGCATAGTTTGGAATTTTTGTATCATGGGAAGTATCTGTTTATATAAAAAAGATATTTTATAGCTTTTACAATGATTACAGACACTATTGTTATTTGTTAATTTTTTTTTATTTAAATAGCTTACAAGTTTACATTTAGTCATTTGTTTATTGCAAAAGTAATTTTCCTAAGCATGTAATAGCTCTATAAATCAAATGATTTACCTTCATTACTATTTGTATTATAATAATAATTTCTGGTATCAAATAACTTGTCTTTATTTCTTACTATTTTTATTCATGTAAAGAATTAGTCTATTACCTTCAATTACGTGTTTTTCTTTAATTTAAAATTGATTGATAAAAGCAAAATTTTACTTTGCTTTCCTTGTTATGACCTAGTATGCTTTCACTAATTTATAAAGATAAGGAAGAACATCACGACCATCCTGGCACTCATTTTATTTAAACATTCACAAGAGTGGTTTGCAAAATTGCAGGTAGATGAGTGGGGGGTGATGGCAAAGTCTCCAAGCACGTGGCAACAAAAAGACATAATTAAGATGAGGCAATAAAGAAGATTGAAGATTTTGGAAAATTAGAACATTGATTAAAGAATATATGGTCCAATGAATACAGAAATACTGAAATAATGTACCTATCCTAAAGAGATTAAGTTGTGTTAATGATACCAGGAAACAGCATTTTATGTGTGGCATGTTTATTTTTTTTCCTGGACTATACTATCTCTGAGAAAAAAAAACATCTTCCTTTACATTGACGATAAATGTATGTGTCTGTTTGTGTGTAGAGTAATGTGATTAAATCAACAGTTTCTAGATTTACAACTAGAAGAACAAGTAGACCTATTTGAGGGCCACATTGTGAGGAGATGACAAGTGGGCCTGGGTGCAAAGTGACATCAGCATCCTGACTGTTCTGTGGGAACTTATCAAAGCCACCTCGGACGCTATTCTTCCTGACCATAGGGTAGTTCTCTCAGGCTTGGAGAGATGAGATGCTGAAGTGAAATCAAAAACTGTGTTTTGTGGAAAGACTTCCTCAAAGAGGGTAGAGATCAGAAACAGGAAATGTTATTATGTGAGGAAAAGGTAGTGGATTGGGAGGAGGATGGGAGGATAGAGGAGCAGGCTTAGAGATTGGAATATTCATAGAGTAGAAAGGCTTTGTACATTTTTTGGGGGGGGGATTTTGTTTTTTTTATTAAATCATAGCTGTGTACATTGATATGATCATGGGGCATCATTCACTAGCTTCACAGACCATTTACCAAGTTTCACATATACCCTTGTAAGATGCACCGCTGGTGTAATCCCACCAATCCCCTTCCCTTTACCCACCTCCCCACTCCCCCCCTCCCTTTCTCCCTTCCCCCTATTCTTAGGTTGTAACTGGGTTATAGCTTTCATGTGAAAACCCTAAATTAGTCTCATAGTAGGGCTGAGTACATTGGGTACTTTCTCTTCCATTCTTGAGATACTAAGAAGAAAATGTTCCAGCTCCATCCATGTAAACATGAAAGAGGTAAAGTCTCCATCTTTCTTTAAGGCTGCATAATATTCCATGGTGTACATATACCACAATTTATTAATCCATTCGTGGATCAATGGGCACCTGGGCTTCTTCCATGACTTAGCAATTATGAATTGGGCTGCAATAAACATTCTGGTACAAATACCTTTGTTATGACGTGATTTTTGGTCTTCTGGGTATATGCCCAATAGAGGAATTACAGGATTGAATGGCAGATCTATTTTTAGATCTCTAAGTGTTCTCCATATCTCTTTCCAAAAGGAATGTATTAACTTGCATTCCCACCAGAAGTGCAAAAGTGTTCCCTTTTCTCCACATCCACGCCAACATCTCTGGTCTTGGGATTTTGTGATATAGGCTAGTCTCACTGGAGTTAGATGGTATCTCAAAGTAGTTTTGATTTGCATTTCTCTGATGATTAAAGATAATGAGCATTTTTTCATATGTCTGAAGGCCGCATGCCTGTCTTCTTCAGAGAAGTTTCTCTTCAAGTCCCTTGCCCAGCCTGCGATGGGATCCCTTGTTCTATTCTTGCTAATGCGTTTGAGTTCTCTGTGGATTCTGGTTATTAAACCTTTGTCGGAGACATAACCTGCAAATATCTTCTCCCATTCTGAGGGCTGTTTGCTTGCTTTACTTACTGTGTTCTTGGCTGTGCAGAAGATTTTTAGTTTGATCAAGTCCCAATAGTGTATTTTTGAAGCTGCTTCAATTGCCTGGGGGGTCCTCCTCATAAAATACTCGCCCATCCCGATTTCTTCAAGGGTTTTCCCTGCACTCTCCTCTAGTATTTTTATAGTTTCATGTCTTAAGTTTAAATCTTTTATCCAGTGAGAGTCTATCTTAGTTAATGGTGAAAGGTGTGGGTCCACTTTCCGTCTTTTACAGGTTGCCAGCCAGTTCACCCAGCACCATTTGTTAAATAGGGAATCTTTTCCCCACTGAATGTTTTTAATTGGCTTGTCAAAGATTAAATAACGGTAAGTAGCTGGATTCATCTCTTGATTCTCTATTCTATTTCAGACATCTACCTCTCTGTTTTTGTGCCAATATCATGCTGTTTTGATCACTATTGATTTGTAGTATAGTCTGAGGTCTGGTAGCATAATTCCTCCTGCTTTGTTTTTATTTCTGAGTAATGTCTTGGCTATTCGAGGTTTTTTCTGATTCCATATAAAACGAAGTATTGTTTTTTCAAGATCTTTAAAGTATGACAGTGGAGCTTTAATAGGGATTGCATTGAAATTATATATTGCTTTGGGTAGTATAGACATTTTAACTATGTTGATTCTTCCCAGCCATGAGCATGGTATGTTTTTCCATTTGTTAATATTTTCAGCTATTTCTTTTCTTAGAGTTTCATAGTTCTCTTTATAGAGATCTTTCACGTCCTTTGTTAGATAAATTCCCAAATATTTCATCTTCTTTGGCACTACTGTGAATGGGATAGAGTCCTTAACTGTTTTTTCAACTTGACTGTTGTTGTTATATATAAAGGCTACCGATTTATGAATGTTGATTTTGTAACCTGAGACGCTGCTGTATTCCTTGATCACTTCTAAGAGTTTTGTAGTAGAGTCCCTAGTGTTTTCCAGATATACTATCATATCATCCAGGAAGAGTGAAAGTTTGATCTCTTCTGACCCTATATGGATACCCTTGATCACCTTTTCTTCCCTAATTGCAGTGGCTAAAACTTCCATTACAATGTTGAAAAGCAATGGAGACAATGGGCAGCCTTGTCTGGTTCCTGATCTGAGTGGAAATGATTCCAATTTAACTCCATTCAATATGATATTGGCTGTGGGTTTGCTGTGGATGGTCTTTATCAGTTTAAGAAATGTCCCTTCTATACCGATTTTCTTGAGTGTTCTGATCATGAAGGGATGCGGATATTATCAAAAGCTTTTTCTGCATCGATTGAGAGAATCATATGGTCTTTGTTTTTTAATTTGTTTATGTGCTGGAGTACATTTATAGATTTACGTATATTGAACCAGCCTTGAGATCCTGGGATAAAACCGACTTGGTCATGATGTATAATTTGTTTGATGTGTTGCTGGATTCTGTTTGTTAGGATCTTGTTGAATATTTTTGCATCTATATTCATTAGATATTGATCTATAATTTTCTTTTCTTGCTGGGTCTTTCCCTGGTTTGGGGATCAGGGTGATGTTTGCTTCATAGAACATGTTGGGTAGTCTTCCTTCTTTTTCTACATTTTGGAACAGGTTGAGGAATATAGGTACTAATTCATCTTTAAAGGTTTGGTAGAATTCAGACGTGAAACCATCTGGTCCTGGGCTTTTCTTTTTAGGGAGGTTTTGTATGGTTGATTCTATTTCCAAACTTGATATGGGCGTGTTCAACATTTCCACTTGATTCTGGCTAAGTCTTGGAAGGTGACGTGCTTCCAAGTATTGGTCAATTTCCTTCAGATTTTCATATTTCTAAGAATAAAGTTTCTTGTAATATTCATTAAGGATTTTTTGGATTTCTGAGGAATCTGTGGTTATTTCGTCTTTGTTATTTCTGATTGATGAGATTAGAGATTTTACTCTTTTTTTCCTGATTAGGTTGGCCAAAGGTTTATCTATTTTATTGACTTTTTCAAAAAACCAGCTTTTTGATTTATTGATCTGTAATATTATTCTTTTGTTTTCAATTTCATTTAATTCTGCTCTAATTTTGGATATTTCTTTTCTTCTACTGGGTTTGGGGTTGGAATATTCTTCCTTTTCCAGTTGCTTGAAATGTCCCATTCAGTTGTTGACTTCCTCTCTTTCCATTCTCTTGAGGAAGGCTTGCAGTGCTATAAATTTCTCTCTTAGAACTGCCTTTGCTGTGTCCCAGAGGTTCTGATAGTTCGTGTCTTCATTGTTGTTTTGTTCCATAAAATTGGCGATTTCTGTCTTAATCTCATCTCTGACCCAGCTATCATTCAGCATAAGGTTATTTAACTTCCATGTTTTTGTATGAGTATGCAGATTCCTGTTGTTACTCAGCTCAAGTTTTATTCCATGGTGGTCCAAGAAGATGCATGGAATAATTTCTATTCCTTGAAATTTACTGAGGTTAGACTTGTGACCTAAGATGTGATCGATTTTGGAGTAAGTTCCATGGGCTGATGAGAAGTATGTGTATTCAGTTTTATTGGGATGAAATGTTCTGTAGATGTCTGCTAAATCCAAATGTTGGATGGTTAGGTTTAAATATAAGATTTCTTTTCTCAGCTTCTTGTTGGAGGATCGATCCAACACTGCCAAAGGAGTATTGAAATCTCCGACGATTATGGAGCTGGAGGAAATCAAGTTACTCATGTCTGTTAGAGTTTCTCTTATAAATTGAGGTGCATTCTGGTTGGGTGCATAGATATTAATAATTGAGATCTCATCATATTGAGTATTACCCTTAACAAATATGAAGTGACCATTCTTGTCCTTCCTTACTTTTGTTGGTTTAAAGGCTATCGTATCTGCAAATAAAATTGCAACACCTGCTTTTTTCTGATTACCATTTGCCTGAAATATGGACGACCATCCTTTCACCCTGAGTCTGTATTTGTCTTTTAGGTTAAGATGTGACTCTTGTATGCAACAGATATCTGGCCTGAGTTTTTGTATCCAGTCATCTAACCTATGCCTCTTTAGAGGACAGTTTAAGCCGTTCACATTAATGGAGAATATTGATAAGTCTGGTGAAGTTTTGGGTATCAAGTTTTTCAAAAGTCCAGTGGGCATTTTTAATCCTTTCACCAGTGTGGAAGTTGGAGTTTGATCTGAAGTTTCTGAGTGAGTTTACTTTTGTGGTATAGGATTGGGTTGGTCATTATGGAGGATAAGTCTGAGAATATCCTTAAGAGCTGGTTTGGTTATGGCAAATTTCTTCAACATATGAATGTTATAAAAGTATTTAATTTCTCCATCATAAATGAAACTCAGTTTAGCTGGATACAAGATCTGGGGTTGAAAGTTATTTTGCTTTAGGAGATTAAAAGTCGGTGACCACCCTCTTCTGGCTTGAAAAGTTTCAGCAGAGAGATCTGCAGTCATTCTAATATTCTTGCCTTTGAAGGTAATAGTTTTCTTTCTCCTGGCAGCTTTGAGGATTTTCTCCTTCATATTAACTTTAGTGAAGTTAATTATGATATGCCTTGAGGATGTCTTATTGGGGTTGAGTCATGCTGGGGTTCTGAAGCTGTCCACTATCTGAATTTCAGAATCTCTAGGCATGTCTGGAAAATTCTCTTTCATAATTTCATGCAGAAGTGCCTCTGTGCCCAGCGAGGCCACTTCATCTGTTTCTGGAACTCCTATGATTCGGATATTCGCCTTCTTTGAATTATCCCAGAGCTCTCTGAGTGAGTGATCTGTTTTTGCTCTCCGTTTCTCTTCCCCTTTGAGAGTTTGGGAGCATTCAAAGGCTTTATCTTCGATGTCAGAAATCCTTTCTTCTGCTTGCTCCATTCTGTTACTGAGGGATTCTACTGTATTTTTCATATCTTTGAGGGCTGCAAATTCTTGATTCAGTGTGTCTAAGTCTTTGGTGGTTTTGTGTTTAAATTCATTAAATTCTTGAGACAACTTTTGAATTTCTCCTCGAATTCCTAATTCCACTTTGTTAATCTTGTCTGCAATCCAAATTCTGAATTTGATTTCTGACATCTCAGCCAGTTGTTTATGAATGGGATCTTCAATTGCATCTGCCATATCTTTCCTTGGGGGGATTGATCTATTCTGGTTATTCATGTTACCAGAGTTTTTCCACTGATTCCGCACCATGGTTGTTTTACTCCCTCTGATTTTTTCCCCTGGGGCTTTGTCGAGGGCCCATACAGTGTTGTGGCCTGAGAAACTGGGGCCCTGTCTGGTGTGGTGGGGTTAAATTGTTCTGCCTAGTTTTTAGCTGGTTTCTGTTCCACCCTAGTGAAACAGATACTTTGGATTGAAGTCTCAGCTGTGGAGAAATATCAGCAATGAAGTCACCCCGCCCCGCACCGGCAAACAATTGGAAAAGAAAAATCAGACCTTCCTACCACTGTGCACCTGGGGCACCACCTGATTTGTCCTCAGGTGATTGGTTCAGTTCAAAAATGTCCAAATCAATTGTCTCAGTCTGCACCTGTCTTGGGTGAGAGAGTTTTAGGGGTCTCAGGGACCTGAATCACAGGGGTCTGGTGACTACTCTGGTGTGGCTTGCACCAGTGCTGTGTGGAGTCAGGAGAAGCCACCCAGCCTATAAATCAGTCTGGGAAGGTTGCTGCCTCCTTCCCCACCTTGCACCACTTCACACCCCAGTCACTGATAGCCCTGCAGTTGGCTGACCCAGTTGCCTGTAGTGAATCGGTACTCCAGGAGTTTGTACCTGCCTGAATCACAAGGAAGTCTGCCAGGCCGCTGCGCTCTGCCTCTCTCCAGCAGGAGGAGGTGAGGCCTGACAACCTCGGGTGCTAGATGAAGGTTGAGGGGTTTTCACTCAGGTCCAGTCTCACCCCTGATTAATGTTACTGACAGAACAGAACAGAACAACTCTGCATTTCCCCTGCAGAAGAGAAGCTGAATTGAGTTCCAAATCAGCTTGTCTTTGCTCTTGTATTGTCTATAGGTTGACGATCCCCTGAGGGCCAGGTGCGTCTTAGGTTTAGTAAAGCGGACCTCTGGGTCAGCCCTGCCCTGGGAGTTTCCCTGGTTTGCAAGTTTATGTTGCCTCAGGCAAACTCAGAGTCTCTGGTTGCCCAGGGAGACAGGGGGTGTGGCTTCAGAATATTCTGTAGTGAGCCATATTGCTAGCAAAAGAGGTCTGCTGCCCTATGGCTCAGGCAACCCTCGCTCCATTGTAGCTCCACTCTGGCCAATCGTCCTCTCTCCGCTCCGTACCCCAGAGTCTGCACCGACAGGTTGCAGCCCAGTACTGTCTACACCCCTCGAGCAATCGCCCAAGAGTCTGGACCCCTGGGGGACAGGCCTCCAGACCTTGGAGCGAGAGCAGAGGGGAGTGTGGGGAGCGCTGGAAGCCTGGGGTTGCGGGCAGAGAACACACACAGCTTTGCACAGTTTTATGCCTGGCCGTATTATCACCAAAAGATGGCTGTCGCACTGTGCCTCAGGGAACTGCCACTCTGGTGCAGTCCTTTCTCCGCCGACCGACCGGGACTGGCCTCCAGACCGCAGTGTGAGTGAAGGAGAGCGCTGGGAGCTCAGAATTCCAGGTAGAGACCATATACAGTTTATACAGTTTTATGCCTGGCAGGAGGACGCCCAGTAGGGGAGGTAGGTCCAGTTTTTAGAGGATCTCTCCTGTGGAGTGTAGTGGGAGGACCTTTGAACTCTGCCCGGTTGTTTGTGGGGCACTCTGAGCTGTTCTCATGGGGGAGGGGACTCCCGTCCTCTTGGTGATGGATTTTGTACCTTTTGTTTGTATCCTTGTGGTCGCAGCTTGCCTCAGCGGGGTTGACGTGGGTTCTACAACCTTCTCTCTTAGTGCAGCTCAAATCCACCAGGTTACTTGCTGAATTTTTGTCCTTTAACTCTCCTTCTGAACTGGAGCCTCTGTGGAAAGCTGGCTTCAGTCAGCCATCTTGTCTCCTCCCCCCTGTACATATTTTTACTTCTTGGATGGTGTTGCCTTAGACTATAGGAAAAGTGATCTGTACCAGATAAGTTAATTTTTCTTTTTTAATGTTTTATTTATTTATTCCCAAGGCCTCCATAAAATCTGACATGCACTTTCAACTTTTGTGTATGTTGTAAAGAATGAAGTGACAGAGTAATAGCAGAAATATGACCTGCTTCAGTCATTGCTGAATGACTTATTAAACCATTGGAAATTGTTCAAAAGGAGTGGTGCTCTGTTGAGCAGAATGTATAAAAGATTAGAAAAAAAGTTAATTGGCAGCCCATAGCAATGCTGGGACTGATGGGGAGATATACATATATATATATATATATATATATATATATATTGGAATAGTAACATCTGGGTCATCTGTAAGGTGTTCTAGGAGTGGAATGGGGAGGAGATTGGTGTGTGTTATGCAGCTAAATAAATATCAATGAACATTTTCTGCAGCACATAGCATGTTTCTTCCCAATGGTGCTTTACTTGTTGCATAGAAATGGTTCTAGTTATACTAAGAAAATGTGATTCTATTTTATCCTAAAGGAATCAGCGCTAGTGGTAATTTCTTTCTTAATTCTCTTTCTACTATAGCTATAACATGAAATGAGTCCTTAATGATTAAAGTCTTTAAATTTAATCTTTATGGGAGGTTGTAATTATGGCTGTCTTATTTGTAGCATCCTTTTTAAAAATTAGAAGAATTAAACATTCACAGGCTAATTTGTGATCTATAATTCATGTTACTTTGTTTTACCCTTCTTGTTATTACAAGGTATTTCCTTAGTCTCTTACTGGTATATGTGTGTGATCTATTTTATTGTTGTTAAAAAGCACAACAATTTGGAAGGCTTTTCTTTTTTTTTCTAAAGTCGTTTTCCTTATATCCATTCTTAGGACCTTATATAACTTTGCCCTAGAGGATTTTAGTATAACTACTTAAAAAGTTTTTCTTTTTTTATAATGCCTTACCCTGTGGCCATATGTTCTTCTTGTAATGGGTATATGTTCTATTTTCTGTAGCAGCAATTCCCAATCTGGAGATTTATTTACCATCAGGGACTATGAACTTCCTGATATTTTGTATCATAATGCAAATTTTGTATGTCAATCTCTTTCTGAAGAAAGAGTCTATCTATGATATTATCAGATTATCAAGTGTGCTCATTATCCCCAAAAGACTAAGCTTTGCAACAAAACATCATCTAGAATTTTTACAGTATTTAATATTCCATGTAAATAGGAAGAGGCCAAGTTGGTTAAAAAAAATTCATAAGTCAAGGACATCCACTGGGAAGGTGAGGGTGGTAGCTGGTTGAGGCAGGGCAAAAAGGGTAGGCAAGTGTGCCGGTTCAGGCTGACATTTTGGGGCATTTCTTTAAATTTAAGAGGTATAGATACTCAACATTCCTTGACAGTGATTCTTGGAATACTTCATTTTACTGCTTGCAAGTTGAGATGATTTATTTCAAATATTTATTTCTAACACAAGAAAAGTTAATATTTCTATGTGGTTCAGAAACCTACAATAATATCCATTTGTTTGATTTTTCTCAGCCTTGTATATCCTATGTTGGCTTTGTGTGTTTGCACAGTTGGTGTGACCAACTAAGATGTATCAATGAATTTGAACGTATTTATTATTATTTATGTTCATCATTGTAATTGCCTTTGTTTAGATTTTGCTATTTTAATGGCTCCCCAACTAATTTTCTTGCCCTTATTCTAGTTCACATGAATCTATCTTTCATATATATATAGAGAAATAATCTTTCTAAAATATACATCTGACCCTGCAGCATCTTTGCTTAAAATCCTTCAATGAAATTTTATAATGTTTTCAATTATTTGAAAAACATTTAGCTTAGCACACATGATGCTTTTCATGAAATAGAACCTGTTACACTTCCTGGCTAGTAGCAGTATTAGCCTCAGCTGAGGACGTAAGAGAAATGAAAATACTCATTTGCTGTCCCACCAACAGTATATAAGAGTAACTTCCTCTCTGCATCCACACCAGCATCTATTGTTTGAGGACTTTTTAATACCAGCCATTCCCCTTGGAGTTAAGAAGTATTTCATTGTGGTTTTGATTTGCATCTTCCTAATAATTAGAGATATTGAGCTTTTTTTCATGAATTTGTTGGTAATTAGTATATCATCATTTGAAAAGTTTCTATTTGTGTCTTTTGCACACTCTTTAATGGGATTTTTGGCTGTTCTTGCTGGTTTGCTTGATTTCTTTCTTTACAGATTCTGATTATCAGTCTTTATCAGATGTATAGCATGCAAATATTAATATTTTCCCATTCTGTGGGTTGTCTATTTGCCCTTTTGATTGTATCCTTGGATGTGCAGAAGCTTTTAATTTGATCAGGTCTCATTTATTTTTGTTGTTATTGCAATTGCTTTTGGAATCTTCTTCATGAATTAATTGCCTAGGCTGATGTCTATAAGAGTTTTTCCAACATTTTCTTCTAGGATTCTTTTTTTTTTTTTTTTTTAAACAAAACAAAGTTTTATTGGGAATAAACAGGAATTGATCGTTAAAATCATTTGATACCCGAGTTGTTCAAAGTCTGTTTTTATTCCTCTTCATAGCTTCTTGAAAGGTTCCGCCCAACCCAGGCCTCCCATTCCCACTCAGCCTTCCGTGACCACAAGCAGGAAAGCCAGACTCCTAGAAAGGAGGAATGTCCACTCCCTTGGCCTGGAAGTATTTGAAGGAACCCTCGGGGGATGTAACACTCGAGCATCTAGGCCATCTGTATGGCAGCCCGTGTGGGTGTGCACATTCTCATGTGCTATTTCCAATGTTGTAATTAGATCTGAGCCATGGCAACCTTTGATGACTGGCTAGAGTGTTGTGATTAAAAGCATGGCTTTGGTCTCAGAGAAACTGGGGTTTCAATCCTGGCTCTGATACTTACTAGATACACTCTGGGCTGATTCCTGAATCCAAACTTGAAGAATTCTCAAGTCCAAACTTTACTCTTCTGATGTGTAAAATTAGGCAATTTCCCAATGGAGAGGATCAAAAATTTTTTTTTTCTTTTTTCTTTTTTTTTTTTTATTGTTGGGGATTCATTGAGGGTACAATAAGCCAGTTACACTGATTGCAATTGTTAGGTAAAGTCCCTCTTGCAATCATGTCTTGCCCCCATAAAGTGTGACACACACTAAGGCCCCACCCTCCTCCCTCCATACCTCTTTCTGCTCCCCGCCCCATAACCTTAATTGTCATTAATTGTCCTCATATTAAGATTGAGTACATAGGATTCATGCTTCTCCATTTTTGTGATGCTTTACTAAGAATAATGTCTTCCACTTCCATCCAGGTTAATACGAAGGATGTAAAGTCTCCATTTTTTTTAATGGCTGAATAGTATTCCATGGTATACATATACCACAGCTTGTTAATCCATTCCTGGGTTGGTGGGCATTTAGGCTCTTTCCACATTTTGGCAATGGTAAATTGAGCTGCAATAAACAGTCTAGTACAAGTGTCCTTATGATAAAAGGATTTTTTTCCTTCTGGGTAGATGCCCAGTAATGGGATTGCAGGATCAAATGGGAAGTCTAGCTTGAGTGCTTTGAGGTTTCTCCATACTTCCTTCCAGAAAGGTTGTACTAGTTTGCAGTCCCACCAGCAGTGTAAAAGTGTTCCCTTCTCTCCACATCCACGCCAGCATCTGCAGTTTTGAGATTTTGTGATGTGGGCCATTCTCACTGGGGTTAGATGATATCTCAGGGTTGTTTTGATTTGCATTTCTCTAATATATAGAGATGATGAACATTTTTTCATGTGTTTGTTAGCCATTCATCTGTCATATTTAGAGAAAGTTCTATTCATGTCTCTTGACCATTGATATAAGGGATTGTTGGATTTTTTCATGTGGATTAATTTGAGTTCTCTATAGATCCTGGTTATCAAGCTTTTGTCTGATTGAAAATATGCAAATATCCTTTCCCATTGTGTAGGTTGTCTCTTTGCTTTGGTTATTGTCTCCTTAGCTGTACAGAAGCTTTTCAGTTTAATGAAGTCCCATTTGTTTATTTTTGTTGTTGTTGCAATTGCCATGGCAGTCTTCTTCATGAAATCTTCCCCCAGGCCAATATCTTCCAGTGTTTTTCCTATGCTTTCTTGGAGGATTTTTATTGTTTCATGCCTTAAATTTAAGTCCTTTATCCATCTTGAATCAATTTTTGTGAGTGGGGAAAGGTGTGGGTCCAGTTTCAGTCTTTTACATGTAGACATCCAGTTCTCCCAACACCATTTATTGAATAGGGAGTCTTTCCCCCAAGGTAAGTTCTTGTTTGGTTTATCAAAGATTAGGTGGTTGTAAGATGTTAGTTTCATTTCTTGGTGTTCAATTCGATTCCAAGTGTCTATGTCTCTGTTTTTGTGCCAGTACCATGCTGTCTTGAGCACTATGGCTTTGTAGTACAGACTAAAATCTGGTATGCTGATGCCCCCAGCTTTATTTTTGTTACTAAGAACTGCGTTAGCTATACGGGGTTTTTTCCGGTTCCATACAAAACGCAGAATCATTTTTTCCAAATCTTGAAAGTACGATGTAGGTACTTTGATAGGAATGGCATTGAATAGGTAGATTGCTTTGGGAAGTATAGACATTTTAACAATGTTGATTCTTCCCATCCATGAGCATGGTATGTTCTTCCATTTGTTAATATCCTCTGCTATTTCCTTTCTGAGGAGTTCATAGTTTTCTTTATAGAGGTCCTTCACCTCCTTCGTTAGGTATATTCCTAGGTATTTCATTTTCTTTGAAACTATGGTGAAGGGAGTTGTGTCCTTAATTAGCTTCTCATCTTGACTGTTATTGGTGTATACAAAGGCTACTGACTTGTGGACATTGATTTTATATCCTGAAACATGACTGTATTTTTTGATGACTTCTAGGAGTCTTGTGGTTGAGTCTTTGGGGTTCTCTAAGTATAAGATCATGTCGTCAGCAAAGAGGGAGAGTTTGACCTCCTCTGCTCCCATTTGGATTCCCTTTATTTCCTTGTCTAATTGTATTGGCCAGAACTTCCAGCACTACGTTGAATGGTAAAGGTGACAGAGGACAACCTTGTCTGGTTCCAGTTCTAAGAGGAAAAGCTTTGAGTTTTACTCCATTCAGTAAAATATTGGCCGTGGGTTTGTCATAGATAGCTTCAATCAGTTTTAGAAATGTGCCACCAATGCCTATACTCTTCAGTGTTCTAATTAGAAAAGGATGCTGGATTTTATCAAATGCTTTTTCTGCATCTATTGAGAGGATCATGTGATCTTTATTTTTGCCTCTGTTAATATGGTGGATAACGTTTATGGACTTGCGTATGTTAAACCAGCCTTGCATCCCTGGGATGAAGCCTACTTGATCATGATGAATGACTTTTTTGATGATAAGCTGTAATCTGTTGGCTAGGATTTTGTTGAGAATTTTTGCATCTATATTCATGAGTGAGATTGGTCTGAAATTCTCCTTTTTGTTTGGGTCTTTTCCTGGTTTTGGTATCAGGGTGATGTTTGCTTCATAGAATGTGTTGGGGAAGATTCCTTCTTCCTCAATTTTTTGGAATAATTTCTGCAGTACAGGAATAAGCTCTTCCTTGAAGGTTTGATAGAATTCTGGAGTGACGCCATCTGGACCAGGGCATTTTTTAGTTGGAAACTTTTTTATTGTTTCTTTGATCTCAGTGCTTGAAATTGGTCTGTTCAGGAGCTCTATTTCTTCCTGGCTGAGTCTAGGGAGAGGGTGTGATTCCAAATATTGATCCATTTCCTTCACATTGTCAAATTTCTGGGCATAGAGTTTCTGGTAGTATTCAGAGATGATCTCTTGTATCTCTGTGGGATCAGTTGTTATTTCCCCTTTATCATTTCTGATTGAGGTTATTAGAGATTTTACTTTTCTATTTCTAGTTAGTCTGGCCAATGGTTTATCTATTTTATTTATTTTTTCAAAAAACCAACTCCTTGTTTCATTAATTTTCTGAATGATTCTTTTGTTTTCAATTTCATTGATCTCTGATTTGATTTTGGATATTTCTTTTCTTCTACTGAGTTTAGGCTTAGATTGTTCTTCTTTTTCCAATTCCATAAGATCTCTTGTGAGATTGTTGATGTGCTCTCATTCTGTTTTTCGAATGTAGGCATCTAAAGCAATGAATTTTCCTCTCAAAACTGCTTTTGCAGTATCCCACAGGTTTTGGTAGCTTGTGTCTTCATTGTTGTTATGCTCAAGGAAGTTAATGATTTCCTGTTTTATTTCTTCCTTCACCCATCTGTTATTCAACAGAAGATTGTTTAGTTTCCATGCCTTTGGGTGGGGTTGAGCATTTTTTTTAGAGTTGAGTTCCACCTTTAGTGCCTTATGGTCTGAAAAGATACAAGGTAAAATTTCAATTCTTTTGATTCTGTTGATATTTGTTTTGTGTCCCAGGATATGATCAAGTTTGGAGAATGTTCCATGGGGTGATGAGAAGAATGTATATTCTTTATCTTTGGGGTGGAGTGTTCTATATGCGTCTATCAAGCATAGTTGTTCTAGGGTCTCATTTAAATCTTACATCTTTGTTTAATTTCTGTTTAGAGGATCTGTCCAGCTCTGTAAGAGGAGTGTTAAAGTCCCCTCTTATTATGGTATTATCAGATATCATATTGCTCAGACTGAGTAAGGTCTGCTTCAAGAATCTGGGAGCATTTAAATTGGGTGCATAAATATTTAGAATTGAAATGTCTTCTTGTTGTTGTTTTCCCTTGACCAATATAAAGTGACCATCTTTGTCTTTTTTGACTTTAGTTGCTTTAAATCCACATGTATCTGAAAATAAGATTGCAACTCCTCTTTTCTTCTGAATTCCATTTGCCTGAAAAATTGTCTTCCAACCCTTGACTCGGAGCTTTAATTTGTCTTTTGAAGCCAGGTGTGTTTCTTGCAGACAGCAAATGGATGGCTTGTGTTTTTTAATGCAGTCAGCCAATCTATGTCTCTTCAGTGGGGAATTCAAGCCATTAACATTTATGGAGATAATTGATAAGTGTGGTAGTATTCTATTCGTCTTATTTGGTGAGAGTCCATTGCTTAGTCTTATCTTTTGCCTCAGTGTGGAGGTTAGGTTCTGTCCTTTGATTTCTGAGTTCTTACTTTGCTGCTGATCCATTGTGGTGGTCAGTGTGCAGAACAGGTTGCAGTATTTCCTGTAGAGCTGCTCTTGTTGTGGTGAATTTCCTCAATGTTTGTATATCCGTAAATGATTTGATTTCTCCGTCAATTTTGAAGCTTAGCTTAGCAGGGTACAGAATTCTGGGCTGAAAATTGTTCTGTTTAAGTAGATTAAAGGTAGATGACCATTGTTCCTTGCTTGGAAAGTTTCATTAGAGAAGTCTGCGGTAACCCTGATGGATTTGCCCCTGTAGGTCAACTGGCGCTTAGTCCTCGCAGCTTGCAGAATCTTTTCTTTTGTCTTGACTTTGGACAGGTTCATCACAATGTGTCTTGGAGAAGCTCGGTTAGAGTTGAGGCGACCCGGGGTCTGATATCCCTCTGAAAGCAGTGTGTCAGAATCTTTGGTGATGTTTGGGAAATTTTCTTTTATAATATTCTCTAGTATGGCTTCCATTCCTCTGGGGCATTCTTCTTCCCCTTCTGGAATTCCTATAACTCGTATGTTGGAATGCTTCATAAAGTCCCATAATTCTGACAGTGAACGTTCTGCTTTCTCTCTCTTCTTTTCTGCCTCTTTTACTGTCTGAGTTATCTCAAGAACTTTGTCTTCTACCTCTGAAATTCTTTCTTCTGCATGGTGTAACCTGTTGCTGATACTTTCCATTGCATCTTTAAGTTCCCTAATTGACTGTTTCAATTCCTTCAGGTCTGCTATATCCTTTTTATATTCTTCATATCGTTCATCTCTGATTTGATTCTGTTTTTGGATTTCCTTTTGGTTATTTTCCACTTTATTAGCAATTTCCTTCATTGTTTCCATCATTTCTTTCATTGTTTTCAACATGTGTATTCTAAATTCCCTTTCTGTCATTCCTAACATTTCTATACTGGTGGAATCATCTGCAGTAGCTACCTCATGGTCCCTTGGCAGAGTTGTTTTAGACTGGTTCTTCATGTTGCCTGGAGTTTTCTGCTGATTCTTCCTCATGAGTGATTTCTTTTATCTGTTTCCTTGCCCTAATTTTCCTTTCACTTCCTCTTGCTCTTTAAGTTCTTATGCCTGTGGACTAAGGGTTACAGGAGTAGAAGGGTGAGAAGGTTGAAGAGCAAAAAAAGGGGATGAAAGAAAGGAGGACCGAGTGATAAGAAAAAAAGAAAGATAGAGAAAGGAGAGGGGGTGGGTATAAGGAATATTGCCAAAAGAAGAGAGGCACAGAAAGAGGGGGACAGGGTAATATAGGTGTATAGTAGGGTACTTTGACACAACCTTAAAAAACCCCACCTTCTGGGGGTGCCCAGTTGCATGGTTCCCTTGAGGTCAGCAGCTCTTTGCTAACCTGATCAGACACAGTACCCCACCTCCACCAAGTAGAGAGGAAAGACAAAAATGCTATAAGTCAAACCAAAACAAGCAAACAGAAAACTTTACGGGGATAAAATTGAGTGAAAAACCATATGATATCGGTAGAAACACTAGCAAAAATGAAGTTGAAGTTATTAAAAAAGGCAGCAATGGGAAATTATAATTAAACTAGGAAAATTGAGAAAGAAAAAGGTATCTGTGTGGAAAAGATTGAAATTAAAAAAAGAAAAGAACATCAGGAACATCAAAATAAACAAACAAAAAAAAACAACCAAACAAAAAAAAAAAAAAAAGAAAGTAAAAAATACACAACCAAAAACAAAGCAGTTTGTATATGTTATTGAATATTGTCTGGGCAACACGTGGTCTTCTGGGGTATGAGATGTTAGTCACAGTTCTGATACGACTGGAGGCTGCTGATTTCTCAAACCCCAGCAGGTAGACACCCTAAATCTCTCTTCAGCCTACTTAAAAGGCACTTTGAACTTGTAAACTTGCTGAGCAGAAGCTTTCCCAGCTTTCTCGCTGGAATCACTGCTGAAGTGGCTATCCACTTACCCAGTGTGCCAAAACCGGTCTCACTCTGCCCCTGAGGGTTAGGGCTGCAAGGTGGCTCAGACCCCACCCTTAGGCTACTTGGTTGCTGGGTTACCAGCTCCCACCCGTTTCTAGCTCTGCGATCCTGAGGGCGGAGCTTGCCGGGGCAGATCACTGACAATGGATCCGTGTGACCCACCGCCAAACACTATTAGCTCCGTCTGGCTCAGCGGCTCAGACTGGGGCCCTAGACAACGGCCAAAGTTCTCCGCACTCCCGCTCAGGCCTTCCCCAAGGCAGTTCAACTCAGTGCCAAGTCCAAGGACATCAAAACAGTTCACAGGTAAGGCCTTTCTGGTTTGCAGTCTCGCTGCTACTGAACTTACAGTTGTGGGCGGGTTTAGACGGATTGAACACACGCGACCACTTGCCTGTTTTCCACTGTTTTAGTCCTCCTCTTGGGGTCCAGAAGTCTCTCGCTGACTCCCTGTATCCTCATAGGAGTGATGATAGGCAGTTCCCACCAGCCAGAGATGCCTGGAGTCCTATCTCCCCAGACTCACGGTGCCCAGATGCAAGGAAGCCGTTACTCGGCTGCCATCTTGCTCCACCCTCTTCTAGGATTCTTATAGTTTGTCTTAGGTTTAAGTCTGTTTTCCATCATGAGTTGATTTTTGTGAGTAGTGAGAGGTGTGGATCCTATTTTACTCTTTTACATGTGGCTAATCTGTTTTCTATGGAGTATTACTCAACCACGAAGAACATGAGTCACAATGTAAGTTTTGAGACAGACTGTATTATGGTCCATTTTTTCACTTTGAAGAAACAACAGTTGACAGTTGTTCTTTAACTGTCAAGAACTGTTCAGTTCTGTCAGTTGTTCTTTAACTGTCACTGTTCTTTAACAACAGTATCCTTTCTCATTGACTTGGGCAAGTTTCAACTTGCTAGGCTTATTGGTGTGACAGAGAAGGCTTCATTTGTTTCCACCACATGGATTTTACATTTGTTAATTTTTATGTATCTCAAAATTTTGATAATAGCCCATATCTTTTGTGACAATCTGAATAGAACTGGAGATAATTCTTCTAAGTGAAACATCACAGGAATGGAGAAACACATGTACTCAATACTAGGTTGCAACTGATCATCAACACTTAAGTGCACATATAGAAGTAACTCTCAATGAAAATCAAACTGAGGGAGGTGGCAGGGATGGGTAAATTCATATCTATTTGGTACGATGTACACTGGGTGGAGGCACGTTGATAGCCTTCTTCTGAAACCCAATATTCTAAAAAAATGGAGATCCTCAGGCCTCACTCTAGATCAGGGGTGTCCAACAGGTGCCTGTGGTCACATGTTGATTTTATTAGGACTTTTTTGCATCTCTGTGGTGTCAGATGCCATAAAAGGTATTTATAGACTTTATTCTTTTTTTTCTAATTAGCTTTCTTTAGTGTTTGTGTATATAATATGCAGCCCAAGACAACTCTTATTCTTCCAGTGATTGTAGAGAAAAACAAAACAAAACAAAAACAAAAAATTATTGGATGCCACAACTCTAGATCTATTGAATTAGAAAATCAGGGGTTGTAGAGCACAGTGATTTGTGTTTTAGCTAGCAATCTTTATAATTCTGTCTGATTCACATCAAAATTTGAGAACTCTTGTTTGAGTATCATGTATGTATCGGAAACTGATTTCTGGAGTCTTAAGTGAATTCTTTTATAAACGTGTCATTAATATTACTTTTATGCAATGCACTATGGATTCATGTCTGGAATATACCAGTATCACCCATTTACAATAGCATCCAATAGTTTGTCAGTATAAATTTAAATAATACATGTCTAAATAAACTTGGCTAAAATCTCTTTGGATAATATCTTTATGGATAGATAATAATAAAAGGAAACATTGCTACATGTGTGGCCATTGGTAAATTACAAATAGATAACTGGAGGCACTTTTCTCTGGATTATTTAAGTTTGATCACACTCAAGATTATTGAGTATCAGTCACATAATAAAACCTTCTGTGACAGTTTCTGGAATTATTAATCCAAATTTTTAGTTCATCTTTGGGTGCTGCTTCTGTTACATAATCTGCAATTTACTTTCTTGATTTTACAAGAAGAACACCCATGTGAATTTTTAGCATACTAAAGGCCAGCAATTGCAATAACACTAAAAATAAATAAATGGGACATGAATAAGCTAAAAAGTTTCTGCACAGCTGAGGGTACCACAGCTAAAGCAAACAGACAGCCTTTGGAATGCGAGAAGATACTCGCATGCTATGAATCCAACAAAGAGTAGATAACTAGAAATCTACCGAGAACTCAAATTAACCAACAAGAGCAAGCAACCCCATTTACAAATGGGCAAGAGACTTGAATAGAAACTTCTCTGAAGATGACAGACAAATGGCTAATAAACACATGAAAAAGTGTTCATCGTCTCTAATCATCAAAGAAATGCAAATCAAAACCATGCTGAGGTATCACCTAAGCCTAACAAGATTAGCCCACATCACAAAGTCCCAAATTTGCAGATGCTGGCATGGATGTGGAGAGAAGGTAACAATTCTACACTGCTGATGGGATTGCAAACTAACACAACCTTTATGGAAAGAAGTGTGGCGAATTATTATTATTTTTTTTAATTTCAGGTTAATGTGAGGATACAAACAACTAAGTTACAATATTTGAATTTGTTGGATAGAGTCCTACTTGTAGTTGTGTCCCATGCCCAAAAGATGTGCCATATACCCTTACATTGTGCCCATTAACTGGGAGTACACCAATCCTTTCCCTTCCTTCTCAAGCCCCAATCATCTTCCTCCCATTTGAATTGAATTTTCTCCCTCTCTCTCTCTCTTTTTTTAATTTCAGGTAATTTAAGGATACAAAGAAATAGATTACAATGTTTGCATTTGTTAGGCTGGGTCCCTCTTATAATTGTGTTCCACTCCCAAGAGGTGTGCTATACACCCTAACATTGTGCCCATTAAGTAGGAGCAGAACCATCCCCTTCCATCCACCCCTCCCAGTTTCTCTCCCCACCTTGAAGTGTTTTGAGATTTTCTCTTATGTGGACATGTCTTATATTGTCTACTGGCTTTATATTAGTATTGATGACTTCAGATATTCACTTTTCCATTCTTTTGGTACTTTACTAAGAAGAATGTGTTTCAACTCCATCCAGGTTAATAAAAATGATATACAGTCACTGTCTTTTTTTTTTTTTTTTAGATTTAAATTTAAGATATGAAAATTCTGGAAGAGTGTGGGGAAAAACACTTAAAGATATTGGCCTGGGAAAAAACTTTATGAGGAAGACTGCCCTACCAATTGCAGCAATACCAAAAATAAATAACTGGGATTTTATCAAGTTACACATCTAAGGGTACCACAAACAAAGCAAACAGGCAGTCTTCAGAATGGGAGAAGATTTTTGCCTGTTATGAATCTAACAAAGTCCTGATAACTAAAATCTACAGAGAATGCAAATTAATAAGTAAAATGCAAACAACTGCAGGGAGAATGGGGAATGAAAATCCTATTTTTGGCAAGGGAAGACACCCCTACAAAAGGGGAAAAAGAGAAATAAGCTGAGCAGGGTGGAATAAAAACAATTTAGCTAGCTTGTTTTTAAAATAGCAGTTGAATTACTTGTCTCCACAAGCTAGCGGTAGACCCCTATGCTCACTCTTTAAAACTCCATTCTGTGTGTCCTGTCGTTTTATCTCTCACTGCTTGTACTTTCATTGTTATCAGTCCATCGCAGCCATTTCCACAGGTCTTGAAGGACCTTGACCCTAAGGAAGGACTCAAGCAAACAATCCCCTCTGTAAGTGGGCAAGAGATTTGAACAGAAACTTCTCCAAGGATGACAGACAAATGGCCAACAAACACACGAAAAGATGCTCATTGTCTTTAATCATCAGAGAAATGAACATTAAAATCACTATAAGATGTTGCTGTAAACTGTCCGGGCCGGAGTTGCAGAAATAAGAGAAGTAGTCAGAATTGTGGAGAAGTAGAGGGCTGCAGCTTGCTCAGGCTTGCAGCCCTTAATTTTATTTCTTGTGAGCGTATATGCTCTTAACAATACTAAGTTCTGCATATACACATTCTAATAATAAAACTAGTTGGCAGCAAATGGTCTATACCAGGCGTCCTCAAATTTTTTAAATGGGGCCAATTCACTGTCCCTCAGACTGTTGGAGGGCCAGACTATATTTTAAAAAAAACAACAACTATGAACAAATTCCTATGCACACTGCACATATCTTATTTTGAAGTAAAAAAACAAAACGGGAACAAATATAATCACACAGCCTCATGTGGCCCGTGGGCCGCAGTTTGAGGACCCCTGGTATGATAAGAGTACAAAGAAACCATGCAGAGCAGCCACAAAAACTTATTCAGCCATTTGTCTGTGAAACAGGTGCAACCTGTGACTGAGATGCACATTAACTTATCTTGTTTTCCACTTCTAAGGTCCCTTCCAGTACATTCCAGAGACAGCCAGACTCTGCCTTCAGGGCCTGCCTCTGACATGATTAGCTTTCTAATCACTTTGGAGGGTCTTAAAGGAACATCCCTTCATATGGACTCTGAGAAAGCTTCTTCAAACATAAGTCAATGGCACTTGAAGTCACATTGAGGTTACAGTAAGATAATTACCTACCCCAGCAAGATTAGCCCACATCACAAAGTCAGAAAACACCAGATGCTGGCATGGATATGGAGAGAAGGGAACACTTCTACACTGCTGGTAGGATTGCAAACTAACACAGCCTTTTTGGAGAGAAGTATGGAGAATCCTCAAAGATCTAAAAGTAGACCTTCCATTTGATCCTGCAATCCCATTACTAGGTATCTACCCAGAAGAACGATTTATCACAAAGACATTTGCAACAGAACGTTTATTGTGGCTCAATTCATAATTGCCAAGTTGTGGAAGCTACCTAAGTGCCCATAAACCCATGAATGAATCAAAAAACTGTGGTATATGTATACCATGGAATACTATTCAGCCATAAAACTGATGGAGACTTGACATCTTTTACATTTACCTGGATGGAGTTGAAATACATTCTTCTTAGTAAAGTATTGCAAGAATGAAAAAATAAATATCCAGTGTACCCTATACTAATATTAAATCAATATATAATCAATTGCATGCTCCCACAAGAATAATAAAGCACAAATATAGTCTAATATGGGGGTAGAGGGAGGCAGGAGAGGGAGAGGAGAGGATGTGGACAACTGGCAGAAAGAGAGAGGGCATGAGGCGGGATCTCACCTAATGTACACATTGTGAGGGTGTATAACATGCCCCTTGGGTGAAGGGCCCTTTTACAAATGGACTTTACCCTGGAAGTGAGAACAATGTAACCTAAAAAATTCTACCCTCATATAATAATTTGAAATAAAAATAAATTAAAAATTCATTTAAAAACAACTACAAAAAAAGTCAACATCTTTTGTTATGGTTGAAAAGTATTCCATGATACCCATATACCATGGTTTGTTAATATGTTTCTGGGGTGATGGTCATTTAAATTGTTTCTACATCTTGGTGATAAACAATCTAGTGTGAATGTCTTTAAGATAAAATAATTTTTTTTAATTCTCATCATATGCCTAGTAATGGGATTGTGGGATCAAATGGGAGTTCTTTGAGCATTTGAGTTCTGTGAGGATTCTCCATACTTCTTTCCAAAGAGGCTGTTCTAGTGTATAGTCTCACCAACAGTATAAAAGCATATACTTGCTCAACATCCATGCTGGCATCTTCAAATTTGGGACATTGAGATGTGGGCTATTCTCACTGGGGTTATATGATATCTAACCTAATTGGGGTTAGTTTTGATTTGCATTTCTCTCATGATTAGGGACACTGACCCTTTTATGTTTGTTAGCCATTCATCATCTTCCTCAGAGAAGGCTCTGTTCACATCTCTTTCCCAGTGATAGATAAGATTGTTTGATCTTTTTTTGTTGATTTATTTGAGTTCTCTGTAGATTCTGGTTATCAAGCCTTTATCAGATTTGTAGCATGGAAATATCTTTTCCCATTCTGAAAGTTGTCTATTTGCTTTAATTGTTGTGTCCTAGGTTGTGCAGAAGCTTTTCAGATTAATTAAGTCTCATTTGTGTAGATGAGACTATTGTTTTTGTTGTGATGGCCATTGACATCTTCTTCATAAAATGTTTCCCCAGTCCAACATCATCAAGAGTTTTTCTCATACTTTCTTCTAGGATTTTTATCATTTCATGTTTTAGATTTATATCTTTTGTAATTAGTGAAAGGTGGGTGTCCAGTTTCAGTCTTTTATATGTGGTTATCCAGTTCTCCCAGCACCATTTATTAAATAGGGATTCTTTCCCCATTGTATGCTTTTGTTTGGTTTATCAAAGATCAGATGGCAAGTAGAGACTGGTTTCATCTCTTGGTTTTCTACTCTGTTCCATAAGCCTATGTCTCTATTTTTGTGCCAATACCAGGCTGTTATGATCACTATGTCCTTGTAGTACAGCCTAAAGTCTGGTAGATTGATGTCCCCAGCTTTGTTTTTATTACTAAGAATAGCCTTAGCTATACAGGTTTTTTTTCTCTTTTTGTCACCTGTTTTCTTTTGAAGCACTCACACCTAAAAACCTTCTTTGTTTTTGGTATGAGATATGTAATATTAAATACATGTGATAATTGTATATTAATCAAGTGATACTCACATGATTTCAGATCTAGTCTTTTTTTTTTTTTTTAGAGACAGAATCTAGCTTTGTTTCCCCTGGTAGAGTGCTTTGGCATCAGCTCACAGCACCCTCAAACTCTTGGGCTCAAGGGATTCTCTTGCCTCAGCCTTGGCCTCCCAGTAGTCTTTTTTCTTTCTTTCTTTCTTTTTTAATTTCATAGGAATAGATAGAATGGCTAAATTGGCCACTGCTCAGATGTTACCACTTGATGGATTGTATATTGACCAATTTCAGGCAGATTCATGGCTTATTGCTGTCAGCATGGCTATGAATTGATTCAAAAGGAACCACAATTGTCTCAGATGTAATTTTGAGTTTTTTTCTAGGAAATTACTTGGAAGGCTGAGAGGCTTGTCCTAAAAATAGGGTTTCAGAGAAAACAACACTGTTACCTCAAAGCTGTTTTCCTGTTGGTAGAGAAGTACTATAGGATTTTTATAAACTTATTATCTATTTGGTTTAAGACAGCCAAATACATGGCACATTGTTCATTACAAAATTCTAGATACAGTTCTTTGAAATTAGCAAAGGTGGAAAGGGGCAAGCGAAAGAATTTAAGACTCTTTGTAGAAGTCTGCAGTGTCTGATGTATAGGAGAACTTTGGATGTCTTTCCACCTCATCCCCTAATCACAACAAATTAAAGACTAGGACATACTGAAAAAAGAAGAACGCCATGCATAACAAATAACACGTGGGAATGTCTGCAGATGAAATACTGAGTGAAGAGTAAGAAAGATTTGGAGGAGAATTTGATATTAGAAGTAAAAAAGAGTTTTTTGAAAACATTGTTTTTCTTGAAAAATAGAACTTTAGAACTAAAAAGAAACTTACATTATATTTTTCTAAAATGTTTATTCTATAAAGTGGAAAACTGAGGTTCCATCAACTCTCTAGCCAACTTGTAGAATCACGGAATTTGAAGGGGGAGATGATTTAAAAATTACTTGATTATCTAATTTAACCACCCTTCTGAGGCTTGAATTAGTTCTTCCTTGAATACTAGAATTGGAGGCGGGGAAGGACAATACACAGCTTCTTTGCCGGCCTTTGATCTGATGCGCGAAGTCTTTCCCTGACTTCATTCTTAAGAGATTATCAAATTGCTGCTTAAACACAGTCACTTCTCATTATTTATGGTAGTTATGTTTTATAAAATGCTTGGAACACTGAACTAGCAAATATTGAATCATTGCCCCAAGGGGATATACAAAGGGAGTTTCCCTGAGCCTCTGATCACAACACTTTTATCAATCAGTCATAAACTTTGTGTTATGGGTGTTTCTGTGTAAAGATACTTAATGTATACAGGTTGTCCCAAAAGTCAGCATAAATAGGGAAAAAGGGAAATTATAGCTAACCATACCTTCACTTACAAAATATTTGTTGCAATATTTTACAAAGAGGCAACCAATGCATGGAGAATATTTTGTAAAATTTTGTAATGAATATTTTGTAAATAAAGTTATATTGGATATAATTTCCCATTTCCCTACATATGGAAACTTTTGGGATACCATGTATTTTTAACTTGTGAATATGAAATTCATAGGTGAAAGCATTATAACCCAGTGAAGTGAAGCTTATTGAATGTGTAATTTAAGGCACAGTGCAATCTCCTTGTGTTTGGAACACTGAACAACACTATAGCACCTTCACTGGGGTCATTTCAAGCAGTGAAATCACCAGCTAAAAGCACAAAAATATAAAAAGTGTGGCACTAAATAGACTGGGAAAAGGATTGTTTATAGTAGGAGAGATGAACTAGGAACCTTGCTCCGCCTCAGCTGGGAGTATGCATAGCAGGCAACTCAAATTTTTTGCAGCTCCATGTGTGAATGTTCACAACTGCCCTTGACCATGACAACACTGGAAGTGTTGATATTGGGGTTACAGATAAATTTTAGTGAGTAGATGAATTTTCAAATATATAATCTTCAAATAATGAGAATCAACTATACTTTCAGCAACAGAAAATGCACTGAATTGAGGGTCTGCCTACCTGAAGCTACCTTTAGATAGTTCTGCCTTCCTGTGAAACCTGTCTGTGGCTCATCGTATCCCATGTAAATAGGGTTACAATTTCCATCTTCTGTGAGTCACTCAAATATTTGCAGAAATACCCTTTCTCTCTAAGATATTTTTATCCTTTACTCAACTGCATCTCAACATGCTCAGGGTTTGTAATTTCCTCAGGAGTTTGACAGAACCCTATGAAACTACTAAATCTCATTGTCCCGTGTCCTGTGTCCTTGGCCTGTCCTAGCCCATGCAAGCCCAGTCAGTGCAACAGACCTCTAAGCAGTAATTACTTAGTAAATACAGAGAAAACCTCAAATTATAGAGAATCAGTCCATTCTGTCTTTCATTTTTTTTCTGGAGTGTCAAAACCTACCTGTTCATTCTGGAGAGCAATATAGCAGAGTCAGGCCCAGAGTTGCTTTCTCTGAAATCCTAGTCATGCGTGTTTCCTGCTCCATCAAGCTACCATCAGGAAAGTTCTGTAAAACAAAACTTGGTTTCTGCTTGAACTTTAAGAATAACCTCAAAAGATCAGTCCTCCACAAACATGGGTACAATGAATATCTTTATTGTCCTGATACTTAATGACAAAATGTATATTTTTCCTTTGAGCTAAAATTTTGTTTTAAGTCAAACAAAAAAACTCTTTTCAATGATGTTTTGGTTCGGAACCTGAGAAAGGGCTTGAACTTGAGAGTGGAGAGGAGCAACCATAGTAGTCTAGAAATTGACAACTTGGGTCTTTGAGTCACTCTGTCTAACAGTTCTGTTTTGTTGGGCCCACAAATTATTATCATTCACAGGGGTTAAGTAATTTAAAAAGATTAGTGGGTGGCATTTTAAAATTTAGCAATTTAACATAACATTATAGATTTCTGGCTTCTCTTAAAAAATCAGATAATAGTACTGAGTTTATTTTTTCTAAAAGAGAACACTTGGTGTTCTCATGGTGGCTTCCCCTTTGGATGGGTTATGTGTTTTTCTAATTTGCCACCGCCTCCAACATCTGTATTGTCTCCCCAACTCTGAGGTTTTCTCTATTTTATTCCTACAGTTATTTAAGCTTGTGACTCCTATTTTATCAGCCAAAGCACCTGGAATTTTTCATGTCACAATGCTTTGAAATATTTTCTGTCTACATAACATATCATACTACTGAAAATATGTAACACAACTGGGTGTAATATTTGAGAATCTCATTTCATATGATAGGTTAAGCAAAGTATTCTTGGGAATGTTGAGGTGGAAGGAAAGCTCTAATTAAGGTTATGCCGTATGCCTCATCATTTATAAAAAGCTGTTCTCTTTTTGCTCCCCATTCTTGGCAGCTTTTGCTCTTCTGGATGCAAGAAATGACAAGATTTCTCATTGTCGGTGGTAGGTGAACATTTGGATCAGGAGGCAGGCTTCAACACCTACCACCTCAGGTACACTACATGAGCAATATTGAAATCATTGTGCAAACTCAAAAGCATGCCTTCTAGCAATGGCACATGATTCTCAAGGCATGTTGAGTTTCAGAAGGCATAGACTTGAAAGTCTAAAAATCTTCCTACTTTGATTCTCATTCACTACCCTTAAAATGGTGCCTGTGTGCAAACACAGCAAAAAGCCCAAGTTTCAATGAAATAGTGAATAGAGGAAAAAAAAAAACAAAACCCTGGGCTTAAAATAGCAGCAGCAGCCGCGGCATCCACAAGAGCAAGAGCACCATCTCAGAATCTTCTCTGTCTCTGTCCTCTTTCAAAGCTAACAAGACAGGAGAACTGCCTTCTAGCCTTTGTAATTGTATGTATGAGAAAACTTTAGGAAATTTTTTTCTTTTTAAGACAGATTCGAAGTTCATGCAGTCATTGTTTTATTTTTTACTGAAAGGTCACAGGCAGTCCTTGTGATTTAGTCCATAGCACTGCCTTGTCTGGGCCAGATATTCACTACATGTTTTTTGACATGCACCTGTATGGATCTTGTTTGTTGCAAGTTCAAACTTCTACTCTGGGAATGAGTTGTATGGATTTGTTTTGTGGTTGTACTTTAGAAATATGTAGTGATGCATATTCAATGTATTTGTGATGTAGGATCGCAAGTAAGTCATGTTGGTTCACGTGTGCTTAGCCCTTTACACAATAAGACCATTACATATGTGATTGGATGTCAAAGGCCCATTTATTTCCTTCTGTGTGTCACATTGGAATGCCACCATTTGTTATGGAAGAATCGCAACTCTAACATTTCACCAGATTGGATCACAGATTACGTCTCACCCTTTTTTGTAAAAGAATGATTTTTTTTTTCTCCCAAGTGAATAATTGCTTGTCCAGAATTCTCTTCTGGGCTCATCTAGTACCATGTGGAATTCTTTTTCTTACAGCTGTTCTCAAATATATAATTCAGTACCCATCACATTTATTCTAAACCACATGTAAGCACAGGATAATTTTTACATTATTTTGTGATTAGAACTTTTTACAGAACTAACGTAATCAAAATATCTCTGATAGGTCTGCCCTCTGGGTTATTCTATCAAGAACAGTGGTCACTAGTCATTATTCCTTGGCCTCGCCTGTGTTAGTCAGTTTAGGCTGTTATAGTACATTGACATTCAACCTCACAATCACGATTAACAATGGTTTACAACAACAAAGCTTCATTACCTGCTCATATTACATGTCAATTCTGGGTCATTGCTTATAGCTCAGTTTTATTATGTTTTCACTCTGGGAAGTAAGCTGACAAAGCACCCCGTCTGGAGCATTGCTGAGGTTGTGGCAGAGAGAGGGGGGGGAAAAAGAGATACTAGATTTGCAATGTCTCATAAAGCATCTCCTCAGAAGTGGTGTATGTTATTATACTCACATTTTACTGTCCAAGCAAGTCACATAACCCAGTCTGACATCTACAGGGCAGGAAAGTACAATTCTTCCACAAGAAGGTGCACACAATTTTTGTAAACAATAATAAATTCAATCATAGTCCTCTGCTAAAATATACTTATCTCCCTTTTGCACCCAAAATATAACCACCCCTTTTCACAACAAACAAACCAACAGTCCATCCAATCAGGGTCAAAGTCTAGAATTGTATGGCAGTCTCCAAGTAAGGTTCAAGTGTGGGCTCTTGACGTTGAATCAATCCTTTATCACCCATGTCCTACTGTATATATAGAAGTAGAATAGGGGCAGGAGAAGCATGACAAACCATTCAAATACGTTTGAGAAAAGAGAAGAATGGGAAGCATTAGATGTCATTAGTCACAACAATTCTGAAGTCACACTGGGCTGTATTAGGAGGGCCCCTAACATGACAGTGAAGGGATATTTCTCAACTGGGCTGCAGCCTCTGTGGGTCTCTATGACTCTGGGAACTCTTGGATCTACTCCCCAAGAGGTTCTTGCATTGCAATTTATCTTCTTTTGTCGCATCAAAAGAAGAAATCAGAGAATATATGCTCCCTGAGAACCACACAGCTTTCCTGTTCAATTTTTATTTTTGATTTTATTGTAAATTGACAATATATAATTATTGTATATATTTATGGGTAAAAAGTGATGTTATGGTATTCTTTATTTACAAAATAATTAAATCAAGCTAATTAACACATTCATTATCTTAAATACTTCTCATTTTGAGTGTGTGTGTGTATATGTGCATATGTGGTAAGAACATTTAAAATTTACTCAATCCATAATACACTATTATTAATTGTATGTACCATGCTGCAGAACTGATTGAAAATGAAGAAGTCTTATTCCTCTTATCTAACTGAATTTTTGTGCACTTGACCACCATCTCCCCATTCTCCCACACCCCAGATGCTGTAACCATTATTCTACTCTCTTTTGTAAGATTAACATTTTTAGAATCCATGTATAAGTGAAAACATGCAATACCTGTCTCTCTGTGCCTGGATTATTTCACTTAGCATAATGTCCTCCATGTTCATCTGTGTTATCATAAATGACAGAATTTCCTTCTTTAGGGCTGAATTATATTCTATTGCAGTGATTCCCAATCATTTTGGCACCAGGGACTGGCTTCACTGAAGACAATTTTTCCATGGGACAGTGTATATGACGTGTGTGTGTGTGTGTGTGTGTGTGTGTGTGTGTATGGGACACGAGGCAGACCTCAGGCCTTGTGGCCTGGTTCTAAACAGTTCAATTGTATGTAGATTACACATTTTCTTTATGCACTCACCTGCTAATAGACACTTATGTAGTTCTATAACTTGGCTATTGTGAACAGTGCTGCAATGACATGGGAGTATGGATGTTTCTTTGACAAGCTGATTTCAAATCATAGTTACACAAATATCTAGAAGTGGAATTTCTGGATCATGTGATAGTTCTATTTGTAGTTTGTTTAGGAACTTCCAAATAGCTTTCCATTATAGCTGTGTTAATTTACATTCCCACAACAGTGTACCAGAGTTCTCTATTCACTACATCCTTGCCAACACTTATCTTTTGTCTTTTTGATAATAGCTTTCTGATAGATAGGAGAAGATACTTCATTGTGGTTTTAATTTTCATTTTTTTCTAATGAATAGCAATGTTGGGCATTTTTTCATGTATCTGTTTACCCTTCATATGTGTTCCTTTTAGAAATATCTATTCAGGTTCTATGCTCATTTTTCATTTAGTTTTTTAAATTTTTCTTATTATTGAGTTGAGTTCCTTATGTATTTTAGATATTAACCCTTTATCAGATTGGTTGGCAAATATTATCTCCCAACCCATAGGTTGTTTCTTTACCCTGTTATTTGTTTTAATTGCTGTGCAGAATCTTTTTAGTTTGATATAATTCTATTTGTCTATTTTTGTTTTTGTTGCCTTGTGGTTTGGGGTCAAATGTAAAATAATCATTGCTCAGACTAATGTCAATCTTTCAAATTTCAAAGGTTTTCCCCTATTTTTTCTCCTTTTTTCCCCCTAATTTTCTCTTTATTTTATTAAATCATAGCTGTGTACATTGATATAATCATGGGGCATCGTTCACTAGCTTCACAGACCAAGTTTCACATATACCCTGTAAAATGCACCGCTGGTGTAATCCCACCAATCCCCTTCGCTCTACCCACCTTCCCCCTCTCTCCCCTCCCTTTGGATGGAGCTGGAACATATTCTTCTTAGTAAAGTATCTCAAGAATGGAAGAAAAAGTAGCCAATGTACTCAGCCCTACTATGTTTTCTTCTAGTAGTTTACTGTGTCTGGCTTAGTGTTTAAGTGTTTAATCCATTGTAAGTTGATTTTTCTATATGGTGTGAGATAAGGGTTCACTTTCACTATTTTGCATGTGGATATTCAGTTTCTCCAATATTTCAGATTGTATATGAAACCAGCACATTGTACCCCTTCACTGCACTAATGTACACAGCTATGATTTAATAATAATAATAAAAAACAGACTATCCTTTTTTTTTTTTCCTTGTGTGTTCTTGTCTCCTTTGTCAAAAATGAATTGACCATACATGTATGCCTTCATTTCTAGGCTTCCTATTTTGTTGTAATAGTCATTGTGTGTGTCTATCTCCTTTTTTCCATCATACTGTGCTGTATTTTTTCTTTTTTAATTGCTAAAGCTTTGTAGTATAGTTTGAGATCAGGCTAAGGGTTATGCCTCAGCTTTCTTCCTTTTGCTTTTGACTACCTGTTCGAGGTTTTTCTGTGATTCTTTATGAATTTTAGGTATTTTTTTCCATTTCTATGAAAAGTGAAATTGAAATTTTGATCAGGATTGTATTGAGTTTGTAGATTGCTTTGGGTAGGACAGACATTTTAATGAAAGTAATTTTTCTAATCCATGGGATATCTTTTCATTTATTTGTGTCCTCTTCAATGTCTTTCATAATCCTTTTATAGTTTTCAGTGAACAGGTCTTTCCCCTCCTTGGTTAAATTTATTCCCAAGCATTCTATTATTTATCATTTTATATATAGTGGTCAGTAATGGGATTGTTCTCTTGACTTCTTTTTTGGATGGTTCGTTGTTGGGGAGAAACTACATTCTGTTCACTACAACTGTTGCTTCCTGCCCACACAGTGACTCATGCCTGGAATCTTAGAACTGTTTGAGGCCAAGGTGGGAGAATCATTGGAGGTCAGAAATTTGAGTCCAGCCTGAGCAAGAGTGAGAGCTCTTCTCTACTAAATATTAGCCAGGTGTTGTGGCATGTGCTTATAGTCTAAGCTTCTTTGGAGGTCAAGGCAGGAGGATCTCTTGAACCCAGGAGTCTGAGGTTGCCGTGAATTAAGATGACATCATCGCAGTCTACCTAGGGCAACAGAGCAAGACTCTGTCTCAAAACAAACAAACAAACAAAACAAACAAACAAACAACAAACAAACAAACAAACAAAAACTTCTTCCTTTGTTTCTACCTGACCCTGTGTGGTCTCACCATGCCATTGCTCCCAGTGTTCCCTATAAGTTGAAGCCAGCATGGGCTTGGAATGCTAGGGAAGCTGATGCCTGTCTGCAGCTTTCTTCTCTCCCTGTCTAACTGTGGGTTTAGAGAACTTCTCTTTATCTGGCACTGTGCCAACTTGTTGAAGAAGGAGGGGAAATTCAGCAAACTAAGTCTGTTCTTCTATCTCTTCTTATTCAGTTTCCATTCAATTCTGTAAAGTATTGGGATTTTCAGAAAGATGTTCTGGGCTGTGTATAATTACTAGTTGAACTTTCTGTGGTGGGGAGTGGAGCCTGAGACTTCCTACTCTACCATCTTGCTGACCTGAGCAGCCTTCTCAATCTTCTGCTTCCTGATTATTGAAATCGAAGGGACATTTCAATCTTCAAATAGTTATATTCTCTCTCAGTCTCAACTCATGACTCTTTTGATACTACAATTCTCTCAAGAACTGAGTCAGGCTTTTATCAATTTGAATGATAAAATCAATATTTATGAATAGTTAATATACCCACAATTCCTTTGGGAAATGCTTGTCTTTCTTAGTTATGGCTGCAGTATTTGTTTTCTATTCCTATACTGTAACAAATCACTGCAAGTTCATCATTAAATAATATCCTTAACAATAGTAACAAGGGTTTTAGGGCAATAAATTTGTTATTGTACAGTTCTGTAGGTCAGAAGTTTAAAATGGGACTCATGAGGCTAAAGCCAGGGTGTCGGCAGGCCCATGTTCCTTTTGAAGGTGCTAGGAGAAAATCTGTGTCTTTAATTTTTTCACCTTTTAAAGGGTCCTTGCATTCCTTGGCTCATGGTCCTTTCCATCTTCACAGCCAGTAATTCTATCACTCTAACATCTGCTTCCCTCATCACAATTCCTTCTCTCACTCTTTTGTCCTTTCTCTTTCACTTCTAAGGAAATCTGTGATTATCTTGGGCCCACTCAGGTAATCCAAGATTATATCCTTAGCTCAAAATCCTTAACTTAATCACATTGCTATATAAGGTCATAAATATTGACTGGGGATTTTGGAAAGACATGAACATCTTTGGATAGGCATTAGTCTGCCTAGAACAGGTACCTTGTAGTTGACAGATTTTCATGGGAGAGTTACATCTTTATTCTCTCTTCCTTGAACCGTTTGGTGAAACTGAAGGGATCTGCTATTTCCCATCTTAATTAATTCATAGTTTTTCACAAAAAAACTCCTAAAAATAAGACTTTATGATATAAAGATATTAATATTGTGTGTTTAAAATGAGACTGAGTTTTCCTCAGCCTTTGTTGCTCAGGTTTCTTACTTACCAGTTAGAAATAAAGAAAAGTTGCATCTTCTACTTCTTCTCCTTTTGTAAGTCCTGGAATTTCTGGACTCTTCCTTTATGAATCGACTCCCTTTCCAAGTTCTCTCACAAATTGGTCAATTGTTTTCTGTGCTCATTTCTTTCACATAGCACCTGGGCAAAACAGCCAACAGCAACCAATTCATGCTAACAATATTATTTTTCTTACTTCTTTGTTTGAAGTCACAATATAATCAGGTGTGTTTATCTGCCCTTCAGTTTTCTGCAGGGGGAAATTTTATAAAGTATTACCTACTGCACAATTTCCCCCAAATGTTTTCTTTCTGGTAGCCCTGATTTGGCACCATGTATTTTAGGGTACGATTATGGCTGAACTCTACAATTTTTGCATCTGGTTAGATCAGACTAACATCTAATGTAGACACAAATAATTTAGAAATATCAATGTTTTTTTGGCTTTAAAAATTATTTCTCATTTATGGTACATGCACACCATCTTTTATTTTTTCCCAACTGCACCTAAAATCCATATCTTCTTTAATATAAATGCTAATTGATGAAAGAGTCTCATCAAAGACAACATTGAGCTTGTGGCAGAAGGAATTATTCAAAAGCCTTTTACTATTCTGCTTAAGAGGTAGTTTGCACTAATTCAAAAAACATTTCTTTGTACAAAGAAAATCATGCATCTAAGTCTTATGCCAAGCAAAAATAGGTCTGAATCATAGTCTTTATCTTTACTAACTCTAAGACTGTAGCCAATTTTATAATGTTTTTGAGATTCTGGTTTTTCATATGGAAAATGAGATTAACAATATCTACTTTGAAGTTCAGTATACATGATATCATATATTATGTAATTACTAGTATAATATAAGACTGAAATATATGGACCAATAAATTAAGCAACATGAAGGATTTTACTCAAGGTAGAATGGTCAAATTTTTACTGCTAGTGAGGAATTTAGATTGATTTAAAACAAAAAAGCAGGCATTCATGTGGAGAAAAAACATTTGCAATGACACAAATACATTCTGTATAGCAGAAGCAGTTTAAAAGACTAGAGAGGAATCCAGGAAGGGACAGGAGAATGAGTTTGATTAAATGGACTTAGTATGTGGTAATTGCTTAGTATCTATCTTGAAAGTAAATATGATGCTTTGAGGGCAGAGTCAGATTACTTATCTGGCCTATTCCCCAGGCTTCACTTCCTCTGTTTGAGAGCGATAGGATGAGGACTAGACGTCATCCTGTACATGTTGGCATCTGCATTCTACATGAGGGAGCAGAATCTAAGGATCTGGGGATTTCTAGAGAAGAGGGATAGCTGTCTTTGCTTTCTTGACAGATGGAGGAAAACCATTGCTCCCTAGTATAAACAAATTTGCTTTCAGGGGGATCCTGAGTTTTTGGCCTTTAAAATGTAAATATGTATGTATGTATATATTTTAAATATTTATATATATTACGTATATATATAAAACATATATGTATGTGGTGGGAAGATAAGTCTAGAATTTCTGAGATTATAATAATGAGTATGTTAGGGTTTTCTTTCCCCTTGAAATGTGAACACACAGTTCCTGAGAGAGAAGTCTCTCTGGAGTTCTTTCTATCAATTTAATTATAATTAAACCGTATCTTTTAGTCCAGGTATGTTTCAGTAAAATTAGATCAGAAAGTATCTGTGAGGAAATATTAAATTACTCTCTTTAGAACCTCACAATATGATGTGAGGAGGTGCTGAGGCTGAAAGTAAGTGGAATGGTTAGTAGATTTTTGTGTAAGAGAAATTCTGTGGTTAAAGTCAGTTTGACCTACATTGTTTTAGCCTGTGTAGAAGAATAGAGACTGGTGATAACGCATTTCAAAACTGTAGATGGAATTGAGTTTGAGAAATTTGACTAAGATAATACAAAGGGTATAGAAAAAGAAAGGAAAGAACTAAGTGCATTACCTTTACTGTTAGAGAGATAGTGAGACTGAGGGTGAATAAAGTTGGAAAAGCGTCCAGTGTGTCATGGGAATGGCAGGAGACAGAGTGGACAAGTTGTTAATATGTTGAAAAAACACGTTTTCCCACCAAAACAACAGTGTGAATATTTTTGAAGGGGACTTAAGGAGGGAAATATGGGTGTCCTGTTCCTCATGAGTTTGAAATCAGAATAGTGAACTTGTGTATGTCCGATGTGGGTCTAGGTCATGGAAAATGGGATAAGGAAAATGGCAGCTTAGAAAAGAGGGTTTGCCCCCTCCTCCAGCTCCATCCATGTAAACATGAAAGAGGTAAGGTCTACATCTTTTTTTAGGCTGCATGATATTCCATGGTGTACATATACCACAATTTATTAATCCATTCATGGATTGATGGGCATTTTGGGCTTCTTCCGTGACTTAGCAATTATGAGTTGGGCTGCAATAAACATTTTGGTACAAATATCTTTATTATAATGTAATTTTTGGTCTTCTGGATATATACTTAGTAGAGGAATTGTAGGATCGAATGGCAGGTCTATTTTTAGATCCCTAAGTGTTCTTCAAACATCTTTCCAAAAGAAATGTATTAGTTTGCATTCCCACCAGCAGTGTAGAAGTGTTCCCTTTCCTCCACATCCACGCCAACATCTCTGGTTTGGAGATTTTGTGATGTGGGCTAATCTTACTGGAGTTAGATGATCTCTCAAAGTGGTTTTGATTTGCATTTCTCTGATGATTAAGGATGATGAGCATTTTTTTCATATGTCTGTAGGCCGTGTGCCTGTCTTCTTCAGAGAAGTTTCTCTTCAAGTCCCTTGCCCAGCCTGAGATGGGATCACTTGTTCTTTTCTTGCTAATACGTTTGAATTCTCTGTGGATTCTGGTTATTAAACCTTTGTCAGAGACATAACCTGCAAATATCTTCTCCCATTCTGAGGGCTGTCTGCTTGCTTTACTTACTATGTTCTTGGCAGCGCAGAAGCTTTTTAGTTGGTCAGGTCCCAGTAATGTATTTTTGGTGTTGTTTCAATTGCCTGGGGGGTCCTCGCCCAGACCAATTTCTTCAAGGGTTTTCCCTGCACTCTCCTCTAGTATTTTTATAGTTTAATGTCTTAAGTTTAAATCTTTAATCCAGTGAGAGTCTATCTTAGTTAATCGTGAAAGGTGTGGGTCCAGTTTTTCAGTCTTCTACAGGTCGCCAGCCAGTTCACCCAGAACCATTTGTTAAATAGGGAATCTTTTCTCCATTGAATGTTTGGAGGGGGCAGGATGGGTGGAGGGAGGGTAATTGGTGGGACCACATCTACCGTGCATCTTACAAGGGTACATGTGAAATTTACTAAATGTAGAATATAAATGTCTTAACACAATAACTAAGAAAATAACTTGAAGGCTATGATAACCAGTTAGATGAAAATATTTCAAATTGTATATATAACAAGCACATTGTACACCATGATTGCATTAATATACACAGCTAGATTTAATAATAATAATAATAATAATAAGGGGCGGTGCCTGTGGCTCAAAGGAATAGGACAGCAGCCCCATATGCCAGAGGTGGTGGGTTCAAACCCAGCTCAGGCCAAAAAAAAATAAATAAATAAAAATAAAAAAGAAAGAAAGAAAGAAAGAAAAGAGGGTTTGAGATTTCATGGAGGTAGTAGGAAGAGAAGGAAAAAAGTCCTACACAACGTTCTAATTGATAAGTGAATTATCCAGCATTATAGAGACTCAAAGGTCAGAACAATTTCCAGTCACGGAACCCATAAATGAATTAACAAACTGTGGCATATGTACACCACAGAGTACTATTCAGTCATAAGAAAGATGGAAACTTCACATCTTTTATGTTTACTTGGATGGAGTTGAAACACATCCTTCTTAGTAAACTATCTCGAGAATAGAAAAAAAAAATCTAATGTACTCAATACTAATATGAAACCAATATATAAACAACTATATGCCAACACAAAAGGTAAAATGGGAATATGGTTTAGCAAGGGGGATGGAAGAACACAGAGAGAGAAGGGGCGAGGAGGGAGGGTGATTGGTGGGATCTCACCTATTGTGCACAAGGTGAGGGTGTTCAGCACTCTCCTGGGTGAAGGGCTCAACTACAACTTGACTTGACTTTTGAATAGAAAACAATGTAACCTAAACATTTATATCTTCATATTAATTTGAAATAAAAAGAAGAAAAAAGGCCAGGAACATAAAAGTAAATGTTAGGGGCTGGGAAGATACTTAAAAGAAAAAAACAATACAATAACACATGACTGTTTATAAAAGTGATTTGTCCTTTGACAATACATTTACTCTTGCCATTAGATGTATTTCTAAAATATTGTCTTGATTTCTACAGTATTGTTTTGAGGAATGCTTCTTTTTTTTTTTTTATGAATAATGCTTCTTGTCTTTGCTGAAAGAATTTTTGCAGACATCCTTTCTTAGCCAGAAAGAATGGGAAAAATAAAAGAAGCACATGGTTCACTTTCTTGCAGTTTTGTGTCTGGCTTGTTGTCTCCCTGGTCTAGTGTTTCAGTTAACTGTGTCTGGCTCATCATTTATGTCTGTTCAAATGTTCCCACAGAAGGGTCAGAACAATGCCAAGATTCTTCCCTTTTGGGGGGGAGATCTTTAACATTTATAAATCATTTTCTTTTGGCATTATCTATTCTACTTTCATGGTAGCACTGTGAGATAGATATCATTGTTCAAATTTTGCAAATGAGAACCTTGAGCTCAGAGAGGTTGAATAACTTGTCTAAGGATGCATAATATATAGATAGTGGAACAAAAAATAAAATCTATGTTCCCATTTACAACAGTTCATTCATACGTAACAGTCTGCAGATTCATCTATAGATTTAGAAGGATTCCAAATATCAGGGATCCAATAACTTACATATTAACATATTAACAGATCATGAGAGCCCCTGGTAGAAATGGTCAGAAAACAATAGTAGAAGCCCAATTTGGAGGTCGAGTTTCTATATGGCATATTTTCTTGATAACTAACTACTGTTCTCATCATTTTCCCCTGATAATGAGTGATATGATGGCATGTGAGTAATTTGGAAATTCCACACTGCTCTCTGGGCTTAGCCTTGCTACTGGGACTTGTTATGGTAGCCCATTCTCCACACTTACAGAAATAAACACCTTCTGTACAGTTATCCTGAGTGTTTCCTGGGAAGTCTGATAAAATATAGAAATAATATCTATTAAAAACATAAGCAACTTCAGAATTGGCAAGCAATATCTTGATTTTATGTGCTAGTGTCATGACAAAATTAAATTTAGCATCATAAAGCCAAAGGAAATGCTAATGAGAAGTTATTACCTAATAATATTTGCAGAGCCTTGATAGGTATTAAAGGGAACATGGGAGGGGCACTCTCTCTGTAAGAGGGCTAGTAAAACATGCTCTTAGAGAAAATATGCATCAGTATGAGGTTAATTACCTCTTCAAGGAAGATGTTGACAGCTGTGACATTGACAAGAACAGAGAACATAGGGCCTCAGAATCATGCTTTTTACTTGAATGGAGGAAGAAATAAAGGGATAATGTGAAATGGAATTTTCTTGCCATTCCATGTGGTCTCTCCTCTCTCTGACTTCTAATACTGAAATGAGAATCATTCTTAACTGGGTATGATTCAATCATACTGTGTAATCTTTTCAATGATTATTCTGAATTTGAAGACATTGGGAGCATTAGAAACGATGCACTAAAAAACTGGATCCCATTTTATAAACTCAAAGTGCAGTGTTTTAGAATCTTTTCAGATTAACATTGATAGAGTACAGCCATTTATTACTCTTTATTATGGAAGGCAGTAGTTTGTGAGGACCATCCTGACTTAAAATAGATTCTTTTTTTCTTTAAATAGAATGCCAAATAGGATTGGCAGTGCTTCTTTGAAAATTAATTCAAAATGTACGTAACTATTTTAAGTACTGCACTAACATTACATATTCTTTCTGAACAAGAAAGCTAGACCACAAAATAATACTGCAGTAATAAAAAGTGCTTTATGTTAGCATAATAGCACACATTTATGAAATGCTACTTTGAGCAGGGCACTGTTGTAAGCTTTTATAAATATTATCTCATAGAATAGAAAACCTAGAGATGAAACCAGCCACATATCACCATCTTATCTTTGATAAACTGAACAAAAGCTTACACTGGGGAAATGAATCTCTATCAATAAATGGTAGTGTGAGAACTGGACAACCACCAGTAAAAGACTGAAACTGGACCTGCACCTTGTGACACTTATAAAAATTAACTCATGACAGATAAAATATTGAAGTCTAAGATATGAAATGACAAAAAGTTCAGAAGAAGGTGTGGGAAAAACTCTTCATAATATCAGCCTAGGGAAAGATTTTCTGAAAAAGACTTCAGTGGAAATTCCAACAATAACAAAACTAAATAAGTGGGACTTAATCAAGCAAAATAGCTTCTATACGGCTGTGGAGACAACAATTAAAGCAAATAGACAACCTTCAGAATGGAAAAAGTTATTTGCATGTTATGATCCTGACAAAGGGATGAAAACTAAAATCTACAGAACATTCAGCTAATCAACAAAAAAAGAACAAACACTCCCATTTATCAATGGGCAAGGCACAGGACAAAACTTTCTCTGAAGAAGACAGACAAATGGCCTAAAAACACATGAAAAAAATGTTCCTAATTATCAGAGAAATGCAAATCAAAATCACCTTGAGATATCACCCAATTCCAGTAAGATTAGCCCAATTGCAAAGTCCCAAAGCTGCAGATAATGGCCTGGTTGTGGAGAGAAGGGAACACTTGTACACTGTAGGTGGATTGCAAACTAATACAACTTCTTTGTAAAGAAGTATGGATAATCCTCAAAGAGCTAAAAGTGGAACTTCCATTTGACTCTGCTATCTCAATACTAGGTATCCACCCAGATGAAAAAAAACCCAACATTTTAACATAGGAATATTTGTACTCAAATGTTTATCGCAGCTCAATTCACAATCACTGAGATGTGGAATCAAGCCAAGTGCCCATCAAACCATGAATAGATAAACTGTGGCATATGTATACTATAGAATATTATTTAGCCATAAAAAATGATCGAGACTTTATATGTTTTGTAATTACTGGGATGGATTTGGAGAACATTCTCACAAGAATGGAAAAGCAGGTATCCAATGTACTCAATACTAATATAAAAACAGTAGATGAACAATTACATGTCCACATGAGAGAAAGACACAACTACATAATTACATTAAAATGGGGGGTGGTGGTAGAGAGAGGAGTTGAGAGGGGGTTTGCCCAATATCTAATGTGCCCAAAATCTAATGGGCACAATATAGGGGTATATAGCCCACCACCTGGGTAAAGGGCTCAGCTGCAACTTGGACTTTACCTCACAAATGCAAACAATGCAACCTAATTATATGTACCAGTGTATCAATCTGAAATAAAAAATAAAATAAATAAATATTATTTCATTTAATCCTAATAAAAACCCTTTGAAGTGGCTTTATTAATATTATTTTTTTAATCAATGATAAAATTATGACACAGAAAAGTTAAGATTGCCCCAAATTATGCAGCAATCATATATTGGAAGTCAGGATTGAGCATAGGCAAGTCAATTCAAGAACCTAAAGTCTTAACTTTCATGCTCTTCTACCTCTCTGGACACACATAATAAATGTTGTATGCAAATTATTATAATCTTTTTTTCCCATTGTAATAGATTCCTTGACAAATAGATTTCTCCTTTATGGTCAAGTAATTATAATTACAGTACTGCTTATTTTATTTTTTTTTGTTTCCTTCCTTAAGGATAAATTCATTTCACAGTTTATCAAAATGAATATACATATAGGAAATATGGACCAGCATAGCAGGAAACAAGCAATTTTTAAAAGTCAATTATGGAAAGCTTCAAATGCAACACAAATAATTGCTGTAGTCCCCATTCTCATTCATGACTATTAGCCCTGAGTCTTCTGCTATCAATCTTCTCACTAAAGCATTATTATCTTTCAGATGTTCAAATATGACTTGCAGACAGTTCAACTTGCTTCCAGTTGTCATTGGAATACATGCTTAAGTGTATATAAACCACATTTCTGATAGCATTTGGCAGCAGATTAGTTGGGCAGATGACCAGGAAAATCTTGAACTTGAATCAGTTTCCATCCCAGGTATAGCATTTACTAGAAATTTGATCTTTGGTGATTATTTAGTCTTATTAGTATTGTACTTTGATCATCTATAAAATGAAAATATTTTTAATCATGTCACAGAGTGTTTGTGAGGATTGAATTTGATAAAATATGAATGCCTGACACTGTCAGAGTCCCGCCCCAGGAGCAGGGTCCACTAAGACCTGTGGAAACTGGCAGCCCATTAGTAATGGGATTACACCTGTGGTGCATCTTACAAGGGTATATGTGAATCCTAGTAAATGTGGAATGTAAAGGTCTTAGCAAAATAACTAAGAAAATGCTACAAAAGCTATGTTAACTAATGTGATGAAAATGTGTCAAACGCTATATGAACCAAGTGTATGGTGCCCCACGATCATACTAATGTACACAGCTATGGTTTAATAAAAAAAAAAAAAATCTACGAAACTGGCAGCCATCAACTGAAGAAATAATGGTACAGAAAGAGACATAAGACATAGAGTAGAATTAAAAGTGGGAGCTCAGGGGTCTATTGCCCATTGTGGGATTTTGGCAATGGCCCAAAATGTTTGCCATACTCTGATTTTATTAAAGTCTATTTTCCCAGAGGGTCAGATGATAAGTATTTTTTCGTATGCTTATTAACTATTTGTACATCTTCTTTGGAGAAGGTTTTCTCTTGCCCAGTGATACAGGGATTGTTGGTTCTTTTATGTTGATTAATTTGAGTTCTCTATAGATCCTAGTTATCAAGCTTTTGTTGAATCCTCAAAGAACTCAAACTAGACCTCCCATTTGATCCCATTACTGGGCATCTACCTGGAAGAAAAATCCTTTTATCATAAGGACACTTGCACTAGACTGTTCATCGCAGCTCAATTTACAATTGCCAAAATGTGCAAACGGCCTAAATGCCCACCAACCCAGGAATGGATTAACAAGCTGTGGTTGTTAATCCCAGTATACCATTGAATACTATTGAGCCATTAAAAAAGATGGAGACTTTACATCTTGTATTAAACTGGATGGATGTGGAACACATTCTTCTTAGTAAAGCATCACAAGAATGGAGAAGCAAGAATCTTATGTATTCAATTCTATTATGAGGGAAATTGATGACTTAGTACATGGTGCGGGTTAGGGGAAGGTGGGTGCAGGGAGAGAGAAGGAGGGAGGGAAGGAGGTGGGGAGTCATGGGGTGTGACACACCTCTTGGGGATGGGTCACAATTATAATGACTTTACCTAACAAATGTAATCAGTGTAACCTGGTTCTTTGTATTATCAATGAATCCTCAACAATGTAAATAAATAAATGAATAAATAAATAAATAACCCAGCAAATGTGACAGGGTGAACTAAAACTGGCAGGTATGACAGGGTGAACTAAAATCTAGTCTTTTAGATTCAGAGCGTCCTTGACTCTTTGTTGTGAACTGTAGTCACTAATGGTAAAATAGAGAAGAGCCTTCTTGATTATTTTCTGCCCAATTCAAGATGAATAAGTAACCAAGAGGCTTATTTAAATGGCTTCCAAGACTCTGATAATTCCAGACATAAGTATAAATAATAGTGATTCTGGATAAATGGTAATCCTATAAAGAATGAGGAAGTCGTAAATAATTTCAATGAGAAGTGTTTCCAGGCTCTGCCACTTTAATCATCTCAGAAGAAAGTGGTAGAGGCCCGTTCTCTAACGCATGGCAACCATCAGGCCATCCCTCTCCAGCATTGCTCCCTGAACTTCCAGGGGGTCACTTACCCCACCTTTAGGACCAACATTGCTGCTGGGGTCCACTGGGAATGTGTCATCTTTTTAAGTCTGGCTAAAGCCAGAGCAGGATATGGAGAAAGTACTTGTTAAGCAAATGAAAACCACAAAAAGATATTGGGGTGGGGGTGTGACTAAATATTTGGGGTTTTTTTTGTTGTGTGTAAATAGATTAGGTTTATCATAAATGAGTCCACAGGGCTGCAGTGTGTTCACTTAGAAAGTTAGGGTTTTGAAAATAATAAAAATGTCCTTTAAACAACAACAACAACAACAACAAAAAAGGAAGAAACAACAACAACAACAAATGCAACCACAATATTCTTATCTTTAGGACAGTTGCCTCTTAACGCTTCTTAGCCTTTTTGCTAAGATCAAATGTTGGATAGATGCTTCAAGTTGGCATGTTGCTTTGATTGCTGGTGCATCTATTTATGGATGGTAGTAAAATAATATTGATCATATTAGAAACTGCTTGAAATAAAACAAACAAATTTATTAAAAGAACTTGATTTGAATTTAAAAATATCTTGCTTCTCCATTCTTGTGAAGCATGAGTCCTATGTACTCAATTTTGATATGAGGACAATTAATGACAATTAAGGTTATGAGGGGGGGAAAGCAGAAAGAGGGATGGAGGGAGGGGGGTAGGGCCTTGGTGTGTGTCACACTTTATGGGGGCAAGACATGATTGCAAGAGGGACTTTACCTAACAACTGCAATCAGTGTAACCTGGCTTATTGTACCCTCAATGAATCCCCAACAATAAAAAAAAAAAAGAAAAATATCTTAACAGTTTTTTGAAACTCTTATTAATCTCTTCATGCATAGATTCTTTTCTAGTGTTCCTATACATGATATGTACTTTTTTTTTTTTAAATAGAGTCTCATTCTGCACCCAGACCAGAGTGCAGTGGTGTGACCACAGTTTACTCTCGGAAGTAGCTCAGACTATAGCTCATGATACCACACCAGCTAGTTTTTAAGTTTTTTTGTGGACGTAGGGACTCATTGTGTTGCCCAAGCTGGTCTTGAACTCCCACCCTCAAGCAATCCTTGCACCTTGACTTCCCACAGTGCTGGGATTATAGGTGTGAGCCTGGTGATTGTACATTCTTTTATTATAAAACACATCAGTCTGTATTGCATTTAATTTTTTTACATGTAAGGCTACCAGATATGACTGTGAACTCTTTTGAGAGAAAGTACCACAACCAATCAATCTTCATCACTACCGAATGATATACTCTTTGCTACAGAACAGGTGCTCATTAAATGACTACATAATAAATAAGCAAACATTTTAAGTATTCAGACTCAAATTTTAAGTAGGCATCAGTTAAATAAGTATTACACTAGAAAACTATGAACATAGGTCATGGGTGGTTCATTTGATCAATCACACTTAACTGAAGTGAGAAATACTTTAGATATTCTTTATGAAAACTAGATTCTGTTGGAAAATACATGCTAAAATAATATGGTGATTTCTTTTGGGTAATAAATGAATATGTTTTCTAAAGAATCATATTAACAGGGTGAGTGATCAACTGACAAAAGCAACGTATAATCCTCCACGGAGTATGCTGAAGATAAGATTCTGGGAAAAAATTGTATTATTCTATGCTTTACGTTGTCATTGTATTTTTTTCAAAAGTTGAATCAATGATAATTATATTTATTGTATAGATAATTAATGATTAAAATGCTTGGCAACAAAGCAGGTAAAGATTGTGGGCTTATCTGGTATAAATAAGGAGGAAATAACATTTCTCTTTCTCCATCCTGACTTGCTTATGATGACACTGCAGTAAGTGATTGTTCAAGTAGTTTGTGTATATTTTTGGTACCTTTAAAATTAGGAGTTATGAGGGGAAATAGGGTCATTAGTATCATTATCCTTTTTAAGAGCCAGCTCTCAATTAGTGAGATGGGATTCATTATTTTCCCCCTGCTTTTCTCCCGTGGCCCATTACCTTTGCTCTATTTGAACTACAGGACATTCAGGGATTTGTGCAGTCTACTCAAAGTTTTATAACTGGAATTGACTTTTCAGGTTCAAGCAGCAACACCCAGGATATTAAACTGACACTTCTGAATTTCCCAGGGCTGCTAGCACTCATCTGGTACTCATTTCCACATAGTTTATAGACTGGCTATTTTCTAAGTCACACGGGTCTGCAGAAAGTTGTCGATGACAGTTTTGGAAAGATGACTAAAGGTGTGACACATACATGACAGGGTTGTCCTGGATCTGTGATGATGTTGGCAATCAGACTATTGGAAGATCCATCCCCATCACTGTCAGGCTGATTTTCAATCTATATTCAGTGATGCTGAACAATTCAAATAGGAGGGAGAAGGATGACCGAAGAAATGACAGGGAGAAGTGCTGGTGGTGTGCCTGCGGCATTGTCTAGAAGGAATGGTTCGGACAGAAGCAGAGCTGTGAGCACAGGAATGTATCATGGTCTAAATGTCTGGTCCCTTTGGGCATACACTTCTACATTGGTAAAATTAGACTAGAACTCAAAAGACATACAAAGATAAATGGAAAGATTGTGTGGTTAAAATGGAAATTAGTAGAAAATACTACTCATGAACAGCAAAACTGGTTGGAACAATAGTTAAAGCTTTGAGGTGTTTTTTCCTTTTTAAACTAGTTGTGTGACAATGGGCATGTTATTTAATCCTTCTGTTAATGTATTTCAGTTTTCTCATCTACAAAATGATAATGAGGATAATACCTACCTCCGAGATTTGTTTGAAGAGTAAATAAAATAAAATAAGAAAGCACACCGAGCAATCCCTAAAACATATGAAACCCTCAAGAAAGGTTAGTTATTATTTCATAATTGATATAAAATGATTATACTGTCTGAAGAGAAGAGAGCTGTCTGTAGAGTTGTTTTCAGTTTAGAGGAGTTGAGGAAGAAAATGCATACAATTACTGAGTTTATACAGTTGCTCAAAGAATAGAAAAACAGCTCATTTTATGTATGAGGAATCCATTAAGAAAGTCTAATTTTATTTTTCTAAGTAATGGACCTATTAGTATTAACAGACCTTTTACAGTGGTATTTTGTCTGATAGTAAGATATTTTAACAGTTCAATTTGTTTCCTTGGATGCTAAATAAATGATATTCTGCATTACCTTGAAGATGCGACCAACTTTAGGAGAAGATGTTTTATCATCACCACCTGATGAAAATCTGAAACTTTTGTAGAAGGTTCATAAAGTAGTTTTGTAATAATACTTTGAGTTATTTGCTTTTTCACTTTATTTCCCTCATAACTGTTCAATGACATTTTCTAAAGGCTATATGATGTATTGATACTGTAATAAAATGACTGCAGAAGGCCATAGAGAATACAGTTCTTTTCTATTAAAACTTATAGTAAAGACATTTATGAAATTCTTAATGCCACTCTCCTCAATAATTTTTTTGAGTTTGGAAAATGCAAAGTTTTAAAAAGTATGTTACTTGTGTTACAAATAATAAGTTAGTGTTATTTTTAAAAATAAATATTTTAAAAGTTCTCAGTTGAAATATCTGAGAAATAATGATAGATATAATACGCATGAAGGAAAAGCTCTTTGGGGTTCTCATAACATTTTTTAAAGTGTAAAGTGGTCCTGAAACACAAATTTCGAGAACTGCTCTTATAATCAAACACTCATGGGTGCAGAACATTCTCCCAGTTATGGAGTTTCTAAACAGAGAAGAGAGCTAAGTATTTTCTAAGATTAGAGGTCACAATTTTGCTTTGTTATATCTATATTTAATAAACCTTTACCTACCATCTGTTTTTGTGTGTGTGTGTGTGTGTGAGAGAGAGAGAGAGAGAGATACACAAATGACCTAATTTGTGCCTTGCGTCAACCCATAACTATGTTCCTTCAGCTTCTGTCCATCTTTGGTGCCATGATGAACCCCAGACATTGCCCGTTTCTGTACCCACATTTGTTGTTCTCCATTCCTTGATTTAAAAGTAAAGGTGAGGCACTTCGCCTCTTCACAGGCTAAAAGAAGTGGGAAAAAAGAGACCTGGTCTTTGTCTTCACAGAGATTGTAATCTCGAGCAGAAGGCAAACATTGAACTTGTGAACTTGTAATCGAAAGTAATTATAAAAGCTAAGATCAGAGTGCTTATGAAAGCCAAGCCAACATCATAAAAAATGTTCTCTCCTGTTTCTTCTTTAAGTTGCTTGGTGTGGATCCAAAGTTCTGTGTAGCTCTGATTGGTCTATAGATTGTTACACTAATGTCCCCACCTCATTATATTTTGTGTTGTCTTTCACACAGTGATTCTTGTCTTGGTCATGAGAATTGCTTGGTCAGTGGAATACAATGAGAAGAGACTTGGAAAATTCTTGCGCACTGGAGTTTTGCCCTTTTTGTTGCTTGAAACTTTCCTGCTGCATATAAAGAATCCATAGCTGGTCTTCCTAGTGGTTAGCCAGAGCTAATTGCCAGACATGAGTCATCATATACCATCTAGCCCTAGTCAAGTAGCCAGATGTTTGCAGCTGCATGTGTGATGCTAGCCTGAACTGCTGACTCATAGGACTATAAGTAAGACCTTTTCTTACAGCTGAGAATTATATACTAAATGATTCAATGGAAGGAAGGGAATATCACACACCCTTGGTAGCTAGAGAGTAACCATGACCTAGGCTGGATGTATCAGTTATCTACTGGAACATGACAAATCACTCGAAAACTTAGTGACTTTAAACAACAGCCTTCTTATTTGCTTATAAAACTTCATAATCTGGAGACCGATGTCTTTCAGTTATGAAAAATTATTGTCATCACGTTTCTTTCTCTGTCTTCTCTCTTTCTTTTTTCTCAAATTCCTAATTGTTACATGTTAGATTTCTTGGATTCAATAATCTTTTATCCCCCCCCCGCCATTTTTCCACTTCTATTTTCTAAGATATTTCTTTCACTCCATTTTCTAACCAATATTCTGAATTAAATTTTATTTTTTACATTTTTGGTCTCTTTTAATTTTTCTGAGCATTCTTTCTCCCTTTCTTTCACAATATTTTGCTCTTACATTTTATGTGTAATAATCTTTCTTTCATTGTGTTTCTGCTGATATTAATTGAGCTATACTTGAGTCCGTCTCATCTTCGCTTCACCTTTGTTTCCTCTGAGTTACTTTGTATGTTCATCCTTATATTTTATGTCGAAGGCTTTCCTAAAATGTCTGATTATTGGTGATGTCTATACCTATTTAAGAGTTAACACTGCACAGAAGATTGGAGGTTCTGAGTACATGGGCAAGGATTTTTTTTTCCAGTGAAGATGGCTTTTTTTTCTTTCTTTTCTTAATGCACAGTTTATTTATTTGATGTTTTTTTAAAGTAAATTTATTTCAGGTTAGTGTGAGGGTACAAACAACCAGATCAGAATATTTAAATATTTTGGGTAGAGTGCCTCTTGTGGTTGTGTCCTGCACCCAAGAGGTGTGTTATATACCTCTACACTGTGCCCATTAACTGAGAAGACCCCAAACCTCCCTTCACTCCCCCTTCCTCATTCCCACCCCCATCTTGAATTGATATGTGTTTTCTTCTAGGTTGACATGAGTTAGATTGTCCACTGGCTTCATAATAGTATTGAATACATTGGATATTTGTTTTTCTGTTCTAATAATACTTTATAAAGAAGAATGTGTTTCAGCTCCATCCAGGTTAATACGAAATATGTAAAGTCACCATCTTTGTATGGCTGAATAGTATTCCAGGGTATACATATGCCACAGTTTGTTAATCCATTCATGAGCTGATGGGTATTTAGGCTGTTTTCACATCTTGGCAATTGTAAATCAAGCTATAATAAACAATCTAGTGCAAATGTCCTTATGATAAAATAATTTTGTTTTTCCTCTGGGTAGATGCCTAGTTGTGGGATTGAGGGGTCAAATGGGAGGTCTAATTTGAGTTCTTTGAGGATTCTTCATACTTGTATTAGTTTTCAGTCCCACCAACAGAGTAAAAGGGATTCCCTCTCTCCACATCTGTACCAGCCTCTGCAGCTTTGGGACTTTGTGAAGTGGGCTAACCTTCACTGGGGTTAGGTGTTATCTCAGGCAGTTTTGAAAGGTTGGCTTTACCCCAGGTTTGCCTAGTACAAATGTTTCATGAGTGTTGCATGACCCGAGATGCGAATGAGCAGCAGCTTTGCTGTAGGTGTAAACTCGCTCCTGTAATTATTAAGTCAAGAAACAGACTATACACCGTGGGATGGCATATAGCAAAGTTCTTTATTCCAAGGTTAAGTTTTATACACTTCCAGTCACATACACACCTAATCCATTATCTATTAGCTGAATTTTAACTTGAAAGGAAATATTTATCATATCAATGTAACCACTTGTGTAGTAAATCTCTTCCTCTAAACAGTGACTAGTTTTCCGAGCAGGGCACAAAGACAAAAACAGCTATAGGGGAACAGAGTTAATAGAAGAATATCTTCAAGCATTCACTCAGTTTACTCAGTATGAAGTAACGACTGTGACCTTCCTTCAGGGCAGAGCACCTATAGACCTCTGACAATATGTTGTTAACATATGTCAACCCTCTGGCCCGTATCTCTGAGGAAGGGTGGCATGCCCTTGGATCTCAGGCTTCACGGGGTGTACTGCTTCAGAGAAAAGGCCTAAGGAATTTTTACAATTCCAAAAAAACCTAACTCTGTGAGTAACCCAGGGGGGTCCAAGCATCTTAAGCCTCTGGAAGAAAAGCATGTCATTTTAAACTCACACTGAATTTACTTTGTGTGCTTGATGTAGGATAAGTTTATTTCTAAATATTATCCTACACATGAGAGACTTCCATACCTAGATCTGCAAGTATTCTCTCCAAAGAGGCTAAGTTTCTCCTGAGAAGTGCCCTCCAACCATCTCTCCCCATCATGTCCTTTTCTCTATTTGAGAGGGTATGAATTTGGTGGTATAAGTTTGCTCTGTATCTGGGCAATGAAAGGGTGCAGGAATCTCCACCATTCGTTATCGCTCATGATCACATGCTGTTCTTGCTTCATCTTCTTTCTTCTGTATGTGTGGGGTCCCAGAGGTAGGAACTTCTTTAGTCCAGATTCTCCAGGATATGTATCTCCTTTTTCTTGTGGTTGAGTGATAGTGGTCAATTCTTGTGGAGATTTGGAAGTTGTATAGAAGTTTTTCTACAGACTTTAAACAATCTGTCTTCAGCTCTGCACCTGTTCCCCTGTCTTCTGCAGCACCTGGTTTCCTCAATTCTTTGGTGTCTCTTGCATTCCTCAGAGAATTAGCCTTTTTCTTGTCAGTAACTCCTCTGCTGGCCATTAGATTTGACCTTTCTCTGCTATGCAAATATATTTGCCATTTCTCCTTGAGTTCAGTCTTTATATACTGTTAGGCATTACAAATGTTTCTATTTTTTTTTTTAAGACAAGCAGTATTTCTTTTTTTGTTCTTACTACAGAATGATTTTTGAGAAGAAAAGGAATGAAATATATTTACACTAAAACCAAGTTTATTAACTGTATTTTATTACCTACAGGATAACCCCCAGAAAATGGCATATGGGCCCTTCATAATCTGATACTCCCCCACATGCCCAGCCTTCAGAAGTTATGTATTATTTTATTGGCAGCTAAGTCACCTGTAGCCCGAGTTCCAGATTTACTATTAGAATTTGTGTGCACAGTCATATTCATTCCTGGCTTTTAAAAAATTCTTTTTCCTCCTTATTAGTCCATCTGTTTAAGAATGCTTTTGGGGTCAACTCATCAGATTTCTCTTTTATGAGCAGGGATAGACAGTCTCTCTTCAATATGTCTTCTTTTGTCAGAAAACAAGTCTAACACTTACCAGTTTTGAAATCATCGGTTTCCTTGTATGTCTCTTCAATGAGGCTGTGAAATTCTTGAGGGCAGGATGTAATCATTTTTTATGTCCCCAATTCTTGGCATGTGGTTTTAATGTTTGTTAAATAAATGAAGTAATTAGTTAAAACTTTAAAAATTTATCTTGATTCCAAGAGAAGATGAAGTTCCACTATGGTATGGAGTTTGATGATCATCCATCAAGTTAACAATGACTATCAGGAATATCTATAGAATTACAGAACTTGAGAACTATATGAATAATAAAAACACCACCCCAGCTATGATAAAGTACTATGTGCCAAGCATAGGACTAAGCAGTTTACGGGCATTGTTTCTTGCACTAATTAACCTAAAAGTGATCTTGGCCAACTTGCAAATAGTCATACAATATTCTAATTTTTGAGTAAAAATTTTAATAAGGCCACTTAATTCTACTGTGGCCTTATTACATACATTTTTATTATTATTTTTTCTTTTGCAGTTTTAGGTCTGGGCCAGGTTAGAACCCTCCACCTCAGGCGTATGGGGCCAGCACCCTACTCCTTTGCGTCACAGGCATTTTTATGTGGGGTTGAGCGTTTTTGTTAGAGTTGAGTTCCACCTTTAGTGCCTTATGGTCTGAGAAGATACAGAGTAAAATTTCAATTCTTTTGATTCTGTTGATATTTGTTTTGTGTCCCAGGATATGATCAATTTTGGAGAATGTTCCATGGGGTGATGAGAAGAATGTATATTCTTTATCTTTGGGGTGGAGTGTTCTATATGCGTCTATCAAGCACAGTTGTTCTAGGGTCTCATTTAAATCTCTTATATCTTTGTTTAATTTCTGTTTAGAGCTTTGTTTAATTTCTGTCCAGCTCTGTAAGAGGAGAGTTAAAGTCCTCTGTTATTATGGTATTATCAGATATCATATTGCTCAGACTGAGTAAGGTCTGTTTCAAGAATCTGGGAGCATTTAAATTGGGTGCATAAATATTTAGAATTCAAACATCTTCCTGTTGTATTTTTCCCAATATAAAGTGACCATCCTTGTCTTTTTTGACTTTAGTTGCTTTCAATCCACATGTATCTGAAAATAAGATTGCAACTCCTCTTTTCTTCTGAATTCCATTTGCCTGAAAAATTGTCTTCCAACCCTTGACTCGGAGCTTTAATTTGTCTTTTGAAGCCAGGTGTGTTTCTTACAGACAGCAAATAGATGGCTTGTGTTTTTTAATGCAGTCAGCCAATCTATGTCTCTTCAGTGGGGAATTCAAGCCATTAACATTTATTGAGATAATTGATAAGTATGGTAGTATTCTATCCGTCTTGTTTTGTGAGAGTCCATTGCTTAGTTTTATCTTTTGCATCAGTGTGGAGGTTAGGTTCTGTCCTTTAATTTCTGAGTTCTTACTTTGCTGCTGATCCGTTGTGGTGGTCAGTGTGCAGAACAGGTTGAAGTATTTCCTGTATAGCTGGTCTTGTTGTGGCGAATTTCCTCAATGTTTGTATATCCGTAAATGATTTGATTTCTCCATCACTTTTGAAGCTTAGCTTAGCAGGGTACAGAATTCTGGACTGGAAATTGTTCTGTTTAAGTAGATTAAAGGTAGATGACCATTGTCTTCTTGCTTGGAAAGTTTCATTAGAGAAGTCTGCAGTCACTCTGATGAATTTGCCCCTGTAGGTCAACTGGCGCTTACTCCTGGCAGCTTGCAGAATCTTTTCTTTTGTCTTGACTTTGGACAGGTTCATCACAATGTGTCTTGGAGAAGCTCGGTTAGAGTTGAGGCGACCTGGGGTCCGATAGCCCTCTGAAAGCAGTGTGTCAGAATATTTGGTGATATGTGGGAAATTTTCTTTTATAATATTCTCTAGTATGGCTTTCATTCCTCTGGGGCATTCTTCTTCCCCTTCTGGAATTCCTATAACTCGTATGTTGGAACGCTTCATAAAGTCCCATAATTCTGACAGTGAACGTTCTGCTTTCTCTCTCTTCTTTTCTGCCTCTTTTACTATCTGAGTTATCTCAAGAACTTTGTCTTCTACCTCTGAAATTCTTTCTTCTGCATGGTGTAACCTGTTGCTGATACTTTCCATTGCATCTTTAAGTTCCCTGATTGACTGTTTCAGTTCCTTCAGCTCTGCTATATCCTTTTTATATTCTTCATATTGTTCATCTCTTATTTGATTCTGTTTTTGGATTTCTTTTTGGTTATTTTCCACTTTATTAGCAGTTTCCTTCATTGTTTCCATCATTTCTTTCATTGTTTTCATCATGTGTATTCTAAATTCCCTTTCTGTCATTCCTAACATTTCTTTATAGGTGGAATCATCTGTAGTAGCTACCTCATGGTCCCTTGGCGGGGTTGTTCTGGACTGGTTCTTCATGTTGCCTGGGGTTTTCTGCTGATTCTTCCTCATGAGTGATTTCTTTTATCTGTTTCCTTGCCCTAATTTTCCTTTCACTTCCTCTTGCTCTTTAAGTTCTCATGCCTGTGGACTAAGGGTTAGGTGAGTCCTTTTGTTACAGGACCAGAAGGGTGAGAAGGTTGAAAAGCAAGAAGGGATGAAAGAAAGGAGTGAAAAGAAAAAAAAAAATAGAGAAAGGAGAGGGGGTGGGTAAAAGTAATATTGACAAAAAGAAGAGAGGCACAGAAAGAGGGAGAAAGCAATATAGGTGTACAGTAGGGTACTTTGACACAACTTTAAAAAAACCACCTTCTGGGGGTGTCCAGTTGGGTGGTTCCCTTGAGGTCAGCAACTCTTTGCTAATCTGATCAGACACAGTACCCCACCTCCACCAAGTAGAGAGGAAAGGCAAAAATGCTATAAATCAAACCAAAACAAGCAAACAGAAAAATTTACGGGATAATATTGGGTGACAAACCAAATAATTGTGGTAGAAACACTAGCAAAAATGAAGTTCTAGTTATTGAAAAAGGCAGCAATGGGAAATTATAGTTAAACTAGAAAAATTGAGAAAGAAAAAAGATCTGTACAGAAAAGGTTGAAATTGAAAAACAAAACAACATCAACAACATCAAAATAAACAAGAAAACAATCAAACAAACAAACAAAAAAAAAAACCCACATCCAAAAACAAAGCAGTATGTTTATGTTGTTGAATATTGTCTGGGCAACACGTGGTCTTCTGGGGTATGAGATGTTAATCACAGTTCTGATACGACTGGAGGCTGCTGATTTCTCAAACCCCAGCATGTAGACACCCTAAATCTCTCTTCAGCCCACTTAAAAGGCACTTTGAACTTGTAAACTTGCTGAGCAGAAGCTTTCCCAGGAAAGTGCTTGTTGCTGGAATCAATACTTTAGTGGCTATCCACTTACCCAGTGTGCCAAAACCGGTCTCACTCTGCCCCTGAGGGTTAGGGCTGCAAGGCGGCTCAGACCCCACCCTTAGGCTACTCCATCGCTGGGTTACCAGCTCCCACCCGATTCTAGCTCTGCGACCCTGAGGGCAGAGCTTGCTGGGGCAGATCGCTCACAATGGCTCCCTGTGGCCCACAGCCAAACACTATTAGCTCCGTCTGGCTCAGCGGCTCAGACTGGGGCCCTAGACAATGGCCGAAGTTCTCCACACTCCCGCTCATGCTTTCCCCAAGGCAGTTCAACTGAGTGCCAAGTCCAAAGACACCAAAACAGTTCACAGGTAAGGCCTTTCTGGTTTGCAGTCTCGCTGCTACTGAACTTACAGTTGCGGGCGGGTTTAGACCCATTGAACATACGCGACCACTTGTCGGTTTTCCACTGTTTTAGTCCTCCTCTTGGGGTCCAGAAGTCTCTCGCTGACTCTCTGTATCCTCACAGAGGTGACGATAGGCAGAACGCACCAGCCAGAGATGCCTGGAATCCTATCGCCCCGGACTCACGGTGCCCAGATGCAAGGCAGCTGTTACTCGGCCACCATCTTGCTCTCCCCACAGGCATTTTTAAACGAGGTAAAAATTATCCAATCTTGGAATTACAGGTCCTTATTCTCACATATTTTCATAGAATTTATTATTATTGATTTTAATTGAAAGCTCATGAGATACAAGATAAATTCTAGCATTAAATCTATTATCTATTCCAGTACCCATCACTGTATCTCAAGTACCTATTACAGAACCTAGCACATACCAGATGCTCAATAAATATCTGCTGAATGAATGACATGAGATCTACTCTCCATGTAACTCAGAGTGCAAGCTTTCAGTATTATATAACTCTAGGGATAAAGTGATTAAAGAAAGCCCATGGAAGACATGGAGCTTGAGAGGATGTTTACAGATCACAGGTGTTGAAGTGGTGGTAGGAGAGGGTCAAGACTTATCCTAGAGTTCCTGAAAGCTAATCTAGTTTAAACACAGAAAGATCACCCTCCCATCCTGAAATATCTCATCATTTGCTGGTATAACAGAAGGCTTAATTTCACACATAGAACAATTCTTTCACTTAAGAAATTGTCTTTTAAAATTCCAAATAAATTCTTTGGGAGTGTGACTAATTTGCACATTAAAAGTTATTGCCTCATTAGCACAGATGGTGTTCTAACCTAAGCAGGCAGCTTCAAGCTTGTCTGTATTAATCTAGCCTGAGATGCAGAAGGTGAAATTTCCTGTTAAGAGTCAGAGCTGGGAAGGCTTTTGTGGATGTTTTCTGTAGTGTACACAGTAGGACCACTGAGAAAGCCAAGTAAAGTATGGGATAGTTGGGATAGTTAAGATTAATGCTTCCCTACAGAGATCTATTTCTCTTACTTGTAACTATTTATCACATAATAGAAGTGCAAATGATCAAAATTTGTGAATTATTTTAGAAATGAGAATTTTTGAGGGGTAATTTATTTCTGGTGATAAATGGATAGTTCTTATGTTTCTAGAAATGCATTTTCTTTAGCAAAGATATTTATTTCTAGGTAATAAAGCAAAAATCTCAAGTTAATTGGTATAGAAATATCTTAAATTCGACTCTTCCTTTAAAACCTAGCTGATGGAGTAGAATCCATGATTAATTCATCCTTGTTTCCACAAGCGTTTATTCCAATGCATGGCATATTATAAGCCCTCAAAAATATTTATAAATGAGTGAAAAGAATTGTATCCACAGTGAGAGTCTCTGGAATAATGAATATCTTATTTTGGGCCTTTGAATAATTTATTGTGTTTGTGAGTGACATGGCATCATAAAGTATTTCTTGAGTCCACTTCTTATAGGCAAACATGGCAGAAAAGCCTGCAGAGCCTTTCTATACCCAGAGGGGCCACTGGGAATATGGAAATCCATCAAATAGGTAATGGGGTAATTCCAATAAGCAAACAAAAAAAATATAAACCCCCATGTATAATGAGGTGGTTAGTGTAATTTCTAAAGCAAGGCTGGTGTCCCATTGGTCTAAGTTTCTTCTCTTGGTGGCTTCCTTTTCCATGTGACCAATGACTTCTAACATATCAAGCAATGATAGTCCCTCATGACGTGCGCAATTCATAGAGCATGATTATTATATAGGTTGCCACTATTAGTTTTTAAAATAGTATAAAGACATGGTAACCCATTGCTATTCCCAGAATGAATGACCATGTGCTATTTCCATGAAGTGCACTGCTGCACTTCAGGACTTCCTGTTATGTGTGAGGGTGAAGTGGTCGGCAAATGCCTAGTAACAGGCTGCTCTTCACTAAATTATTCCTTTCAATTCGTTATTAGATATGATTTAATTTTTAGAAGCAAGTATGTTGTGTCTAGAGAAACAGAGTAGATGCCTCTGCAGACTTGAAAATAAATGGGTTTGAGGAAGTAAAATGAAAAGAAAGATCATTAGGAAAGCGGCAAGCTGTTGAGAACATGAGTCTCTCTGTCACGAAGATTTGAAATGCGGCAGCGAAGTTTTTTATTATAGCTCTCTTCATTCTGAAAGGTCATTGCAATAAGGGAGATGAAGGGTTATCTTTTATGATCTCTAGTAATTTTAGATACTGTAAACAAATAAATCCTAGGATGAGGAAATGTTTATTAGCCTTAGGAGACTTAGCAATAATTTGGTTAATGTATTGATACAACATGTGGTTAAAATTGGAAGAACAAAAATCAGTCCTCAAAAAGCATTGATATCTTCCCAGAACACTGAAGGCATTCTTATTATGATAGTACATGGAGTCCTGTTAAGAGTAAGAGGCTCTGTCTTTTAAATATAGATGCCTACTCAACATAGGAAGTAATCAAAGAAAGTGAACATACAATGCCTGGACACACACAGAAATTTGGGGAGGTTAAGGAAGAAGACGGCAATGTGGAAAGAGATCCTGGCACAGGGAAGCTCTTACCATGCCTCGCCATTTCATTCACACTTTTGACTTGAACTACCCTTTTTTAATTTTTGTTGAGATAGAGTCTCACTCTGTTGTTCAGGTTAGAATGCTGTGGCATCAGCCAACCTCACAGCAACCTCGAACTCCAGGGTTCAAGCCAACCTCTTGTCTCAGTCTCTTAATTAAGTAGCTGGGATTATAGGTACCTGTCACAACACCTGGCTAATTTTTCTAACATTAGTAGGGATGGGATCTTGTCCATGCTCAGACTGGTCTCTTTAGCTCAAGTGATCCTCCCACCTCAGCCTTCCAGAGTGCTAGGATTTCAGGCATGAGCCACTATACTTGGCCTTGAACTACACTTTCTGATTCTAGAAGAAATTATCCTTGAATTAGTAGAAGGATGTATATTCTCTTTGTTCTTCAGTAAAATTATTATGTGCATAAAAATTCTCATGTTTTTGAGATCTACCATGGAGGTACCCCACAGCATCTGTGGGAATCTTCAAGGATTACTGGAGAAGCTCTTGGTATGGGGGTATTCAATGAGGAAACATCTCCTTCTCTCCAAAAAAAGGAAGCAAATAATTTAGATTAAGTAAGTCCCCAGAGAGAGCAACAGGGTTGTGACTATGCTGGAACTGGGAAAAAAGATGGAGTAAGGGATTAACCCAGACCAGCCAAAGATCCAAATATTCCAAATTTCCCCAACACATTGATATTCTCACACATACTAATGTTTTAACTTTTATGCTTCCATTGCATATGGGTCTTCTAGATAGTACATGGTAAGTGGAAACATCCAAATTTAAGGACTATTTTAAGAAAGGAAAAATTATGTTTTTACTACTTGTTTCTAGATGGAAGGTATGATACATTTATTTTGTATAAATCAATAGTAAATGATGTCTGAGGCAATTGTTGGATTTGTGAATTCTTAGTGAAGCAGCTCTCTAGTCTTAATTAAAGAAAGACCTCAAAAGTATTGTTTTCCATTTGTAGATTTAGACCTTAAGGCTTAAATGCACTGGATCCAGAAAACCAACACTGGCATTTCTGTATTGTGTCCCTAGAGACCAGACTCCAAGGCTAATCAATGAGGGGAAAGTAAAGAATGGGAGAACCTACTGGTTTTTGTACAAGAAATTATTTTGTGTATGTGTTATTAATTTGATTAATTACAGAAGCTGAGGCCTCCATTCCTCCCCTGTCAAACAAAAGAGCAGGGGGTAAGTCAGTAGTTTTTGAACTTTGTACACACTAGGATCACGTGGAGAGCTTGTTAAAATACAGATGGGTCTCATTCCTTATTCTCTGACTCTGTAGGTTTGAGGAGACCCAAGAATTTATATTTTTAATAGATTTCCAAGCTCTTCTAATGCTGCTAATATGCAGAGCACACTTTGAGAGCCACTGGAACAGAAAATATTTATAGTTTCCTTCACACTTGCACACTATGAAAATAATGAGGCAAAATAAAGCTCTGTAGTTTTCTTGTTGGAAAGAAAATTCTGCAAAAGTCATTTATCTGCCTGAAGGATATTTGTGTGCAGATCATCTCTGAATGATGTTTAAGGCTGTCATCTAATGGCAGCTATCGTGTCTGTTTATATATGTCAGAGATGCATAAATTTGAGTTGAACTTTAGAAGGTTTGTCTATGTGCAAGTCATTTAGAAGAAATATTCACCTGAATGGAATTGTGGGGAAGTAATACTTGGATTTAAGTTCCTATTAAAGTAGCAAGTATTTATTTTTGCAGGACAAAATAGTGTTATTGCTAATAATAATTACAGTTTATATATCTGAATATAAATATTTCATCTGAATATTTTTAAAGTGTCATAAAAATGAACTCAATATTTTATCCAATGTTTCTATGAGATTGGCTAAGCAGTACATAATATGATACATAATTTTTTCATGGAAATACTTAGAGTCTGAGATACTTGTTTTGATAACATTGTAATCAAGGGTATAAGGGAGGTTATATCTTGCTGCCTGTTACCTCCTGTTGGTCTTTCTAATTTATCAAAGAAATATATGATGGGGTATGGCCCGTATTTGAGAAACTTTTATTTTGTCTCTTTAATAATCCAATACTTATGCAACCATTTCTATGATATATAAATTATAGATGATTATTTTTACTTTCTAACTTATCTGGGGACTTCTAGTATAACATTGTAAGTTTTGACTCAAGCCAGATCTAGGGTCTCGCCAATGGGACTTGTGATGATCTACCTCATAACATTTCTGTGACAATTGAATGAGATAATACTGATCATATCTGGCACATAAAATGAGCTCATTGCACGTCAGCAGTGCAAATATTAATTTTCCCCATTTGAAGCACTTTGCATATGCTTTCTCCTTTATAAGCCCCATTAAATCATCATTTTAATGTTTATATGAGGAAAAATGCAACATCATCAAACACCATTTCTGTCTTAAACCTATATCAGAATTTGGGCCATAAGTCCAATCATTTGTTAGAAATAATTGGATGTATTTCACCATTGTATCAGACATTCCATTTTTCCTTTCTTCCTTCATCCATTTAGTTGATAAATATCTCTCTTATTATCTTCTATTCACTGTGTCCTGATGACACAGACCTCAAGGAACTCACTTTCTAGCAGGAGAAATAAATAGAAAAACAAATAGTTAAAATCTAGCTTATTAAGTACTATCATTGAACAATGTTCTGGGAGTCCAAAAGAAGGAATAATGTATTCTACCTGAAGATCAAGAAATGCTTCAGGGAAACATGGCATTTCTACAAAGTTTTAGAAGATGTTTTCCAGGTGAGCAAAGTAAGGCTGGGGAAAGAACATTATGTGAATTAATAAATGCTTTTAAAGCTATTGAAGATGTTATAGAGTTTATAGTGTTAAAAAACTGTGAGCCAGTGTGTGGGTAGAAAAAGGGATTAGAAGAGAAGGCAGACAGAAGTGAGACGATGTTAGACATTCAGTGACCAGAACATGAAGACGATCATATACCTGCCATGCAGAAAAAAGTGCAGACTTAGTCTTGAGAGTGGCAGGTGAGAAAGAATTTTAAGAAATTTGATATATGTTTTATTTTAAATTTTTTCATTTATTATTTTTTTATTAAATAATAGCTGTGTACATTAATGTGATCATGGGGCACCATACTCTGGTTTTATAGACCGTTTGACACATTTTCATCACACTGGTTAACATACCCTTCCTGTCATTTTCTTAGTTATTGCATTAAGACATTTACATTCTACATTTACTAAATTTCACATGTACCCTTGTAAGATGCACTGCAGGTGTAATCCCACCAATCACCCTCCCTCTGCCCACATTCCCCCTCCCTCCCCTGCCTTTCCCCCTTCCCCCTATTGTTGGGTTATAACTGGGTTATAGCTTTCATGTGAAAGCCATAAATTAGTTTCATAGTAGGGCTGAGTACATTGGATACTTTTTTGTCCATTCTTGAGATACTTTACTAAGAAGAATATGTTCCAGCTCCATCCATGTAAACATGAAAGAGGTAAAGTCTCCATCTTTCTTTAAGGCTGCATAATATTCCATGATGTACATATACCACAATTTATTAATCCATTTGTGGATCAATGGGCACTTGGGCTTTTTCCATGACTTAGAAATTATGAATTGGGCTGCAATAAACATTCTGGTACAAATATCTTTGTTAGGATGAGATTTTTGGTCTTCTGGGTATATGCCTAGTAGAGGAATAATAGGATTAAATGGCAGATCTATTTTAGATCTCTAAGTATTCTCCAAACATCTTTCCAAAAGGAATGCATTAATTTGCATTCCTACCAGCAGTGTACAAGTGTTCCATTTTCTCCACATCCACGCCAACATCTCTGGTCTTGGGATTTTGTGATATAGGCTAATCTTACTGGAGTTAGATGATATCTCAAAGTAGTTTTGATTTGCATTTCTCTGATGATTAAAGATGATGAGCTTTTTTTCATATGTCTGTAGGCTGTGCGCCTGTCTTCTTCAGAGAAGTTTCTCTTCAAATCCCTTGCCCAGCCTGCGATGGGATCCCTTGTTCTATTCTTGCTAATGCGTTTGAGTTCTCTGTGGATTCTGGTTATTAAACCTTTGTCGGAGACATAACCTGCAAATATCTTCTCAAATTCTGAGGGCTGTCTGCTTGCTTTACTTACTGCGTTCTTGGCTGTGCAGAAGCTTTTTAGTTTGATCGGGTCCCAGTAGTGTATTTTTGAAGCTGCTTCATTTGCCTGGGGAGTGGGGGTAGGGTTTCCTCATAAAATACTCACCCAGACCAATTTCTTCAAGGGTTTTCCAAGCACTCTCTTCTAGTATTTTTATAGTTTCATGTCTTAAGTTTAAATCTTTAATCCAGTGAGAATCTATCTTAGTTAATGATGAAAGGTGTGGGTCCAGTTTCAGTCTTCTACAGGTTGCCAGCCAGTTCACCCAGCACCATTTGTTAAATAGGGAATCTTTTCCCCACTGAATGTTTTTAAATGTCTTGTCAAAGATCAAATAACAGCAAGTAGCTAGATTCATCTCTTGGTTCTCTATTCTCTTCTAGACATCTACTTCTCTGTTTTTGTGCCAATACCATGCTGTTTTGATCACTATTGATTTGTACTATAGTCTGAGGTCTGGTAGTGTGATTCCTCCTGCTTTGTTTTTATTTCTGAGTAATGTCTTGGCTATTTGAGGTTTTTTATGATTCCATATAAAACAAAGTATTGTTTTTTCAAGATCTTTAAAGTATGACAGGGGAGCTTTAATAGGGATTGCATTAAAATTATATATTGCATTGGGTAGTATGGACATTTTAACAATGTTGATTCTTCCCAGCCATGAGCATGGTATGCTTTTCCATTTGTTAACATTTTCAGCTATTTCTTTTCTTAGGGTTTCATAGTTCTCTTTATAGAGATCTTTCATGTCCTTTGTTAGATAAACTCCCAAATATTTCATCTTCTTTGGCACTACTGTGAATGGAATAGAGTCCTTAACTGTTTTTTCAGCTTGACTATTGTTGGTATATATAAAGGCTACCGATTTATGAATATTGATTTTGTAACCTGAGACGCTGCTGTATTCCTTGATCACTTCTAAGAGTTTTGTAGTAGAATCCCTGGTGTTTTCCAGATAAATAATCATATCATCTGTGAAGAGCAAAAGTTTGATCTCTTCTGACCCTATATGGATACCCTTGATCACTTTTTCTTCCGTAATTGCAGTGGCTAAAACTTCCATTACAACGTTAAAGAGCAGTGGAGACAATGGGTAGCCTTGTGTGGATCGTGATCTGAGTGGAATGATTTCAATTTCACTCCATTCAATATGATATTGGCTGTGAGTTTGCTGTAGATGGCCTCTATCAGTTTAAGAAACGTCCCTTCTTCTTTTTTTTTTTTTATTGTTGGGGATTCATTGAGGGTACAATAAGCCAGGTTACACTGATTGCAATTGTTAGGTAAAGTCCCTCTTGCAATCATGTCTTGCCCCCATAAAGTGTGAGACACACCAAGGCCCCACCCACTTCCCTCCTTCCCTCTTTCTGTTTCCCCCCCCATAACCATAATTGTCATTAATTCTCCTCATATCAAAATTGAGTACATAGGATTCATGCTTCTCCATTCTTGTGATGCTTTACTAAGAATAATGTCTTCCACGTCCATCCAGGTTAATGCGAAGGATGTAAAGTCTCCATTTTTTTTAATGGCTGAATAGTATTCCAGGGTATACATATACCACAGCTTGTTAATCCATTCCTTGGTTGGTGGGCATTTAGGCTCTTTCCACATTTTGGCGATTGTAAATTGAGCTGCAATAAACAGTCTAGTACAAGTGTCCTTATGATAAAAGGATTTTTTTCCTTCTGGGTAGATGCCCAGTAATGGGATTGCAGGATCAAATGGGAGGTCTAGTTTGAGTGCTTTGAGGTTTCTTCATACTTCCTTCCAGAAAGGTTGTACTAGTTTGCAGTCCCACCAGCAGTGTAAAAGTGTTCCCTTCTCTCCACATCCACGCCAGCATCTGCAGTTTTGAGATTTTGTGATGTGGGCCATTCTCACTGGGGTTAGATGATATCTCAGGGTTGTTTTGGTTTGCATTTCTCTAATATATAAAGATGATGAACATTTTTTCATGTGTTTGTTAGCCATTCGTCTGTCGTCTTTAGAGAAAGTTCTATTCATGTCTCTTGCCCATTGATATGTAGGATTGTTGGCTTTTTTCATGTGGATTAATTTGAGTTCTCTATAGATCCTAGTTATCAAGCTTTTGTCTGATTGAAAATATGCAAATATCCTTTCCCATTGTATAGATTGTCTCTTTGCTTTGGTTATTGTCTCCTTAGCTGTACAGAAGCTTTTCAGTTTAATGAAGTCCCATTTGTTTATTTTTGTTGTTGTTGCAATTGCCATGGCAGTCTTCTTCATGAAGTCTTTCCCCAGGCCAATATCTTCCAGTGTTTTTCCTATGCTTTCTTGGAGGATTTTTATTGTTTCATGCCTTAAGTTTAAGTCCTTTATCCATCTTGAATCAATTTTTGTGAATGGGGAAAGGTGTGGGTCCAGTTTCAGTCTTTTACTTGTAGACATCCAGTTCTCCCAACACCATTTATTGAATAGGGAGTCTTTCCCCCAAGGTATGTTCTTGTTTGGTTTATCAAAGATTAGGTGGTTGTAAGATGTTAGTTTCATTTCTTGGTGTTCAGTTCGATTCCAAGTGTCTATGTCTCTGTTTTTGTGCCAGTACCATGCTGTCTTGAGCACTATGGCTTTGTAGTACAGACTAAAATCTGGTATGCTGATGCCCCCAGCTTTATTTTTGTTACAGAGAACTGCCTTAGCTATACGGGGTTTTAGAAATGGATCAATATTTGGAATCACACCCTCTCCTTAGACTCAGCCAGGAAGAAATAGAGCTCCTGAACAGACCAATTTCAAGCACTGAGATCAAAGAAACAATAAAAAATCTTCCAACCAAAAAATGCCCTGGTCCAGATGGCTTCACTCCAGAAATCTATCAAACCTTCAAGGAAGAGCTTACTCCTGTACTGCAGAAATTATTCCAAAAAATTGAGGAAGAAGGAATCTTCCCCAACACATTCTATGAAGCAAACATCACCCTGATACCAAAACCAGGAAAAGACCCAAACAAAAAGGAGAATTTCAGACCAATCTCAATCACGAACATAGACCCAAAAATTCTCAACATAATCCTAGCCAATGGATTACAGCTTTTCATCAAAAAAGTCATTCAGCATGATCAAGTAGGCTTCATCCCAGGGATGCAAGGCTGGTTTAACATACACAAGTCTATAAACATTATCCACCATATTAACAGAGGCAAAAATAAAGATCACATGATCCTCTCAATAGATGCAGAAAAAGCATTTGATAAAATCCAGCATCCTTTTCTAATTAGAACACTGAAGAGTATAGGCATAGGTGGCACATCTCTAAAACTGATTGAAGCTATCTATGACAAACCCACAGCCAATATTTTACTGAATGGACTAAAACTGAAAGCTTTTCCTCTTAGAACTGGAACCAGACAAGGTTATCCTCTGTCATCTTTACTATTCAACGTAGTGCTGGAAGTTCTAGCCAATACAATTTGGCAAGACAAGGAAATAAAGGGAATCCAAATGGGAGCAGAGGAGGTCAAACTCTCCCTCTTTGTTGACGACATGATCTTATACTTAGAGAACCCCAAAGACTCAACCACGAGACTCCTAGAAGTCATCAAAAAGTACAGTAATGTTTCAGGATATAAAATCAATGTCCAAAAGTCAGTAGCCTTTGTGTACACCAATAACAGTCAAGATGAGAAGCTAATTAAGGACACAACTCCCTTCACCATAGTCTCAAAGAAAATGAAATACCTAGGAATATACCTAACGAAGGAGGTGAAGGACCTCTATAAAGAAAACTATGAACTCCTCAGAAAGGAAATAGCAGAGGATATTAACAAATGGAAGAACATACCATGCTCATGGATGGGAAGAATCAACATTGTTAAAATGTCTATACTTCCCAAAGCAATCTACGTATTCAATGCCATTCCTATCAAAATACCAACATCGTACTTTCAAGATTTGGAAAAAATTATTCTGCGTTTTGTATGGAACCAGAAACGTCCCTTCTATACCCATTTCCTTAATGTTCTGATCATGAAGGGATGCTGGATATTATCAAAAGCTTTTTCTGCATTGATTGAGAGAATCATAAGGTCTTTGGTTTTTAATTTGTTTATGTGCTGAATTATACTTATAGATTTATGTATATTGAACCAGCCTTGAGACCCTGGCATAAAACTGACTTGGTTGTGATGTATAAATTGTTTGATGTGTTGCTGGATTCTGTTTGTTACAATCTTGTGGAATATTTTTGCATCTATATTTATTAGTGGTATCGGTCTACAATTTCCTTTTCTTGTTGGATCTTTACCTGGTTTGGTGATCAGGGTGATGTTTGCTTCATAGAATGTGTTGGGTAGTCTTCCTTCTTTTTCTACCTTTTGGAACAGGTTGAGTAATACAGGTACTAATTCCTTTTTAAAGGTTTGGTAGAATTGTGAGATGAAGCCATCTGGTCCCGGGCTTTTCTTTTTAGGGAGGTTTTGTATGGTTGATGCTATTTCAGAACTTGATATGGGCCTGTTCAAAATTTCCACTTTATTCTGGCTAAGTCTTGGAAGGTAATGTGATTCCACGTATTGGTTAATTTCCTTCAGATTTTCATATTTCTGAGAATAAATTTTCTTATAGTATCCATTAAGGATTTTCTGAATTTCTGATGAGTCTGTTGTTATTTTGTCTTTGTCGTTTCTGATTGATGAGATTAGAGATTTTACTCTTTTTTTCCTGATTAGGTTGGCCAAAGGTTTATCTATTTTATTGACCTTTTCATAAAACCAGCTTTTTGATTTATTGATCTGTTGTATAATTCTTTTCTTTTCAATTTCATTTAATTCTGCTCTAATTTTGGTTATTTCTTTTCTTCTACTGGGTTTGCAGTTGGAATGTTCTTCCTTTTCCAGTTGCTTGAGATTTCCCATTATGTTATTGACTTACTCTTTTCATTCTCTTGAGGAAGGCTTGCAGTGCTATAAATTTCCCTCTTAGGACTGCCTATGCGGTATCCCAGAGGTTCTGATAATTTGTGTCTTCATTGTCGTTTTGTTCCCAAAATTTGGCTAATTCCTTCTTAATCACATTTCTGACCCAGCTATCATTCAGCATAAGGTTATTTAACTTCCATGTTTTTGTATGAGTATGCAGATTCCTGTTGTTACTCAGCTCAACTTTTTTTCCATGGTCATCTGAGAAGATGCAAGGAATAATTTCTATTCCTTTAAATTTACTGAGGTTAGTCTTGTGACCTAAGATGTGATCAATTTTGGAGTATGTTCCGTGAGCTGTTGAGAAGTATGTGTATTCAGTTTTGTTGGGATGAAATGTTCTTTAGATGTCTGCTAGATCCAAATGTTGGATGGTTAGGTTTAAATCTAAAATTTCTTTGTTCAGCTTCTTATTGGAGGATCAATCCAGCACTGCCAAAGGAGTGTTGAAATCTCCAACTATTATGCAGCTGTAGGAAATAAAGTTGCTCATGTCTGTTAGAGTTTCTCTTATAAATTGAGGTGCATTCTGGTTGGGTGCATAGATATTAATAATTGAAATCTCATCATATTGAGTATTATCTTTAACAAATATGAAGTGACCATTCTTATCATTCTTTACTTTTGTTGGTTAAAGCCTATGGTATCTTCAAATAAAATTGAACACCTCCTTTTTTCTGATTACCATTTGCCTGAAATATCGATGACCATCCTTTCACCCTGAGTCTATATTTGTCTTTTAAGGTAAGATGTGACTCTTGTATGTAGCAAATATCTGGCCTGAGTTTTTGTATGCAGTCAGCTAACCTTTGCCTCTTTAGAGAACAGTTTGGGCCATTCACATTAATGGAGAATATTGATAAGTTTGGTAAAATTTTGGGTATCGAGTTTTTTGAAATTCCAGTGGACATTTTTAATCCTTTTGCCAATGTGGAAGTTGGAGTTTGATCAAAAGTTTCTGAGTGAGTTTATTTTTGTGGTAGAGGATTGTTCTGGTCATTATGGAGGATAGGTCTGAGAATATCCTGAAGAGCTGGTTTGGTTATGGCAAATTTCTTCAACATATGAATGTCATTAAGGTATTTAATTTTTCCATCATAAATGAAAATCAGTTTAGCTGGATACAGGATCCAGGGTTGAAAGTTATTTTGCTTTAGGAGATTAAAAGTCGATGACTACCCTCTTCTGGCTTGAAGTGTTTCAGCAGAGAGAGCTGCAGTCATTCTATTATTCTTCCCTTTGTAGGTAATGGATTTCTTACGTCTGGCTGCTTTGAGACTTTTCTCCTTCATATTAACTTTAGTGAAATTAATTATGATATGGCTGGGGGATGTCTTATTGGGATTGAGTCATGCTGGGGTTTTGAAACTGTCTGAATTTCAGAAGCTCTTGGCATGTCTGGAAAATTTTCTGTCATAATTTCATGGAGAAGGACCTCTGTGCCTAGCAAGGCCACGTCATCACTTTCATGGATTTCAATGAAGCGGATATTAGCGTTCTTCAAATTATCCCAGAGCTCTCTGAGAGAATGATTTATTTTTGCTCTCCATTTCTCTTCCTCTTTGAGAGTTTGGGAGCATTCAAAGACTTTGTCTTCAATGTCGGAAATCCTTTCTTCTGCTTGCTCCACTCTATTACTGAGGGATTCTACTGTATTTTTCAGATCTTTGAGGGCTGCAAATTGTTGCTTCAGTGCGTCAAAATCTTTGGTGGTTTTGTCTTTAAATGTGTTAAATTCTTGAGACACATTTTGAATTTCTCCTCGAATTTCTAATTCTGATTTTTGAATTGCTGCTTGAATTTCTAATTCCAAATTTTCCTCCATTTTATTAATCTTGTTTGCAATCCAAATTCTGAATTCGATTTCTGACATCTCGGCCAGCTGTTTATGAATGGGATCTTGAGTTACATCTGCCATATCTTTCCTTGCGGGGGTTGATCTATTCTGGTTATTCATGTTGCCAGAGTTTTTCTGCTGATTCCACCCCATGATTATTTTACACCATTTTATTTTTCCCCTAGAGCTTTGTCGAGGACCCGTACAGTGCTGTGGCCTGAGAAACTGGGGCCCTGTTTGGTGTGGTGGGGCTAAATGGTTCTGTCTTGTTTTCAGCTGTTTTTTGTTCAACCCTAGTGAAACAGTTACTCTGGGTTGAAGTCTCAGCTGTGGAGAAATACCAGCAATTAAGTCACCCCCCCACACCCTCTGCCTCCCCCTCCCACAGGCAACAATTGGAAAAGGACAATCAAACCTTCCTACAACCACGCACCCAGGGCACCACCTGAATAGTCCTCCGGCAATTGGCACCATTCAAAAGGTCCAAATCAATTGTCTCAGTGAGCACCTGTCTCAGGTGGGAGAGTTTAAAAGGTCTTTGGCAACTGGATCACAGGGGTCTGGTGACTACTCTGATATTGGCTTGCTCCAGTGCTGTGTGGAGTCAGGAGGAGCCACTCAGCAAATAGATCAGTCTGGAAAGGTTGATGCCTCCTTCCTCACCTTGCACCTCTGTCACACCAAGTCACTGATAACCCTGCAGTTGGCCGACCTAGTTGCCTGTAGTGAACAGATAGTCCAGGGGTTTGCACCTGCCTGAATCACAAGGAAATCTATTTCTGCTCAGCCAGGCTGCTACGCTCTGCCTCTATCTAGTAGGAGGTGGTGAGGCCTGACAACCTCCGGCGCTTGATGGAGGCTGGGGAGTGTTCACTCAGTTCTAGCCCTGCCCCTGATTGAACAGAACAGAACAACTTTGTGGGAATTTATTTCTGTTCCTGCTAAATTCCCCTGCAGAAGAGAAGCTGTTTTGAGTTCCCAGAGCCTGCGCCTCAGGCCCTGTCTTTTCTCCTGCAGGTTTGTATTTGGTTACTTGTCAGTTCTATCCTGCTGCCTTCCTTTGTCTATAGGCTGACGATCCCCTGAGGGCCGGGTGTGTCTTAGGCTCAGTAAAGCGGTCCTCTGGGTCAGCCCCACCCTGGGAAATTCCAAGGTATGCAAATGTGTTTCTAGTCCCTGCGCTCCACCCAGGTCTGTACCGCCTCAGGCAAATCCTTTACTCATGGGGCCTGTGTTTCTGTCCCAGATCTGTTCTGTGGTGGTTGCCACCTGAGTAGATGCCCAGCCTCCTCTGGTTGCCCAGGGAGACAAGGGGTGTGGCTTCAGAATATCTGGGAGTGAGCCCTATTGTTGCTAAAAGACGGCTGCTGCTGTGCACCTCAGGGCACTGCGTGGTTTCCTCTCAGCCGACTGTCCTCTCCTCATTCCCATGCCCCAGAGTCAGCACTGACCAGCTGCGGTCTAGGCACTGTCCACACCCATCGAGAAATTACCCAAGAATCTGGGCTCCTGGGGGACAGGCCTCCAGACCTCAGAGTGAGAGTGGAGGGGAGTGCTGGGAGTTCAGAGTTGCAGGTAGAGAATATATACAGTTTTATACAGTTTTATGCCTGGCAGGAGAATGCCGTGGTACCCTAGTAGGGGAGGTAGGTCCAGTTTTTAGAGGGTCTCTCCCATGGAGTGTAGTGGGAGGACCTTTGAACTCTGCTCGTTTGTTTGTGGGGCACTCTGAGCCATTCTCATGGGGGAGGGGACTCCCGTCTGCTTGGTGATGGATTTTGTACCTTTTGTTTGTATCCTTGGGGTCGCAGCTCACCTCAGCTGGGTTGATATGCATTCTTCAACCTTCTCTCTTGGTGCAGCTCAAATCCACCAGGTTACTTGCTAAATTTCTGTCCTTTAACTCTCCTTCTGGATGTAAGCCTCTGTGGAAGTCTGGCTTCAGTCAGCCATCTTGTCTCTGCCCCTCTGTTGATGTATGTTTTATAAAGATGTGCAGAAAAATACAATCTAACCCACATGCTAAAAAATTGCAGTGTATGTTGGCCTTTTGAAGCTTCTGAAGAGACAACATCATCAGCAGAATTTTTTCTCCTAAAAGTTAAATAAATCTTCTTTTCTTTATTGTAAAAGAGAAAGGTACTGCAATGGTGCTATTACTCATTTAATTAGACATTACATATTGATTTAAGAAGCATAAAATGTGTTGCATATCTGCTCAAAAAAAAGGTGTAAAATGTTGACCATTATGTTGAATGCTGTAAAATCGTTTTGTAAATGAAATGTTTTTTTTCTTTTTAATCAGAAAAATCCCAAGTTTATTTGCTGCATGTACTTTTGGCCCACTTAAAATCATAATAGCCATTTATGACAGATTTTGTCCCTGTGGAAAAGATTATTATGTTGTAAAGAAAATATTATGATTTTGAGTAAAGAAAAATAAGGAACAGATGATCTCTTAAAAATGCAAATTCTATTTTTATGTAAATATCCTTATAAAATAATCAAAAAGAAATGTGTGAATTTGTCTATTAAAAGTGCTATATCAGGAGAAATATTTAACTAAATGAATGTTCAAGTTTCTGATAGGCATCTGAAATCTTTTATGAATATAAACTTCTTGAATTTGAAAAACTTAAAAAAACCTTAAAAGAAATTTGAGATACTAATTTTTGTTTTATGAAAATAACTTTTATGAATTTATCATTAAAAAATTAAAATTATATACATACCCCCATTACAAAATTATTATTAACAAATCTATGAAAAGTAATTTTTTTTCTAAAAATTTTCTTTTGTGGATGACAAATGAAAATCAAATAGAGGTAATTTTTTTCTTGCCTGGTTTTCTTTTAAACCATTGGGAGTAAAAACTGCATGGTGGTATTTAGAAAGTTTTGTTTGAAAAACCTCTGCCTCTGTTTTTTTTCCTTGAGGTGTGTTCAGTCAATTTTTTAAAAAATTTTTTCTTGCACAAAAATCTCAGGGGCTCTTAGGTCTATATTAACTTGAGAAGGCAATGCTATGTCATTTGTATGTAACAGAGTTACATGTACCGGTGATAATCTACCGCATTTTCTTTCTTTACTGGAAATTACTTTCAGTGTCTTCTGCAAGTTAAGGCAAATTGGGAGCCTGAATATTTTAAAATTTAGTGGCAAAGAATGAGAGAAGATTCCATCAGATTTTTTTATCATATCATTAGACACCTCCAATTTTATAGTCTAAGGCAAAACATCGTGGCTCTGAATTTGAAATGCTTTCTTTATCTTATAAAATATTGGAGCTATCTATAGTGAAATACAGTGCTCATTTAATTATGATGACCAAACCAGTGTTAATAAAATCTGTCGATCTTGTTTTTATGCAATAGAACTGTTTAATTATTAGCTATTTTAACCTGACTAAGCTAGTGTGTTCTCAGAACTATTTTAGTTGTAATTTACAAGAAGCTAAGTAATGTCTGGCATTTTAAAATGCATTTTAAAGCCCTAGGTCTATACAATCACAGACTGCTACACATCTGTATCAAACAAGAAAAAATCTGGGGTGGTGGTGAGGGTGGATTGTGGAGTCACAAGGCAAACATTCAAGGCCATTTTGCCAGGTATTAGAGGATGAGTTTGGGCCTGTCTCCAACTTTTCTGCTATCCACTTTATTCATCTTTAAAATTGAAATTATAAAAGCTAAGTCCATAGAGTTATTTGAGAATAAAATAGGCTATTTCTGTGAAATTGCTGTATAAACTCTAAAACCTATATAAATGTAAGATGTTATTATAATTATTACTTTATTATTATTGCTACATTCCCTTTTCTTTAAGCAGTTATCACTGAGTCTGTTTGTAAGTCTGTTCATTCAGCCCTTCTGGTTCAGAAACTTTAGTTATTCTTAACAGAATCATTAGCTCTTGCTTGTAAACCATCCAGACTAAGGAATCAGGTAATCAAGAACATTGTCTTAGGACCTGAGGTAAGTACATATTATTATTTTTTATTATTATTGCCTTCAACAAAGTCTATATTAGTTATTTATTGTTGCATTAAAAATTAACCAAAACTCAGCAACTTAAAATAATAAACATTTAGTATCTTACAGTTCATGTGGATAAGAAATGTGGGGGAAATATAGCTGAGTATCTCTGGCTTCAGGTCTTTATGAGGTTACCTTCAAGTTGTCAGAGGTTATCTGTGGTCTCAACTCAAATTAAAGGGAGATGATCTACTTCCAAGCTCACTTACCTGGTTATTGGCAGGCCTCAGGAACTCAAGATGGTGGCCCCTCCACAGGTAATTTTTCATCTCACAGGGTGAATGATAAGAGAGAGAGGGAGAGAGACAGAGTGTAAGCATGAGAGAGAATCACCCTTAGATGGAAGCCACAATTATTTCACAACCTAATTTTGGCAGTGACAGTACATTATGTATACCATATTCTGTTTATTAGAAAAAGTCAACAGGTCCAGGTCAAGGTAATTACAAGGGTATGGATACATAAAAACAGTTATCACTGGAGACCATTTTATCAGTTGCCTACCACAGTCTACCCTCTGGCTCCTAGGACATAGCAATACATTCACTGTCTTCAAAGATCTTGTCTTATTCTGTCACGGAATTGACATAAAGTCCAAAATCTTGTGTTTAAACACAGGCTAGGAATAAATGAAGCTCCTTGTTGTAGATCCTTCAGTACAAATTACCAAGGACGACTTCTTCTGATCTGTAGGTATGCAAAAGAAAATCGACAAGTTATCTTCCAGCCTTATCCCAACATACGATGGTGGAGCAGGCATACTATTTTAGCTTTAAACATTCTACCTCATAAAGAACACAATGGAAACCTCTGAGGAGTCCATAACAATTCTGAAATCAAGCCAGGCAAATACTCCATTAGCTCTCAAAGAGTGGAGAGCTAATTCTCTATGGCTTCCAGTTCTACTCTCTGGGCTCTCGTTTCCCCCTCCTTAGCCATAATTTTATTTTTCACTGAAGGAAACACGTGTGTGTAGCTGGGCAGCTCTTCCAGCCAGCTTCCTGCTGGCAAGATTCTGGGGGTCCAGTGGTTTCTCCTAATTCCATACTGTGACTGTTTTCTTCAGGCCAAGCTGGCAGTGTTGCTGCAAATAGAACTCTTTTGAGAACTCTGTAGGACTCTTGTGTACTTGCTTAGGGTTCATGTCGTTAGACAAAGCTACATCACAGGAAGATAACCCTATCCACCTTTGGCCCCTGCTGGACAGCTGAGAAATGGAGCCCTTACGCTACATAGAAATCCTGTTTGATTCAGATGTGCTGCATGGCAGACATGTTATCTATTTTCATTTTATTTATATAAAATTCCAAATGGTCAATACTCAGTTATATTATTTAGAGATTCCCATTTAAATATTATAACTTAATAGAAAACAAAGGAGCAATTTACAAAATATTAGAATAGTAACTACTCCTGGGAAGAGAGAAAGGGATGTGGAGAGAACCATCAAAAGGGATTCAAAGTTGCTTTTGATCTTTCATATGCTATGCTGGATGGAGAATAGATTGGTGTTTGTTTTAAACTTTTTAAAAAAGATTTAAATAAATGTATAGATCCATGTGTATAAAATACTCCTTTATCCAGGTGATTTATATGAAAAAAACAAGAAAGAAAAACAGTATAGTCACTAAAATGCAAGTGAGGAGGGGTTTCTGAAACCCAAAGAAGGCAGAGGAGTATGGTGCTTTCGAAGTTTAGGGTAGAAAGAATTCTAAGGGGTAATGGAATGCCACTAAAAACTTGAATTATACACAAGTATTAGGTAATTGTTAAAAGTTAATAAGTTTTGTCTTTTGGCATGTTGTGTTAGCTATTTAATAATATTTTTCTAAAGGTTCCAGGAGAACAACATCGAACATAAATAATATTTCCATTTGTCATATCCAAAGCAATATTTTTCTCATCCTACACATTTATTTGTTTCATTTCTGCTTGCAAAATCAAAGGGGGAAACGACAAGGAAAACAAGTCAGAAAGAGGCAAACTTATTTTATGGCAGAATTTTGAGAAAATACCCTTCTCAAAGGGCAGTTATTGTGAATTGTTGAAGCCTACTGATTTGATAAAAGAAGAGAGAGAGAGGCTTGCCGTTTTCTCTGTTCAAATAGGGAACTTAGTTAGACGGGAATGTTTATGAAGATGGAAAATGACAAACACTCAACTTTATGTTCCTAAAACATAATTTTGGTTGTGATACTCTTTTGATTAAAAGTCTTCAGTCCTGCAGTGACTTCTGATTTTCTCAGGGTAAAAGACACACAAAGCCCTTTGTGATGTGACACCTGCTTTTCTCCCGCTAAAACAGCTATGGATTCATGATACTGAAGACACTGCATTGAAATTTTGTGGTTGCTAGTGTGTATCTCCATTTAATCCTAACGTTCTTGGAGAGCAAGTCCACATCTCTCTTGAACACTGCTGTATCTCCAATGCCAGTGCATAGACATTCCTCAATAAACATTTGCTGAATGATTATCAAGCACAACCTGGTGAAGTCATTTGATACATTAATGGCCTGACTCTAACAACCTTGATAGTAAGTGATTGAGAGCCTTAAAAATTATAAACCTAGGTGAAAACTCAGGCACTTACAACAAACATCTCCCTTAATAGCAGTTAATTGTACTTTGAAATTCTCTCCCCTTGACATCAAGTTTAAATGTGCTCATTACCTAACTGTATGACAAAGGGTAGAATGAGGTACGGATGGGACGATCAAAGGTGAAGTCAAGGACAGCGTAGGGACAGAGGACTGAACTCAGGAGGAAGGACCCACTTTATGCAGGAATGACAATGGTATCAACTAGAGGGAACTCTAAAAGCATCAGCGCATATGCCTATAACCTCCACAGTCTCATATTTTATTACACAATTCAGAAGAAAGTAAAATATGAGAAAGAAGATTAGTGGATTTAGGGAGATAAGTCAGTGAATTAACGGCTCACTGTTTGGAGAGTATCATATATAATACCTCAGGACACACATTTTTTGATGTATGATATCTTCAGGGAATTTTCAGACAAAATAAAAGTTTTCCAATTAGTTTCCTACAGATAATGTCACTTTTCCTCATAAAAACATTGTGTTCTATTTAATTTTTCACATGTAGTTTTGCTGCACATTTAGACAAAGGTGAGTGAACCCAACTTCACTCTTAGGATACATATTTTAAAATGGTGTACTGGTTCTTTGACAGGTAACTTCCACCAGCCAGCCCTCAAGGTGAATAGGAAACACCTTGTTGGCTCTTTGGAACACTAACTCTTTCAGGACATTGCATTTCATCTCCAGTACACTGATTGGCAATTTGGGAGCCTGAAGCAGTAATGTATCTCCTAGAAGAGTTGTTACCTCATACCTAAGGGGTAGTTTACTTTCCTAGTGGTAAAAAATAGCTGAGTGTGAAGAAATTTTGAACAAATATATAGACCTTGGCTAGTGGAACACAGATCTGCATAATACATGCAGCTCCAATCCCAGAGGCAGCCCCTGCAGGGGTGAGATCATCTTAGACTGACTCCCTTCCACTCTGTGACCAGGAAGGTAATCACAGGCAATGCTGCAGGGCAGCCAGCAAGTTAAGATAAGACATTGTCTTGTTAGGTGAGCAGGCTTTGTGATGTAGTCTGTCTTGTCAACAGATGATATGATCCTGACCTTGTTTATTTGTGGGAAGCACTCACACTTCCAGAGGATTGTGTTCAACCCATTTCTAAAATGCACCAATCTAATTTTAATGTTTCTTGCCAGAATGATTATATATTTATATCACATAATAAGATTCAGCTTCAGGTACTCTTCCTAAATTGCTAATGCTGTATCTTAAATTTATTATTATTATTTTAACTTAGCGAAGCACTGTAGTACGATGGCTAAGAATTTGTTTCTGAAACTAGAGGTTCAGATTCTGCTTACTAATTTGTGGCTTGGTAAACTTTGTATCACTTCTCTAAGACTATCCACTATCCTCCTCTTTAACATGGGATAATAATAGTGACTTATCTCAGCTGTAGACCATGAGGAATGCATAAGAAGATAATACTTGCCAAGTTCTTGCTATGTTCACACCACGATTGTGAATCCTAGACTGATATCTCTTGCCATCATTACTATTACACACATGTAGTCAGGGTTGAAGTTTACATCATGATATGAAACTTTCATTAAAAAATTAATAACATGGCTCAGCGCCTGTGCTCAAGCAGCTAAGGTGCCAGCCACATACACCTGAGCTGGCAGGTTCAAATCTAGCCTGGACTCGCCAAACAGCAATGATGGCTGCAACCAAAAAATAGACAGGCATTGTGGTGGGTGCCTATTGTCCCAGCTACTTGGGAGACGGAGGCAAGAGAATTGCTTGAGCCCAGGAGTTGGAGGTTACTGTGAGCTGTGACACCATGGCCCTTTACCCAGGGTGACGGCTTGAGGATCTGACTGAAAGAAAGAAAGAAAGAGAAAATTCAAGTACGTTAATAAACTTAGAATACTGCATAAAATAGATAATTCTTTTACAAATATTATAATGTAACCATAAAAATTTATGTAAAAACTACTTGTTTTTAAATAAGAATGTACTTTAAAAAGTAGAAGACAATTGAAAGTATCTATGGATCTTTACTGTTCGTTGATTTAAACTTTTAACTCAGTATACGTGAGCAGTCTTCCCCATAGTTTGTCATTCACCCATCTTTCTTTCATACTAATAATTCTAAGTTACAGAATTCTAAAACGGGGGTAAGACTTGATCTGGTTGTTGCTTGATAAAATTTAAATCCTTAACTCTATTGGCTCATAGCTGTGTTTCCTGAGCAAATGTTTGATCTCTTTCAACCCTGTTTGTTTCTTTTTAAAACAGAGATAACAATACCTTATAGTATTGAAAAGAAAATAATTAGATCCAGCTGGCTTGACATAAAGCCATTAGGAGCCATTATAAAGCAAGTTATTATCCTGAAGTCCAGATTGCTCCTTGTGGTGAAGATTAAGTAAGTCCCCTGAAACTCTGTCCAAGGTCACAAAACTGGCTTCAGCAAAGTCCTAGGTCTGCTACATCAGAACTAATCAAATATGCACTGATGAACATGTTCTTTATGAGATACTCCATGGAAAAGCATTGCATGGGCAAATATACTCAGAAATACTGTACATTAAAGCTCCCTCACCCCTTTGTAGATTCACAGTGCTCACTAATTGATTAAAGATCAAGAATTCCTTCAGTAGAGAAACCTATTTTACCTTGTATAATGCGGCATTTCTCAAACGTGTTTGACATTGGCACCCACTGACATCCCTCAGAAGGTGTGTGCTAGAGAGAGCTGATGGTCTAGTTGAGGTTGCCGATGATTATTGTGTATCAGTTCATGACATTTTCTCTAGCAGAGCTCAGACGCTCACATGAACACACCTAGAGAGTTCACCTATGAACCTGGGTTAGTAAAGGATTTAGTGAGACAAAGGACATGAACACAGAAACATGACTAAGGAGAAGATAACATTTCTTTTGGACTTTTCAAGTTTTTGTATTTTTGGGACAGCTGAGTAAGAATGTATGACTGGAAATTGGGTACATAGGAATAACTCCCAGGAGACAATTTTGGAATATAAATGAAGTTATATGCTGCATAATGATGTTTCAGTCAATGATGAACTGAATAGACAATGGTGGTTCCATAAGATTATAGTGGACCTGAAAAATTCCTATTACCTAGCAGAATTGTAGCTGTCAAAGTCTCATAGCAATGGGCCACATCATGTAGTTTAGGGGGATAGTACAACCCCATCTAGGTTTGTGTAAATATACTCTATGATGTTCTAATAATGACCAAGTGGCCTAATGATGCCTCTGTCAGAAAGTAGCCCCATCCTCAGGCCATGTATGACTGCACGCTGGTTTTAATTAACTGATATATTTAATCAACCAATTTAGATATCAAAGCTTAGAGAGGACAATGGAATCTTGGCAGTTGATATAATTGTGCAGTGGGAGTGTTTTATATTAAAAAGAGAACAAATGCACTAAAGTCTGTAGCTTGATTCCAGACAGCATTGGAAAAGACACAGAAAAGGCATGCCAATGTATTTATCCTCTGCATAATGTCTTTGTTAGAAAAGTATAAATGCTGAAGAAACCCAAGTCTGAGTTGGGAAAACTCATGGAGCTTCATGGTGAAGGTAGTAGTTCTGGAAAAGCTACTGGGTACAAGACATGTGCTAAAGTTGAATGAGCTGATAGGAACCACCAGTCCAATAATCTGTCTAAAATTCAGGCTTTTAACAATGACAAATAAATAATCCTATTTGTGAAAAAAAAAATAGAGTAGGCAAAGGAAGAGAAAGTATTAATGGACAAATTTTTAATGGATGGTCCTGATCTTTTTCACAATATTGTTATTTATTACTCTATTACTACTTTTTATCTTAATGAACAGAAACAATCAGGAAGTTTTCAATATGTCTAAAATAAAGTAGCTAATGAAGGGCAGATTTCAACTTCCAAGACAGGCCTCTTGACTTCTTGACTTATGCTGACTTTGTCCATTTCCTAATACCCACTGTTAACACTCTTTTTTGAACACAGTACTCTAATTAGGTTCTTATTCTCCTATTCCTTAAAGCCCAGATATAGAATGATGTAAACATCAGTGCTAAATTCTGGAGTGTGAGTTATAAAACTTACAAGAGTGGGGAGAAGGTTATCAGTGAATATTTTCACTACTGTTAGAGAGCCAATAAAATTAGTAAGGGTCTTATCTGAGCCAGTTACTCTGAACTATCACAGGATATCAGAAGAAGTTAGTATTTTAATATATAGCAAGTAAAGCAAGAAACATTGATTAATTTTTAAGTAGCACAATTCCCCTCAAGGAATTAAATTTTAATGTTTTAAGTAAGAAATTATGCAAAAAAGATTGTATCTGACTATATTGTTTGCACACATATATACCCATATATGTTTATAGCACAACAATGGAAATACAATTCAATAGTCAAATTAAGAGCAAACTTTTGCTGGATTGTATTTCATCACTTACATTCATAAGGTTAGTACTTAAATTTTGTTTTTAACTACTTCCAAAATAGTTTTCAACACAATAAAAGGGAAATATTCACATTTTCTGGGAAAAAATGTTGAAGATGATTATGCTGAATGAAATGTGTGTTAACAAAAGCATCAAATCAGAACCAATTGTTCTAGTGTTCTGAACTGTCTTTGACAAAAGTACAGGCCGATCTCAATAGTGCAAAAAATTTTTTTAAAAGGAAAACTAGCTGGGCTGTTTGTTGCACGTTGTCATACACTAGCAACAGATAGACAATTCATTTTGAAGAAAATGAAAATATCACTTATTGACTATTAGCAATAAACATTGGGCCAAGCAATCTCAACTACTTAGAGACCGCAGTCTTTAATGTTACTTTGTATGACTCTTCATTCTTACCACAGTCTTCCTTCAGCCACTGTGAACATTGTCAGAACACAAGAATCCCCAGTCACAGCTTTATTAGTTTCCCTGGGGCAACTATAATAAAGTAACAAATATTGGGTGGATTAAAACAACAGAAATTTATTATTTCATAGTTCTGGAGGCTTGATGTCTGAAATCAAAGCATTGGCAGGACCATGTTCTCTCTGATGGCCTTAAGGAAGAATCTTTCCTTGCCTCTTCTGGCTTCTTGTGTTTGCTGGCAATCTTGGCATTTCTTGGCGTGTGGATGCATCATTCCAGTCACATGGCCATCTTTTCTCCGTGTGTCTTTGCATCATTTACATGTGTGTGTGTTTTGTGTACAAATCCCCCCCCTTTTTTTTTTGCAGTTTTTGGCCCACGCTGGGTTTGAACCTGCTACCTCCGGCATATGGGGCCAGCACCCTACCCCTTTGAGCCACAGGCGCTGCCCAAATTTCCCCTTTTTAAAAGTACATAAGTCATATTAGGGCCCACCTTAATGACATCATTTTAACTTGATTCCCTCTGTAGATAATATTTCCAAAAAAGGTGACATTCCAGGGGTTAGGATTTTGATATACCTTATTGAGTAGGCTAAATTTAGTCTATGACACCAATTGTTGGAATTTTAATCTATAGATGTAGAGAAATCCTCTTTGTCTACACCCCAGACCTTTCTTCTATCTGAGGAATGTTTGGCACATCATCTGGCTTTCTCATTTAGCCACTCAACAATCCAAATAGAAGTAAGAGCTTACCTTCAGCTTTTCTGTATGAGCTGTTGTTGTTGGCTTGTTGGGTTATTGTGGTTATTAGCCTTGGTTGCATACTGGAATCCTCCAGCGATTCTCAACCTGTGGGTCACAACCCACAGGACCTGTATTAAAGGGTCGCGGCATTAGGAAGGTTGAGAACCACTGCTCTAGGAAGATTATGTAATCATTCTGGAGAATGACCTAGGATTGGGGTTTTAAAAGTGTTCCCAGGTGAATCTACTATTTGAATAAAACTGAGAACCTCTACATTAGGAATAATCTTGAATTTGTGATTTACTGATCCTGTATTCTTTCAGAGCATTCTTTGCTCTAAGATTACAATTACCTTTTACTGTTTTTCTCTCTTGTGTTCTAGATCCCTGTTAAATATTATAGCATAAGTTCTTCAAAATATTAGATAAGCAGGATAGATGTCTAACACAGAGAAGAAAATGTAGTTGGGCATCCAAGAAGAATTATGTTGGCTATAAAAGAAATGTTTAAGTTTCAGTCACAAGGGGGCAAAACCAATTAATCTTGCCTGTTGCCTTTGATCTCCATTTATAGTGTCTTTGCCTACTGGAGACAAAAAGAAAGGTAAAGTCATAAAAACAGGCCCTAAAGAGTGCTAGAGATGTCAGAGAGCAGTGGGCCCAGAGATAATCCCATGAGTTTGGTTAGTGAGGGGAGAGGGTAGGAGAAGAAAGGTGTATGTCGCTTTAAAGTAAAATGCAAATACTGAGGATGAGAAGGTTATTCTTTGAAAAAGTAAGTACGTTTTAAATTTATCTTGGCTTGTAAAATAGTATCACTAAAATAATCATTGGGAAATAAATGAGCTTATTATATATGAAGGGCATTAATGGAATAATACTCTATGCATTGTTTTCCATATTTGTTTTTAACATTTTCTTCTTTTGAAAGGGAATGTGTGAATGTGCATGTGTGTTTTTATTTCAATATCCTAAGTTATCATTATGACATCCCAACATTTGGTACAACTGAAGAGGAGTTAATATATTGCACCAAATAATATTATTTTGAAGTATTTTCCTAAGGTCATGTGCATTATATTATCTATTTAAGCAATGACTTGGGAGAAGGAAGGAAAATGTTGGGAAAAAGTAAGACAAAACCAACTCAGACCAATAGCTAATGCCTAGTTTTACTTGATTGATGAGTTTGAGTATTAGTTAAGATTATCTGACTTTTTTAATAGCACTAACCCATGGTAGAAAACATATTTGTGTCCATTCCAATCATAGTACCCAACTATTAGGTGAATTAACAATAATATTGCAGAGACTTAAGTTGGTTGATTTAGAGATGTTATTTGCAAAATCAAGTTTATTTAGTTGGTATCATTTTAAAGATAATTCTATTGCATAAGGGAATACATTGAAAAGTACTTTGATAAGACTACTGAAAAAAAAGATAGCAGGCAAGTTCTCAGAAGAAGTATATTATTAAAATGTTGAAAATGCTCTGAAGGATTATATTCTCTAGAGAGATGTGACCATCTATTGGACACGATAGCCTTTAAAGTCATTTTATTTTTAAGTTTAAATAAAGATCTGTGAGATATACTGTTTTGAATCCCAGAATTCAAATACAATCTTTTATATTGTTAATCTTTCTTGAAGTATAAAGAGATGAGAATAAAGAGAAAATTATTTCATCTTAAATTTAGCCCCATATACACTTTTTTCTTTTCAACTCACCTTTTATGAATACTGCCTATGAAGTAGGAATTACAGAGAATACAAAATAACTGACATAATCCCCAAAATATAGGAGTCTGTTGTATATATGAAGTGATCATATATGTATAATCTTATTTAGAAAAATACTGCAGAGTAGCAATAATTTAAATAATTAATGAAATTTTGAGGCATAAATTTTAAACCAAGAATGCTAACTCCATGAAAACAGGAACCGTGTTTATCTTGCATATTTCTAAATCCATTTTAGATAGTATCTTACACATTGCTGGCATTTAATAAATATTTTTGGAATGAACAAATGAGAGGCAAAGCTGGGATGAGGAGACGGTGGACGTTCTGGTAAGGAGGACTGAAATTTGAACTAGAGAACCTGCTAAAAGTAATCTGGAAAAACTGAAAATTAAGGTGGACCTTGAAGAATGGATAGGATATGGACAAAATAAATGCAAGTATAATGTATATGGTTATACATTGATATACATATATGTGCGCTAATATATGTGAATATATGTGTGTAGAAACAACCTGATAAAATCAAAGTGCTAGGTGTGGATATGTTGTGAATAGTGATGATAATAAACAGATATCAGTGGAAGATCCTTTTGTAAGTAAAATAGGAAATAAAATTGAGTAGGTTAGGTAAGACCAACCTATTGAGAAACCTGGATTTCTATTTTACAAGTTTGAGTTGTATACTAAAATCAGTGAAGCACCTTCTCCACTCAAAAAAAATACATGTGTATAATATATTATATATAAATTATTTATTATATATATAATTGCTTTTTTCTTTTTTATTATTTGGGGTTCATTGAGGGTACAAAGAATTAGGTTACACTGATTGCATTTGTTAGGTAAAGTCCCTCTTATAATTGTGTCCTGCCTCCAAGAGATGTGTCATACATGGTAACCCCCATCCCCACCACCTCTTCCCACTCCCTCATTCTCCTGCCCCCCACTTTGAATTCATTTGAGTTTTTATCTTATAAGGGTTTATATTAGACCGTCTACTGGCTTCATATTAGTATTGAGTACGTTGGATTCTTGCTTCTCCACTGTTGTGATACTTTACTAAGAAGAATGTGTTCCAACTCAATCCAGGTTAATACAAAGGATGTAAAGGCTCCATATTTTTAATGGCTGAATAGTATTCTATGGCAAATATAGACCACATCTTGCTTATTTTTTTCTTCTTATCAAGTAGTCTCTAAGATCAACGTGAGAGGAGTCATACCTAGATAAAACGATTAATTTGAGGGCTTTGTGTAGTCCTGAAAGATGCATCTGTAAACACTGGACCAGGTAATGCATAAGTAGTGGGGAGGAAGAGGAATAAATCAACATAGTTTACATAGGCAGAAAAATATGAAATAAGAGGGAGAGGAAGAAGCAAAACATTCCCACAGGTTTACATATTGGGTAATGAGGAAATGATGCTTTCATTCTTTCTCTTGCCAGCATGATTTATCAGTTTTCTCTCCCTGTGCTTGTATGATTTGTCAATGTTTCCTCTCTGACCTTCTACCCTTCCTAAAGTCTTCATTCACAAGGGTTCTCCTGCTTCCTGTCTGGCTTTGGTGTTCCTGTTACATAATTTCATAGTATCCTTTGCAGGCCAATGTCATAACACTCATCACACTTTTTATAATTATTTATTTTCACTTTTTCTTTTTTTTACTGCATTGGGGTCCTTGAATACAAAGGTTCAAATTTTCTAATTCCTTGCTCAATATTTGGTACATGGTATAAATACATTGACAACTATAAGTTGAGTTAATAACTCTTCTTCTGCAATAATTGCTAGCCTAAGACTTGTGTATGTACTCTCTGATATGTCAGTTCTAGAAAGCTCTTCAATGTGTAGTAGCTTTCTAACCTCTTATATTTTTTAATATAACTTCTAATACTGTCCAGCTTTAAATTAAAGTGAGAGGGAGTTTTAAGACTTTTTATTCTGTTATTCTCTTTGGGGTTCAATGAAATCTCAGAACAGAGAAATTCTGAATGTGTTGCCACCACATTTCTAAATCCTCAAAGGTCTATTTGGTCATTTATTTATGTGTTATCTGGCAAATTCAGTTACAGCTTCTGACCTGCTGAATGTTTACCCTGCAGGGAGCACTGGCAAAAGTTAGATGTGGAATCATAAACTAAAGAAACTGAAATTGCCTTCATATTTAAGTATCTGATTTTTAAAAAGTCATGTCCTTTCTCTTGAATTCTTATAGAATAAATATTTAATTTGCCTGAGCCTCAGCTAAAAATGAAGATAACAGCTGTTGCATTAAGGTATTTAAGGGGGTCTGTGTTAAATCCCTATGTGTGTGACATTTATGCTGATAAACTGATTTAAGAGCTCTGCTCTCTGATGTAAATTGCTAAACTGAAATGTACCTTAAGCAAAAAAAAAAAAAAAAAAAAAATCAAATACAGAAGGACCTCTGTATGTTGACCACACAAGGGACTGTAACAAATTGATCAACATAAGGAGTTGATCAATGTAAAGAACTTCCATTGAGTACATGTGGTGCATTTCCAGTCTATGAAAATTAGATCAACTTAAGGAGGTGGTAAACTATGCAGGGTCTACTATACTACAAAGACAAATTTTAGGACCAATATTATTGATTTAAGTAAAGAGTATGTGAGTCACTAGATTTGCTTTTAACTGTTTTGTGACCTTGATTATCACATACAGAGGGTGAAAAAAAAGAAAACACATTTACAGAAAGGAAAAAAAAACTGTATTAAAAATATTAATACTCCACATATACTGAAAATAAAAGATGAATGCAAGTCATGTATCACTTCTGCAATTACAAGAGTGCTCATAGTGGGTACCATCAACCTCCAGACACTTCTGAACAGCAGACTACTGCTTGAGCACCATTGACCAGTGTCCACTTATATTGCTGAGCATGCTCTTTCAATTTCTTCCTCAAGTGCCACCAGAGCAGCTGGAATTCTCTGGTATACCCATCATTTAAGTCCCCATAGGTATAAGTCAAAGGGCTTTAAGTCAGAAGAACACAGTAGAAACTCAGCTGCACCTCTTCATCCTATCCATTGTCCTAGCAAATTCTCAACCAGGTAAGCTTCTATGTCTTGGTGCATGTAATAATCTTAGGATAGAAACTTTTCATTTTTCTGTTTTAAGAATGCGTCATATGCTTGTTCTGCCAGCTCCTGTCTCGTGTGCACAGTGTTTGGTAGACTTCTGTGGTGAGTGTGTAAACTGTTCCAACACCATAATGAGAGAAGCAGGACTTGTTGCTATGTGAGGCCTTGAGGATCTTCCCTTGTCCACATCACACACAGCATGTGTCTCAAGCGTACCACAAATAAGTGTAATAGTTAGGCATGTTGGAGGTTCTGTTGTGTACTCACAGCTCTATTACTGTTGTACTTTCACAATGTTCTTGAATTTCAAATATCACTTCAAAAAGGTCTTGGGGTCCTCATGCTTCTGTCATTTTCTTTGACTGTCCTGCCTGTTGAATGGTGACACAAGCATTCATTTGACTAACATCATCTTTTGAGTGAATTTCATACTACACATTGCTACTGTAATTCAATTCAACTTTGAAAAGTAATACATAGTTAACATTGCTTAAAATAGGTATACCTTTTGTTGGCACTCTTGGTATATATTTTTTCTCTCTGGGTCCCAAGTTTCTATCTGACTGGATATGTACTTAATTTTTTCATTTGTTTTAAATAGGGATATTAAGTTCCATAATACAGCCCTTAAAAATGTGAATTTTCTTAAAAATATTTACCACTATCAGTTTTATGATGGAGTGTTTATATTTTTAATCTACTTGAAATTCTGTTTCTTGTAAACAAAAAATACTTGAAAAATATCTTAAAACTTTTCAGTGCCCATACATAATAGGGAAAAATTGTCCCATTTCCTCTAAGAAATGGGACAAAACAAGGCTGCTCACTTTCACTACTTTTATACGAACTAGTACTAGAAGTCCTTACCAAGCAAGAAAAAAAAAAGTCATTCAAATTGGAAAAGAGGGAGTCAAATTATCCTTGTTCACTGATGATGTGACCTTATATTTATAAACCCTAAATATGTTACCCAAAACTCTTAGACTTAATGAATGAATAATGTTTCAGGATACAAAAATTAATGTACAGAAATCAATAGCATTTCTATATACTAATAAGAATCTGACTAAGAAACAAATCAAGAAAGCAAGCCCATGTATAATAGCTACAAAAATTACTTGGGAATATATTTAACAAAGGAGGTGAAATGTCCCTATAAAGAGAACTAAAAACACTGATGATAGAAATGGTAGATGACTCAAACAGAAGGAAAACTATCCTATGCTCATGGATCAAAATAATTAATATTGTTAATATACAACACAGCCAAAAGCACTGTACAGAGAGAGATTCAAGGCAATCCCTATCAAAATACCAACATCATTTTTCACATAGTTAAAAGAAATTTCTATGGAAATAATAAAGAGCCAAAGCAGTCCTAAGCAAAAATAAAACAAACAAACAAACAAACAAGACAACAAAACTGGAGGCATCACATCGACTGACTTCAAAGTGTACTACAAGGCTATAGTAACCAAAACAGTGTGGTACTGTATAAAAATAGACACAGAATAATGATCCCCAAAATAAAGAATAATGAACAGAAAAGTGATCCCAGACATCAACCTACAGGCGTATAGCCAGCTGATTTTTGACAAAGTCAATAAGAACATAACGTGGGGAAAGGGCATCCTATTCAATAAATGGTACTGGGAAAACCAGATTGCCATATGCAGAAGAATTAAACTAGTTACCTATCACTCACCATATAGAAAAATCAACTCAAGGCTGATTATAGACTTGAATGTAAGACTTGAAATTATAAAAATACTGGAAGAAAACCTAGGGAAAGTTTTTCTGGAGATTGGTCTAGACAAAGAACTAAGGCTAACACCTTAAAAGCATAGGCAACAAAAACAACATAGAGAATGATACATAATTAAACTAGAAGGTTCTGTACAGCAAAAGAAATAATAGAATGAACAGGCAACCTGAACAATGGGAAAAATATTTTCAGATTAAGCATCTTTCAGGGGACTAATATCCAAAATTTATAAGAAACCCAAGTCAATGAACAAAAACAACCCAAACAATTCCTTTAAAAAGTGGGCCAAGGGCATGACCGACATTTTTTAAAAGAAAATATGTAAATGACCAGCAGGAATACAAAAAAATGTTTAACATCACTAATTATCAGACAACTGCAAATTAAAACTACAATGAGATATCATCTTAACATCAATCAGAAGGAGTAGTATGAAAAAGACAAAAAACATGTTGGTGAGAATGCAGGGAGCTCTTATATGAGTTTGGTGGAAATGTAAATTAGTGAAATCTCTATGGAAAACAGTATGAAGATTTCTCAAAGAACTAAAAGTACACTTACCATTTGATTCAGCAATCCCATTACCAGGTATCTACCCAAAGGAAGAGAAATCAATATACAAAAAATATATCTGTATTCATATGTTTATCACAGCACTATCCATGATAGAAAAGGTATGGAATCAATCTAAGTGTCCATCAGCAGAGGATTAGATAAAGAAAATGTACACACATACTGTGGAATATTATCCAGACATATAAAGAATGAAATTGTCTTTTGCAACAACATGGAAGAAACTGGAAGTCATTATCTTACACGAAATCACTCAGACACAGAAAGACAAATACTACATGTTGTCACTTAGAAGTGGGAGCTAAATAATGTGTACACATGAAGCAGAGTGTGGAACGATGGACAATGGGAGACTCAGAGAGGTGAGAGGATGGGAGAGGAATGATGAGAGGTTGCTTGGTGGACACAATGTGCATTGTTCTAGTGACAGAAGTACTGAAGACTCTGACTTCATCACAAAGCAATTGTGAGTATAGCAAAATTGCAGTTGTACCCTATGAATATAAAAAGTTCATAAATTATATAAAAAGTTTCTTAATTATATAAGAATTATAATTCTTACTTTTTCCCCAATGATGTAGTTATAGCTAACATCTTGTTGTATAAATCATACAGTAAGTAGAAACAGAAATTTCTTTTTTCTTTCTTAAGAATTCTTACATTTTAAGTCAGTTTTCTCAAAACTGTATTAGGCTAGTCTTTTTTAATTCTTCCAAAAGACTAAAAATTCTGAATATAAACTTTTTGTTTTTGTCAGCCTGCTTGATTTCTGATGTTAAAGAATTTGTTTAGAGATATTGTTTATTTTATGGTAAATAAGGTTCATTCACCCAGAAGTATTTATTTATTAAGTGCCCAGAAGGCATTGTTCTAGGTTCTACAGATATAGTTATTGATAACACAGACAAACTTTATGCCCTTCTGGAACTTTTATTTTAGTCACAAGACCAGTAAAATAAAAGGAAAATATTTTGTATGTTAGATAGTGATAAATACAATAAGGAGATTAAACTGAGCAGGATGTTAAAATTTTAAATAGGGTGCACATGAAAAGCATCACTAAAAAGGTGAGAAAAGGTAAACAGGTGAAGCATATGGGTATTTAGAGACAACAATCCTCAGGTGGAAGCACAGCTTGTTGCTACAAGAAGAACAGGGAGTTCCACCTGGGGTTGTAGTAAGTATTAATTTTGAAAAAAAAAATTGTGGGAAGGCAAAGACCTTGTGAAAATATTTAGATATTCAAAAGAACTTATCTTTAATTTGACATGAAATGAGAAGCCATTGTATAGATTTGAGCAGAGCAATGGCATGATATGCCTTTTCTTTACTAGGACTAGTGAGCCTTTCTTGTTGAGAAAGGACGATGCAGAGGTAAGGAAAGAAATACGGACACTAGGTAGGAGACATGTGCTCAACTAGGCAAGAAGGGCTGCTGAGACCAGACTAGTGGCAATGGAGGAGGTGAGATGTAGTAAAATTTGAATTGATGTTGAAGGTAGAGCCAATTAGATTTGATGAACTCAATGAAGCACAACAGAAAAACAGCCAAAGATGAATCCAAGATTTTTGCCCCAAACTGCTGGAAGAAGAGAGCTGCTGTAATGAGATGAGAAGTTGGAAGGAGAGGAGTTTTGGAGTGAAGATGAAGAACTTGTTTTTGGACCTATTAATTTTGAGATGTCCCTTAGACTAATCCAGAAGGAGTTAATTAAATAGGCATTTGGAAAGTATAGGCTGATGATAACAAAATTGGTAGTTGCCAGCATAGCAATGATATTTAAAACCATGAGATTAGATGGGATCATCAAAGAAGTGAGAGTGTGAGAAATGAAAAGAGAAGAGGTTTAAGGACTTCCTTCAAAAGGAAGAACTACAGAAAATGAAAAAAAAAAAAAAAAAGTCAACAGAAGAGAATGAGGATGAGTGGACAGAGCAATGAAGTTCCCTGGAAGCTTCATTGGAGAAACAAGTATTTACGGATGTCAAATGCTGCTGCTAGATCAAGTATTATGAGGCCTGAGAAGTGACCATTACAATTAGAGGGGAGACATCATTGTGGTAAAGTGATGGGAGGCTGAAGTACAATTAGAGTGGGTTTAAGAGAGAAAGGGATGAGATGAATGGGAGACAGTCTAAATAACTCTTTCAGGGAAATTATAGACTCATTTCTCATTATAATATGTAACTCCTAAGTAAAAAGTTTTAATAAAAAATTATTGTTATTAATAATATACTGTAATATTCATCTTCAAATGAATATTATAGCTTGCAAAGTAATCATCTTGGGTAGCTTTACTCCCTTTTCAAAGATTCTTCCAGTGGCCAAAATAGTTTAATTTTTTAAACATTTTTTTACATTCTTAGAACAAAACAGATCATCTCTATAAACACATTTAGTTTAAGTTCATTCCCCTGGTTTCTGATTCCTATTTACATGGCATTCATAATTATTGAGAAAGCAGTCAGGGACTCAGGTACTTTTTAAAAATTAAGGAGATGGCCCAAGATGGCTGACTAGATGCTGTTAGTATGCATCTCTACCATGGATGGAAGTCCAACCTAGCAATTAGATATTTACACTTTAAACAGAACTCCTAAAAGAGAATGCTGGAATTCAACAGAGAATCCACAGGAGGAACTAAAAGAAAAAGAGAGGGAAGCCAGGCATTCTATTTGATTGGTATTGGTGGGGAAGCTCTCAGACGTGGGGGAGGCATAAGTGAGACCCCCAAAGTTTTGCACTCCCACCATGGACTTTTACAATCCTAGCTAAGGGAGAGCACCTGGACCTTTCTAGGGAGATGCCTAGAGACTGTATAAAGGTGTTGCTTGGGAGAGGGAGCTTGTGTAGAGTCCCACAGGCTTCCCAACCCTGAGTAGCTACAGCACACTGCTATTCTGAAATCAGCCCCAGAAGTCAGCATCCTGCCCTGGGGCCATAACCTCTACACTTCTTCTGGGCTAGAGGGAAAGAGAAAGACAGGTGCTTTCACACAAACCAAATACAAATACTGCACTGCTGCTGCTCAGGGACCCAAACATGAGCAAACCTCCTGCTCCACAACTTCCTACGTCCCCTCAGCTGCCTGGCCCTGATGCTCATGCTGACAGAGGCCTGCTCTTCCCGTTAGTAGATCCACAGTGCAGCCACCACTGCCCTGCCTAAGCATTCTGCAGTGGCTAGGGGACGAGCCCACCCATCCCTATCACAGCCAACAGCGAAGTGTACTACTGGGGCTCTGAGAACAAGTCTGTTGACTGGTCCTGCCCCACCAGGACTCCAAACCCTTGGATTGGGATTGCCTAGGCCAGTCCACCACTGTTATCACCTGAACAGTCTTTGAGCCCTGAGGTAAGGCTGACCCACTGTGCCCAAACCACCACAGCTGGAACCAATTGCATGCACCACCTGCAAGCCAGGGGACAAGTCCACTCAACCTGTAGCAGATAAAGCCACCAGCACAGATATTTTGGTATTATATAGGTACAAACTGTATGACATGAAGCAGGTAAGATAAAACAAAAAAGTCTTTATTTAGCATACTCATGTGTAAACAAAATTAGCAATAATTATTATCATAAGATTCTCCAGTTTTAATATGTATAAAATGATTATCTTTGATGGGTCAGTCATATTACATTATAATTGTGTGAGAAAGCTTTAAGCTTTCTGAAAGAGTTATTTAGACTGTCTCCCATTCGTCTCATCCTTTTCTCTCTTAAACCCATTCCAACAATTTCTGCTCTCATTTCCTTAATCCATTCTATTTTAGGAGAGAAAATATTACTTTGCTTTGATTTCATTATTTATTATATACTGATATTCTATATTGTAATATGCACCTTAAGGCTAAATTTGTATTTGCTAAAAATAGTCTATTAATATTTTCTGAAGTTCCAAGACATCTGTCAGATACCTCGTCATACCCAGATTTTATGTCAGATCCATATATTACATTTTTTGATTGACATGAAAGACTTTTGTACCTAATTTGAGATCATTTTTATCACTATATTCATGCATTTTAAAGGTTTGAGATTATGTGAATAGTTTTACATCTAGTTTAATATTCTTCACAGTTTTTTTTCCCTGTATTAACCAAAGACTACTGTTTGCATGCAATTTGATTTAAAGATACAATTAATATGGAATTTTCCTTTTTGTTTTATCTGGGATGTGATATCTAAAGGCAAATTAATATGGAATTTTACTTTTTGTTTTATCTGGGATCTTATATCTAAAGGTAAATTCTAGCTCATGCCTCTTTTCAGAGACTTCAAAAAGCCATGAAAAGAGAAACATGACAGAAATCTTTTGGAATGGGAAATCAAGTTGGATAGGTGGAGGGAGGACAGGACTTCTGTTTTTGTTTTATTTTTTAAGTAATAATGATAACATGACACTGTTGCATTTTTTTGTTTTTTCTTTTTTTTATTGTGACTTTGTGATGTTGGCTATTCTCACTGGGGTTAGGTGATATCTCAGGGTTGTTCTGATTTGTACTTCTCTGATGATCAGGGACAAGGATCATTTTTTCAAATCTTTGTTAGCCATTCATCTGTCTTCATCAGAGAAGGTTCTGTTCATATCTCTTGCCCAGAGGTAGATGGGATTGTTTACCCTTTTTCTGTTGATTAATTTGAGTACTCTGTAGATTCTAGTTATCATTCCTTTGTCAGATTGATGCCCTGCAAATATCTTTTCCCATTCTGCAGGTTGTGTTTTTGCTTTACTTGTTATGTTCTTAGCTGTGCAGAAGCTTTTCAGCTTAATTAGGTCCCATTTGTTAATTATTGTTGTTGCTGTGATGGCTGCTGAAGTCTTTGTCACAAAATCTTTCCCCAATCCAACATCAAGAGTTTTCTCCACCCTTTCTTCTAAGATTTTTATTGTTTCATTGCTTAGATTTAAGTCTCTTATCCATTTTAAGTCAACTTTGTAAGGAGTGAAAGGTGTCGGTTGAGTTTTAGTCTTTTATGTGTGGTTATCCAGTTCTTCTAGCACCATTTGTTGAATAGGTATTTGCCCCACTGTGTGCTTTTGTTTGGTTTATCAAAGATCAGATGGCAAGTAGAGACTGGTTTCATCTCTTGGTTTTCTATCCAGTTCCATAGGTCCATATCTCTATTTTTGTGCCAATACCATGCTGTTTTGATTACTGTGGACTTGTAATATAGCCTGAAGTCTGATAGGGTAATGCCTCTGACTTTGTTTTTATTACTAAGAACAGCCTTAGCTGTACAGGGTTTTTTCTGGTTCCATACAAAGTGAAGTACTATTTTTTCCAGTTCTTCAAAATATGATGTTTGTACTTTAATGGGGATTTCATTGAACCTGTAGATTGCTTTGGGTAGAATAGACATTTTGACAATGTTGATTCTTCCCAGCCAAGAGCATGGTATATTCTTCCATTTGTTAGTTTATTTTCTTAGGATTTCATAATTATCTTTGGAAAGATCTTTCACCTCTTCTGTTAGGTATATTCCTCAGTATTTCATTTTCTTTGAAGCTACTGTGAAGGGAATTGTGTCCTTGATTTGCTTCTTAACTTGGCTGTTATGGACTTAAAAAAAGAGCTACTGATTTGTTGACATTGATTTTATGGTCTGAGACATTACTCTATTTCCTAATGAATTCCAGGAGTTTTGTGCTTGAATCTCTGGTGTTTTCTATGTATATGATCATATCATCAGCAAAGAGGAAGAATTTGACCTCCTCTGTCTCCATTTGGATGAACTTTATGTCCTTCTCTTGCCTGATTGCATTGGGTAGAACTTACAGAACTATGTCAAATAATAGTGGCAGTAGTGGACATCCTTATCTGGTTCCAGTTCTAAGTGGAAAAGTTTTCAGTTTTATATCATCAGGGTGATATTAGCTGTGGGTTTATCATAGATAGCTTCAATCAGCTTAAGAAATGTGCCACCTATACCTATTTTCTTAAGTGATCTTGTTAGAAAAGGATACTGAATTTTGTCAAATGCTTTTTCTGTATCTATTGAAAGGATCATATGGTCTTTGTTTTTGCTTTTCTTAATATGGTGAATTACATTTTTGGATTTGCATATGCTAAATCAATCTTACATCCCTTGGATGAAGCCTACTTAATCATGATGTATAATTTTTTTAATGAGTAGCTGCAATCTACTAGCTAAGATTTTGTTGAGTGTTTTTGCATTTATATTCATTAGTGAAATTGGTCTGTAGTTCTCCTTTTTAAGTTAGGTGCTTTTCTGGTTTTGGAATAAAGGTGATGTTTGCTTCATATAATGTGTTGGGGAAGGTTCCTTTCTTCTCAATGTTTTGGAATAGGTTCTGCAGTATAGGTACAAGCTCATCTTTGAAGGTGTGATAGAATACTGATGTGAAGCCATCTGGTCCTGGGCTTTTTTTTTGTTGTTGGAAGCTTTTCTATTGTTTCTGCAATCTCAGTACTTGTTATTTGTTTGTTCAAGAGATCCATTTCTTCCTGGTTAAGTCTAGGAAGATGGTGTGATTCTAGGTATTGGTCCATTTCCTCTACATTGTCAAATTTCTGTTTTTTCATATTTTTGGTAGTAGTCAGAAATAATCTCTTGTATCTCTGATCATTTGTTATTTCTCAATATGTTGAATTACATTTTTGGATTTGCATATGCTAAATCAATCTTACATCCCTTGGATGAAGCCCACTTGAGGCTGGCTTCATTTCTGGTTAAGGTTAATTAAAGATTTTACTTTTCTATTTCTGGTTAATCTAGCCAATGGTTTTGTTTATCTTTTCAAAGAACTAATTTTTTGTTTCATTATTTTTTTGAATGGTTCTTTTATTTTCAATTTCATTTCTGTTGGTTTAATTTTGGTTATTTCTTTTTTTCTGCTAGGTTTGGAATTGGATTTTTTTTCCTTTTCCATCTCCTTAAGATGATTCATTAGGTTATTGATGTGCTTTCTTTCTGTTTTTCTAATATTGGCAACTAATATGCTAAATTTCCCTCTTTGGACTGCTTTTGCAGTGCCCCACAGGTTTTGATAGCTTGTGTCTTCCTTTTTGTTATGTTCAAGGAAATTAATGATTTTCTTTTTTATCTATTCCTTGATCCAACTGTTATTCACCATAAAGTTATTTAATTTCCATGCCTTTGTGTGAGGATGACAATTTTTGTTGGAGTTGAGTTCCATCTTTATTGCCTTGTGGTCTGAGAAGATACAAGGTAAAATTTCAGTTCTTTTGATTTTGTTGAAGTTTGATTTATGTCCTAGGATATAATGCATTTTGGAGAATGTTCCATGGACCGATGAGAAGAATGTATATTCTTTAGCTTTGGGATGGAGTATTCTATATATGTCTGTTAAGCCCACTTGTTCTAGAGTCAGGTTTAAATCCCTTTTATCTTTGTTTAGCTCCTGCTTAGTGGATCTGTTCAACTCTGTCAGAGGAGTGGTAAAGTCCCCTGCTATTATGGTGTTATGCGATACCATATTATTCAGACTAATTAAGGTCTGTTTTAAGTATCTGGAAGAATTTAAGTGGGGTACATAAATATTTAGAATTAAAATGTCTTCTTATTGTATTCTTCCCTTGACCAATATAAAGTCCATGTTTGTCTTTTTTGACTTTAGTTCTTTAAATCCACTTGTATCTGAAAATAAGATTGCAGCCCTTCTTTTCTTCTGAATTCTGTCTGCCTGAAAAATTGTCTTCCATTCCTTAACTCTGAGTTTTAATTTGTCCTTTGAAGCTAGGTGAGTTTCCTGCCCACAGCAAATGGATGGCTTGTGATTTTGTGTCCAATCAGCCAGCCTATATCTCTTCTATGGAGAATTCAAGCCATTAACATTTATTGAGATAATTGATAAGTGTGGTGGAGTTCCATTCATCTTATTTTGTGAAAATCCACTACTTAGTTTCATCTTTTGCATCATTGTGGAAGCTAGGTTTTGTGCTTTAGTTTCTGGGTGTTAACTTTGCTGGTAGGCCATTGTGATGATCAGTGTATAGAATAAGTCTAAGTATTTTCTGTAGAGCTGGTCTTGTTGTAGCAAACTTCCTCAATGTTTGCATATCAGTAAATGATTTGTTTTCTCTGTCAATTTTATTTGTTATTGTTGTTGTTGTTGTTATTATTATTATTATTTATCACTTTATCACCCTGGGTAGAGTGCCATGTCATTATAGCTCACAGCAACCTAAAACTCTTGGGCTCTAGGGATTGTCTTGCCTCAGCTTCCGCAGGGCCCACCACAACAACTGGATATTTTTTAGAGATGAATTTTCTCTCTGGCTTAGGCTGGGCTTGAGCCAGTCAACTCAGGTAATCCACCCACCTTGGCCTCCCAGAGTGCTAGGATTATAGGTATGAAGCATCATGCCCATTCCTTTTCTCTGTTAAATTTAAAGCCTAGCTTAGCAGGGTATAGAATTTGGGCTGAAAATTCTTTTGTTTAAATAGAGTAAAGGCAGATGACCATTGTCTTCTGTCTTAAAAAGTTTCATTTGAGAAGTCCACAGTCACCCTGATGGATTTTCCTCTGTAGGTCAAATGGCACTTAATCCTGATAGCTTGCAGACTCTTTTCTTTTGTCTTAACTTTGTACAGCTTCATTATAACGTGTCGTGGAGAAGTTCTATTTGAGTTGAGATGACCTGGGATCTGATATTCCTCTGAAAAGAGTATGTCAGAATCTTTGGTGATATTTGGGAAATTTTCATTTATGATATCCTCTAGTAGGGCTTCCATTCCTCTGTAGCATTCTTCTTTCCTTTCTGGGATACCTATAACTTATATGTTTGAATGCTTCATGAAGTTCCATAATTCTGTCAGTGAACATTTTGCTTTCTCTCTCTTTAACTACCTGAGTTAGCTCAAGAATTTTATCCTCTATCTCTGAGATTCTTTCTTCTGCATGGTCTAATCTGTTATTGATACTTTCTACTACATCTTTAAGTTCCATGATTGACTGCTTCAATTCCTTAAGCTCCACTATATCTTTTCTATATTCTTCATATCATTTATCTCTTATTTGATTCTGTTTTTGGATTTCAGTTGGTTATTTTCCACTTTCTCAGCCATTTCTTTCATTGTTTTTACCATCTATATTTTAAATTCCCCTGCTGTCATGTCTAACATTTCTTTATAGGTGGCCTCCTCTGCAGTAGCTACCTCATGATTCCTTAGGGAGTTGCTCTGTTCTGGTTTTTCATGTTGCCAGGATTTTTCTCTTGTTTCTTCCTCATGAGTGTTTTTCTTTTATCTGTTTCCTTGCCCTACTTTTTCCTTTCACTTCCTCTTGCTCTTTAATTTACTGTGCCTCTGACCTAAAGTTTTGAAGTGTTCTTTTGGTAAAGGATGTTCTTCCAAAGCTTCTGTCCTCCTCTTGGGGGTCCTGAAATCTTATGCTGACTTCCTGTGCTCCTAAAGGGATTTTTCTGGGTATTTCCAACAAGTGAGAGGTGCCTGGAATCTTATTTCCCCAATCTCACTGCGCCCAGTTGCAAAGAAGCTTTCTCTAGACTGACATCTTGCTCTGCTCCCTGGAACATAGTTTCTTCATACCTTGTTAGGGTGGAAATACAGGTAGACGACTTCATCTTTAGCAATAATGGAACAAATTGTACCATACTTTTCCTCCTGCCTGTAAATATTAATAACTATAAGATCAGGTAAAATGTATAAGTTAACCCTTTTTCAAGATTTGTGAGATAAGAGAAAAATGAGATGAGTCTATGTTTGCAAAGACTCTCTGATTAAGGCATGTTCTTGACTACAGCATGGGAAGATGCAACCCAAGCACAGCATGGTGGCCTCACTAAGTTAAGGTGGCAAATAGACTTTGGGGGTGATGAAATGGCTAATATTTGTAAGGCAGGGTACTAGAAAAGAGGAAGACATAAATAAGAGAGAATCAGAAATCTGTGTGGGTTATACTGCAATCTCTTGACCTAGTTTCCATATGCACAGAGTGAGAGTCCCTGTGTTCTAACCAAGAGTAGCTGCTGGTGGGCAGCGCCTGTGGCTCAAGGAATAGGGTGCCGGTCCCATGTGCCGGAGGTGGCGGGTTCAAACCCAGCCCTGGCCAAAAATCACACACACACACACACACACACACACAAAAAAAAAAAAAAAAAAAAAAAAAAGAGTAGCTGCTGGTGACCTGAGAATAAAACCAAGATGCAAGAAACTGTTGGAATTCCCAACTGACAGAGTGAAGAAGCCTTGCAGAACATTCCAGAAATTCAGCTGAAACCTCCAAAATGCCACTCCTTTGTTACAAGTAAAGCACATTATGATATGGGTCACATCATAGCACTAAGGACAAACCCAAAAATGTTTCAAAGAATTAAACCAAACTTCACAGGATCAGAAAGAGCCATCAGTAATTTAGCTACCACAAGAACAATTTCAACAACCTTAAAAGAGTCAACAAAATGAATGCAATGGACTATGTCATCAGCATTGTCTAATATAATAAAAATACCTTGATCTGCTTAGAAAATTCAATTAAAAGAAAAACTCAACTTAAAAAAAATTTCAACAGACACTTCACAAAGGAATATGCTTGAATAGCCAATCAGCACTTAAAATATATTTAACATAATTAGTCATCAGAGAAATGCAAAATAAAATCACAATAAGATACCATTTTATACTAGTTACACTAGCTTAAGTTAATATAACTGAAAATGCAAATTTGGGCAAGGATTTGGAGCAAGGTGGATCACTTATACATTGCTGGTGGGAATGTAAAATGGTAGATCTATTTTGAGAACTGCTGGATAATTTCTGATTAAGTCATACATCTATTCTATAATGTAGCAATTCTGCTTGTAGGCATATCCCTAATAAAAATGAAAATGTGTTTCCATACAAAGATTTATACACAAATGTCTGTAGAATCTTTAGTCCAATAGCTAAAATATGTAAATAAAACATTTATCAATGGGAGAGTGGATAAACAAATTTGGTATATTGAAACAATGGAATAGTACTCAGTAATTAAGAAGAATACACACACAAACATGGATGAATCTCAAAAACAATATGAGGATGTCTGCTTTCTTCCCTTCATAAGACTCCTGAATTACTCTTTCACTGCAAACTGCAAACAGTTGTTTTCCATTATTGTGGCATGAGATTATGACCCTGAGAAAAGGGGTATGAAAGAGGTAATCCCTCCAATTGACACGGCTTTCTGCTTGGAGGCAATTTTCATTCTGTGTACAGACACTGTGAAAATAAACTAAGCTGTGAAGGGAATTATGTCCTTGATTTGCTTCTTAACTTGGCTGTTATGGGCTTATAAAAAGGCTACTGATTTTTTGACATTGATTTTATGGTCTGAGACATTACTCTATTTCCTAATGAATTCCAGGAGTTTTGTGCTTGAATCTCTAGTGTTTTCTATGTATAAGATCATATAATCAGCAAAGAGGAAGAATTTGACCTCCTCTGTCTCCATTTGGATGAACTTTATGTCCTTCTCTTGCCTGATTGCATTGGGTAGAACTTACAGAACTATGTCGAATAATAGTGGCAGTAGTGGACATCCTTATCTGGTTCCAGTTCTAAGTAGAAAAGTTTTCAGTTTTATATCATCAGGGTGATATTAGCTGTGGGTTTATCATAGATAGCTTCAATCAGCTTAAGAAATGTGCCACCTATACCTATTTTCTTAAGTGATCTTGTTAGAAAAGGATACTGAATTTTGTCAAATGCTTTTTCTGTATCTATTGAAAGGATCATATGGTCTTTGTTTTTGCTTCTCTTAATATGGTGAATTACATTTTTAGATTTGCATATGCTAAATCCCTTGTCAATTTTAAGTTGAGCAGTTGAAGGTCAGAATTTGTAAAGCTCAGAATTATAAAATTCATATATGACTAACCCACAGCTGACATTAAACTGAATGAGGAAAAGTGGACATCATTCCCCCTAAGAGCTGGGACAAGACAAGCATGCCTACTGTCACCAATCCTATTCAAAATAGTGCTGAAAGTCTTAGCCAGGGCAGTCAGGGAAAAGGATAATATGAACAGTATCCAAATCAGGAATTAGGAGGTCAAGTTATCGTTCTTTACTGACAGTATGATCCAGTATTTAGAAAAACTCAAATATTCCACCCAGAGTCTGCTGGAATTGGTAAATAGATTCAGCAAGGTCTCAGGATACAAAATCAATGTACATAAATCAGTAGCATTTCTATGTACTAGTAACAGTCAAGCTGAGAGTCAAATCAAAGACTCAATACTATTCACAGTAGCTACATAGGGATTTGGAGTTGCAGCCTTGGGTTTGACCTTTGACTTCATTATTTACTATCAATATGCAGTTGGCTGAGTCATTTATCCACACCTTGTTTTTTTTATCAGTGAATAGAAGTAATAATATTAACCTCATAATGCTGTTTTGGAGAATATGTGCATATACAAATATAGAATCCAAATGTGATTAATGTAAAAATCAGATTAGAGTCCATTGATGCCTATTATTAAAAATATATTTACACGGATATTTGCTGAATCTGTGTCTTTCTGTTGAAGTTTAGGCTTCATCACATCTTCACTAATTAATAAACTGACTTATTTCTTTATTCCCAGTCCTATGCTCCCTAAGGAAGTAGGCCTACTATATTGATACGTTGATATGGTGCATGTTCGTTCTATAAAAATTAGGTCAACTTGAGGTGGGCAATGTAGAGAAGTGGTCAACTACGGTTCTGCTGTATATGGTTGCAACTATGTCATATCTATACTAAATACTCTTTCCCAAGATACTTTCACTATTCTCTGGACAAAGTCCAGAATCTCTACTCTGCATAGCATATTTAGGAGCTCAATTCTGCCTCTCTACCTTCCTAGCTCCCTTCCACCACTCCCAACCTTCCATTGATCTGCTTCATGTCAAGTGTTTTTCTTTATGTTTCTTTTAAAACAATTTAAATACGATCTTTGTTTTTTATACACTTGATAAATGCTAAATATCTTTTAATAATCCACCAAAAGTTCATTATTTTATTGAAGACTAACCTAACACTGTCCTGACCTAGGTAAAGAATTAAATAAACTCTCATTTATCCTCATCATAATGCTATGCACATACTTCTACTGATCACTTATTATTTTGTATCAAACATGTTCATTTTTTTGTCCTCTTGATGAACTCTTGGTACTGTGAGAAGAATCTTTGTTATATTCTTTGTTTCAGCAGCAAAGATGCTATATGTAGCATGATATTATGTATAATATCATACATATAGTATGTTCTCAGTAAGCATTTGATGAATGAGTGAATTAATGAATAAATGACTATAAAATGTATAAATCAGATAATCATTCTGGTTTCTTTTTTTCTTTTAGGGAACTATGATTTCCATTGATAACATCTAGTTTTGAAAAAATAGCCTAGAAGTAATAAGAAATTTATTTCATCAGATCCATAATTAGAGAAAAATTTTGAAAATGAACTGTTTCAAAAGAGAAAAATATTTCCTCAGAATTCTGAGAATAGGTGAAAATTATGATATTAAGCTAATGTATTTTTTCCTTCCTTCGAGGTTTTTGGTGAAAACTTTTTATCTAGATTGTATCTGGATGCCAATTCTGTAAATACCAGCATACCATGTTTACCTTAGCCAGGGCAACTAACATTTTCGAAGGTCATATAGTACAATTCAAGTTACCTACTGAGAATGGCCCTCTTGCTGGACAATACTAAAATGCTCAAGTTATTTCTTATACAGCCTATGTACAGATATATCTTATAAATATGTTTTAATTTTCTTTGCAAATTTGATTCCAGGAAAATCTCATTGATTAATTGAAATGCAGATATTTTGGTAAAAACAATTAAAGGAATGATTAGACTAATATTTAAAAATGACAATTAAGCATTAAATATTTTTACACAAGAGCTGCATCCAATGGGAAGATGAACAAAGAATTACAAATGTATATATTATAATTCCAAATTAGAATGAAGGAGATATGGAAAGAACAAATAAGAAAATTGTAGACATGCTCCATGTTGGCACCCTTCAGGGAATCTAAGACAATGCTTAAATTGATGGTAGGGTTGGAGCTCTTTTTCAGTAATAGAAATTTTGAGGTTTTGGTCAAATGCATTAGATTAGAATTTGAATGTTTTTTTCAGTGTCAGTCTATGGTACTAGAACCTATTTTATTACTAATGCACTCATAAAAATAATGCCTCTTCAGAACATGTAGTCTAAACCCTATTTGAACTTTATTGATTTGTACCATTGCCCTTATAAACACATAGTTTAGAAACTACATTATATGATGGATATTAAGGCATGAGCCAAATGGCCATGACAAAGATTATTTTTGAATTCCAAACCTATATCTGTCATTATTATTTTTTTTTTTTGTAGAGACAGAGTCTCACTGTACCGCCCTCGGGTAGAGTGCCGTGGCATCACACCGCTCACAGCAACCTCTAACTCCTGGGCTTATGCGATTCTCTTGCCTCAGCCTCCCGAGTAGCTGGGACTACAGGTGATCTGTCATTATTTTTAGTAATGGTAACATTAGCCTTTGTAAATGAATCATTTTAATGGATTTAATACAGTCTTTTAATGTTAGTACTTTAAAGTCCTTGTATCTGTTGGCTTTGCTCCTACCTATGAGTGAAGGTCCTCTTTCAGAAGAGAACTGACTCTTGAACCCGCTAAGAGCTTTAAAATGTTATACATTTTGCTTTAACTTAGTATCAGAATCCAGGTCTCTGTGTTAGTCCAGATTCTATAAAAAAGCAGATACCAAGACATTAAGGATTAGACATTAAGGTTTCTTAGGGCAAGTGATTGTGAGGGAAATGGAGAGTGAGCCAGGAGAGGTTGGGAGAATCAATAGACTATAATGCAGATCTGATCCTTGTGAGTGAGAGAAGTGAAGAGGAATCTGACACAGCAGAATCATTAAATGACAGGTGAGAAATCACATACATCATGGATGTATCAAACCAAGGACAGAAGACTGTATTTCTACTGCTGTATAATTGTTGTATTCAGACCTGCCCTCTTTGGATAACACTTCTGTCTCTTACCTCTTGTTTTTCATTAAAGCCTTTCTAAGAATGGCATTTGTGAGAATATGAATTGCCTTCTCTTGTTATCAAGGAAATGATCTCTTGCTAATGTGAAAATAGTTGCTAATGTGCACACTCTGCTTCCTGACAACCCGTTTTCATCTTTGTGTCTGAGACTTTTGTACATGAAGAGGCACATCAATAATCATTTGTTCTTTCTTTAATGCTCAATGTATTATTCACAAAAATGTAATAAAACTTTTAGAGCCATTTTTAGCTTTTAAAAATGAATGACATATTTTGTATTTTATTAGAAAAATCCAGCTATAATTAGGACATTATTATGACTGAGTAATATACCTTCAACAGAAGGGAGTGGACACAGAAACACAGTGGTTCCTTGAGCGGTTGTTGTATTTACACTGAAACCCTGCATTTCATCACTTCTTCATAAGTTCTCTATGCGGATGTCTTCCAGGTATCATAGGTACAGTTATTTTGATAGCTTTGTACGGTTTTAATGATAAAGGACACCTTCTCTAATTAGTCAGGCTTAGGAACATGGTTTATTAGCTACAAGGTTCTTGTTTGGGACCTGGGTCTGCCTTGCTTCTCTTGAGGTGATTCAAAATTGTGTTGTTGAATGTGTATGCAATGAAGTATTATTCTGCCTTTTAAAAACAAAGGTTCATGGAGGAACCTGGAGGATACTGTGCTAAGTGAAAAACAGCCAGACACAGAAAGGCAAATGCTGCATGTTCTCACGCATATATGGAATCTAAACGAAGGCAGGGAGGGGGCAGGCGAGAATGGTGACCAAAGGGTACAAAGATTTTGTTAGACAGGAGGAATAAATTTTTTGAGATGTATTGCATAACACGGTAACTATAGTTAGTTATAGTATATTATATACTTAACAAATTGCTAAGATAAAAATTTCAAATGTTCTGTGCACAAAGTATTTGAGGTGACGGATATGTTAATTTACTTGACTTAGTTCTTTCACATTGTATATATGAGGACTATTTGGAAATAATTCAATCATTGTTAATACTGTATGTCATATTACATACCTGAATACTTACTTGCCAGACAACCCTCACATATTATGATGTCACTTTGTATTCCATAAATATATACAATTATGATCTTTAAGTTTACAATAAAATAAAAAATAGAATCTAAAGAACAGAACAAAACAAAAACAGAAGATTGAGATTCTGGATATTAGGACTGAGTCAGTTGACTTATTCCTTCCTAATAGGGTAGTACATTTATTTTTTTAATCACCTTGGAACACAGTTCAAATTCTACATTGTCGCTGGACTGTGCCCAATGTCCCTTTTTACACAAACAGACAGGTGGGGACCTGTCTGTTATACATGTAAGCGACCAACAGAAGTGATCAGTGTGTTCTGTTCTTGGCAAATTCCTACCCTTTCCATGACTATCTAATTTATTCATGCTTACTTTTTCTTTCTTGCTTATGCAAAGAGAAACAAGTACAAGTCTATGTTTTAGAAACATATAATTAGTGGGAGAAACATAAACATATCAAACAAGTGTATATACATATGACTTTTCTCTATTTCCTAAAATAAATAATTGAATTCACCCTAGATTACTCATTTGTCTTTTTCCTATCACCACCTATCTGCACAATTTATATCAACATTTATTGTATGAACCTTTCCATGTACTAATGTCTTTTTGCAGATTCATCTGGTCCCAGAATATATTTTGATGTATAAATGCCCATTATTTTGCAAAAGAAATATTTCTCTTATAGCCATGACTCTTCTTTAATTACTAATATCACTAGGATATTCTAAACGTGACATGGAATCATTTATCCTCCATGGAATTCTGATTTCTTTAATTGAAGAATACTATTATATACTATAAGAGTACATATGAGAATTAGTGAGAATTAAAAGTAATGTTAATGCTAGTATTGAGCCACTCACAGTGACGGAACTTGAAGAAAGTATCTTTATTTATGGCTATGGGTTTTATTGATCGTTTCAATTTAACTTGTTACTCTACCCTACTGTTTTCATAGTATGTTCACTTAAATGGTCTACCATATTGATTCTTGTACTCTTGGATAAGGTAATTGTATTTTATTTATTTATTTAAAAGGCCTTCTGCCCTTTTTTTGCAGTTTTTGGCTGGAGCTGGGTTTGAACCTGCCACCTCCAGCATATGGGGCCAGCACTCTACTTCTTTCAGCCACAGGCACCACCCTGGCCTTCTGCCTTTTAACAGAGGAATTCTTAAGTTAGGAATTTCAACAATAGTGCTTTACACAAACCTCATAAGTTAAGTATCAAGGTTATTCAGCCATAGATAATTTCAGTGTCACTAGAGTCATCCTGTCTAGGGAGGAACAGTAACCTCCTATTCCTCTAGACTATGCCACATTGGTAGCTGATCGTCCTTTTGATAATTCTACATGCAGAGATCTTAAATTCCTGCAGTTTAAATCGGAGACATTCTTCAATTTGTAGTATTGGAAATCATCAATGCTTGCACATTAACCATTCCTGTCTTTCTGATTAGTTTTGTTTCCTGGTGAGCAACACAGGATTGAAATAGACAAGGGAATGTGGAGGATGTGGAAATATCTGTATCTAGAGCCTATCAAAAGATACTAATGTGATAAAAGAGATGAATCCTCTTTGCATATGATGGATTTCTAAGGGAACAAATGAATGGAGTTAGAAAGAACAAAAATTAAAGATTAAGTCGAAAAATTCAGAATAAACATAAAAGCAGCAATATGGCTGTGTGGACTTTCAAAACTGAATCACAAAGTTGTAGCAAATAAATAGTTAAAATGACTAGGAATTGTTCACTGCCTACTAACCAACAGTGTAGTCTTTAAGATGCATTGTTTTTTTTTTTTTTTTTGTCTTTCCGAAAACATTTATTCAGCACCTTCTATGTGTTATGTTCAAAACAACCCATCAGGACCACTATTGCCATGTTCATGTGACGAATTAGGAAACAGTTTAGAGATACGCCAAGTCTATACTTTGTCTCTAAGACTCTATAATACTGCATTGTTCTTTTTTTTTTAATTTAATTTAATTTAATTTTTTATTGTTGGGGATTCATTGTTATCTTTGTCCAAATAGCAGTGTTTGCACAATGGCTGACTTTAGATCAGAAACAGGACAAACAAAATTGGTAATGCTAGTTATCATTAAGAGGTGGCCTCATGTATGTGTTATAATTGAAAGAAGGCAGGAAGTCATCAGCTGTGTTGAGAGGAACAAATCTTTAGCTTTACTAAAAGCTCGTTGGAGTTAAATTTAAAAAGAAGAGAATGATGTAAAACCATGAAGAAAATGCAGAAACATACTGTCAAATACTGTGACTAAAATAAATATTTAATTAAGGATTTCATAATTAATCTTTTAGCTATTTGGGACTGGAATCTTTCTTTTTACATGGAGACTCATGATTAGACATTCATTCAACTTTTCCGAGATACTTTAAATACATTGTTTCTGAAAGCATGCAATTGCCCATTTCTAAAAAAGAGTTTCTAAGAAAATAAACATGTTAGCACATGTGCTACACATGGAACATACTCAGTTAATATTTGTTAGAAAAATAAGCGAATGTGGTTACAGCCTAAAGTCGCCTATTAAATGCTGCAAATTTAAAAATCAAATAACCAGCTGAATTGGGACCCTGGTGTTTTGCCATCTCTCCCAGAGATACTGTGTTTGGTGTCTGATAGTGATGATAATTTTAATTTGATTCATCAAGTTGTAGGGCCTCGGTCCCCCTGTTAACTTCTATTTGTCAAGACAGCTCCAGTCAAGGTTGTGTCTTTTCCTATGTTAACTATCATCATGTGTTCAGTTTGCATCAGAAAAAAATATAAACAGTGACATAAACAATTAGATATTTCTCCCTGTCAGGTAAACATTCTGCTAAACGACTCTCCAAACTTGTCGCTGTGAATTGGGAGGCTGTATTCCTTGAAAATATACGTCTTCTGTTAGCTGGAGCAAATAAACAGAGGTGATAAGAACTGAGTTTAGAAAGATAAGGTTTTCAAGAAGTCCTTTCTTATCATTTTTCTTTTTCTTACTGTGTTCAAAATCTTTACATATTTGAATTAGTCACCCTCAGAGAGATGAAATCTGTGCCTGATTATTTATTGGCACCAGTGTTGGAAATAAAAGATTTTGCTAAATTTTTAGATTTTAACAGTGGCAACAAAATTAAGCAATGCTGGTTACAAACATATTCATGGAGGGGTGCTAATTTAATGGAATTGCATCTGTGTTTATATCCAGTAACAGTTTATGTGCACCATCCCTCTCCTGTTTTTCCTTTTTTCCCCATGAAAAGGTTTGATTTTATATGTACCAAGATAACAAGTCCATCTATCACGCAACCTTTTAAAGCCTATTTGTTTAAATGCCTAATAGTTTAAAGCTTTCTCTAGCTGATGAGAGCTAGAGGAGAGAGAAATTATTTAGCATGCTGGGAAAAACTTAGTAATAATTGAATCACTCAGTGTGGTGATTCAAACTATCTGGTAAAAGACTCACTATCTGAACATGTTATGGAGATAGTTTCACAAACTTGCCGGCTCAGGTATAAACTACTTTTAAACAAATTGTATCATTGACCTGTTTGCTTAATCAGTTTATAGAATTTAAAGACTGAATTGTTTAATCATCCCATTTTACAGATGCCAAATTAAGAGCAAAAACAACAACAACAAAAAACTGGCTCAGATAGATTGACTTATTCAAAGACACAGCAGTTTTATGACCAACCTCAGTTTAATTGACTCTCAATTTGATCTATTATTACATACCATACCACAGAACTCTGTGTTACAACAGAGTATAAGGGGTCAATAGAAGATGAACACTTTACACTTTACATTTTAATTCACTAGGAATGTCTCCTCAAGGCAGAACAACCATGAAGAGCATGGGCTGTGGACCTGGATGGGCCATGGCTCTGCACTGTGGGAACTAGACTTTTATAGTCTCTGAATAATGTAATCCAATTTTCCACCTGGTGAAATAATTTTTCCTGAAATGTTCGTAGAGCTTTGTTTAAAAAATGTTATGTTTATTCAGCAAATCTATGCTCTACATTGAGCACCTACTATTTGCAAAGAATTGCATCGATAATTGCAAGTAGAATACTCAAAATTTCAGTGAGACACAATTTCTCTGTAGAGTTACTACACCTTTTCCTCTTTTTTGTTTTTCACTTTTAAGTCTATGTTTAACTCATTGATTATAAGACATGAGTGTGATTTGGGGCCAGCACATGTATTTGAGATAAAGAAAGATAAATTAAAAGGGAATGTGGAAATCAATAATGTAGGTTTTAAATGATTTGAAACAGTGACTGAACAGATTAATACTATACTGAATGCTTTTATATTTACGCATGCAAGTTTGACATGTCTACACTACACTTATTGGCAATGCAGATTATGTTTATTGGGTTGACTCTAAGTAAGTAAGTGAAGGGATTCATTTGAAAATTAATTCATTTAATGCCTGAGGTGGCATTTTTAGGAAAAGCAGTGTTCTTGCAATGAGCAGTATAAGATTTTCATAGAAGTAGAGTTTGTAATTAATCTTCTTGGTTATAGATTCAGCACACCATACTATTACAAGTGAAAATCACTTCCTTATTTTAGAACTTCTTGCCTCATTAAAAACTGTCATTATTAAAGTCCCTTGGTACATATTCAAATATTAAAAGGAAAAAATAATCTGCAGCACACCTGGTTGTATATAATTGTCCTTGATTCTAATAGCAAAATCATCCAAATTGCTTTTTAGTTAAAGATGTTCACATTAAAGTCACTGATCTTTTTGCTATTAATAGTTGTAAGCAGTTATATATTGCTTAATGGTGACCTGCTTAAAAATATATGAATAAATTGCATATTTTTAATATGTGAAATAGGGCAGAATTGTTGAACTTAACATTCACGTCATCCCACCTAAAGTCAGCATTATTATAGATCATACAAGGCCCCCTTTCCTTACAATCATATAGGGAAACTCTAGGGCCTACACATTTTGTTTGGGTCAAAATAAATGTTTAACGATATATTGGGAATAACACAGTTATGATTCTCAAATGTTTTTACTTCTTTCTGGGAAAAAGGTTTCGTTCTGGTCAACCTGGGACTTCCACACACCTCCCAGTGGCTGGCAGTTTTCTCATCTGTCTTATCCCCCAGTTCAAATACAGTAACAGGAGGAGACTGGACAGGAGGAGACTAGGTCGTGGGTCCATCCCAGCTCCTCTATGCCAAGTGGGGGTGAGGAGTAGGGAGCATCTGGCATCACTTTTTCACTGGTCCAGAGGACCCTGACAACGGTATGTTCTTATACCACCCTGTTTTACTTGCTTTGAAAAGCACATAATTTCTCAATTTTTATTTTTTGTTCTTTGAAGGTCATACCCTTTAATTTGAATCATTACTATAAAGCTATTTTATGTACAGTTCAGATTAAAATTTCCCTAGCAGTTGAATATTGAGCAAAGAACTCCATGAATTAACCAGAAGAACCAGAGGGTTTTTTGGTTAATCCCTGTTAACTAAATTATTGTCATTTCATAGTTTCGTTTAACCAGCCACAGTTGAGTTTCAATTATCCGTTTGGAAATTAGTGAATTTTATTGCTGTGAGAAAGGCAATCAGCTTCTCTTGGTTTTGGTTTCTTTTTCTGTCAAGTGATAATTTTGTATTTTAGATCAAAATTTCTTTAAAATGTCTCAAGATCTTTCATTTACAGAGATTTTTTCCTCTTTGCAAGTTTCCCAGGGTCGTCTCCCATCAGCCCAGAGTAGTTAGAGACTGTTGCAGGGTCAGTGGGATCTTCAGAAGATTCTTTTTAAAATACAGAATTCTGGGGATTCTTAATCAGTGGGTCTAAAGTGGGGCCTAAAAGTCAACTCATTAAAATAGTTCTGCCAGGTGTGGTAGTTCTGCCTGGAATCCTAGCACACTGCGAGGCTGAAGCAGGCGGATTGCTTGAGCTCAGGAGTTCAAGAACAGCCTGAGCAAAAGCAAGACCCTGTCTTTTAAAAATAAAATAGTTCTCCCAGTAAGTGTGAGACATGGCCATATCGGAGAAGCAAGTGAATTGCAGAAGCTGCAGACTGCGTGCCTCATATTTGCAGAAATGAATGATTCAGAGCAGCTCACCTTCACTGGTAGGGCTGTACAGAATGGTTTGGAGAGTTACCTAACATCAGTTTAACTTATCCTAGGACCTCAAGTGAATTGCAAGAAGCTGCAGACTGTGTGCCTCATATTTGCAGAAATGAATGATTCAGAGCAGCTCATCTTCACTGGTAGGGCTGCACAGAATGGTTTGGAGAGTTACCTAACATCAGTTTAACTTATCCTAGGACCTCAAGTATCCAACTATTAATAGTAAATTCACTATATATCAATTTAAAAAAGGAAAGTATATTTCCCACATGCCTGGACTAGTTTAAATATCAATTCAGCCTGAAAAAAGAATCAGTTATATGACCCCAGCTTTCAGGATGGAGAAAGAGCAGTTGCTGGTGATTCAAATGTGGGAAGACTGAATGGTTTAGAGCTGATTTAAAATCAGTAAAGGAATGAGGGACAGATGGATTCAGCCTTAAATTTTATGTGTTTTTAAAGGGGAAAAAATGTTCTATATCTTCAAAAGACATTTTTATTCTCTTTTCAAAATGCAGAGCTACTTATGATAGTGACACACATTCCAGAACAGCAGAGTCATGTTAATCCCCTAGAAATAAAATTAGTTGTTTATCTGTGAGACAAATACAGGTCCAGCAGCCACCAAACTTTCTCCAAGGCTTTGTTAACAACCTTCAAAACAAACGCAAAGTAAGAGAAGGCCATTTCATTTTTGTGATGATTTAAATCAAATTTTGCTTGAAGAATAGTCAGCAAGAACTGTGAAGGATGAGGAAGCACATTTTCTCTCTCTCTCTCTCTCTCTCTCACTCATTTGTATAAGAGTATTTTTTTCAAGCTTTACTCAGAAATGTGCAAATCTCCTCTCAAGGGGTCGCTACTCCCAATGACCATGAACTGGAAAGTCCCAAGCTGCTGTAGAAGTTACTGGCTCTTGTAGAGTTTTGCCAAATGCCATATCTCATTTCCTTATCTGCAATTTGAGTTCTATTTTATATGTTACCTTATTTCCAAAGACTGAATCCTTATGTTTTTGAGCAGTGTCAAAAATAAGGGCTTTTATTATCACAGAGTTTGTGTTAAGAGGATTCATTTGGCAATATTCAACTCTTGAACCAAATTAGTGCAATTTATTTCAATGTACCAATTTCATGGTTCGTGAATTCGTTGTTATTATTGCTAACTTTCACTCTATTTTTGCTTTGAAAATGAACAGTAAGTAATATCTAACAAAAACTGTATAGTCACTAAAAGCCCAGTAGGATGGAAAAAGAAATGTATATACTTCAGACAGAATAGACAATTAAGTTTATAAAACAAAGGTTTTTAATTAGAACGAAATGAAACACTTTTGTAAATGAAAAGGTAATTCAAATTAATTAGCAGCACAAAGCCAGTTGCTTATGGTAGAAAATTGGCTAATCTTTTGATGGGAAGTTCAGCATAGAGACTAGGGAGAGAATTTCTAATCTGTTTCAAGTCTATTTGTAACATTAACTTATCTTTAAAAGTGGCTTTATTTGTACTTAAACAATTTGTGATACATCAGTAGCAGCTATTTTGAACTAACATGCTCATGTAAATCTCAATAGGGTTAATTATGACTATATATTTCTGTAATTGATATTTTGAAGTTATATTCTCCTCATGTAATTTTTTTATGGTTGGCATTAGTTATTTTGCATCAACTTTTCCATGAGTTTTATAAGTTTGTTTTCTAAAGGTATTTTATGTTATGATAAACTGACGAAGGAGGAAAAAAAGGAACAAAAAAGACAATTTTATACAAAACAGAATTTTATAAAATAAAGTTAATTATGAAAATAACATGAAAATTTTTATCAGTTATTTAAGGAACTAAATAGTCAATTTTTTCATACACAATTATTTTTAAAATGTGCATTTAAAAAGTCATTTAGTATTTCAGTGGTACTCTTGAAAAGAAAACTTGCATATTGAATGCTTTTGTCTGGCCCTTATTTTCCTTTTTTTAAGTACAAGTATGTTCCACTATTCCTTGTTGCCATTTACTCTACTTTTAACTCTCATCTCTCCCTCTCTCGGCATTACCATGATTGAAAAATCACAGGGCTGCTTTGGGCTCTCATATTATGTGACCTGTCTCAGCATTTGATGATGCCCATCAACTTTTTTTATTTTTTCATAAAATTTTCTCTTCCCTTCACTTATACTATATTCCTTTAGTAACTCTTTCCATTCCTCTCTGAATAAACTCACTCAACTTCTTTTATTTCTTTCTTTCTCTCCACTCATTAGTGCTGACCCCTCCAAAGTCTTCACTTTCAAAATCCTATACTTTTTCTTGGCAATCCAATGTCATTGCTCTGATAATTTGAAATACAGCCTGTCAGAAAAAAAATTTCCAAATTAGTATTATGGGTTCCAGAATAACCTTTTCTGATTGTAGATGCTACTTTGTTTTCTGCTAACTGTAGAACTTAAGGGTCTAGAATTTAGAATTGGTTGAGACACTAGATACAGGAGGTAATCACATAAAGGTCAAAATAGCTTTCCTACTGCTAAAGCTGATTAAAAATCTAGTCTTAGAAAAATCTAGTCTCAGGTATGGAGTAATTGTTGGTATCTCTAACATTTCCCCCAAGTTTATATTATGGCACAAACACTTAAATTTATATCTCTTTTCATCATATATCTTTGGTCTGTTTCTCATATCTTCTCCCAATGGTCAATGGTGGGAATACAAAGAGAAAATCTTAGGTATATTTATTTATACATAGCTTTTGATAATATTATTTCAATTCCTTTTCCACAAAGGCAGAAACTACTGTTTCTTATTCAGCCTGATATTTCTAACATCTTAATGCACGTATATATCTTTACTCAATAAATACATGTTCAGTGCATTTAAAAAAGAATATATAAAATCATTCCTGGACATGATTATTTACTTGACATTCTTATTATATTTCTTTTGTTTCTATTTACATATTTTTTCTTACTGTATAAATCATAATTTCCTTTTTATATTTCTGTTTCCTGAACTAACTTGTAAGCTATGTCAGGGCAGACTCTGTGCCATTCATCTTGCCATGCTGGAAACCCGTCTTGGGTTCTGACATTCATTTCTTCTTTCATTTGTCTCTTCTTCATCTAAAAAAAATTTAGTAAGTGCCTATTATATTATTGGCACTGTTTTAGGCACTGGAATACAAAAATAGTTAAGAAATTGTCTCTTCTTTTGGCAATCATCTTAGCTTGTTTATTTTGCTACTACAGAATACCACAAACTGAAGAATTTATAAAGAACAAAAGTTTATTTCTCATAGTTCTGAAGGCTGTGGTACCTCAGTAAATCAAGGTACCAGGATTGGTGCCTGGTAAGAGTTCAAGGTGGTACCTTGAACATTATATCCTTGAGGGAAGAGAAACACTGTGTCTTCACATGGCAGAATCTTGCTGTCATCCAGGCTAGAGTGCTGTGGCCTCAGCTTCACCCACAGCAACCTCAAACTCCTGAGTTCAAGCAATTTTCTTGCCTTAGCCTGCAGAATAGCTGGGACTACAGGTGCCCACCACAATTCCTGGCTAAATTTCTAATTTTGGTAAAGACAGAGACTTGCTTTGCTCAGACTCTGGAATTACTGACTTCAAGTGTTCCTCTTGCTTCAGCCTCCCAGAGTATTAGGATTATAGGCATGAGCCAGCATACCTGGCCTGTCAAGCTCTTATTGGTGGAATTAATCCATTCATAAGAAAGGAGCCCTCATGACCTAAACACCTCCCAACATTGTAGCCTTGGGTTTTAAGTTTATAACAGATGAACTTTAGGGGACATATCAGATCATCAAATTATGCTTCTGACCCCCAAATTTATGCCTTCATAGGCAAAATATATTCAGTTCATATCAATAGCTCCCAAAGTCATAACTTATTCCAACATCAACTCAAAAGTCTAAGTCCAAATTCTCATCTAAATATCATGCAGGTTGGTGGGAATGCAAATTAATACATTCCTTCTGGAAAGATATATGGAGAACACTTAGAAATCTAAAAATAGAGCTGCCATTCAATCCTGCAATTCCCCTACTGGGCATATACCCAGAAGACCAAAAACCACATCATAACAAAGATATTTGTACCAGAATGTTTATTGCAGCCCTATTCATAATTGCTAATTCATGGAAAAAGCCAAAGTTCCCATCGATCCATGAATGGATTAATAAATTGTGGTATATGGGGCGGCGCCTGTGGCTCAAGGAGTAGGGCACCGGTCCCATATGCTGGAGGTGGCGGGTTCAAACCCAGCCCCGGCCAAAAAAAAAAAAAAAAAAAAAAAAATCGTGGTATATGTACACCATGAAAATTATGTAGCCTTAACGAAAGATGGAGACTTTACCTCTTTCATGTTTACATGGATGGAGCTGGAACATATTCTTCTTAGTGAAGTATCTCAAGAATGGAAGAAAAAGTATCCAATGTGTTCAGCCCTACTATGAAACTAATTTAGGGCTTTCACATGAAAGCTATAACCCAGTTACAACCTAAGAATATGGGGAGGGGGGGAAACGACGGAGAAGGAGGGGGGAAGAGGGTAGAGGGAGGGGGATTGATGGGATTACACCTGCGGTGCATCTTACAAGGGTGTATGTGAAACTTAGTAAATGTGGAATGTAAATATCTTAGCACAATAACTGAGAAAATGCCAGGAAGGCTGTGTCAGCGATTGTGATGAAAGTGTGTCAAACGCTCTGTGAAACTAGTGTATGATGCCCCATGATCATATCAATGTACACAGCTATGATTTAATAAAAATAAATAAATAAATAAATAAATAAATAAATAAACATCATGCAGGTGAGACTCCAGGTACAATTCCTACTGAAACAAACTGATCCTGAGTGAGCCTGGGAAATCAAACAAATATGTACATGTAAAATACAGTGGCAAAATGGGCATAGGATAGACATTCCCATTCCAAAAGGAGTAGCAGAAAAGAAAAAAGGAGTAACAGGTCCTATATTTAAGTCCTAAACTCAACAGGGCAAACAACACTAAATTTTTTTTTTTTCTTTTTTTTATTGTTGGGGATTCATTGAGGGTACAATAAGCCAGGTTAACTGATTGCAATTGTTAGGTAAAGTCCCTCTTGCAATCATGTCTTGCCCCCATAAAGTGTGACACACACCAAGGCCCCACCCCCATCCCTCCATCCCTCTTTCTGCCCCCCCATAACCGTAATTGTCATTAATTGTCCTCATATCAAAATTGAGTACATAGGATTCGTGCTTCTCCATTCTTGTGATGCTTTACTAAGAATAATGTCTTCCACGTCCATCCAGGTTAATACGAAGGATATAAAGTCTCCATTTTTTTTAATGGCTGAATAGTATTCCATGGTATACATATACCACAGCCTGTTAATCCATTCCTGGGTTGGTGGGCATTTAGGCTGTTTCCATATTTTGGCAATTGCAAATTGAGCTGCAATAAACAGTCTAGTATAAGTGTCCTTATGATAAAAGGATTTTTTTCCTTCTGGGTAGATGCCCAGTAATGGGATTGCAGGATCAAATGGGAGGTCTAGCTTGAGTGCTTTGAGGTTTCTCCATACTTCCTTCCAGAAAGGTTGAACTAGTTTGAAGTCCCACCAGCAGTGAAAAAGTGTTCCCTTCGCTCCACATCCACGCCAGCAACTGCAGTTTTGAGATTTTCTGATGTGGGCCATTCTCACTGGGGTTAGATGATATCTCAGGGTTGTTTTGATTTGCATTTCTCTAATATATAGAGATGATGAACATTTTTTCATGTGTTTGTTAGCCATTCGTCTGTGATCTTTAGAGAAAGTTCTATTCATGTGTCTTGCCCATTGATATATGGGATTGTTGGCTTTTTTCATGTGGATTAATTTGAGTTCTCTATAGATCCTAGTTATCAAGCTTTTGTCTGATTGAAAATATGCAAATATCCTTTCCCATTGTGTAGGTTGTCTCTTTGGTTATTGTCTCCTTAGCTGTACAGAAGCTTTTCAGTTTAATGAAGTCCCATTAGTTTATTTTTGTTGTTGTTGCAGTTGCCATGGCAGTCTTCTTCATGAAGTCTTTCCCCAGGCCAATATCTTCCAGCGTTTTTTCTATGCTTTCTTGGAGGATTTTTATTGTTTCATGCCTTAAATTTAAGTCCATTATCCATCTTGAAACAATTGTTGTGAGTGGGGAAAGGTGTGGGTCCAGTTTCACTCTTTTACATGTAGACATCCAGTTCTCCCAACACCATTTATTGAATAGGGAGTCTTTCCCCCAATTTATGTTCTTGTTTGGTTTATCGAAGATTAGGTGGTTGTAAGATGTTAGTTTCATTTCTTGGTTTTCAATTCGATTCCAAGTGTCTATGTCTCTGTTTTTGTGCCATTACCATGCTGTCTTGCCCACTATGGCTTTGTAGTACAGACTAAAATCTGGTATGCTGATGCCCCCAGCTTTATTTTTGTTACTAAGAACTGCCTTAGCTATACGGGTTTTTTTCTGGTTCTATACAAAACCCAGAATGATTTTTTCCAAATCTTGAAAGTACGATGTTGGTATTTTGATAGGAATGGCATTGAGGAGGTAGATTGCTTTGGGAAGTATAAACATTTTAGCAATGTTGATTCTTCCCATCCATGAGCATTGTATGTTCTTCCATTTGTTAATATCCTCTGCTATTTCCTTTCTGAGGATTTCATAGTTTTCTTTATAGAGGTCCTTCACCTCCTTCGTTAGGTATATTCCTAGGTATTTCATTTTCTTTGAAACTATGGTGAAGGGAGTTGTGTCCTTAATTAGCTTCTCCTCTTGACTGTTATTGGTGTATACAAAGGCTACTGATATGTGGACATTGATTTTATATCCTGAAACATTACTGTATTTTTTGATGACTTCTAGGAGTCTTGTGGTTGAGTCTTTGGGGTTCTCTAAGTATAAGATCATGTCATCAACAAAGAGGGAGAGTTTGATCTCCTCTGCTCCGAATTGGATTCCCTTTATTTCCTTGTCTTGCCTAATTGTATTGGCTAGAACTTCCAGCACTATGTTGAATAGTAAAGGTGACAGAGAACAACCTTGTCTGGTTCCAGTTCTAAGAGGAAAAGCTTTCAGTTTTACTCCATTCAGTAAAATATTGGCTGTGGGTTTGTCATAGATAGCTTCAATCAGTTTTAGAAATGTGCCACCTATGCCTATACTCTTTAGTGTTCTAATTAGAAAAGGATGCTGGATTTTATCAAATGCTTTTTCTGCATCTATTGAGAGGATCATATGATCTATATTTTTGCCTCTGTTCATATGGTGGATAACGTTTATGGACTTGCGTATGTTAAACCAGCCTTGCATCCCTGGGATGAAGCCTACTTGATCATGATGAATGACTTTTTTCATGATAAGCTGTAATCTATCGGCTAGGATTTTGTTGAGAATTTTTGCATCTATATTCATGAGTGAGATTGGTCTGAAATTCTCCTTTTTGTTTGGATTTTTTCCTGGTTTTGGTATCAGGGTGATGTTTGCTTCATAGAATGTGTTGGGGAAGATTCCTTCTTCCTCAATTTTTTGGAATAATTTCTGCAGTACAGGAATAAGCTCTTCCTTGAAGGTTTGATAGAATTCTGGAATGAAGCCATCTGGACCAGGGCATTTTTTGGTTGGAAGCTTTTTTATTGTTTCTTTGATCTCAGTGCTTGAAATTGGTCTGTTCAGGAGCTCTATTTCTTCCTGGCTAAGTCTAGGGAGAGGGTGTGATTCCAAATATTTATCCATTTCCTTCACATTGTGGAATTTCTGGGCATAGAGTTTCCATTAGTATTCAGAGATGATGTCTTGTATCTCTGTGGGATCAGTTGTTATTTCCCCTTTATCATTTCTGATTGAGGTTACTAGAGATTTTACTTTTCTATTCCTCGTTAGTCCATTCCTCCAATGGTTTATCTATTTTATTTATTTTTTCAAAAAACCAACTCCTTGTTTCATTAATTTTCTGAATGATTCTTTTGTTTTCAATTTCATTAATGTCTGATTTGATTTTGGATATTTCTTTTCTTCTACTGAGTTTAGGCTTAGATTGTTCTTCTTTTTCCAATTCCATAAGATCTCTTGTGAGATTGTTGATGTGCTCTCTTTCTCTTTTTCGAATGTAGGCATCTAAAGCGAAGAATTTTCCTCTCAAAACTGCTTTTGCAGTATCCCACAGGTTTTGGTAGCTTGTGTCTTCATTGTTGTTATGCTCAAGGAAGTTAATGATTTCCTGTTTTATTTCTTCCTTCACCCATCTGTTATTCAACAGAAGATTGTTTAGTTTCCATGCCTTTGTGTGGGGTCGAGCATTTTTGTTAGAGTTGAGTTCCACCTTTAGTGCCTTATGGTCTGAGAAGATACAAGGTAAAATTTCAATTATTTTGATTCTGTTGATATTTGTTTTGTGTCCCAGGATACATCAATTTTGGAGAATGTTCCATGGGGTGATGAGAAGAATGTATATTCTTTATCTTTGGGGTGGAGTGTTCTATATGCGTCTATCAAGCACAGTTGTTCTAGGGTCTCATTTAAAGCTCTTATATCCTTGTTTAATTTCTGTTTATAGGATCTGTCCAGCTCTGTAAGAGGAGTGTTAAAGTCCCCTGTTATTATGGTATTATCAGATATCATATTGCTCAGACTGAGTAAGGTCTGTTTCAAGAATCTGGGAGCATTTAAATTGGGTGCATAAATATTTAGAATTGAAATGTCTTCTTGTATTTTTCCCTTGACCAATACAAAGCGACCATGTTTGTCTTTTTTGACTTTAGTTGCTTTAAATCCACATGTATCTGAAAATAAGATTGCAACTCCTCTTTCCTTCTGAATTCCATTTGCCTGAAAAATTGTCTTCCAACCCTTGACTCGGAGCTTTAATTTGTCTTTTGAAGCCAGGTGTGTTTCTTACAGACAGCAAATGGATGGCTTGCGTTTTTTAATCTAGTCAGCCAATCTATGTCTCTTCAGTGGGAAATTCAAGCCATTAACATTTATTGAGATAATTGATAAGTGTGGTAGTATTCTATTCATCTGATTTGTGAGAGTCCATTGCTTAGTTTTACTTTTTCATCTGTGTGGAGGTTAGGTTCTGTCCTTTAATTCTGAGTTCTTACTTTGCTGCTGATCCATTGTGGTGGTCAGTGTGCAGAACAGGTTGAAGTATTTCCTGTAGAGCTGGTCTTGTTGTGGCGAATTTCCTCAATGTTTGTATATCCGTAAATCATTTGATTTCTCTATCACTTTTGAAGCTTAGCTTAGCAGGGTACAGAATTCTGGGCTGAAAATTGTTCTGTTTAAGTAGATTAAAGGTAGATGACCATTGTCTTCTTGCTTGGAAAGTTTCATTAGAGAAGTCTGCCGTCTCTCTGATGGATTTGCCCGTTTAGGTCAACTGGCGCTTACTCCTGGCAGCTTGCAGAATCTTTTCTTTTGTCTTGACTGTGGACAGGTTCATCACAATGTGTCTTGGAGAAGCTCCGTTAGAGTTGAGGCGACCTGGGGTCCGATAGCCCTCTGAAAGTAGTGTGTCAGAATCTTTGGTGATATTTGGGAAATTTTCTTTTATAATATTCTGTAGTATGGCTTCCATTCATCTGGGGCATTCTTCTTCCCTTTCTGGAATTCCTATAACTCTTATGTTGGAACGCTTCATAAAGTCCCATAATTCTGACAGTGAACGTTCTGCTTTCTCTCTCTTCTTTTCTGCCTCTTTTACTATCTGAGTTATCTCAAGAACTTTGTCTTCTACCTCTGAAATTCTTTCTTCTGCATGGTCTAACCTGTTGCTGATACTTTCCATTGCATCTTTAAGTTCCCTAATTGACTGTTTCAGTTCCTTCAGCTCTGCTATATTCTTTTTATGTTCTTCGTATCATTCATCTCTGATTTGATTCTGTTTTTGGATTTCCTTTTGGTTATTTTCCACTTTATTAGCAGTTTCCTTCATTGTTTCCATCATTTCTTTCATTGTTTTCAACATGTGTATTCTAAATTCCCTTTCTGTCATTCCTAACATTTCTTTATATGTGGAATCATCTGCAATAGCTACCTCATAGTCCCTTGGCGGCATTTTTCTGGACTGGTTCTTCATGTTTCCTGGTGTTTTCTGCAGATTCTTCCTCATGAGTGATTTCTTTTATCTGTTTCCTTGCCCTAATTTTCCTTTCACTTCCTCTTGCTCTTTAAGTTTTCATGCCTGTGGACTAAGTGTTACAAGACCAGAAGTGTGAGAAGGTTTAAGAGCAAAAAAGGGATGAAAGAAAGGAGGACTGAGTGATAAGAAAAAAAAAGAAAAATAGAGAAAGGAGAGGGTTGAGTAAAAGGACTATTGACAAAAAAAGAGAGGCAAAGAAAGAGAGGCACAGAAAGAGGGAGAGCAATATAGGTGTACAATAGGGTAGTTTGACACAACCTTAAATAACCCCACCTTCTCGGGGTGCCCAGTTGTGTGGTTCCCTTGAGGTCAGCAGCTCTTTGCTAACCTGATCAGACACAGTACCCCACCTCCACCAAGTAGAAAGGAAAGACAAAAATGGTATAAATCAAACCAAAACAAGCAAACAGAAAACTTTACGGGATAAAATTTCATGAAAAACCAAGTAATAGTGGTAGAAACACTAGCAAATATGAAGTTCTAGTTATTCAAAAAGGCAGCAATGGGAAATTATAATTAAACTAGAAAAATTGAGAAAGAAAAAGGATCTGTATGGAAAAGGTTGAAATTAAAAAACGAAACAACATCAACAACATCAAAATAAACAAACAAACAAAAAAAACACAACCAAAAACAAAGCAGTTTGTATATGTTATTGAATATTGTCTAGGCAACACGTGGTCTTCTGGGGTATGAGATGTTAATCACAGTTCTGATACGACTGGAGGCTGCTGATTTCTCAATCCCCAGCTGGTAGACACCCTAAATCTCTCTTCAGCCCACTTAAAAGGCACTTTGAACTTGTAAACTTGCTGAGCAGAAGCTTTCCCAGGAAAGTGCTTGTCGCTGGAATCACTGCTGAAGTGGCTATCCACTTACCCAGTGTGCCAAAACCGGTCTCACTCTGCTCCTGAGGGTTAGGTCTGCAAGGCAGCTGAGACCCCACCCTTAGGCTACTCAGTCGCTGGGTTAACAGCTCCCACCTGATTCTAGCTCTGCAACCCTGAGGGCGGAGCTTGCCGGGCAGATCACTCACAATGGCTCCCTGTGACCCACAGCCAAACACTATTAGCTCCGTCTGGCTCAGCGGCTCAGACTGGGGCCCTAGGCAAAGGCCGAATTTCTCTGCACTCCCGCTCAGGCTCTCCCCAAGGCAGTTCAACTGAGTTCCAAGTCCAAAGACACCAAAACAGTTCACAGGTAAGGCCTTTCTGGTTTGCAGTCTCGCTGCTACTGAACTTACAGTTGCGGGCGGGTTTAGACGGATTGAACACATGCAACCACTTGCCGTTTTTCCACTGTTTTAGTCCTCCTCTTGGGGTCCAGAAGTCTCTCGCTGACTCCCTGTATCCTCACAGGGGTGATGATAGGCAGATCCCACCAGCCAGAGATGCCTGGAGTCCTATCTCCCCAGACTCACGGTGCCCAGTTGCAAGGAAGCTGTTACTCAGCCGCCATCTTGCTCCGCCTCCAACAACACTAAATTTAAAGACTAAAGAATAATCTTCTTGACTCCAGGTCCTGCCTCTGTAATTGGTTTGGGCCTCCAAGGCCAAGGGTAGCCCTGTTCCCATGTGGCCCATGTATGAGCTCCCCCACATTGAAGTCACATGCCTTCAGCTTTCTAAGACTGGCACTGCATGCTAGTGAATCTAGAGTTATAGGGTGTCTCAGGCAACTCTGCCCCTGTGGCTCTAAGGCACTAAGCATTGCCTTTCTATATTGGCTCTCCCTCTGTGGCAGGTCTCTACCTGGACCCTGGAACATTCTACAACATCCTTAAAATTCCGGTGGAGGAATGCACACCTCTACATCTCTTGCACTCTGTGCTCTTACAGAATTAGCATATGTATGCCACTGGGGTTCATAGCTTGTGCCTTCTGGAACACTGGCCTGAGCTGCACCTGGAAATCGGGAGCCAACACTTAAAGTAGACCTGAGCAGTGAGCCCCCAGGTCTCATAGGCAACCAGGATCCTTCCTATGAGACTATTCTGTCCTTAAGGACCCAGAACTCTAAGGCTGTGACAGGTATGGCAGCCTCAAAGATCTCTGAAATGCCAGTGGGGCCAATCTCCCATGATAAACACACTTGGCTTACTTCTGTCTATACTAATCTCTTTATCATGATCACTTGCTCATACCCTTGGTTTTCTTGCTAGCCAGGCTTTCTCATTCTTCACAGGGCCTGTCTGAGAATTTTCTAAATATTTACATTCTGACTCCCTTGTAATTATAAATTCCATCTTTGAATAGCTTCCCTCTTCTCTCATTTTATTATAAGCAGTTAAGAGAAGCCACATAGCACCCTGAAATTTCTCTTGACCAATACCCTAGTTTGTTGTCCTTAAGTTCTGCCTTTTACAATGTCCTACAACGAAGATATAATTAAGCCAAGTTATATGAAGAAAGGATAGCCTTTCATTTTCCAATAAGATATTTTTCATTTCTACCTAAGACCACATTAAAATGGACTTTTCTATCCATATTACAATGAGTATTCATACACAAACTTTTAGCCTACCTTGATAATAGGAGGAATTAGTACACAGAATTT